>NC_058093.1:107525000-108150000 GCF_020171115.1 Neogale vison | reverse complement strand
TTTAAGTGAATGACAAAAATATTGTGAAAAGAACTTACATGATAAAACTAAAAGTAATTGGAGGAAATAATTAGGCTTTATGTATTTATTTGAAAAATAGTATTGAAATTAATGAGCTAAATATCCATTTCTAAAAGTTTTAAAAAGAACTGCAATACAAACTGCAATACAAACACAAATTATACATAAGAGATTAATAAAGTTAAAAAAATAAAGTAATGGCATGGAAAACAAATACAATGGCTTGAATCAACAAAGCCAAAAGTAGATATATTTTAAAGGCATATTAAATTTCCAGGTTGTTCTATAAGGAAGAACTAAAGCAGGAATGAAAAAAACAGGATATTGACAAAAGAATTTGCAAATTAAAACAACTGTGTTATGAATATTTTGAACTTGACTTGAAAATATAGATGAAATTCTAAATAATAAAGATATAAAACTCAACACCCCAAAAGCAAATAATCCAATTATGATATGGGCAGATGACATGAATAGATAGTTCTCCAAAGAAGACATCCAGATTGTCAATAGACATATGAAGATGTTCAACATCACTCATAGTTAAGGAAATGCAAATCAAAACTACAATGAGATACCACTTTACACTTGTCAAAATGGCTAAAATCAACAACACAAGGAACAAGTATTGGCAAGGATGTAGAGAAAGGAGAACTGTCTTGCACTGTTGGTGGGAATGCAAACTGGTATAGCCACTCTGGAAAATATATAGACATTCCTCAAAAAGTTAAAAAAGAACCACCCTATGATCCAGTAATTACACTGCTAGGTATTTATCCAAAGAATACAAAAAATACTAATTTAAAGGAATACACGCACCCTGATGTTTATAGAAGCATTACCTATAAGAGCCAAATTATGGAAACAGCCTGTGTCCACGGATGGATGAATGGATAAAGAAGTAGTGTATGTATGGAAAGGACTATTACTCAACCATAATGGAATATTACTCAATGGAATATTACTCAACTATAAAAAAGAATGAAATCTTGTAATGTACAATGACATGGATGAAACTAGATTGTATTTTGTTAAGCAAAATAAGTCAGTCAGAGAAAGACAAATACCATATGATTTCACTCATATGTGGAATTTAAGAAACAAAACAAATGAGCAAAGGGAAAAGAGAGAGAGAGAAACCAAGAAAGAGAGTCTAATGATTTCTATCTATGAGACTGTGTTATTTACAAAAAGATAATTTTATTTTGTCTTTTCCGGATGCCTGCTATCACCTAAGTGTCTTGGCTAGACTAATACTAAGCAAAAGAAAGAAAATAAAATTGCATATTTACAATATTAGTCCATTCATGTAAATTTCAAAATCGAACAAAATTGACTTATGTTGTTTAGGAATGCGTTGATAATTCAGGACTTGGTTTCCTCTGGTTGGGGTGAGAGAGAGGTTAAGTTAGGTAAGAGTGTCAAGAATGGGGGAATTCCGCATCAGGCTCTCTGCTCGGCGGGGAACCTACTTCCCCCTCTCTCTCTGCCTGCCTCTCTGCCTACTTGTGATCTCTGTCTGTCAAATAAATAAAAAAAAAAAAAGAGTGGGGAGTTCTAGGGTTCTGACAATTTGGCTCCATTTCTTTATCTGAAGGGTGGAAAATGGGTATTTGCTTTACTGATATCTGTTTAAGTTTGCATATTGACTTTATGTCCTTTTATGTAAGTATATTTCAGAATAAAAACAAGGTAAAAATACACTCTGTGTATATGCTGATGCCACCAACTGCTTTCTTGACCTTTTGCACCCATTTGCTTTTCAACAACTTCCTGCAAATAGGCACCTAAAAGTCCATGCACTCAAATCCTTATCTCTATCCCCCTCTCTATCTTGTCATTCTCTCAGCCTTTCTAATCTCAGTCAATAACAGTATTAATTCAGAGGCTTGAGCTAAAATATATGTAATCACCTAGGATTCCTATTTCATTCATGGGATACTTTCAATGCAGTGGAAAATCCTTCTGGCTCTGGTTAAAATTCTGTCTTGAAGCTGCCACTACTTATCATTTCACCATTACCTTCCCTGAATCACACTCACATGTCCTTATGTGACTGCATTCTACCCAGTGAGCTATCAGCACACTGCACCTCTTCATTCACTTCTCTGAACATTTCCTGAACCTTGACATTGCTTTCCTTGAAGAAACCACATCTTTAGGCTTCTCAAAAGCTGAGTGCTTTCTTTTCATTTTTTTCCCCAACTTCATTGAGATAGAGCTAACATATAACATTGTATAAATTTAAAGTGTACCACTGTCCAATGTGATGATTTTATATATGTATATATTGCAAACGATTACCACAGTAAGGATAGTTAAGCCCCCTGATACCTCACATATTTAACCTTTCCTGTGAGCATGTATGTGTTGACAACTTTTGAGATCCACTCTCCTAGCATCTTTCAAGGATACAATACAGTATTGTTAACTATAGTCATCATGCTGTGTCTTAGATTCCCAGAACTTATTCCTCTTATAACTGGAATTTTAAACCCTTTGACAACATTAAACCACTTTTTTCTCACTCTCACTCCTGGCAACCACCAGTTAGATTTGTTTCTAAGTACTTCATTGTTTTTGATGCTATAGTGAGTGAGATTATTTATATTATTTCTTTTTCAGATAGTTTGTTGTTACTTTTTCAGATAAATATAACTGATTTATGAATGCTGATTCTGTATCCCACAACTTTACTGAATTTACTTATTAATTCTGAGAGTTTAATTGTGGAGTTTTTAGGACTACCTATGTATAAGATCCCGTCATCTGAAGACAGAGACAATTTTGCATCTTTCTTTCTGATTCAGATTCCTTTTACTTCCTTAAATGTTTGGTAAAATTCATCCATGAAAGGATCTGGTTCTGGGCTTTTCTTTGTTTGGAAGTTTTTTTACTGATTCAATCACTTTACTTGTTACTTGTCTATTCAGATTTTCTCTCTCTTCCTCTTCGATCTGGATAGGTTATTTATTTCTGGGAAAATATTCATATCTTTGGGCTGTCCAGAACTTCCTCTTACTATCCTTACTCTTAGCCATTAACTTCGTTTATTATTTCAATGAGAAAATAGAAGTAATTGTAAGGAAACTATGAGACTCCTCCCATAATATAAACACCCACATGCATCTGGATGCTTAAAATTTCCATTTCTTTCTGTTTCTGTGGGTAAATGATCCTTGAGTATTTTTTTCATATACTGCTTGCCCAATTAAACAGCCTATTTTATAAAGGATGTTTTTAAGTACATTGGCTGCTTTACAATTAGATTGTCTCTTTCTCATTGATATACAGATATTCTTCATACAATCTGGATAGGACTATTTTTTCAGCATTTCCAGTTTTTTTGCACTGTGCATTGAATGAAATTTTCATTTTTTTCCGTACTCTATCCAGTGTTCACAACACCATTTACTGAAAATATTATCCTCTTTTTACTGCTCTAAAAAGCTACCTATGAATGAATCTGTTTCTAATCTCTTAATTCTGTTCATTGGTCTAATTACCTAATTTATGCCAGGGCCATTCTGTCTTAATTACTGTAGCTTTATGAGAAATCATTACATTTGATGGGACGAATTCTTCCAACTAGAAATTCTTGGTGAGTGTTTTGGCTTTCCGTCTAACTTTGCATTTCTGTATTGCACTGGATTTACATTCCGTCCTTGATCATGCTGTTCTGTATCTTGGTGGGAAGATTTCTATAGACTACAGCAGAAGCTTTTAGGTCATCCAACTTCTAGTTAGGTTTAGCCTCTTGGAGACATAGCCAATTAGAGTGCAGGTGGTGAGTGAAATTAAGTTCTTCATTTTCCTGGCCTCCTCATTTTCAGGTTTTCATTATTTGGCTGCATTGCCCTACCTAAGGCCCTGGTTCTAATGAGCATCTCTCTCATATAGTTACCTATTTCAGAGTTGGTTCAATAAGAGTTTCCACTCCTTGACCTTTCAAGAAACTGTATTGGAGGTATAAGAACAGCAGATAAAAAAGGGCATAGCTTCAGCCTACTATTTCATAGTAGAAATACATACATAAATTAATATGCCATCTTCCTTTCTCTTTTATTTGTGTTTAAGAAGATGAATTTTGAGAATTATAAATGTGGTTATAATGCAGGTGTTTGGTACAAACTAACAAACCAACAAAAAACTGATGAAGTACAGAAGATTGTGAGGAATTTCATTTATAGGCACTGACTGAGTTATCTACTTTTCCTACGGAGCAATATAACACACTGGGTTTTTCTGACATGGCAAGTAACTAAAGATGTATATATGTGATTTAATTTATATATACATATATATTTTTTTCTCCTACTTCCTTATTTTTATTCTCTTCTATTCTTACATGCATGCACTTTTTTTTGGACTTACCTGAAATTTTATTGTAAAATATCTGGTTCTTTCTTAGACAAATTGTATAGGTCAATCAGTAATGTAAAAATAAAAAGAGATATTCAAACATTGTCCCCAAGTTAGTAGATTTTTAAAATGTATTTTACACTGCAGGAAATGCAGTTTGTAAAAAAAAAACCAACTATTCAACCAGTGAGAATTAGTTTCAAGGTAAAATAACTTAGCAATGTAATCATCTGTCTACCCAATGTTTACAATGTGAAGGGCTGGCTGATTTGTTTGTGTGGTTATTTCTGAGATGCTAAATATGATTAGAATGAATTCTCCCTCTGGGTGCTTTGCATGTCATAAAACAGAGATGCACTGACTACTATTAGAAAGTCAAAATCTATAAATAAATTTAGAGTTATAAAAAATACGGGGCACTGTGAACATTTTATTATTCAATATGTTTTTTGCTGGTGGCATAACTACTTATTCCAAAAGATCCATGTTACTCTAAACCAGGCAAACATTTAATATCTAATACTTTAAGGCTCCCTTTATATAAGCAAATGTTCTTAGACACTTAACAAATAAAGAATATAGATCTTTGCAGAAAGCATAAAAGCATAAGATGTTGGAAAAAAAAAATGCTTCTGAGCTCTGGAGGAAACCTGGGAATACCAGAGTGGAAACATTTCTTCCTCCCTTCCCCTTCTCTTCCTTTCCCGCTCCCTCCCACCCAACCCCCCTTTTTCCTTCCTTTTTTCCTTCTACCTCTTTCTTTCTTTCTTTTTTTCTTTCTTTCTTTTCTTCCCCTTCCTTTTTTGGGGGCCAATCTTGATAAACTTAACATAGGATTCTTGAGTCTATGAACACATTGCCAAATGCTGGTGTACAAAAGAAAATTACAGAGATTACTTCCGAAAGTTACATATGGACTTTTTTTCCTTCGAGTGGTTTTGCTTGACTTTCCAAGTTCTGTACTGTCAGCGACAAGATAAAGAATCATGTGGAAGAGATTAGTAAATCTCCGTTTGTTCTTTTAGTTGCTTCAGTTTAACATCTGTTTTTCCATGCTTCCAGAACTTCGAATCTACAATTTGTCTTTTCCTAGGAAAGCAGAGTGGCATTTTGACAAGAACATGACTCTGAATGAGACAGATAAAATTTCTGCATATTGTAAACTTGCATATAACCTTAGACAAATCACTTAATATTAATTTTCTTTTAATTTACATTGAATTAATTAACATATAGTATATTATTAGTTTCAGATGTAGAGTTCGGTGATTCATCAGTTGTGTATAACACACAGTGCTCATTGCATCACTTACTATTTCTGAGTCCCAGTTTTCTCATGTGTAAAGTGAAAGTTACTGGATCTCTAGTATTTTAATAATTCATTTATTATACATAGTTATAACAGTAATATTTAATATATAATAAGGGATTATACAAGTATATAATATTTTGTGAATATTATGTAAAATAACATATATAAAAGTCCTGTCACATAAGAATCTGTCCTTTTCTGTTTTCTTTATTGTTTTAATTTTATTTCCTTAATTTTTCCTTCCCTCCAACAAGGATCAATTAAACATATCTAGAACACAGATTATATGCTTAATTGACAAGTGTCAACTGTAGTAGATCATGCCCCAGAACCTAGGGGATAAGTTGCTATGGTCAGGGCATAACTTGCTCATGAAGAGAATAAAAACTGAGCAAACTCAGGTCTGACTTACAAAGCCACTCCTGCTCAAGCTCTATATAGGAAAGGGAGTGGGGTTGCAACTTTAGCCATTCCAAATGGCGCTCTATAATTTACTCACCACATTAACTTGATTTCACGCATTCAACAAATACGTAAGTGCCTCTCAAGATTAAGGCCTTAGATGACAGCGAATAAGACAGACTTTGGGTCAGTCTTCATCTCAGAGGAAACATAAGCAGAAAACTATATCCACCTGATTTCTATGAAAAGATATATATCAAGCAATAGTGGATCTGAGTGTGTTAGTTAACAAAACCTGCTAATACAATATTGAAACAATATTCATTTTAGGCTATCCTTATTTGCACTTAATTTTATTATGTTACAGGCATTGTGATTTTAAATCTCAAAGATTTAACTCTTAATTATTTCATGCTTAAAATGTGTCTTTTTTTTTCTTGCCTTTACAAAGTCTGTAATAGCCACATAGGCTACTAGAAGAAAGCTAGAAAACTCATTCTCAGTGGCAAATCAGTGCCCAAGATATCGAGCACATGAGCACATATGCCCTGTAAAAGTCAGACACTGAGAGGCATGTATGTGCTTTTTTTTCCTTTCTAACTAAAAAAAAAAAAAGAGAGAGAGAGAGAGAGAGAGATTTAGTTATTTTATAAGAACATTGTAAAATCTGGAAACCTGAAGGGAACTAAGATGAATTTTTTGCTCATCTCTTTTTAAATTTTTTTATTAACATATAATGTATTATTTGCCCCAGGAGTACAGGTCTGTGAGTTATCAGACTTATACATTTCACAGCACTCACCATAGCACATACTCTCCCAGTGTCCACAACCCAGCCACCCCTCCCTCCCACCCTTCCAGCAACCCTCAGTTTGTTTCTTCTGCTCAACAAGAAACAAACTGACATCAGAGATGTCAGAGAATTAACCTGCCCAAATTTATAATCTTGAACTTTCATTAGTACATTTTGAAAAAAACAGCTTGCCTATTTGTTACTGAGTAATTGACATGGACATTGTTCTCTGGTAATATTATCAAAGATTATCATTTCACAAAACTCAGAATAATCATCATAGACTAAGAATCATAGCTATGAGTTAATAATCAACCCAAGGTATTTCTTTTCCTTACATGATCCATTCAATTTAGGTATTATTAGACTTATTTAAAGTTGTAGTAATTTTTTTTTTCTAAGACTGCCAACTTGATCTTATTCTGAACCTGAAAATGGAGTAATTATTATTCTACCTTGCTCAGGAGAGTTCCATTTCACTGTTATCCTGGCATTCCATCTGGCTTAGTATCAGTCTCACTGACTTTTATACCAAAAGTGTCCTGTTTTGGACCATAGTTATATATGGTCATCCTATGACAATGATATGTAACCCAAATCACAAATTCAGACACCTAAGATATTAATTAAATCTTATAAATGCAACATGTTAAATAACTAATCAATTTTAAAATAAGAGTTCCTTAGGTTAGACTATAAATAAACCTGATTTGGCAGCACAAAAGAGACTGGCTCTCACATGAGGAAAAGCTAGAGGTTTACATAAATTGAAACTCAAGATATAATCTTATAAAGGAGATTAGATATTATGTCTCCAGACTTTGTAATTTACAAGCTGTGTGACCCTGATGGAATCAATTTACCTAAGCATTGCTCCTTCATCTGTAATATGTAAAATCCACATTGCTGAATGGGACTTTGCATGTTAGTAATGTTAGGAAATCATGCTTTAATTCTCACAATAGACTGTTGAGCTTAAGACTAGTATTTTACATTTTATAGACCAGTAAATTGAGTCATCCACAACTCTCTTCACAGATGCATTTAATATGTGACAGAGCTCAGATTAAAACTTAGTTGGTTCTGATTACAAAGTCCTTTTAATTAGGACTTTAAAAGGATTAACATATATGAATCACATCTAAAGATAAATTAAGTTATACTGAAGCCTATGTGTATCATATAGGTTATGCCAATCACTGTGCTTTATTCTTTGGAGGATGCAATGGTGACTGCATTCACTTCTTATTCCTTCCCTAGTTAGGGAAATAAGGCACAAATGAACAAGCAATAGAAATATGAGAGAAAAAAAAAAGAAAGAAAGAAATACATGAGAGCTTTGCAAGCACAGAGGGTAGAGGACAGCAGAGCCTTGCATTCAGAAGTCCAATCTGTGATTCATGTGTAAGAAAGGTATTAAATAAATACAACTGGTAGGATTAAAAGTTCAGGTGAGAATTTAGCATGAAATGAAAGGAGAGCAGAGTGCTTCGGTTGAATTTGTATAAAACTCTTAATGTGAGGATTATTCTAAGAAGGCCTACTAGTGTTTTGCATTGTTTTTGCTTTTGTTAGATAATCGGAATTTAGCAATAAACCAAGAAAGTACTTAAATTTATTTATTTGTCACATAAAGTTTGATATGACCCTTGGAAAGGATTTTTCCTTGTTGTTTTACGAAAGGAGGAACATTTGATTTACATAAATTGGAAGAAGGAGCTATGTGGGTATCTGAGATGAGTATACATTCAGTGATCAAGCTATGTGGGGGAAAAAAAGTAAAACGTGCATGTGTGTATGTGTGCGTGTGTGTGTGTGCATGTGTGTGCATGTAAAGGGAAAGTAACTAATGCTGTTTGCCATTTCACATATTACTCAAAGTATTCACTTCAACCAGCAGAATATGTCTATCATTAGTTTACAGGGGAGGAAATGAAACTTTCAGTGCGACTGTCCTTTCATCTTTTTTTTTTCCAATTTATTCATTTTCAGAAAAACAGTATTCATTATTTTTTCACCACACCCAGTGCTCCATGCAAGCCGTGCCCTCTATAATACCCACCACCTGGTACCCCAACCTCCCACCCCCCCACCACTTCAAACCCCTCAGACTGTTTTTCAGAGTCCACAGTCTCTCATGGTTCACCTCCCCTTCCAATTTACCCAAATTCCCTACTCCTCTCTAACGCCCCTTGTCCTCCATGCTATTTGTCATGCTCCACAATTCTTAACGATAGCCGTTGTTGTCCAAGAACACATGTAAGTGTAAATTGTGTGCCAGGCATTATGCCAGGCATACGACAAGATGAACTCCTTTAATTTTGCACAACTAACTTGCAAAAAAGGTAAACTACTGCCAGATGAATTAAAAATGAACAAAAAGGATTCAAAATGAGCAAGTCTAATTCCCAACTCATGTTCTTTACCTGTTGCACACATCTCTTTAAATGGGAAATAATGGGATTAAGGCAATGGCTCCCACATCCCTGCCCACATCTGTTCTACCCCGAAATGCATACCTTCAGTGGCGGTTTTAGATCTGTGCTCACTCTCTATCTCCATATCTCTCTGCATGCAAATATGTGTCTAAGAAACTATGTACACACTTGAACACACAACATGCGTGTGCATACATGCACAGAATAATTTCCTCTTTTCCAACAAAGCTCAGTCATTGAATTTCTATGTGTCTCCCAGATGGCCTCATAGCCTCCCCTTTTAATTTGTGTAAAACAAATAAGCAAAACCAACCAAATAACAACACAAATCCTACAATCTGTTTCTTGATATGGTAGAATTTTGTGACACAGGTAACAGCATTTTCTCTGATAACACATATTTTTTCATCAATACAAGGCTTAACTATATAATTGTTAGAAATCCTGCACTTGTGCTTTGGCGGGGGAGTGGAGACTTTGCCTTAGTGGTTTAAGTGTGCTTGATTTCCCTCTCTCTCTGGTTCGCTTCCTATATGCAACTGGAATTCAAGTGTAATTCCTTGTTCAGGCCTCTCTGACTTTTACATTTCTATGGATTTTTATTTGTCAGCAAGTAAAATACTCTGCCAAATAGGATTCTTGCCTTTCTGTGTTTTTAATTGAAATCTAATGTGTTTTTCATTTTAAAAAGAGACTGGAAAATGCAGCTTTTATTTCATTTTCTTGTTTTTTTTTTTTTTTGGTTTGTTTTCTGAATAGGGGGCCATAAATCTAGTATATGAAATCTAATTTTACAGATATCTGGATCCAGATTAATTTAGGAACGTAACAGAGATGTTATTTTAAGAAATGGAAGTAGACAAAATAAAACCTAGTAATAGCACTTCCATTTCCAGTCATGGTGATTCTAGGTGTTGTTTTATTTTCTACAAGTACTCATGGGCTTGGAAAGCAGAGTTTTGTGGGATGTGAGCTTTAAATTCAGAGGTTTAAACTATGAGGTTTAAGGGAATTTACTAAAACACCCAAGACACTATAAACTATAGAAACTCAGTTTTCTTATTTGCAAAATGGTGATAAAATACCAAGTTAATAGTAAGAAAATATATGATCCATGGCCACAGGAGATGTGTGCTTAATATATTTTGCAATCACCAAGTCAGGGAAGCCAGGTGATGATGCAGAAATGAACAACTATGCAATTTCAGTTTCTTGAAACAACGAAGGATTTTTTTCTTACTCATGTGTCATGTCCATTGAAAGTGAACTGGGGGCTCTGCTCCATGTCATCTTCAGTCTAGAACACAGTCTGTGAGAACAATGTATCCTTGCAATATTGCTAACCTGCACGGCAAAAGGAAAAACACATGACAATCATCATTGATAAACAGTTGAAATATTGTTGGCACTTCTGTTCACATGACATGGGCAGAGCTTCAGAAGAATGAAGGAATATAATCTTAACATGCGCCTGGAAGGAGAGAACTAGAATACTGGAAGGGCTGTAAATATTTCTACATCTCCCTTATCCACCATTCCCTGATTGTAGGAGTCTCAGTAAGATGGACACAGTTCCACAGGTGAATTACAGCTGCCAGAAAGCTGGACTAAAAGCTCTTCAGCACATCTGAAGCAACAGCAGCTCACTCCTGCTCACACACTACCTTTTAGCTCAGAACAAAACTCACATTAAAGAATACACATATTTGCTCATAATTCAATCTACTATGAAACTATGAAGAATACTAGAATACATGACACTTGTAATGTGCATTTTCTGCATACATCTTAAGTTTCTTGATCATCAAAATGTAAAACTTTTGCAATCCGAAGTCCAGCAGGAGATAGTGAAGAGTCAACTCACAGAGACAAAGAGAAAATATTTGGAAATCATTGATCGAAGAAGGAACTTATATCTTGAATAGGAAGCGTGCTTACAACTTAATATGAAAGCATATAACATGATTTTTTTTTTTAGATTTTATTTATTTATTTGTCAGAGAGAAAGAGGGAGAGAGAGCGAGCACAGGCAGACAGAATGGCAGGCAGAGGCAGAGGGAGAAGCAGGCTCCCTGCTGAGAAAGGAGCCCGATGTGGGACTCGATCCCACACCGCTCCATGTCAGGACACTGGGATCATGACCCGAGCCGAAGGCAGCCGCTTAACCAACTGAGCCACCCAGGCATCCCTAAAATGATTTTTTAAAACGGCCATATAAATGACTAATTAGCAAATGAAATGAGAATCCAATATGATTAGTTATTAGAGAACTGAAATTCAAACTCAAAGTGAGAAACCACTTCACACCCACTAAATGGCTAAAAATAATAATAAAATAATAATAATAATAATAATGTTTTGGCAAGATGTGGATAAATTATAATCCTTAGAATTTTCTGGTACATATGTAAAATGGGACCATTTTTAATGGTACATTGGAAAACAGTTTGATCTTTTCCCAAAATGTTAAACACAGAGTTACAATAAGACCCAGAAATTACAGTCTTAAATATTTATACAAGAGGGCAAGAACATATATTCACACAAAACACATGTTCATGCATTGTATGATTCCATTTCTATGAAATACTTACAACAGGAAAATCTATAGAGATGAAAAGGAAATTAATTTTTCCTTGGAGTGTAGGGGCATGGAAACTTACTGCAAATAGACATAATGTTACATTTTGAAGCATTAAAAGTGTTCTAAAATTAGATTTTAGTGATGTAGACCCAAATCTGTAAATATGCTGTAATCTACTGTATATTAAAATAGATAAATTATATTGCATGTAAACTATACTTTAATAAAACTAAGTCCACAGATGTTTTATTTTTGGTGGGATACTCTTTTCTATCATTTATTAGTAGATCTATTCATTAAATATCTATTCTGTTGAATCCCTGTTACTATTATGTTGATTTTGTTCAACTCAATTATTTGTGCATTTAAAACTATAATTTAAAAGCCACAAATGAAGCAACTTCTATCTGAATTTGTTGACCCAAAATAATCTGATAGAAAGGAAACCATTTAAATGAAATCTGAATTTATCCACAGAATATTATCAGCTTGCTTTCTGAATGTTAACATATTACTATTGAATTAGATCACTCTTCATTGCATGTTTGTCGCAAATAATATAGAACTATGAATGGAAGTCCCTGAGGAATTCAAGAATCTGTCTTCAATATTTATGGGCACCTGCTGGAAATTTCAGAATCCTGGAGGGTAGAACAGAGGATAATTCTTCCATAATCAGTGCACAATCTTTTAGAGTATTTCTACTTTTTTTTTAAGATTTTATTTATTTATTTGAGAGAGAGAAATAGAGATAGTGAGAAAGAGCATGAGCAGGGAGGAGAGGGAGAATCAGACTCCCACCAAACAGGAGCCTGACATGGGACTGGATCCCAGAATCCTGGGATCATGACCTGAGCAGAAGGCAGATGCTTAACCGACTGAGCCACCCAGGTGTCCCAATTTGTATTATTTTGAACCAACTTATTGCTAGGTTCTCCCCGAGAAACAGTGACAAATAAATTCTCTTAAAACTGTTCAGCAACGGATTTTTAAAAAGCAAGGAACATAGTTCCTCCAAATGTGGATACACACACACACACAAATCTATCTAGTTAAAAAGATATATTTGGAGTCTCATAAGATATCAAGAAAATATTGGCTATGATGAAAAATGATACTTCACTGAGTATATCATTTAGGTAATTTCCCATTAGCTGTTTAAAAAAGAATTCAAATTTGACAAAAAAAAATTCTTTGACTTTGTTATTTATACTGTAGATCCATTTACTCTGGCAAAATGTACTAGAAAATCAATTAAATTTGCCTTGACCTACATCACCCATACACAGTTTTTTAAAAACGTAGTAGTTTTTTTTTAATATTTCATTTATTTCTTGGACAGACAGAGATCACAAGCAGGCAACAAGAGAGGCAGACACAGAAAGAGGAGGAAGCAGGCTCCCCACAGAGCAGAGAGCCCAATGTGGGTCTCTATCCCAGGACCCTGGGATCATGACCTGAGTCGAAGGCAGAGGCTTTAACCCACTAAACCGCCCAGGTGCCCCCCTTTTTTTTAATGCAGTCTTTACTTCAGGGGTACAGGTCTGTGATTCATCAGTCTTATATAATATCCAGTGCTCATTACAACACATACCCTCCCCAGTGTCCATCACCCAGTTACCCCATTCTTCCACCACTCTCCCCTCCAACAACCTTCAGTTTCTTTCCTATAATTAAGAGTCTCTTATGGTTGTTTCCCTCTCTGATTTTATCTTGTTCCATTTTTCCCTGGCTTCCCCTATGACCCTCTGCCTTGTTTCTTAAATTACATATATCAGTGAGATCATATGATAATTATCTTTCACTGATTGACTTATTTCACTTAGCATAATACCCTCTAGTTCCATCCATGTTGTCGAAAATGGCAAGATTTCAATTTTTAATGGCTGCATAGTATCCCCTTGCGCATATATATATATATATATATATATATATACACCACATCTTAATCCATTCATCATTGGTGGACATCTAGGTTCTTTCCATATTTTGGCTATAAACATTCAGGTGTTTGTGCCCCTTCAGTTCACTACTTTTGTATCTTTGGCATAAATACCCAGTAACGTAGTTGTTGGGTCATAGGGTGGCTCTATTTTCAATATTTTGAGAAACCTCCATACCATTTTCCAGAGTGGCTGCACCAGCTTGCATTCCCACCAATAGTGTAGGAGGGTTCCCTGTTCTCTGAATCTCTGCCAATATCTGTTGTTTCTTCACTTTTTAAATGTAGCTCTTTTGATTGGAATGAAGTGATATCTCATTGTGATTTTCATTTGTATTTCCCTGATGCCAAGTGATGTTGAGCACTTTTCATGTTTCTGTTGCCCATTTGGATGTTTTCTTTGGAGAAATGTCTGTTCATGTCTTCTGTCCATTTCTTGATTGGATTATTTGCTCTTTGGGTGTTGAGTTTGATAAGTTCTTTATAGATTTTGAATACTAGTCCTTTATTTTATATATCATTTGTAAATATCTTCTACCATTCTCTTGATTGTGTTTTGATTTTGTCGATTATTTTCCTTGCTGTGCAAAAGCTTTTTATCTTAATGAAGTTCCAACAGTTCATTTTTTGCCTTTGCTTCCCTTGCCTTTGGTGATGTTTCTAGGAAGAAGTTGCTAAGGCTGAGGTCAAAGAGGTTGCTGCCTGTGATCTCCTTAAGGATTTTTATGGATTCCTGTCTCACATTAAGGTCTTTAATCCATTTTGAGTCTATTTTTATGTGTGGTGTAAGGAAATGGTCCAGTTTCATTCTTCTGCATGTGATTGCCCAATTTTCCCAACACCATTTGTTGAAGAGACTCTTTTTTCCATTGGACATTCTTTCCTGCTTTGTCAAAGATTAGTTGACCATAAAGTTGAGAGTTCATTTCTGGTACGTTCTCTATTCTGTTCCATTGATCTTTGTGTCTATTTCTGGCCAGTACCATACTATCTTGATGATTACAGATTTGTACTAGAGCTTAAATTTAATAATTGTGATGCCACCAGTTTTGTTTTTCTTTTTTTGAACAGTCTGCTTGCTATTTAGGGTCTTTTCTGGTTCCATACAAATTTTGGGATTATTTGTTCCAGCTATGTGAAAAATGTCAATGGTATTTTTTTTTAATTTTTATTTATTTGACAGACAGAGATCACAATTAGGCAGAGAGGCAGGCAGAGAGAGAGGAAGGGAAGCAGGCTCTCTGCTCAGCAGAGAGCCCAATGCGGGCTGGATCCCAGGACCCTGGGATGATGACCTGAGCCGAAAGCAGAGGCTTTAATCCACTGAGCCACCCAGGCACCCTGTCAATGGTATTTTTATAAGGATTGTTTTGAATGTGTAGATTACTCTAGATAGCATAGACATTTTCACAATATTTGTTCTTCTAGTCCATGAACACAGAATATTTTTTTCATTTCTTGTGTCTTTCTAAATTTTTTTCACGAGTATTCTATGGTTTTCTGAGTAGATCCTTTGCTTCTTTCGTTAGGTTTATTCCTAGGGTAATTTATGATTTTGAGTGCAACCGTAAGTGTGATAAACTCTTTAATTTCTCTTTCTTCTGTCTTATTGTTAGTGTATAGGAATGCAACTGAATTCTGTGAATTGATTTTATATCTTGCCACTTTACTGAATCCCTGTATAACTTCTAGCAATTTTAGGGTGGACACTTTTGGGTTTTCCACATAGAGTATCATGTCATCTATAAAGAGTGAGAGTTTAACTTCTTTGCTGATTTGGATGCATTTTATTTCTTTTTGTTGTCTGATTGCTGAGGCTAGGACTTCTAGTACTATGTTGAAGAGCAGTGGTGAAAAAGATGTTTTTTAATTATAGCTTTTACATCATCTTATGGTAAAAATGGATTTTTTATATAATTTGATAAATTACAGCACACTTATAGATTCTTGTAGCCATCAGCACAGTCAGGAATCAAAGCATTTTCTTCAACCCAAAGTACTTCATCATGTTATCCCTTAATAGTTGCACTATTCTTTCTACTCATAACCCCTAAAAATTACTGATGTGTTTTTCTGTCACACTAGTATTTCCTTTTGGAAAGTATGTATTGAAAACATGCAATGTATAACTGGTTAAAATGGACTTCTTTCACTCAGCTTTGAGATTCAACTAAATTATAAAAACAATAGTTTGTTCTGATGTTATTTCTTAGTAGTATCCCAATGTATAGGTGGACCATACTTGATCCTATCAACCATTGATGGACATTTACATTATTTCTGTTTTAGGATGATTATGAATAGTGTTGCTATATGCATTCATGAATGCATTTTTGTGTGGATGTAAATTGTCATTCTTGGATAAACACAGGAGTAGTCTTGCTGGATTATAAGGTAACTGTATGTCAAATATTATAATAGAAAGCCATTTGATTTCCATAGTGGCTGTAACATTTCACTTTGTCACCAGTCATTTATGAGAGTTCCAACTAATTTTCATCATCATTTCCTCCACTTCAGCATTTGCTCTTATCAATATTTTCCCCCATCTTCTTCATCATTCTTATAGTTTATACATAAGTTAATTTTCATACATTGAATTTGATATCAGGATACATGTTATTAACTTTGCCATGAACCTGGCCTCAATTTCTGTATGTATCAAGTGGGAATTGAGATACTTTTTCTAGTTCTTAATATAGTGGTTTTGGGAGGTGAACTAGATAGGTAAAAAGGAATTTGAAAAAGAATGAAGTATGCATATGAAACTTTTTTTTTATAAAAATCAATTTGTATTTTAAGGCAGAGAGAATATCAGTAATTAACCTTCAAACATGTCTAATGAGGTTATGTGATTTTGTGGAGACGAATATGGGAGGTTTGACATGTGTTATCATATTTTATCAAGTTTTATTTAATCAAGAATGGAGGCAAATTCTTAGCTTGCACCAGCATCTAAACTGGAAGGTGTTTCTTATAACTGTGAGGGGTCTGCGAGTTTTAGGAATTGGAAATCAGAATAATAAATCTGTTTAAACAGTACACAAATACAGGAATAATTTTGTATTAAGAGATCGGAGTTATCTCATATACATATACACATATTTTTAGTGTTGTTCCATTAGGTCCAGGGGAAAATACAAACGTGGCTTCCATAAAACTTTGACTTATTTTCCTCTTTGTCTTCTTTTTTTAGGGAAAATTTCTTACTGGTGGACTGAGGTATTTAACATCAGTAACTCCATATTTTATTTTATTTTGAGGGAATGATGGAAAGAAAAACTCAAGAACGCAACATTGCCATTTGACCTGCTGAGCAAGTTTTAAATTGTAATAAAGGGAAGAAGATCATTAAAAATAGTATACACTACAAATCTGTATTTGAGTCAAATAGGAAAGCAGATTATGCATATAAATATTTTATCAATTGCAATGGACTATATCTGCTAAATATTTTACTCTGGCATTTTAAGCGCTATTTTTTCTTTATGGTTATGTAGTTTTGTCATTTGCAGAGAAAATGCTATTACAAGAAATTTGTCACATTCCAAACTAGGTTACAAAATCTACTGCCAGTTTGACTTAGATGCCACAATTTTATGCAATATGCCATTTATATCATTACAGAGTTTAATTTAATGTTTTGTCAGAAATGACACATATCTTGGTTATGAAATTTTTAAATTTTAATCAAAATATTAGAGTTTAATTTTTCTTTAACTTACCCAGCCCACTATCCTCCCCTATTTTTGCTTATGACAAAAAGCTTTCCTACTCAAAACCCATCAAATGATGGCAAGGATATAAAATAGGATTTTTTTTCTTTTTTTATTAATTTTTAATTTTTTTAATAAATATATAATGTATTTTTAGCCCCAGGGGTTCAGGTCTGTGAATCTCCATGTTCACACACTTCACAGCACTTGCCACAGCACAACCCCCCTCAATGTCCATAAACCCACCACCCTCCCATGACCCCCCATCCCCCAGAAAACCTCAGTGTGTTCTGCGAGATTAAGAGCCTCTTATGGTTTGTCTCCCCCCAATCCCATCTTGTTTCATTTATTCTTTTCCTACCACCCAAACCCCCAACATTGCATCTCTACTTCCTCATATCAGGGAGATAATATGATTGTCTTTCTCCAATTGACTTATTTCCTTAAGCATAATACCCTCTAGTTCCATCCACGTCATCACAAATGGCAAGAATTCCTGTCTTTTGATGGCTGCACTATATATATATATATATATATATATATATATATATATATATATGATCACATTTTCTTTAGCCATTCATCTGTTGATGGACATCTAGGCTCTTTCCATAGTTTGGCTATTGTGGATATTGCTGTTATAAACATTTGGGTGGACGTGCCCCTTTGGATCACTAGGTTTATATCTTTAGGGTAAATACACAGTAGTGCAATTTCTGGATCAAAGGGTAGTTCTATTTTCAACTTTTTGAGGAACCTCCATGCTGTTTTCCAGAGTGGTTGTACCAGCTTGCATTCCCACCAACAGTGTAGGAGGGTTCCCCTTTCTCCGCATCCTTGCCAGCATCTGCCATTTCCTGACTTGTTAATTTTAGCCATTCTGACTGATGTGAGGTGGTATTTTATTGTGGTTTTGATTTGTATTTCCCTGATGCCGAGTGATGTGGAGCATTTTTTCATGTGTCTGTTGGCCATCTGGATGTCTTCTTTGCAGAAATGTCTGTTCATGTCCTCTGCCCATTTCTTGATTGGATTATTTTTCTTTGAGTGTTGAGTTTGCTAAGCTCTTTATAGATTTTGGATACTAGCCCTTTATCTGATATGCTGTTTGCAAATATATTTTCCCATTCTGTCAGTTGCCTTTTGGTTTTGTTAACTGTTTCCTTTGCTGTGCAATAGCTTTTGATCTTGATGAAACCCAAGTAGTACATTTTTACCCTTGCTTCCCTTGCCTTTGGCAATGTTCCCAAGAAGAAGTTGTTGTGGCTGAAGTTGAAGAGGTTGTTGCCTGTGTTCTCCTCAAGGATTTTGATGGATTCCTTTCTTACATTGAGGTTCTTTATCCATTTTGAGTCTATTTTCGTGTGTGGTGTAAGGAAATGGTTCAATTTTATTTTTCTGCATGTTCCAATTTGCCCAACACCATTTGTTGAAGAGGCTTTTTTTTCATTGGACATTCTTTCCTGCTTTGTCGAAGATTAGTTGACCCTAGAGTTGAGTCTATTTCCGGGCTTTCTATTCTGTTCCATTGATCTATGTGTCTGTTTTTGTGCCAGTACATAGTGTCTTGATGATGACAGCTTTGTAACAGAGCTTGAAGTCTGGAATTGTGATGCCACCTACTTTGGCTTTCTTTTTCAATATTCCTTTGGCTATTCGAGCTCTTTTCTGGTTCCATCTAAATTTTAGGATTATTTGTTCCATTTCTTTGAAAAAAAAGTGGATGGTATTTTGATAGGAATTGCATTAAATGTGTAGATTGCTTTAGGTAGCATAGACATTTTCACAATAATTGTTCTTCCAATCCAGGAGCATGGAACATTTTTCCATTTCTTTGTGTCTTCTTCAATTTCTTTCATGAGTACTTTATGGTTTTCTGAGTAGAGATTCTTTTCCTCTTTTGTTAGGTTTATTCCTAGGTATCTTATGGTATTGGGTGCAATTGTAAATGGGATTGACTCCTTAATTTCTCTTTCTTCTGTCTTGTTGTTGGTGTAAAGAAATGCAACTGATTTCTGTGCATTTATTTTATGTCTTGACATTTTACTGAATTCCTGTACAAGTTCTAGCAGTTTTGGAGTGGAGTCTTTTGAGTTTTCCACATATAGTATCATATCATCTTCAAAGAGTGATAGTTTGACTTCTTCTTTGCCACTTTGGATGCTTTTAATTTCTTTTTGTTGTCTGATTGCTGAGGCTAGGACTTCTAGTACTATGTTGAATAGCAGTGGTGATAATGGACATTGCTGCCATGTTCCTGACCTTAACAGAAAAGTTTTCAGTTTTTCTCCATTGAGAATGATATTTGCGGTGGGTTTTTCATAGACGGCTTTGATGATATTGAGGTATGTGCCATCTATCTCTACACTTTGAAGAGTTTTGATCAGGAAAGGATTCTGTACTTTGTCAGATGCTTTTTAGCATCTATTGAGAGTATCGTATGTTCTTTTTTTTATTAATATATTGTATCATATTGATTGATTTGCAGATGTTGAACCAACCTTGCAGCCCTGGAATAAATCCCACTTGGTCGTGGTGAATAATCCCTTAATATACTGTTGGATCCTATCAGCTAGTATTTTGGTGAGAATTTTTGCATCTGTGTTCATCATGGATATTGATCTATAATTCTCTTTTATGATGGGATCCTTGTGTGGTTTGGGGATCAAGGTGATGCTGGCGTCATAAAATGAGTTTGGAAGTTTTCCTTCCATTTCTATTTTTTGGAACAGTTTCAGGAGAATAGGAATTAATTTTTCTTTAAATGTTTGGTAGAATTCCCCTGGGAAGCCATCTGGCCCTGGACTTTTGTTTGTTTGGAGATTTTTGATGACTGTTTCAATCTCCTTACTGGTTATGGGTCTGTTTATATTTTCTATTTCTTCCTGGTTCAGTTGTGGTAGTTTTTATGTCTCTAGGGATGCATCCATTTCTTCCGGATTGTCAAATTTGTGGGCGTAGAGTTGCTTATAGTATGTTCTTATAATTGTTTGTATTTCTTTGGTGTTGGTTGTGATCTCTCCTCTTTCATTCATGATTTTATTTATTTGGGTCTTTTCTCTTTTCATTGTGAAAGTCTGGCCAGGGGTTTATCAGTCTTATTAATTCTTTCAAGGAACAGCTCCTAGTTTCGTTGATTTGTTCTATTGTTTTTTTGGGTTCTATCTCATTGATTTCTGCTCTGATCTTTATGATTTCTCTTCTCCTGCTAGGTTTAGGCTTTCTTTGCTGTTCTTTCTCCAGCTTTTTTAGGTGTAGGGTTAGGTTATGTATTTGAGACCTTTCTTGTTTCTTAAGAAAGGCTTGTACCACTATTTATTTTCCTCTAAGAACTGCCTTTGCTGTGTCCCACAGATTTTGAACCATTGTGTTTTCTTAATCATTTGTTTTCATGAATTTTTTTCAATTCTTCTTTAATTTCCTGGTTGATCTATTTATTCTTTAGAAGGATGCTGTTTAGTCTTTATGTTTTTTGGTTCTTACCAAATTTCCTCTTGTGATTGAGTTCTAGATTCAGAGCATTGTGGTCTGAAAATATGCAGGAAATTATCCCAATCTTTTGATACTGGTTGAGACCTGATTTATGACCCAGGATGTGATTTATTCTGGAGAATGTTCCGTATGCACTAGAGAAGAATGTGTATTCTGTTGCTTTGGGATGGAATGTTCTGAATATATCTGTAATGTCCATCTGGTCCAGTATGTCATTTAAGGCCTTTATTTCGTTGTTGATCTTTTGCTTGGATGATCTGTCCATTTCCGTGAGGGGAGTGTTGAAGTCCCCTACTATTGTTGTATTATTGTCGATGTGTTTCTTAGATTTTGTTATTAATTGGTATATAGTTGGCTGTTCCCACATAAGGGGCATAGATATTTAAAATTGTTAGATCTTCTTGTTGGACAGACCCTTTGAGTATGATATAGTGTCCTTCCTCATCTCTTATTATAGCCTTTGGCTTAAAATCGAACTGATCTGATATAAGGATTGCCACCCCAGCCTTCTTCTGATGTCGGTTAGCATGGTGAATTTTTTTCCACCCCCTCGCTTTAAATCTGGAGGTGTCTTCGGGTCTAAAATGAGTTTCTTGTAGGCATCATATTGATGGGTTTGTTTTTTTTATCCATTCTGATACCCTGTAACTTTTGATTGGGGCATTTAGCCCATTAACATTCAGAGTAACTATTGAGATATGACTTTAGTGCCATTGTATTGCCTGTAAGGTGACTGTTACTGTATATTGTCTCTGTTCCTTTCTGATCTACTACTTTTAGAGTCTCTCTTTGCTTACAGGACTCCTTTCAATATTTCCTATAGAGCTGGTTTGGTGTTTTCAAATTCTTCCAGGTTTTGTTTGTCCTGGAAGCTTTTTATCTCTCCTTCTATTTTCAATGATAGCCTAGCCTGATGTAGTGTTCTTGGCTGCATGTTTTTCTCATTTAGTGCTCTGAATATATCATGCCAGTTCTTTCTGGTCTGCCAGGTCTCTGTGGATAAGTCCGCTGCCAATCTAATATTTTTACCATTGTGTGTTGCAGACTTCTTTTCCTGGGCTGCTTTCAGGATTTTCTCTTTGTCTCTAAGGTTGTAAATTTTACTATTAAATGATGGGTTGTGGACCTATTCTTATTGATTTTGAGAGGGGTTCTTTGTACCTCCTGGAATTTGATGTTTGTTCCCTTTTCCATATTAGGGAAATTCTCTCCAATAATTCTGTCCAATATACCTTCTGCTCGCCTCTCTCTTTCTTCTTCTTCTGGAATCCCAATTATTCTAATGTTGTTTCACCTTATGGTGTTACTTATCTCTCAAATTCACCCCTCATGGTCCAGTAGCTGTTTGTCCCTCTTTTGCTCAGCTTCTTTATTCTCTGTCATTTGGTCTTCTATATCACTAATTCTTTATTCTGCCTCATTTATCCTAGCAGTAAGAGCCTCCATTTTTTATTACACCTAATTAATGGCTTTTTTCATTTCAACTTGGTTAAATTTTAGTTCCTTTTTTTCTCCAGAAAGGGCTTTTATCTCTCCAGAGAGGGTTTCTCTAATATCTTCCATGCCTTTTTCAAGCCTGGCTAGAACCTTGAGAATCATTTTGAACTCTAGATCTGACATATTACCAATGTCCATATTGATTAGGTCCCTAGCCTTCAGTACTGCCTCTTGTTCTTTTTCTTTTTTTTTTTTTTGTGGTGAGTTTTTCCACCTTGTCATTTTGTTCAGTTAAGAATATATGAAGGAGCAAATAAAATACTTAAGGGTGGAAAAGACCCCAGGAAAATGTGCTTTAACCAGAAGAGACCCCAAATCATGAAGAGGGAGAAAGGGGATAAAAAGGAGTTTAGGGGAAAAAAATTAGAAAAAGAAAACAAAGAAAAAATATTAAAAAAGAAAAATATATATATATAATAAATATATATAAATAAATATAAATAAATAAATAAATAAACGAATAAATATATATATATATATATATATATATATGACTGGTGACTAGAATATGGTCACTCATTAATTTTTGGAGTACTTTGGTCTCGTAGAAGAAACTACCTCCCCCAATTTTTAAGAATGAAAAACATATATATGGGTAAACAAAATGAGGGGATGGAATATGTCTATAAAGATGAAAAAAAATTTAATATTTAAAAAAGGACTTGATAAGATAAGTTGGTTGGGAGAATAAAGAGAAAGAAAGTGGAGAGAATTTGCTCAACCTGGAGATTAGAACAAGCCCAGAGCTACATTTAGGGTATATTTTGATCTAGTAGAAGAAGTTGTACCCCAAATTTTTTAGAAAAAACCTTATGTGTATACAAAAACAAGGTTAGATACAATGAAGGATAAAATATGACTATAATAATGAAAGTTCAAAAAAGATTATTATTATTTTCTTTTTTATGAAAGGTATTGTTAAGATAAACTAGTTAAAAAAACGTTAAAAGAGGAAAGGGCAAAGTTAAAAAAATAGCTGAAGAAAAAAATAAAATTAAAAAAATTAATTAACTGCAAGACTAAAGAATCATGGGGAGAAAACCATGAATTCCATGCTCTGCTTTCTCCTCCTCTGGAATTCTGCTGTTCTTATTGGTAAGTGAACTTGGTCTTGGCTGGATTTCTTGTTGATCTTCTGGGGGAGGGGCCTGTTGCAGCAATTCTCAAGTGTCTTTGCCTGAGGCAGATTTGCACCATCCTTACCAGGGGCCAGGCTAAGTAATCTGCTTGGGTTCACTTTCGGGAGCTTTTGTTCCCTGAACGCTTTCTGTAGAGTGCCAGAGGATGGGAATGAAAATGGTGGCCTCCCAACCTCTGGCCCAGAGGAGCCAAGAGCTCGGGGCCCCACTCCTTGGTGTGCCCTCAGAGAAAAGCACTCAATCACTCCTGTCTCCCTGTTCTCTGGCTGTGCTTGGCAAAAAGAGCTCAATCACTCCTGTCTCCCTGGCCTCTGGCCACGCTCTGAGCTCACCCAGTCTGTGGCCAAGCATCTCTCTCTGGCACACAGCTCCATCTGGAATCTCCAAACCCCACAGATCCCCAAGCTCCCCCAGGTGGTGTCTCCCCAGATCTTGTAGGGAACTCACTCACAGAGCAGTGGCCTATGCCACAGATTACGCTTCAAAGTAACCCCAAGTTGAGAGCTCACTCTTCGTCTCTGTCTCTGTAGCCAGCTTCCCCACTCTAATACCTGTGAGCTCTGCCACACTCAGACACCCCCGATCCTTCTGTGACCCTGCGAGACCTGGGGCCATGCTGACCCTGCGTGGGCTTTGCCCCAGTTTAGCCTCTGAGGTGATGTTCTTCCGTGGAGCCGACTTTTAAAAGTCCTGATTTTTCTCCATTGTTCTGCCGCTTGCCGGGAACTGCCCCCTTCCCCCACGGTCTATCTTCCCATTGTTTTGGATTCACTTCTCCACCAGTTTTACCTCTGAGAAAGTGGTTGATTTTCTGTTTCTAGAATTGTTGCTCTTCTTCTCTTTGATCTCCTGTTGGATTTGTAGGTGTTTGCAATGGTTTGATAAGCTCTCTAGCTGATCTCCTGCTACCTAATGTTGTCTCAGCCTGCTACTTCTCTGCCATCTTGACTCCTCCTCCTAAAATAGGAATTTTTTATGAAAATTTTTGATTATTGTAATCACAATTTACTTCCAATATTTTATGGGTAAACCTTCCATCTCAGATTCTCAACATAACATCTTCGGTCAGGAACCTATGCTGTTTGAAAAAAAAATAAAATCTGGATTTAGATTAAATGGTATGGTTTAAGTCCTGCCAGCATGATTTATTACTTGCTAAACTTTGATCAGATACACAAATTCATTAATCTTAATCATAAATGAAAATGATAAAAAACATTAGTAGCATATATTCCTCAAAGCTATTATGAGATTGTAAATGACATGGCATACATATTCAAAATGTGTTGTAAACTTCAAATTATTTCAAAATGTGCATATACTAATTAGATAACATTATTGAGAAATCTATCATAAGCCTCAGTTGCCCATCTGTTCATACCCATCTGTACTTCAGATCAAAAATTAGTATTTATGAAACACATGTTAATTATATACTATGTTGTAGTGTAATCAATAGGTAACATAAGAGACCATTTTGCTGAGTTGTTTAAAATCTAGTTCTTCTAGTTCTTAGAGGTTTGATGATGGTTCTGGAGAGCGACATACTGGTGACAGAGGAAAAATACCTTATAGATACATGAGATAATAAAAGTATAAGTGATCCCATGTTTATGTGATTAAGACAGTTACAATAATACTTTCAGAGGATTTATTTTGGATCAGCAAGGACTCAGTAGCCTTCAACTGCCCCATTCCTCCTTGATCCCCTAGTTTCCAAAAATTCTTGATGCATATGGGCAATAGTTTTGACTAGCAGTAATTTGATAAGAACATTCTGACTCTGTCGCTCCTTTTTCCAAAACTGTTTGAGTCAAGATTTTGAAAACTACATAATTTCAAATTCCTGAATATATTGAAAGTGTCCTTTTTGTTTATCTAAATAGCAGAAGAAATCAGTTTTATAAAGATATAATCATATGGGCATCATCTGAATGAATTAAAATGTTTGGAGTTGCAGTTTCAAAATGCTTTCACTCAATAGGTCAGGATGTCTGAAAGAGTAATCAGATCAGGAGGTCGGTATGCCGGGCAGCACACTTGGGTGAGAACAGTTTTATTAAGCAATGTGTTATCAGTCTTGGCAAGAGACTATGCTTCTTGCATGAAAGCATTTGTAATGAATGAAGAAGAGAGAACAATAAACATGCAAATGTACTTCTACCCTTTACAAATATATTTGTATACTTTTTCAGTGGAAGAATGGAGGAAACAGGAACAGAGAGACCAAAGTGAAGTCTAATATTCTCAAGGATGAGAAAAGGAAACTTGAAAACCTATATATTATAGTCTGAAAGTATTGCCTAAAAATATAGATGTTCAGGATAACACATTTCTGCTATGTTATAATCAATCATTAATCACATATATCATAAAGTCATAATTATTCCTGAAAGTTTAAAACAATAGGAAAAAAAGATGACTATTTTATTCTGTAAAATGTAGCCAAATTTAATAGAAAAAAATTTAATACATTAAGTGGCAAATTCAAAAAATGAAATATTTTATAATGAAAAATATGCCTCCTTTATAAAATCATGAAACTTGTAGAATATCACTGACCATCAAAAAATAATAATTTTGACATGTTATTACCCACCAATCAAAATAAGCATATAAAAAAATAGATGGAGACAATGTGTGAGTGATTTAGAAAAAGTGGCAGACTAAAAATCAGCTCTGTTTCCCCACAGAAACATCAAAGGGACAGCAAGAAGCTATCTGATTCAACATTTTTAGAGGTGTAGAAAACAGTCAGAACTTTACAGCATCCAAGCAAATGCCCAGTTAAGAAAAAACAGTTCTAAAAACAGAAAAATTTATGGCATTTTAACTCACCCTTGCCTTACTCCCTCCCAGTGCAATGACAATGTTGGTCTTTAGCAGCAACCGCTGGTTCCCATTGCCCACCTTGAACTGGAGAAAGCAGAATAGATGTTACTAGAAAATTATTGTGGAGGTGCTTGGGTAGTGCAGTTGGTTAAGTGTTGGACTCTCTGTTTTCACTCTGCAGTGATCATGAGTGATCATGAGATCCACCCCCTATGTGCTCAGTGAAGAGTCTGTTTAGGATTGTCTCTCCCTCTCTTGCCTATCCTGCTTGTATTTTTTCTGCTTCTAAAATGAATAAATAGATCTTAAAAAAAAATAAAATTATCATGTAAATCTGTTCTAACTTGACTGGGAGACATCCAATGGACACAATTGAGGTAATAACCCCTATTTTGCATAAATCAAAAAAAAAGCAGAAAAGTGGTGGACACTGCTCATAAAAAAGATAACGTGATTAAAAAAAAAAAAAAACAGAAGGTAAATTAGTAAATACCTTGAGACAAATAAAAACAAAACCACAATATACAAAAAGTTATAGGATACTGTGAAAGCAGTAGTAAGAGGGGAAGTTATAGCTGGAATACCTTACTTTAAAAAAGAAGGAAAATGTCAGGTCAAATTAAATTTATATCTTAAGGAGCTAGAAAAAGAGTAGCATACAAACATATACCTAGCAGAAGGAAAGAAGTGATAAAAAAATATAGCAGAGACAAAGACAAATAAAATGGAAAATAGGAAAACAACAAAATGAAAAAATAGACACCAAAGTTGGTTCTTGGAAAAATTCCAGAAAATAAACAAACTATTATTTGTTAAGAAAAAGAAGAAAAATTTCAACTACTAAGTAAGGAAAATAGGAACATTACTCTATAAAAATAAAAGGACCACAAAATAATCATATATACATATACATGAAATATATATGAAATATTATTTTTTTTTAATAAAAATTTTTATTTTTGGGGGAGGAGTCAAGATGGCGGAGAAGTAGCAGGCTGAGACTACCTCAGCTAGCAGGAGATCAGCTAGAGAGCTTATCTAAAGATTGCAAACACCTGCAAATCCATCGGCAGATCGAAGAAAAGAAGAACAGCAATTCTAGAAACAGAAAAACAACCACTTTCTGAAAGGTAGGACTGGCGGAGAAGTGAATCCAAAGCGACGGGAAGATAGACCCCGGGGGGGAGGGGCCGGCTCCTGGCAAGCGGCGGAGCAACGGAGCACAGAATCAGGACTTTTAAAAGTCTGTTCCGCTGAGGGACATCGCTCCGGAGGCTAAACCGGGGCGAAGCCCACACGGGGTCCGCGTGACCTCAGGTCCCGCGGGGTCACAGAAGGATCGGGGGTGTCTGAGTGTTGCAAAGCTTGTGGATATTGGAACGGGAAAGCCGGCTGCAGAGACAGAGCCGACAGTAAGCTCGCAGCTCGGAGTTGCCTTGAACCGGTCGCAAGCTTGGTGAGCTCGGAGCGCGGCCGGAGGTTAGGCAGACGCGAGTTACCAGGAGCAGTTCGCTGAGGGCGCACAGGGGAGCGGGGCCCTGGGCTCTCGGCTCCTCCGGGCCGGAGACCAGGAGGCCGCCATTTGTATTCCCGTCCTCCGGAACTCTACGGAAAGCGCTCAGGGAACAAAAGCTCCTGAAAGCAAAGCCGAGCAGATCACTCAGCCCCGGCCCCTGGTAAGGGCGGTGTAATTCCGCCTGGAGCAAAGACACTTGAGAGTCACTACACCAGGCCCCTCCCCCAGAAGATCAACAAGAAATCCAGGCAAGACCAAGTTCACCTACCAAGGAGTGCAGTTTCAATACCAAGGAGAGAGCAGCAGAATTCCAGAGGAGGAGAAAACAAACCACGGAATTCATGGCTTTCTGCCGGTGATTTTTTAGTCTTGCAGTTAATTTATTTTTTTTTCTTTTTTTTTTTTTTTCTTTTTCATTTTTTTCTCTTCTTCTGCTAAAATTTTTTGTAATTTTACCCTTTTCTTTTTTAATGTTTTTTAACTAGATTATCTAATATACATATATTTTGCTTTTTTATACTTTTCTTTATTCATTTTCTTTTTTTTTTTAATTCTTTTTTTTTCTTTCTTTCTTTTTGAACCTCTTTTTATCCCCAAATCAGAAGAGATCCTAATCTCTTCAATCTTTTTTTTTCTTAACTCTTTTTTAAATTCTTGATTGAATTTTTAATTCAATCTCTTTTTTTTTAATTCTTTTTTACTTTTTTTCTTTCTTTCTTTTTGAACCTCTTTTTATCCCCAAATCAGAAGAGATCCCAAACAGAAGAGATTGGGAGATCCCAATCAGAAGAGATTGGGAGATCCCAATCAGAAGAGATTGGGAGATCCCAAACAAAGGAGATCCCAATCAGAGGAGATCCCTCACCCAATCGTGAGGGGGGAGAAATCCCCCCGCATGATTTGGGATCTCTTCTGATTTGGTTAAAGCATATTTTCCTGGGATTGTTGCCACCCTTTTAGTATTTTACTTGCTCCCTCATATACTCTTAGCTGGACAAAATGACAAGGCGGAAAAATTCACAACAAAAAAAAGAACAAGAGGCAGTACCGAAGGCTAGGGACCTAATCAATACAGACATTGGTAATATGTCAGATCTAGAGTTCAAAATGACAATTCTCAAGGTTATAGCCGGGCTTGAAAAAGCCATGGAAGATATTAGAGAAACCCTCTCCAGAGATATAAAAGCCCTTTCTGGAGAAATAAAAGAACTAAAATCTAACCAAGTTGAAATCAAAAAGGCTATTAATGAAGTCCAATCAAAAATGGAGGCTCTCACTGCTAGGATAAATGAGGCAGAAGAAAGAATTAGCGATATAGAAGACCAAATGACAGAGAATAAAGAAGCTGAGCAAAAGAGGGACAAACAGCTACTGGACCATGAGGGGAGAATTCGAGAGATAAGTGACACCATAAGACGAAACAACATTAGAATAATTGGGATTCCAGAAGAAGAAGAAAGAGAGAGGGGAGCAGAAGGTATACTGGAGAGAATTATTGGGGAGAATTTCCCCAATATGGCAAAGGGAACGAGCATCAAAATTCAGGAGGTTCAGAGAACGCCCCTCAAAATCAATAAGAATAGGCCCACACCCCGTCACCTAATAGTAAAACTTACAAGCCTTAGTGACAAAGAGAAAATCTTGAAAGCAGCCCGGGAAAAGAAGTCTGTAACATATAATGGTAAAAGTATTAGATTGGCAGCTGACTTATCCACAGAGACCTGGCAGGCCAGAAAGAGCTAGCATGACATTTTCAGAGCACTAAACGAGAAAAACATGCAGCCAAGAATACTATATCCAGCTAGGCTATCATTGAAAATAGAAGGAGAGATTAAAAGCTTCCAGGACAAACAAAAACTGAAAGAATTTGCAAACACCAAACCAGCTCTACAGGAAATACTGAAAGGGGTCCTCTAAGCAAAGAGAGAGCCTACAAGTGGTAGATCAGAAAGGAACAGAGACAATATACAGTAACAGTCACCTTACAGGCAATACAATAGCACTAAAATCATATCTCTCAATAGTTACCCTGAATGTTAATGGGCTAAATGCCCCAATCAAAAGACACAGGGTATCAGAATGGATAAAAAAACAAAACCCATCTATATGTTGCCTCCAAGAAACTCATTTTAAACCCGAAGACACCTCCAGACTTAAAGTGAGGGGGTGGAAAAGAATTTACCATGCTAATGGACATCAGAAAAAAGCAGGAGTGGCAATCCTTATATCAGATCAATTAGATTTTAAGCCAAAGACTATAATAAGAGATGAGGAAGGACACTATATCATACTCAAAGGGTCTGTCCAACAAGAAGATCTAACAATTTTAAATATCTATGCCCCCAACGTGGGCGCAGCCAACTATATAAACCAATTAATAACAAAATCAAAGAAACACATCAACAATAATACAATAATAGTAGGGGACTTTAACACTCCCCTCACTGAAATGGACAGATCATCCAAGCAAAAGATCAACAGGGAAATAAAGGCCTTAAATGATACACTGGATGAGATGGACATCACAGATATATTCAGAACATTTCATCCCAAAGCAACAGAATACACATTCTTCTCTAGTGCACATGGAACATTCTCCAGAATAGATCACATCCTCGGTCCTAAATCAGGACTCAACCGGTATCAAAAGATTGGGATCATTCCCTGCATATTTTCAGACCACAATGCTCTGAAGCTAGAACTCAACCACAAGAGGAAGTTTGGAAAGAACACAAATACATGGAGACTAAACAGCATCCTTCTAAAGAATGAATGGGTCAACCGGGAAATTAAAGAAGAATTGAAAAAAATCATGGAAACAAATGATAATGAAAATACAACGGTTCAAAATCTGTGGGACACAACAAAGGCAGTCCTGAGAGGAAAATATATAGCGGTACAAGCTTTTCTCAAGAAACAAGAAAGGTCTCAGGTACACAACCTAACCCTACACCTAAAGGAGCTGGAGAAAGAACAAGAAAGAAACCCTAAGCCCAGCAGGAGAAGAGAAATCATAAAGATCAGAGCAGAAATCAATGAAATAGAAACCAAAAAAACAATAGAACAAATCAACCAAACTAGGAGCTGGTTCTTTGAAAGAATTAATAAAATTGATAAACCCTTGGCCCGACTTATCAAAAAGAAAAGAGAAAGGACCCAAATAAATAAAATCATGAATGAAAGAGGAGAGATCACAACTAACACCAAAGAAATACAAACTATTATAAGAACATACTATGAGCAACTCTACGCCAACAAATTTGACAATCTGGAAGAAATGGATGCATTCCTAGAAACATATAAACTACCAAAATTGAACCAGGAAGAAATAGAAAGCCTGAACAGACCCATAACCAGTAAGGAGATTGAAACAGTCATTAAAAATCTCCAAACAAACAAAAGCCCAGGGCCAGATGGCTTCCCGGGGGAATTCTACCAAACATTTAAAGAAGAACTAATTCATATTCTCCTGAAACTGTTCCAAAAAATAGAAATGGAAGGAAAACTCCCAAACTCATTTTATGAGGCCAGCATCACCTTGATCCCCAAACCAGACAAGGATCCCATCAAAAAAGAGAGCTATAGACCAATATCCTTGATGAACACAGATGTGAAAATTCTCACCAAAATACTAGCCAATAGGATTCAACAGTACATTAAAAGGATTATTCACCACGACCAAGTGGGATTTATCCCAGGGCTGCAAGGTTGGTTCAACATCCGCAAATCAGTCAATGTGATACAACACATCAATAAAAGAAAGAACAAGAACCATATGATACTCTCAATAGATGCTGAAAAAGCATTTGACAAAGTACAGCATCCCTTCCTGATCAAAACCCTTCAAAGTGTAGGGATAGAGGGCACATACCTCAATATCATCAAAGCCATCTATGAAAAACCCACTGCAAATATCATTCTCAATGGAGAAAAACTGAAAGCTTTTCCACTAAGGTCAGGAACACGGCAGGGATGTCCATTATCACCACTGCTATTCAACATAGTACTAGAAGTCCTAGCCTCAGCAATCAGACAACAAAAGGAAATTAAAGGCATCCAAATCGGCAAAGAAGAAGTCAAATTATCACTCTTCGCGGATGATATGATACTCTATGTGGAAAACCCAAAAGACTCCACTCCAAAACTGCTAGAACTTATACAGGAATTCAGTAAAGTGTCAGGATATAAGATCAATGCACAGAAATCAGTTGCATTTCTCTACACCAACAACAAGACAGAAGAAAGAGAAATTAAGGAGTCAATCCCATTTACAATTGCACCCCAAACCATAAGATACCTAGGAATAAACCTAACCAAAGAGCCTAAGAATCTATACTCAGAAAACTATAAAGTACTCATGAAAGAAATTGAGGAAGACACAAAGAAATGGAAAAATGTTCCATGCTCCTGGATTGGAAGAATAAATATTGTGAAAATGTCTATGTTACCTAGAGCAATCTACACATTTAATGCAATTCCTATCAAAGTACCATCCATCTTCTTCAAAGAAATGGAACAAATAATTTTAAAATTTATATGGAACCAGAAAAGACCTCGAATAGCCAAAGGGATATTGAAAAACAAAGCCAAAGTTGGTGGCATCACAATTCCGGACTTCAAGCTTTATTACAAAGCTGTCATCATCAAGACAGCATGGTACTGGCACAAAAACAGACACATAGACCAATGGAACAGAATAGAGAGCCCAGAAATAGACCCTCAACTCTATGGTCAACTAATCTTCGACAAAGCAGGAAAGAATGTCCAATGGAAAAAAGACAGCCTCTTCAATAAATGGTGTTGGGAAAATTGGACAGCCACGTGCAGAAAAATGAAATTGGACCATTTCCTTACACCACACACAAAAATAGATTCAAAATGGATTAAGGACCTCAATGTGAGAAAGGAATCCATCAAAATCCTTGAGGAGAACACAGGCAGCAACCTCTTCGACCTCAGCCGCAGCAACATCTTCCTAGGAACATCGCCAAAGGCAAGGGAAGCAAGGGCAAAAATGAACTTTTGGGATTTCATCAAGATCAAAAGCTTTTGCACAGCAAAGGAAACAGTTAACAAAACCAAAAGACAACTGACAGAATGGGAGAAGATATTTGCAAACGACATATCAGATAAAGGACTAGTGTCCAAAATCTATAAAGAACTTAACAAACTCAACACCCAAAGAACAAATAATCCAATCAAGAAATGGGCAGAGGACATGAACAGACGTTTCTGCAAAGAAGACATCCAGATGGCCAACAGACACATGAAAAAGTGCTCCATATCACTCGGCATCAGGGAAATACAAATCAAAACCACAATGAGATATCACCTCACACCAGTCAGAATGGCTAAAATCAACAAGTCAGGAAATGACAGATGCTGGCGAGGATGCGGAGAAAGGGGAACCCTCCTACACTGTTGGTGGGAATGCAAGCTGGTGCAACCACTCTGGAAAACAGCATGGAGGTTCCTCAAAATGTTGAAAATAGAACTGCCCTATGACCCAGCAATTGCACTACTGGGAATTTACCCTAAAGATACAAACGTAGTGATCCAAAGGGGCACGTGCACCCGAATGTTTATAGCAGCAATGTCCACAATAGCCAAACTATGGAAAGAACCTAGATGTCCATCAACAGATGAATGGATCAAGAAGATGTGGTATATATACACAATGGAATACTATGCAGCCATCAAAAGAAACGAAATCTTGCCATTTGCGACAACATGGATGGAACTAGAGCGTATCATGCTTAGCGAAATAAGTCAAGCGGAGAAAGACAACTATCATATGATCTCCCTGATATGAGGGAGTGGTGATGCAACATGGGGGCTTAAGTGGGTAGGAGAAGAATCCATGAAACAAGATGGGATAGGGAGGGAGAGAAACCATAAGTGACTCTTAATCTCACGAAACAAACTGTGGGTTGCTGGGGGGAGGGGGGTTGGGAGAAGGGGGGTAGGGTTATGGACATTGGGGAGGGTATGTGCTTTTGGGTAAATTGGAAGGGGAGATGAACCATGAGAGACTATGGACTCTGAAAAACAATCTGAGGGGTTTGAAGTGGCGGGGGGGGTGGGAGGTTGGGGGTACCAGGTGGTGGGTATTATAGAGGGCACAGCTTGCATGGAGCACTGGGTGTGGTGACAAAATAATGAATACTGTTTTTCTGAAAATAAATAAATTGGAAAAAAAAAAAAATTTTTATTTTTTATAAACATATATTTTTATCCCCAGGGGTACAGGTCTGTGAATCGCCAGGTTTACACACTTCACAGCACTCACCAAAGCACATACCCTCCCCAATGTCCATAACCCCACCCCCCTTCTACCAAGCCCCCTCCCCCCAGCAACCCTCTGTTTGTTTTGTGAGATTAAGAGTCACTTATGGTATGTCTCTCCCCCAGTCCCATCTTGTTTCATTTATTCTTCTCCTACCCACTTAAGCCCCCATGTTGCATCACCACTTCCTCATATCAGGGAGATCATATGGTAGTTGTCTTTCTCTGCTTGACTTATTTCGCTGAGCATGATACGCTCTAGTTCCAACCATGTTGTCACAAATGGCAAGATTTCATTTCTTTTGATGGCTGCATAGTATTCCATTGTGTATATATACCACTTCTTCTTTATCCATTCATCTGTTGATGGACATCTAGGTTCTTTCCATAGTTTGGCTATTGTGGACATTGCTGCTATAAACATTCGGGTGCACGTGCCCCTTTGGTTCACTACGTTTGTATCTTTAGGGTAAATACCCAGTAGTGCAATTGCTGGGTCATAGGGTAGTTCTATTTTCAACATTTTGAGGAACCTCCATGCTGTTTTCCAGAGTGGCTGCACCAGCTTGCATTCCCACCAACAGTGTAGGAGGGTTCCCCTTTCTTTGCATTCTCGCCAGCATCTGTCATTTCCTGACTTGTTGATTTTAGCCATTCTGACTGGTGTGAGGTGATATCTCATTGTGGTTTTGATTTGTATTTCCCTGATGCCTAGTGATATGGAGCACTTTTTCATGTGTCTGTTGGCCATCTGGGTGTCTTCTTTGCAGAAATATCTGTTCATGTCCTCTGCCCATTTCTTGATTGGATTATTTGTTCTTTGGGTGTTGAGTTAGCTAAGTTTTTTATAGATTTTGGACACTAGTCCTTTATCTGATATGTCGTTGGCAAATATCTTCTCCCATTCTGTCAGTTGTCTTTTGGTTTTGTTAACTGTTTCCTTTGCTGTGCAAAAGCTTTTGATCTTGATGAAATCCCAATAGTTCATTTTTGCCCTTGCTTCCCTTGCCTTTGGCGATGTTCCTAGGAAGATGTTGCTGCGGCTGAGGTCGAAGAGGTTGCTGCCTGTGTTCTCCTCAAGGATTTTGATGGATTCCTTTCTCACATTGAGGTCCTTCATCCATTTTGAATCTATTTTTGTGTGTGGTGTAAGGAAATGGTCCAATTTCATTTTTCTGCATGTGGCTGTCCAATTTTTTCCAACACCATTTATTGAAGAGTCTGTCTTCTTTCCATTGGACATTCTTTCCTGCTTTGTCGAAGATTAGTTGACCATAGAGTTGAGGGTCTATTTCTGGGATCTCTTTCTGTTCCATTGACCTATGTGTCTGTGAAATATTACTGTTATTATTTTATAAAAGAATATACCAAAAAACTGAATAACCTAGATGAAATACACAAATTCCAAGAAACATACAACTTACCAGGACTAAATCATGATTGATAGAAAATATGAATAGACCTACAAATAGTAAGTGAACTGAATTAACAGTAAAATACTACCTAACAAAGAAATCCCTTGAGCAGAAGCAAGATGGCAGAACTTAAGGAGATCTGGGTTTCATCTGGCCCCAGAAATTCAGCTAGATAGTTATCAAATCATTCTGAACACCTACAAATGCAACAGGAGACTAAAGAGAAGAATAGCAGCAATTCTATGAACAGAAAAGCGACTATTTTCTGGAAGGTAGGATTTGTGGAGAAATGAATCTGAGCCAATATATAGGAAGATAGACTGTGGGGGGAGGGAGCCTCCATTAGTCAGCTACCAGCAAGTGAGAGAGCAGTGGAGCACAAAATCGGAACTTTTAGAAGTATGCTCTGAGGAGGGACACTGCTCCAGTGGCTAAGTGGGGGCTGGAATCCACACTGGGTCAGTGTAGTCTCAGGACCCATGGGGGTCACAGAAAGACCGGGGCTGGCTAAGTGTGGCAGAGCTCCCATCTATTTGAGTGGGGAAGCTGGCTGCAAAGAGAGAGCTAAGGAATGGGCTTTTAGCTCAAGGTTGCCATAAACCATGATCCTCAGCACAGTCGGGCCACTGCCCTTCGAGCAGGACCTGACAAGTGGCAAATCTGGGGAGACCCCCTCCCTTCCTCCACTGGAAGAATTGGCTGGATTAGGAGACTCCAAATGGAGCCATGTGCCAGAGACAGAAATGCTCGGTCACAGGCTGGGTGATTTCAGAGTGCAGCTGGAGATCAGGGAGACAGGAGTGAATGACTGCTTTTCTCTAAGGGCTCACTGAAGAGGGAAGCTCCCCAAGCTCTCTGCTTCTCCAGGGCTGGAGACTAGGAGCCCACCATTTTCATTATCATCCTCCAAAGCTGTATGAAAAACTTTCAGGGAACAAAAGCTACCAAGAGTGAATCCAAGCAGATTTCTTAGCTTGCCCCTGGCAGAGATGATACTTTTCCACCTCCAGCGAGGACATTTGAGAGTCATTGCAATAGGACATTCCCCCAGAAGATCAGCAAGAACATCCAGCCAAGACCAAATTTACTGATCAATGAGAACTTCAGAACACTAGTGCTAGGGTAATACAGCTCATAGAATTCATGACCTGTCCCCATGATTCTTTAGTCTTTCAAAGTTAAATTTTTTAAATTTTCACATTTTTTTCTTTTTCTATCTTTTTAACTTTTCCTCTTTACTATTTTAACCTATTTTAACTATTTTATCTTATCAATACCTTTTTAAAAATCTTTTTAAATTTCTATTTATATAGTCACTTTATCCTTTCATTGTATTTAACCCTTTTTTATTTGTATACATATAAGTTTTTATTTATTTAAAATTTTGGGATACAGTTTCTTCTAACAGAACAAAATATACCCTAAATCTAGTATATGGCTTTGGTCTAATCTCCAGCCTGACCATATTCTCGCCTTTATTATTTTTTCCTTTGTTCAACCAGCTACTTATCTTATCAATTCTTTTTTTAAAATCTTTTTTAAATTTTCATCTTTACAGCCATATTCCATCCCTTCATTGAGTTACTCTCTCTCTCTCTCTCTCTCTCTCTATATATATATATATATATATACATATATTTTTTTCTTTCTTTAAAATTTTGTGAGGCAGTTTCTTCTAACAGACCAAAATACACCCAAAATCAAATGTGTGGCTCTGTTCTATTCACCAGCCTAATCATATTTTTTCCTTTTGTCCTTTTTTCTCCCATCTGTTTCTGGTCTCTTCTGATTTGATTAGTGTATATTTTTCTGGGGTCATTGTTACTCTTTTAACATTTTGTTATCATATTCATCTATTATTCTCTGGACAAAATGACAAGGCAGGAAAAAGTCACCTCAAAAAAAAAAAATAAAAAAGAACAACATGCAGTACTGACTGCTAGGGACTTAATCAATATGGACATTAGTAAGATGTCAGAACTAGAGTTCAGAATGACAATTATAAATATCCTAGCTGGACTTGAAAAAAGCACAGATGATATTAGAGAATCCCTTTCTGGAGAAAAAAAAAAAAAGACCTAAAATCTAACCAAGTTGGAATTTTTTAAAAAGCTATTAATAAGTTACAATAAAAAATGGAGGCTCTCACTGCTAGGATAAATGAGGCAGAAGAGAGAATTAGTGATATAGAAGGTCAAATGATGGGGAATAAAAAAGATGAGAAAAAGAGAGATAAATAATTACAAGGGATGACAAGGAAAGAATTTGAGAAATAAGTGATATCATAACATGAAACAATATTAAAACAATAGGGATTTCAAAAGAAGAAAGAGAAAGGGGGGTGAAGGTATATTGGAGTAAATTATAACAGAGAACTTCCATAAATTGGGGGAAGAAAAAAGCATCAAAATCCAGGAGGCACAGAGAAACCACCCTCTCACAAAATCAATAAAAATAGGTCAACACCCCATCAGCTAACAGTAAAATTAACAAATCTCAAAGAAAAAGAAAACTACTGAAAGCAGCTCAGAACAAGAGGTCTGTAACCTACAACAGTAGAAATATCAAATTGGCAGCAGACCTATCCACAGAGACATGGCAGGGCAGAAATGACTGGCACGATATATTCAGAGCACTAAATGAGAGAAATATGCAGCCAAGAATACTATCTCTTGCTACACTGTCATTGAAAACAGAAGGAGAAATACAAAGCATCCAGGACAAACTAAAACTAAAAGATTTTGCAAACATCAAACCATCCTACAGAAAATATTGAAAAAGAAAAGTGGGGATGTCAATCCTTATATCCGACAAATTAGATTTTAAGCCAAAGACTATAATAAGAGATGAGGAAGGACACTATACAGAGTCTGTACAACAGAAGATCTAACCATTTTAAATATCTATGCCCCTAACATGGGAACAGCCATTATATAAACCAAATAATAACAAAATCAAAGAAACAAACTGACAATAATACAAAAAGAGTAGGGGACTTTAACAAATCCTTCGCTGAAGTGGACAGATCATCTAAGCAAAAGATCAACAAGGAAATAAAGGCTTTAAATGACACACTGAACCTCAGATATATTCTGATGGACATCAGATATATTCAGAACATTCCATTCTGAAGAAACAAAATGTACATTCTTAAGTAGTGCACATGGAACATTCTCCAGAATAGATCACATCCTGGGTCACAAATCAGGTCTCAACTAACACCAAAATATTGGGGTCATTCCCTTCATATTTTAAGACCACAATGCTCTAAAACTAGAACTCGGGGCACCTGGATGGCTCAGTGGGTTAAAGCCTCTGCCTTCAGCCCAGGTCATGATTCCAGGGTCCTGGGATCGAGCCCTGGATTGGGCTTTCTGCTCAACAGGGAGCCTGCTTCCCTTCTTCTCTCTGCCTGCTTCTCTGCCTATTTGTGATCTTGTCTGTAAAATAAATAAATAAAATCTTTAAAACTAGAACTCAACCACAAGAGGAAAGTTGGAAAGAACTCAAATTCATGGAGACTAAAGAGCATCTTACTAAAGAATGAATGGGTCAACCAGGAAATTAAACTGTCCAAAATCTTTGTGGTGCAGCAAAGGTGGTCCTGAGAGCTAATTATATAGCAATACAAGCATTTCTCAAGAAACAAGAAAGGTCTCAAATCACAACCTGACCCTTCACCTAAAGGAGCTGGAGAAAGGACAACAAATAAAGCCTAACCCAGCAGGAGAAGAGAAATAATAAAGATCAGAGCAGAAATCAGTGAAATATAAACCAAAAAACAGTAGAACAGATCAAAGAAACTAGGAGGTGGTTCTTTGAAAGAATAAATAAGATTTATAAACCACTGGGCAGACGTACCAAAAAGAAAAGAAAAATGATCCAAATTAATAAAATCATGAATGAAACAGGAAAGATCACAACCAACACCAAAGAAATATAAACCATTATAAGAACATATTATGAACAATTATACACCAGCAAAGTTGACAATCTGGAAGAAATGGATGTGTTACTAGAGACATATAAACTATAAAACTGAGCCAGGGAGAAATACAAAACCTGAACAGACTCACAATCTATAAGGAGATTGAAGCAGTCATCAAAAATCTCCCAAAAAACAAGAGCCCAGGGCCAGATGGCTTCCCAAGATAATTCTACCAAACATTTAAAGAAGAATTAATACCTATTTTCCTGAAACTGTTCCAAAAAGAAAGAAAGAAAGAAAAGAAATGGAAGGAAAATTTCCAGATTCATTTAGTGAGGCCAACATTACCTTGATACCAAAACCAAAGACCCCATCAAAAAGGAGAATTACAGACCAGTATTCCTGATAAATCAAAATAAATATTCTCATGAAAATACTAGTCAAAAGAATCCAACAGTGTGTTAAACAGATTATTCACCACAACCAAGTTGGATTTATTCCTGAACTGCAGGGGTGGGTCATCATCCACAAATCAATCAATGCAATACAATACATTAATAAAAGAAAGAACAGGAACCATATGATACTCCCAAAAGATGCTGAAAAAGCATTTCACAAAGTACAGCATCCTTTCTTGATCAAAAATCTTCTCAGTGTAGGGATAGAGGCAACATATCTCAATATCATCAAAGTCATATTTGAAAAACCCACAGTGAATATCACTTCCAATGGGAAAAACGTGAGAACATTTCCCCTAAGGTCAGAACACAGTACAGCGTCCACTATCACCACTGCTATTCAAAATAGTACTAGATGTCCTAGCCTCAGCAATCAGACTACAAAAATAAACAAAAGGCATTTGAATTGGCAAAGAAGAAGTCAAACTCTCACTCTTTGCAGATGATATGATACTTTTTTGGGGGAAACCCAAAAGACTGCTCCAAAACTGCTGGAACTCATACAGAAATTCAGTAAAGCATCAGTATACAAAAATCAATGCTCAGAAATTAGTTAAATTTCTATACACCAACAACAAGACAGAAGAAAGAGAAGTTAAGGAGTCAATCGAGTGAAAAAGTCTATGCTACCTAGAACAATCCACACATTTGATGCAATCTCTATCAAAATACCATCAACTCTTTTTCAAAGAGATGGAACAAATAATCCTAAAATTCACATGGAACCAGCAAACACCCCAAATAGCCAGAATAATGTTGAAAAAGAAAACCAAAGTTGGCAGCATCACAATTCCAGACTTCAAGTTTTATTACAAAGCTGTAATCATCAAGACAGTATGGTACTGGCACAGAAATAAACATGTAGATCAATGAAAGAGAATACAGAGCCCAGAAATGGACCCTCAACTCTATGGCCAACTAATCTTTGACAAAGTAGGGAAGAATGTCCAATGGAAAAATGACAGTCTCTTCAACAAATGATGTTGGGAAAATTGGACAATCACATGCAGAAGAATGAAACTGGACCACTTCTGTACACCACACACAAAGATAGACTCAAAATGGATGAAAGACCTCAGTGTGAGACAGGAATCCATCAAAATCCTTCAGGAGAACACAGACAGCAATGTCTTTGACCTCAGCCACAGCAACTTCTTCCTAGAAACATTGCCCAAGGCAAGGGAAACAAAGGCAAAAGTGAACTATTGGAACTTCATCAAGATAAAAGCTTTTGCACAGCAAAGGAAACAGTCAACAAAACCAAAAGACAACTGACAGAATGATAGAATGTATTTGCAAATGATATATCCAATAAAGGACTAGTATCCAAAATCTCTAAAGAATATCAATCTCAACACCCAAAGGGCAAATAATCCAATCAAGAAATGAGCAGGAAACATGAATAGATATTTCTGCAAAGAAGACATCCAGATGGCCAAGAGACACATGAAAAAGTGCTCAACATCACGTGGCATCAGGGAAATGCAAATCAAATCCACAATGAGATACCACTGCACATCAGTCAGAATGGCTAAATTTAACCAGTCAGGAAACAACAGATGTTGGTGAGGATGTAGAGAAAAAGGAACCCTCTTATATTGTTGGTGGAAATGCAAGCTTGTGCAGCCACTCTGGAAAACAGTATGGAGGTTCCTCAAGAAGCTGAAAATAGAGTTACCCTATAACCCAACAATTGCACTACTGAGTATTTACCCTAAAGATACAAATGTAGTGATCTAAATGGGCATATATACATAAAGAGTCTAGATATCTATCAACAAATGAATGGATAAAGAAATGTGGTATACACTGGGTGTGGTGAAAAAAATAATGAATACTGTTATGCTGAAAATAAATAAATAAATTAAAAAAAAGAAATGTGGTATATATGTACATACAATGGGATACTATGCAGTCATCAAAAAAAATATTTTCATTTGCAATGACAAGGATGGGACTAGAGGGTATTATGCCAAGTGAAATAAGTCAATTAGAGAAAGAAAATTATCATATGATCTCACTGATATGAGGAATTTGAGAAATAAGATAGAGAATCTTAGGGGAAGAAAGGGGAAATTGAAACAAGCTGAAACCAGAGACAGAGACAAAGCATAAGAGACTCTTAATCTCGAGAAACTAATTGAGGATTGGTGGAGGGGAGGGGGGTTGAAAGGGATGGGGTGGCTTGGTGATGGGACATTGGGGAGGGTATGTGTTATGGTGAATTCTGATGAATCACAGACCTGTACCCCTGAAACAAAAAATACCTTATATGTTAATAATAATAATAATAATAATAATAATAAAAAGGAAAGCCCTGGAGCAGATTCTTCACTAGTGAAGCTACAAAACATTAATAATAATTTAAAAAAAGTTAATGCCAATGTTAGTCAGACTATCCTCAAAAATCAAAGAGGAAGAAATATTCCTTCATTTGTTCGTTAAATTCAACATTACCCTCATACCAAGCTAGGCAAATATGCTAAAGAAAAATGATAGACCAGTACCCCTTATGACTATTGATGCAAAAATCGTGAATAAAAAAATAGCAAACCAAACTTAGAGCATAGCAATAAGAGTATTATAAACCTTAAGCAAGATGGATTTATTCCCTAATCCAAGGAAGTTTCAACATATAGAAATTAATTGATCTAATACATTAATAGAATGAAAGGGAAAAATGCTCATTTCCACAAAAGGAAGAAAAATCATTTGATGACATTCAACACTCTTTCATGATAAAAGCATTAAATAAACAAGAAAAAAAGGGAAGTTTCTCAAGATAAAGTCCATATATAAAAATCCCACAGCTAACATAATAATTAATGATAAAAGATAAAAGCTTTCCCCTATGATCAGGAATAAGAAAAAAGATGTTTGCTTTCCTCATTCCTATTTTATGTAGGACTAGAAAGTCTAACTAGAACAATTAGGCAAGAGAAATCAGTAGTCACAGAACTGAGAAAGAAGAAGTAAAATTGTACCTGTTACAGATGGCATGATTTTATAGGGAGGAAACTATAAAGATTGTACACCTAAACAACCAACCAAAAAAAATCTACTAGCACTATGAATTCAGCAAAATTTTCAACATATAAAATCAACATGAAAATTAATTGGATTTTTATAAACTAATAATAAGCAAATCAAACTGGAAGTTAAGAAAAACAATTCATTCACAATAGAATAATAGAAAGTGAAATACATAGAAATAAACTTAACCAAGCAGGTTACAGACTTTTACACTGAAAACTCAAAATCTTGTTGAAAGAATAAATAAATAAATTATGAAAGACATAAATAAATTGACAGATATCTCATGTTCATTTACTGAAAAACAATATTGCTAAGATGGCAATACTACTCAAAACTTTCTGTAGATTTAGTGCAATTCTTTCCCAAATTTCAAAGGCATCTTTAGCAGATATTTTTGGGGGGGAGATTAAAATCTTTCTATTTGGTCTACCTATTTATTCTGATAATAAATATTTGTGTAAATCAGAAATAATAGGATCATTTTAACAATTGGCTTTTTATTCCATAAAATACTTCTCTTTTTGGGGAAGCTGTCATTTACAAACAAGGAACCTTGATGTGATGTAATTTTTCATAAGACTTCTGTCTAATCAGCAGAACTACACATGTACATTACTTAGTCCAAGAGTCATTCTCAGGAGGTTATATAAAGGAGACCCCTCTCTATTTAAGGGATATTTCAAATTCTGTTATCTTAGCTTTTCCCTTGATTTCTTCCCTATTGTGTAACACTTCCTCTTAAATGCCAACATTTGGTTTGATATACCTCTAATCTTAGGTTGTAGGCTTTGGAAACTTCCTTCAGTACTCTTATTATTTTATTTTTTTCTGCCCTGGTCCTATGTTTATTTTTCAAATGCTTTTCACTGAAGGATCATCAACATTGTGTCTTTCTCATCCTCCATCCTTATCTAAAGACAAGTCATCATTTCCAGTAAAGCCTGCTGGCCTGCAAATGGAATAGATGACTAATCACCAACAAGTTATCCTAAACTGAATCTGACTCATGGACCTGTTTTGTTTCATTTGAGCCTTTTAGTTCACAGAGGAATTTTGCATTTAAATTAATTACCACCATAAAACTCAGGTAAATTTACATTAAATATATATTTCCAATTTCTCTTGAGCCAGAGCTGAGTGGAGATTGTCCCTTACAACTGGGACACGTATCTTCCAGCTCATTTGATTCCATCACATTTGCCTTACTTCAACCTACATGGTAAAAGAAATTGGATTATCTGCCTCTCTGTGCGTTGCTTACCAACTGTCTCTGAAGGGTGTTTAAGGATGCACTCTGAGAATTACTAAAGCACTTTTGGTAGCACTAGAATACTTATGGTTTCTTCAAAAAGAAAATCAAAGCCCTTGTTTCAAGTTGTAAGTTCTGTTAAATATTTAAAAAATAAAACACACTGAAACATAAAAACATACACACCTCAACAGTGTTAGCATTTTATATTTCACTGAGTTTACTTTTATGGTATTTATTCTGTGGCACATGTAAGATTATTACATTTTTTCATGTTTCCTGAGAAACATGTAAGATTATTGCATTTCTCATGTTTCCTTACACAAAGTATGAACTTTGATCTTTGGCAAAAACCTATGCAATTGGTTCAAATAAGATATATTTTTAAAATTTATTTCTTTAATGTACTTATTGTCTTTGCATTAGCAATTTGTTTGCCTTTGCCTTTTGGTAAAAAAATCCCTTTGCTGTGTTGCTACTGCTATGCAGTTGGAAATGTATCCCTCTGGGGTGCCTGAGTGGCTCAGTGGGTTAAAGCCTCTGCCTTCTGCTCAGGTCATGATCCCAGGGTCCTGAGATCAAGCCTGCTTCCTCCTCTCTCTCTGCCTGCCTTTCTGTCTACTTGTGATCTCTGAGTGTCAAATAAATAAAATCTTAAAAAAAAAAAAAAAAAAAGAAAGAAAGAAAGAAAGAGAAATGTATCACTCTCTAACTTGTTGCCTGTGCTTCCTGCCCTGAGAAGACATGAGTGAGCTTGACCCTCTTGAAGTATTTGGCTCAATAATTCTACTTTATATGGTTTCAAGTTCCATTTTTCAGCTCTAATTCAACTTAGAATTTTGAGTAAGAGATAAAAATAGGACAGGCTTGTTAAACATGTCTTTAATGCATACCATTTTGGGGGAGTTTCCCTGACACTATGCCTTCTCTTTGCATTGTTTGATTAGTTTCTGTTGTTCCTTTAGTTATTTTTGCATCTTATCAGAGATGCTAAGTTGATGGCTCTTGAATCTTCTTAATTGAAGACACTAAATGTTATTCCTGGGCATTTTGAGAGGAAAAACAAACTATTTTCACTGCCTCTAGGTGAACAAATAACAATAAATGTCATTTGATAGCTCCAGAATAAACTGAATCAGCCCTGAAATGTTATAATTAAAAAATACTATGATTGTGTATTGTACAAACTTTAAAATATAATTTATTTCTGAGTGCCTGAGATTAGCCATACCTTGAAGAGAATCCCAGTCTAGATTTGAGATCAGATATTAAAAGGGGTTACAACACCTGGTTAAATACAAAATGATGTCTTTAAAAAAGTATTTGTCTGATTTTCAGTAGTTCTCTCTCTAGTGAGAATTAGAATTTTATATTTGCCTTCTAATTCTTGTGAGACATGAAGGTTATTTAATATCCAGACTCCATTTTAATTTCTAAGAGTATCTAACTCATTTTAACAACTGAGGGCATATCTTATTTCAGCAATTTGTATGTAGTTTGGTTAGGTCTATCCAAATCATGAAAAATAATGAAATTGCTAAACTGGGTGTGGGTTTGTGCACTTGTTCAAAACAAACTCAATAAAGCTTAAACTCTCAAAGCATGATGTATTAGTCATTTATTACTATGCATATGATTGCCCAAAATGTGGTGGCTTGAAACAACATCATTTATTGTTTCATTGTTTCTGTACATCAGGTGTACAGAAGGTGTGTGTGTGTGTGACCCTCTGCTTCAGAATCTTTCCTAGGCTATGATTAAGATGCCAGTAGGGACTATAGTCTCATCTTAAGGCTTGACTGGGAAAGGACCTACTTTTTAGCTTACTCACATGGTCATTGGCAGGAAGAAGTTTCTTCTAAGCTATTGGACTAAAGATCTTATTTCTTTGATTGCCAACCAAAAGCTGCCTTCAGATCCTTGTCGCATGAGCCTCTCCATACAGCAGCTAGCTTAATTAGAACTGGCAAGCCAGAGGGAGTAACAGGAAAAATTCACAATATTTTATGAACTGATTTAAAATTGACACACTATCTCTTTTGTCTTTTTCTATTGGTTAATGAAAGAAGTCATACGGTGTGGTTCATACTCACTGGTCTAAGATAACACAAGGATGTGAAGACCAGGAAGCAGGGATCACTGGGAGCAGTGTCAACCATGTCAACTATAACTAACATTTTTTTAAAATTTTTGTTTTCCAAATAAAGTGCTGGAAGATGTTCTGTCCTTTGAAAACCTAATAACCTGAGAAAAATTAATTTTTGATTAATTAATTCAAAGATTTTTCTCAACCAGTCTGCTGACATGAATGGGTATTACCATGATGAGTAGAACACACAATGCTTACCTTAGAGAAGTCCACAACTTAGATGAGAAACAATAAAGTAATAGAACAATCCTGGCCGGTTAGCTCAGTTGGTTAGAGTGTGGTGCTAATAAAGTAATAGAACATTATAAATCTTGGCAAAATTGCTATGACAGAAACAAACACCAAAGAGCAAATAGGAGAGCATTCAGACTAATCTGGGAATATCTGAAGGCTACAGTGGTCGGGGGCACTTTAGAAGCAAGGGCACTGGACTGAAGTCTTCTTACTAAAGCAGAATTCATTTTTAGATTCATCCTATATGTATGTTGTAACATCTCCAACTATATAAAGAAAGAGAGAGAGAAAGGAGAAGAGAATGAGCAAAGACGTGGATGTGAAAACACCAAAGTGTGGTTTGGAGAATTCCAAGATGAAAACAACCCCAAGCTTTACAGAGTTGTTGGAGGATCAAATATATAGAGGGAATTGAAATCGATGAGGTAATGAAGGGACAGAGAACAAGAGGACAGGAAGATGATGTGTGTGATAATGTCTATGTGTGTGTGTTGAGGAGTGACATGCTGGAGAGTGACCAAGTTCTAAAAGCAACCTAAGGGTTGGGACCATGTCTTTCATACAATGGTGAATCCCAGAAGTAGTTTAACCAGGATAAATACTGGGATAATCATATTTGCTTTTGGCAAATTATTTATGTACACAATGCTTCAAAATGCTGAATTTGGGGGGCACCTCGATGGCTCAGTTGTTTAAGCATGGGCCTTCAGCGCAGGTCATGATCTCCATGTCCTGTGATGGAGTCCTGATTCAGGCTTCTTGCTCAGTGGGGAGTCTGCTTCCTTCTCTTTTTGCTGCCCCTCCCCAATACTTGTTCTCTCTCTTTCACAAATACGTAAAAACTTTTTTTAAAAATGCTGAATTTTGCTAGTTTACAGTGATTTTACTGTTTCATGGCTTCTTTTATTGTGAAGTAAACATTAAAATTCTAAACACCTTTTAGCTTCCTTTTACTTTCATAAAATGTTTTGTTCCCCCCCTTTCCTGCATGCCACACATCTTTGGATTTGCCATCTTCTCCACCTAAAATAACCTAGGATTCTTTTCTTCTTTGAAGGGGCAGTCTTTCATGAAGATTAAAGGAGTATGCATCTAAAAAAACCTGCTCTACTTCACTCTAGCTCTGTGACCTTCATCTTCGATTCCTCATCTGTACAATGATCACAAATAATATCCAGCTTACCGTGTTATGAAAATTAAATGAAAGAATTCATGCAAAATACCTATCACCCATCTTTAGTGCCTGGCAAACAGCAATAATCTCCCTTACTCATCTTTCAGACTCCACATCCCAAATGCTCTCTGATTTCCCCAGCCTGCAAATTGCAAATTCCTTTTTAAGCATAGAACATATCCAACTACATCACAAATTTGAGCATTATATATATATATATATATATATATATATATATATATATATATATTTCTGGAGTATTTGTTGAAACTTTTGTGTACATGTTTTTAAATTATAAGTTCCTAAAGAGCTTATTTTACTTGTATTCATAAATCCTTGTATGCTCTCTTCTTGATGTGCCACTCACCCATCATAAATAGATTTGTTCTTTTTAATAAAAGTATAAAGAAATAGAAAATAGATTAATGAATATATCATCACTAAATAATTGGATATTTGGATAGGAACTTACTTTATTTAAAAATATGTAAATATATATACAAAATGGTTGATATGTACAAAGCACTGTTTAAATACTTAACAAGTGAATATACATCTGTTAATTTACTAATTGTCTTTAATACATTTCACTATTGGAGGGATTAGATACCGTCTAATCCTATGGGACGATGGCACCCAATTTTTAATACTAAAATGGAATTTGTATTTTAACAATGACACAATGCCTACACTCAATAAATAACCCTGAGCATGAAGAAATGTATTTTCTATGTAATTCTGACAATGTTATGTAATTCTGACAATGCCCAAGGTGTCACGGAATCTTGGTTTGAAGAATGGAAAAAGGTCAGCTCATCTCCCATGACTTTGTACTCTGTTCCCCCATCTGAATGGTACAGCCTGGGCCAGGTGAGTCTGATTGTAAAGGGAAGGTTTATGTCTCTGCAGTGTTAGAATGGACCAAGGAAGATATGTAGATGAAAGGTATTGCTCCACTGTCAGCTGCTTGGCAGTTCCTGGCATGGGCACAGGTGCAACAGTCTTTTATGTGCTCTGTGTTGTGTGTTCCTACTTACCAGCCTGGGCTTGGTATTGAAAATTAAGATTATGCATTTGGTTCAGGTGGCTCACCTTTAATACCTTTCATTTATCTGATTCAAGTTGATCATTAGAACAAGAAACAGACACAGTGAAAGCAAGGTGAATGCTTCTGAAGAATAATCTAACACGTGGGCAAAGCCCCTATTCTTCCAGGGATCTCAGATGGAAGGAATTTCAGAGACTGGCCAAGAAATACAAAGGGAAATTATTATTGGATAAGGGCTCTTGACAAAGCCCTTCTGTCATGGTACATGAAAAATACTCACTGCGTTTATATATAAGGCAAGGCTAAACACAACCTCAGGGTCTATTTGACTGTATATGTCTGGGGGAGAACAGGGTGGTAGGTGGGAGCTGAAACAAGCACATAAAACAAAAGAAATCATATAACCTTAAGGAATCTGGATTCAGAAGAGCCTAGATTTAAATTTGAATTCTCTTACTTTTTACTTATTTGACTTTGGGCTGTTTTTTGTTTGTTTGTTTGTTTGTTTGTTTTTTTGTTCTTTGTTTTTCTTGATGCGATACTACTATTTCTCACTTGGAAATGAGTACAATGAGGCCAAGTTTGCCTGACTTTGGAGGGTTTATTTAATGACATGGACAGCGTGGGACACAGACCACATGTTCAGTAGGAATCTGTCCTCATTTTCTTTCCCTTGTGTCTCTGTGTGTCCACCACATTGGTATCAACATGAAAACTGACTTTACTGAGAACTGTTCAGCTAACATAGAAACCAGACAGTCTCAGTGGTGCCAGTAGGTGGAAGCCTCATCAATCTTGCTTGGTGGTGAGGGGATGCTAAAGATTGTGTTATTAGCATCCCAGATTTGGATGCAGGGTGCCTTGGCTTCCATGGAAGTATGAACCCAAGTGCTTCTGGCTCGTTTGAGAGAGTGAGGAGGGTGGATGGAAGTAGTGAGGCTTTCCATGGTCATTTGTTAAAATGACTTTTTAATGATGGTACAAACTGTTTTCACATCTTAGGTACACAGCAGAAATAGAAACATAAATAAACTGTGTTCTTGAGCTTTTGGCACAAAATCAACGAAAGAACTGGAGCTACTTTACAAAAAATAAGAGAAAAGATGTAAAATTAACATTTAAATATGCTCACTGATTTTTCATTTGCATACAATTAGTTAACTAAAGAATAAAGGTTTCCAAAGGTCAGAAGATAACTTTTTACACATGCGAAATTTCATTTTTCTAATAATTGCAATTTTAAAGAAATCCCAAATTAGTGATTAAAATACAATTGACTTAATGTATGCAAAAATGAGATTTGGAAACTTCCACAACATTTGGAAAGGAAAAAAAATATATTCCTTGCCCATATTTTAAGGTGTTATATTGGACTATCTATTCATAGCTCACAAATAAAAATTGTTTCAGGTATTGCTCAAGTCTGGATCTATTTCCACCACATTAAAGTCCAAGCACTGACCTTGCTTGCCTTCATGAACAGTCTGGCAGACATTGCATTTAAGTTTCACATGGTGTCTTAGAAGTAAGTCTTCTGTGTATCTCGATCATGTGGTCTCAGTTTGAGAAACAAATGAATAATATTAACCTCATCTTCTCTCCTCTTGGCTTATTCTCACCAGTGCTTGATATTAACTTAGGACTTTCTTCTTTTGCAATTTCAGTGCTTCTTAGATATTAATTCACTTGGAAATGAAATGGATTGGTACGATTATGATGGTATCTTTTTCCTTCTGGTGTTTTCTTTTGGGACCCCAGTTCTGATGCACAATCCATATGAAGAAATGCCTGGGATTATCAAGGGAATTTCTTCCCTTTCTTAGAAAACCAGGCATACTTGTACCTGCCAAGTCAGAGCAGTACCAGTTAGCTTCCCAGAGCTACTTACAAGTGCCATTTTGTAATGGATAACTGAGGAGAAGCGGGTAATCAATGCAGAGCAGGTGATTTGCTTCTTCGATCTTCCTTTTCTTCTCCTGTGAAGTGGTACCATACTACCTTAAAACATCTTGGTGAAAACAAACAAACAAACAAACAAACAAAAACAACAAAAAACCCATCTTGGTGTATACTGATATGTGGCTTTGAATGCCAGAGGCACATTGCTTGGTTGACACAACAAATGTATTTTGGTTTATTTCCCTTTCCATGATAACCTAAGAAATTCTGACCTTCATGTCCAGAGAAGAGTTCACGCTGGGGAAAAGGGCACAAACATTACCTTAACCTGGATGGAAATTACTAGGACAATTATAAAGCAGAAAGGAGTAAAGTTATACACATTTTCTTTTCCAATCATATATATAGCTAAAAATGTATTACAAGCATAAAATGTTAGCTGGCATTTAAGTTTATGTTTTCTGGTAGTTGTCCCTTGCTTTTTCAGCAGTTTAGAGGGGAACTATGCTAAATAAACCACATGCCTTTTTAACCAATCTCAAGACATGAAATCAATATTTTTCACTAATCCAAGGAAGCGTGTATTTGAAAGCCAGTGAATTAAGTACTGTGCCCAGTTTCTAAAATATTCAGATGCTGGAAGCTATTCTGGATACTCTATCTTTCATGGGATCAGACAGATTCTTCGCTCTGGCAAATTTCTTCATTCCAGTCCCTGCCTCGGGGGACAAGTTTGAAAGATATGGTAGATAATCAGCTGAGTCATATCATTTAGGTTAAAAAAAAATGAGGTTTTGACTAAAATAAAGAGAACAATGTATGTATATATGGGTTTACCTGACCAAAGTTATTTAAAGAGTTAGAGAATATTTTCAACCATAACAAAAATATTTCACTAAGAGCTCAGTCTTTTCCTGTGTCCATTTGTAGAACAATGCATGACACACACTAGGGTCTCTCAGGAAACATGAACTATTCCCAGTCACTGCAGTCACAGTCAGAGGAGGATGAGCAGCAGGACGAATTGATAGGGATGCAGCAGGCTGCCTACACAGACTTCCTCAGACATTTTGCAACCTTAAGAAAGGAGGCCTTTCTATCTCGAAAGCCAGCAATGGAGAATCTGCTTCTTTAGGAAAACTCCAGTCCTCTTTGAGTGCTTGTTTAATTAGGTCATGTCAACCCAGTGTGATTTACCTTCCTTGATGTCATCTGTGTCATTTAACAAAACTTCCTCATGGGAATTACTTTCAGTCATACTGACAAACCATAGGGATTATGCAGGGTGTGTATCCCACAGGGCAGGAATCTTAAATGAGACCTTAGAATTCTGTCTCCCACAAGTGGGACACCTTGGATGGCCTTCGGTGGACACTGTCATTTTCCTCTCCAGAAGGTGGTCATTGCTAAGACCAAGAATAGAAACTAGATTTGGGAACTGTCTCTGTGCTAGGTTACACAAAAATGATTGATTTACTGTTTAAAGGCAAAGCACTTTTCATTAGGTCTTTGGGATATGAGCTCTAGAAATACCTGCAGCATCAAAGCATTTTTGAGAATCGACAGGCTATTTTACAACAAACAAACAAATGAAAAAGCAGTTCTTCAGGGCATCAGGGATGCTTGTGAACAAAGGAAATTGGAAAGAGGAAGCAAACCAAAACTGGCTGCTGAAGCTACAGAAACAGAAGTGAAAAGCAACAATGTCACTTCATGATGGTGAGGGTTACTTGTGGATTTATAGAAGAGCCTCACATGCAAGGAGACAGGAACAGCTGAGAATAATCAAACACACAAACACACCCGGAGGAGGGGTCTGACCCCATATTTTGAAGTTGTGTCTGCTGTCACCTTTTACTCTCACCCCTTCCTCATCTCCTTGTACCCCATTTCTGGGCAAGTTGATAAGAACGCCTGGCTGCTCTCTCCTTTGGTGTCAGTGGACGATTCTAGCCACATGAGTCCCTGGCTTCACATAAGAACCCAGCTCCCCAATCACATTAAGCACCCAGGCCACTCTCCTTCCGGTGCCCTCTCTAGCCATTGTGGAACCTTTGAGAGGCTTGCCCTTCTCTCTCCAAAGACTTCATTTATGTAAGTGATAAAATTTCCATAGTCTCTTGGTATGTGTGCAGTGTCATCAGTCTTGATAAATTTTGAGAACAAGTTCTCCTGTTTTTGTAGAAGGGCAATAATATATACATACACACCTGTAATTTAGTTGGTTAACTAGTAAATGCTAGCAAGAAACACTCTTTAATTGAAGCACATCTCTATCTTATTTATTTATTTTTTTTCTGTGTGAAAGTCCCCCTCTCACCTCTCTTGCCCCCGGAATCCTACAACGTGCAATCTTTTTTTTTTACAATGTCCACTCTTTTGTCTAATCATTTTTTTTCCTTTTTAAGTGTTTTTATTTAAGTTAATTTTGATTAATATACAGTGTAATATTAGTTTCAGGTGTACAATGTAGTGATTCAATACTTCCATCACAAGTGCTCTCCTTAATCCTCATCACCTCTATCACCCATCCCCTCAACTTCTCTACTGGTGCAGGCACTCTGGAAAAGAGGATAGAGGTTCCACAAACAGTTAAAAATAGAACTACCTTACAATACAGCAATTGTACTCTTAGGTATTTACCCAAAGAATAGAAAACACTCAATTGAAAGGGATACACGTACTTCAATGTTTATATCAGCATTATTTGCAAATACCCAAATTATGGAAGTGGGTCAAGTGTCCCTTTACTGATGAATGGATAAAGAAGATGTGGTAGGTGCACCTGGGTGACTCAGTGGGTTACAGCCTCTGCCTTCGGCTCAGGTCATGATCCCAGGGTCCTGGGATCAAGTCCTACGTCCGCCTCTCTGCTCAGTGGGGAGCCTGCTTCCTCCTCTCTGTCTGCCTGCCTCTCTGCCTACTTGTGATCTCTGTCCATCAAATAAATAAATACAATCTTAAAAAAAAAAATACAAAGAAGATGTGGTATATATACACACAATGGAATATTATCCCGTCATAAAAACAATGAAATCTTGCCATTTGCAACAACATGGATAGAGCTAGAGAGTATTATGTCCATTTTTTTTTGTTTTTTTAAGTTCTATTTATTTAAGTAATCTGTACTACCAATGTGGGGGGCTTAAATTCATGACACCAAGATCAAGAGTCACATGCTTTTCTAACTGAACCAGTCAGGCCCACCTGTCCAATCTTCTTTTCTCTCTCTCTCCCTATTTTTTTTTTTTTTTAAGTTCTACTCAAGGAAATCAAACCAATGATACAAATTGACATTACAGAGAATAGCGGGTTTCAATCACATTGATAAGGTAAACTTTAAAAAAGATGGATAAATTCCAATTGATATACAATATGGACATATACACATGATGTTAGTAAAGGTTTAAAAAGTTGCAGGTGTTTTGGGATATAGTTTAGAAATATGCATTAATAATTCCAAACAAATAATGCACAGCACATTAACCCAGAAATTTCAAATCTATGGATTTAAAGTGAAGCAATACTAAGAGAAACATATGCAAAAATGTTGAAGACTTATAATATTGATTAAATAATTTATATGCATAGCTATGTTTGTATTAATCAGAAATTTGATGAGGTTAGTTGTGGTCACTGAATAGGGAAACCCTATATGAACTTATGCTCCTACTCAGAATGGGAATCAATGTTTTAATACTTTCTCTAAACACGTATGTGCAGTGGAATAATTGAAATAGTGGAAAATCGGGGCACCTAGGTGGCTCAGTGAGTTAAGCCTCTGCCTTCGGCTCAGATCATGATCTCAGGGTCCTGGGATCGAGCCCCACATCGGGCTCTCTGCTCGGCGGGGAGCCTGCTTCCCCCTCTCTCTGTGCCTGCCTCTCTGCCTACCTGTGATCTCTCTCTCTCTATGTCAAATAAATCTTTAAAAAAAAAAAAGAAATAGTGGAAAATCCTCTAGTAGTTAAATATAAATACAATAAAGTTTATAAATCAGTTCAAATATTTTTGTTTAATAAATTGGAAACTTAAAAAAAATCGGAATTATCTTGGCCTCTTCGTACCTCTGAGAAATTTGCTTGACCAAAATTATGTTAACAATATAATATATTATGAAGTTAAAAAGAAAAATTTAATTTAGGCTTCAAAAGCCACATGTGGCTACTGACTACCATTTTGTAGTGTCAATCCAAGGTATATGCTGTGTGTGTTTTCCTTATACAATTAGTTTACAAATACATCCTTATTACCTACTGTATACCTGTCACTATGCAAGGCATATATGGTCTTTCAGAAAAAAAGAAAAGTCTGAAAAATTATGCACCATTATCACAACACTGGATGATTTGAGGTTGTTATTTATGTTCATTTTATTCTTATTCTGCTGAATTTTATTCTATACTTATTACAAATTATTATCTCTCAATGTGAGCTTCATGGACTTTTAAAACCGCAAGATGCTTCTATGGGTCTACAAGGTCAAAATTATTTTCATAAAACCAAGATATTAGACATTTGCATTAATGGTGCAAAAATAATGATGAACAAAGGCCTTAGCATGAATCAAACAGAGGCACAAAATTCAGTTAGCTAGCTGTTATTGTAATTCTTCCCCACTGTGTGCTTTCAGAGAAAAACAAAATATGCCACTTTAAGAATATTTTTATATGAAGAAGTAAATTTTATTTTAAATTAATTATGACTCAATAGCATACATTATTTTAACATTTTGGGTAAAAACAATCAGAAGGACACAGGAAGCATTTTTGCTGCAGATTAAAATATAATGTTTGATTCAAGGAAAAACACTTGTGTGACTTTTAAGCTAAACATGTTTTTTTTTTCCATGAAACCCAGTTTTTATCCACAAGAATTACATAATGATTATTCAAATGAAGGTACTTGGCAGACATTTTGAAGAAAATAAACTGAGTTTGTCACCTCAAGGACAATAACTGAAAACATTTTTGCCAATGATGAGTTTCAAGTTTTCAAATGAAAATTAGATTTTGGAAAACTGGTATTGGTCAATATGAATATGATAGTCTTGCAATGTTCAAAATTTTCCTGGTGAGACTGGCAATATTATTAAGGATTGGGATTTTTTATATTGCGTGAAAAAAATGTGTCATTTTAGAGGATATACATGAATTAATGAATTGATATATTCTAAGTAACCAAATTACAATATAACAAATTCCTACATGGATAAAAGATTTATTCAAAATTCAAGATACACCAATTAATTTTAACATAGCAGAGTTCAAAAGTTCTTTGTAATGTTTCCTAAAGCTACATTGTAACTAATATTAAGAAAATACAGACATTGGGAAGGGTATGTGCTATGGTGAGTGCTGTGAATTGTGCAGACTGATGATTCACAGACCCGTACCCCTGAAGCAAATAATATATGTTAATAAAAATAAAATAAAATAAAATTAAAAAAAAAACTAGTTGTTAAGTTCTAAGGTAGTAGGCAAAGACAGTTATCTACATGAACTGAAATGCTTATTCAAATAGATTTTCTTTTCCATTGACATATTTATGTGGATTAAATTTTCCTCATATTCTTTTTTTAAATTAAATTAATTTATTTATTTTCAGAAAAACAGTATTCATTATTTTTTCACCACACCCAGTGCTCCATGCAATCTGTGCCCTCTATAATACCCACGACCTGGTACCCCAACCTCCCACCCCTCGCCACTTCAAACCCCTCAGATTGTTTTTCAGAGTCCATAGTCTTGCATGATTCACCTCCCCTTCCAATTTACCCCAACTCCCTTCTCCTTTCTAACACCCCTTGTCCTCCATGATATTTGTTATGCTCCACAAATAAGTGAAACCATATGATAGTTGATTCTCTCTGCTTGAGTTATTTCACTCAGCATAATCTCTTCCAGTCCCGTCCATGTTGCTACAAAAGTTGGGTATTCATCCTTTCTGATAGAGGTATAATACTCCATAGTGTATATGGACCACATCTTCCTTATCCATTCGTCCATTGAAGGGCATCTTGGTTCTTTCCATAGTTTGGCAACCGTGGCCATTGCTGCTATAAACAATGGGGTACAGATGGCCCTTCTTTTCACGACATCTGTATCTTTGGGGTAAATACCCAGGAGTGCAATTTCAGGATCATAGGGAAGTTCTATTTTTAATTTCTTGAGGAATCTCCACACTGTTCTCCAAAGAGGCTGCACCAACTTGCATTCCCACCAACAGTTTAAGAGGGTTCGCCTTTCTCCACATCCTCTCCAACACATGTTGCTTCCTGTTTTGTTAATTTTGGCCATTCTAACTGGTGTAAGGTGATATCTCAAAGTGATTTTAATTTGAATCTCCCTGAGGGCTAGTGATGATGAACATTTTTTCATGTGCCTGATGGCCATTTGTATGTCTTGATTGGAGAAGTGTCTGTTCATATCTTCTGCCCATTTTTTGATATGTTTGCCTGTTTCATGTGTGTTGAGTTTGAGGTGTTCATTATGGTTCCTGGATATCAACCTTTTGTCTGTACTGTCATTTGCAAATATCTTCCATTCCATGGGTTGCCTCTTTGTTTTTTTGACTGTTTCCTTTGCTGTGCAGAAGCTTTTGATTTTGATGAAGTCCCAGAAGTTTATTTTCGCTTTTGTTTCCTTTGCCTTTGGAGACATATCTTGAAAGAAGTTGCTGTGGCTGATATTGAAGAGATTACTGCTTATGTTCTCCTCTAGGATTCTGATGGATTCCTGTCTCACGTTGAGGTTTTTTACCATTTTGAGTTTATCTTTGTGTATGGTGTAAGAGAATGGTCGAGTTTCATTCTTCTACTTATAGCTGTCCAATTTTCCCAGCATCATTTATTGAAGAGACTGTCTTTTTTCCACTGTATATTTTCTCCTGTTTTGTCGAAGATTAATTGACCATAGAGTTGAGGGTCCATATCTGGGCTCTCTACTCTGTTCCACTGGTCTATGTGTCTGTTTTTATGCCAGTACCATGCTGTCTTGGTGATCACAGCTTTGTAATAAAGCTTAAAATCAGGTAACGTGATGCCCCCAGCTTTATTTTTGTTTTTCAACATTTCCTTAGCGATTCGGGGTCTCTTCTGATTCCATACAAATTTTTGGATTAATTGCTCCAGCTTTTTGAAGAATACCAGTGGAATTTTGATCGGAATGGCATTAAAAGTATATATTACTCTAGGCAGTATAGACATTTTAACAATGTTTATTCTTCCGATCCAAGAGCATGGAATGGTCTTCCATCTTTCTGTGTCTTCTTCAATTTCTTTCATGAGTGTTTTGTAGTTCCTCAAGTACAGATACTTTACTTCTTTGGTTAGGTTTATTCCCAGGTATCTTATGGTTCTTGGTGCTATAGTAAATGGAATCGATTCTCTAATTTCCCTTTCTGTATTTTCATTGTTAGTGTATAAGAAAGCCACTGATTTCTGTACATTGACTTTGTATCCTGCCATGTTACTGAATTGCTGTGTGAGTTCTAGTAGTTTGGGGGTGGAGTCTTTTGGGTTTTCCATATAAAGAATCATGTCATCTGCAAAGAGAGAGAGTTTGACCTCTTCATTGCCAATTTGGATACCTTTTATTTCTCTTTGTTGTCTGATTGCTGTTGCTAGGACTTCTAATACTATGTTGAACAAGAGTGGTGAAAGTGGGCATCCTTGTCTTGTTCCTGATCTCAACGGGAAGGCTGCAAGCTTTTTTCCCATTGAGGATGACATTTGCTGTGGGTCTTTCATAGATAGATTTGATGAGGTTCAGGAATGTTCCTTCTATCCCTATACTTTGAAGCGTTTTAATCAGGAACGGATGCTGGATTTTGTCAAATGCTTTTTCTGCATCAATTAAGAGGACCATGTGGTTTTTCTCTCTTCTCATATTAATTTGTTGTATCACATTGATTGATTTGTGAATGTTGAACCATCCTTGTAGCCCAGGGATGAATCCCATCTGATCATGGTGGATAATGTGCTGTTGGATCCTGTTTGCTAGGATCTTGTTGAGAATCTTAGCATCCATATTCATCAGTGATATTGGTCTGAAATTCTCCTTTGTGGTAGGGTCTTTGCCTGGTTTGGGTATCAGGGTAATGCTGGCTTCATAGAAAGAGTCTGGAAGTGTTCCTTCTGCTTCAATTTTTTGAAACAGCTTCAGGAGAATAGGCGTTATTTCTTCTTTGAAAGTTTGGTAGAATTCCCCAGGGAATCTGTCAGGTTCTGAGCTCTTGTTTTGTGGGAGGTTTTTGATCACTGCTTCAATCTCATTATTAGGTATCAGTCTATTCAGGTTGTAGATTTCTTCCTGGTTCAATTTTGGTAGTTTATAGTTTTCTAGGTTGCTAAGCGTATTGGCATATAACTGTTGATAATAACTTCTGATGATTGTTTCTACTTCTTTGGTGTTCATTGTGATCTCTCCCTTTTCATTCATAATTTTAGAATTTGGGCTTTCTCTCTTTTCTTTTGGATTAGTGTGGCAATGGTTTTTCGATCTTATTGATTCTTTCAAAAAACCAGCTTCTAGTTTCATTGATACATTCTACTGTATCTCTGGTTTCTACCTCATTGATCTCAGTTCTAATCTTGATTATTTCCCTTCTTATGTGTGGATTTGGTTTGATTTGTTGTTGATTCTCCAGTTCTTTAAGGTGTAGAGACAGCTGGTGTATTCTGGATTTTTCTATTTTTTTGAGGGACACTTGGATGGCTATGTATTTCCCCCTTAGGACCGCCTTTGCTGTATCCCATAGGTTTTGGACCGAAGTGTCTTCATTCTCATTGGTTTCCATGAATTGTTTCAGTTCTTCTTTGATCTCCTGGTTGATCCAAGCATTCTTAAGCAAGGTGGTCTTAACTTCCAGGTGTTTGAGTTCCTTCTGAAATTTTCCTTGTGATTGAGCTCCAGTTTCAAAGCACTGTGATCTGAGAATGTGCAGGGAATAATCTCAGTCTTTTGGCATCAGTTGAATCCTGATTTGTGACCCAGTATGTGGTCTATTCTGGAGAAGGTTCCATGTGCATTTGAGAAGAATGAGTATTCTGTTGTTTTAGAGTTGAATGTTCTGTATATATCTATGAGGTCCATCTGGTCCAATGTGTCATTCAATGCTCTTGTTTCTTTATTGATTTTCTGCTTTGATGATCTCCTACGATTAGCGTATTCATGTTAAAATCTCCTACGATTAGTGTATTCATATCAATATGACTCTATCTTGATTAACAGTTTTCTTAAGTAATTGGCTGCTCCCATATTGGGAGCATAGATATTTACAATTGTTAGACCATCTTGGTGGATAGTCCCTTTAAGGATTATGTAGTGTCCTTCTGTATCTCTTACTACAGTCTTTAGTTTAAAGTCTAATTTATCTGATATGAGAATTGCTACCCCAGCCTTCTTTTGAGGCCCATTGGCGTGAAAGATGCTTCTGCATCCCTTCACTTTCAGTCTGGGTGTACCTTTAGGTTCAAAATGGGTCTCTTGTAGACAACATATGGATGGGTCCTGTCGTTTTGTCCAATCTGCCACCCTGTGCCATCTTATAGGCACATTTAGGCCACTCACATTGAGAGTGATTATTGATAGATACGTTTTTATTGACATTGAGTTACCTTTGAAGTCTTTCTTTCTGTAGACTGTCTCTATATTTCTGTTCAATGCTATTCTTAGGATTTTTCCTCTTTTATAGAACCCCCCTTAGTATTTCCTGCAGTGTCGGCTTGGTGGTTGCATAGCCTTTTAAGCCTTGCCAGTCTTGGAAACTCTTTATCTCTCCATCCATTTTGAATGTCAGTCTTGCTGGATAAAGTATTATTGGCTGCATGTTCTTCTCATTTAGTGCCCTGAATATACCTTGCCAGTCCTTTCTGGCTTGCCAGGTCTCTGTGGACAGGTCTGACATTATTCTGATGGGCTTCCCTCTGTAAGTAAGGAGCCTCTTTGCCCTGGCGGCTTTCAAGAGATTATACCTACAATTATAATTCCTCAATTTGACTATCATTTGTCGTGATGTTTTTTTGGAATGTATAATCTTGGGTGGAGACCGTTCAGCCTCTAGTACATGAACGCGGGTTCCATTCACGAGATTGGGAAAATTTTCATGAAGGACTTGTTCCACTATATCTTCTAGACTTCTTTCTTTCTCCTCCCCTTCAGGGATTCCAATAATTCTGATGTTGGAATGCTTCATGGCATCATTTATTTCTCTGATTCTGTTTTTGTGGTTTCTAAGCTGTTTGTTCCAGGCTTCCTCCTGATTCTTTCTCTCTATCTGTCTGTCTTCCAGATCACTAATTCTATCTTCTGTCTCAGTTACCCTAGCTTTGAGAAAGTTTAGATTAGATTGGAAGTTATTGAGAGCATTGTGAACCTCCTCCCTGGTAGCTTTAAGCTCCGCCCTAACATTGTGAACATCCTGTCTGGTTGCTTTCAGTTTGACCCTAATCAATTCCATTTGGTCATCCATGGCTTTCTCTAACCTAGTTATTGCCTGGATAATTGTTAGCCTTAATTCTCTTTCCAACATATTGTCTATGTTGATAGCCATTAGCTCTGTTGCAGAAGGCCCATCCTCTGTATTTTTCTTCTGTTGGGCATTCCTCCTCCTAGTCATTTTGGTGGGAGATGACTGAACAGATGTAGCTGGATGTATTAACTGTGGTGCAGTCAAGGTGCACCCTGGAACACTTCTGAGCAATCAGGGTTCCCCACCCAAACGAGAGACAAAAGAAAAGAAAAAGAAAAAGAAAAAAAAAAGAAAAGAAATAAAAGAGAGAGAGAGAGAAAGGAAAGAAAGGGAAGATGAAAGAGAAGGTTCAGTCCAGATGGGCCCCAAGGTAAGATTTATGAAGTAGACAAATAAAGAGACAAAAAGATTGATACAAGTATATGACAAGAGAAAAAAAAAATATATATATATATATAGATATGCACATAAAGGAAGAACCTAGTCAAAAAGAGCCCCAATTGTAAGATTTATATGCTATCAGGACAAACACAAAAACACAGAAGGAAGATGGGAGAGTTCTTATAAATTCTCAGTGTGTGCGAGGAAGTTTGTTTTGATTCTTCCTGGATGTATCTTGATATCTTTGTTAAAGGACTCAAATTTCCTAAGATAAAGGGGATTAAAAATTGGTTTACCTATAGAGGTAGTATTGACTGGGGAAAGGGGATTACTCTGAAGTTTAACTCTATATGAATATTAGAGGATTAAAAATAAAAAGGAATAAACTAGACTAAACTAAACTAAAATTAAAAAAAAGGAATTCAAAAAATAAAAATGCAAAAGAAAAACATAGGTGTATGTATCAAAAAGTTCAGGTTAGAAGGGTATTATGGAATTTGATGTACTGTACAGCTCGCTGTGATGGTAAATAGGTTTAAAAATTACCTATGTGTAAAAAAAAAAAAAAAGAACCAGAGTAGTGGGAACGAGTGAACAATAAAATTTTCCTATGAAGTAGTGGTTGTTCTCTTGTTGTCCTTTTTTTTTCTCTCTCTTTTTTTTTTTCTTTCTTGGTTTGTTTTCTGGGGGAGGGGCCTGCCACGTGGATTGTCAGTCAATGATGTTTTCTGAGTTAAGTCCTCCCGCCCCCCTCAAGGGGGTGGGCTCTGAGGAAACTTTTTTTTCAGGCTTTTGTTCTCTGGCGGTTTTTATGTTTGTTCACTTTTTTTTCTCTCACCTTGACCGCCTTTGATGGTTTTTGTAGTTTTAGAGGAAAACAAACCGCACCCTGATCTCCCTCTCAGAGAGAAGCCTCAGTCTGGGTGCAGAGCCTAAATACATTCCCCCTTGGCCTCTGGCAGAGCAGGTTCCAAGTTGCAGACCCGGGGGACGCTGGATCTGTTGCTTGTACCCAAAGCCAAGGCAGTGGCGGCTGTCTGGGAGCTCCCGACCGCCAGAGAGGTTCCAAGCAGCAATTGCACACTGAGATTTTGCCGCTGGCCCGGGCTGGGAGTGCCTGGTCTTGCTGGGTCTAAGAGTGCCCGGCTTGCGGCACCTCTTTCAGGGGCGGCTATGGGTCGCGCACGCATCTCAGACACTGAGAATGGGGCACAGGTCTGAAAGCACCAGGCTGGGCTTTTGCACACCTCTGTCAGGGGAGAGTTTGGGGCACGCAGCTTAGGCTTTGGAAACAATGGCGCGGGTCAAAGAGCGCCAGCCAGGCCTTTGTAACTCTCTCAGGGGAGCATGGGGGATGTGCACGCATATCTCAGGCTTTGTAGTAGGGCTCGCGCATTCTGCCGACCTGCGTGGCTCCCATCCCCTCACAGGAGCCAGAACCCACACATTCTCGGGCACACTGGTGGCTTAGGAACCAAGACCTGGTTTTTTCGCCTCACTCTCTCTGCCTCAGCACTGGGGAGGCTGTCCTGGGACCGGGGACTTAAGCCCCTGTCCCTAGCCGCCCCGATTCCCACAATTTCCCCCCATGATCCTTTGCTCTTTTGGAGTGCTTTCAACCAGTCTCCAAGTTAATGCTGGTCCCCAGACGCAGGGCACTCTTGCTCGTATTGGGGTATTACTTTCCCACCGGTCGCCTCTGGTGGCTCCATCCCCCTTTTGTTTATCTTCTGATATCAGTCCACCATTCCCACTCCGCTTTACCTGCCCATTGGCATCTTCTGCCCCTGTAGAGATCCAGACGTGTATAATTCTGATCTCAGGCTGATTTCATGGGTGAATGGAGTTCTTTGGTAGGTAATCAGCTCACTCTGGGCTACCGGCTGAAAAGGCGCCTCCTCCTACTCCCCCGCCATCTTGTCCCCCTCAATTTTCCTCATATTCTTAAACCAAAAGAATGTACTGCAATCAATGTAGCTATGAGAATACGGCTGTGTCCTTCCAGACCAGATCTTAAAGAGCTATAAAAACGTAAGCCAATGACACTCTTTAATAAATGTTCTTTTTAAAAAAATTTATAGCATTTTTTCATAAAATAGTAATAAAATGTTTGCTATAACTTTTAAATGAATCAAATTGATATTTAAATTAAAAGTTAATTAATAATAATATTGACAGGTTTAAGTTTTTTAAACACATTTCAGGTTCCTCAAAATTTACTGGATGATAAATGAGGACTCAAAACAAAAAAAATTAGAGAAACACTTCTACACGACAAAGAAATAAGGGATATGATAAACTTATCTATAAAACTCCTCCCTTATGAAAGTTTCTTTGACAACACCTGGATGTAGTTTCTCTTTGTTCTTTGTTCTCTTTGTATCTCATAGATGTATCGACGTATCACACGTGATTTTATGTTACTCTGTCAACTAAATTATTAGGTGGAGAACAGAGCCCAAACCCAACTCTTCATTTAGCAGTGTGTCTAACTGCACCTGACGTTGTGCCTGGCTTGAAAGGCTTGCTTATTGCAGATTTGTTGAACTTGTTAAATTTGGTCCCCTTTTTTTCTGACTTATTTTGATTATTTAATGTCCTATTGATATAGTCTCAGAAAATAAGTTCACAGCAGGGAGAGACTCACTTTATCATCAATAGTTAACTCCCTTTAGCGCTACCCTTAAGAAGAAAGATTGCATAGCAAGGCCATCTATTCAACAAATATTTATTTGAGGTAATGACAGTAGCTGCAGGGTCTGCTGCTTTTTGTGTCGTGTTCACATAGCTCTATAACTCAAACAGGGCCATCTCCCTTTCTATCAGCTCTTGCCTGTGAGGCTCCATTGCAAAAACCAACTAGTAGCTGTCAATGCTGTTATAAACATGACTCAAGTGAATTACCTACATGCACACACAGTGACGAGAGTATAAGGACACAGTGTAGCTGTTACACATTCCTTGGCACTGCAAAGTAAGGCATGGTAGGAGAATATCCTCCTTTGGGTTCAACTCTATTAGAAATTCTGGATGACAGTCTGAATCTCCCATCTATGCTCAAGATAAGAGAGGGTGATGAACATAATGTTATAATTTTTTTTTTGCTTTATGCTTTGTTTATGATTTTATCAGTGCAATAGGATTATCTTAATACTCTACTAGAGGCTTGAACTCCCATGGTGGCCACTTTCTAAAGTTTCAGGAGTTCAAAAACCATCTAGAACAAAAAAAGAGAGAAAACGTTCATTTTATTTAGCAGTAGGTATTTCCCAAATATCTCTTTCATACATAGCCCTGTTTTAGATATTGCAGGAAGTAGGAAGACAAGAGGTAGGACATAAAGATTTTATATACATACACGCGTGCATGCACACACACACACACACATGTGTATATATATGTATGGGATATAAAGATTTTATATATATATATAAATGTTTATATATATGCATATATAAATGTACATATAAATATACTTATATATTTATATTTAAATATAAATTTAACTGTAAATAAGTAAAATATTAATGTATATGCATAAATTGCCTACACACATATGTCTCATAGCTATATATGGAACTACCTAAATATCTCTCCTTCTATATTTCCTTCTGTCTATGCTTCTTTAAAGTAGGTATTTATTGTTATAGAGATCTATAAAAAGCTTTTCTTATGAAGGTCAGTAGAAAAACATTGGTTGATAAAACAAAAGAAGACAAGACAACAAAATATTACTGTACACATAAATTTATCTATGGTAAGTCCACAAGGATGTCCACATTCTAATCCTGGGAATCAGTGAATATGTCACTTTACATGGCAAAAAGCATCTGGCAAATGTAATTAATGCTAGGACCTTGAGGTGAGATTATGATAGATTACCCTTGTGGGACCAATTTAATCACTCCAATCCTTAAAAATAGAGAACTTTTCTTACTGGTGGTCAGAGAAAACTGTAAAGTCAGGAAACGATAAAATATTTGGTGGCTTTGAAGGTAAAGGAAGGAGGCATGATGAGTCAAGGAATCCAGGTGATCTAGAAGCTGGAATTGGTGAGGAAACAAATTCTCTGCTTGATCTTCTGGAAACAAATACAACCTCACCCATTTCTTGATTGTAGTCTAGTAAGATTTTTGTTGTACTTTTCCAGGAAGGTAAGATAGTAAATTATGGTTGTGTTATGTCACTAAATTTGTGGTAATTTAATACTGTGACATAGGAAACTAATATACCCTCATTCTCAGCATTTTACACAAAACTTATTGTACCCTGGTCCTACCAATATCACATGGTCTTGGCAAATGCATCCATCAGCACACATTTCTATCACTCAAATACCATAAACAAATCTTAATTAATCTCTTATGTTGATCACTTTATATGTGCGCCTTGCCTTTGTTACTTTAGCTTTTTTTTTTTCTCCAAGTTTGGCAATATTTGTTTATATGTCAATTATTCTTGGCTATCATTTTATTATCATCACATAGCACAGTGATAAAAGCATGGATAGTTTTCTGGTAATTAATTCTAGCAAAATTACCTCTTTTTAAAAAAAAAATTCTTTTCAGCGTAAAAATATTCATTGTTTTTGCACCACACCCAGTGCTCCATGCAATATGTGCCCTCCTTAATACCCACCACCTTGTTCCCCCAACCTCCCACCCCCCGCCCCTTCAAGACCCTCAGGTTGTTTTTCAGAGTTCATAGTCTCTCGTGGTTCACCTCCCCTTCCAATGTCCCCCAACTCCCTTCTCCTCTCCATCTCCCCATGTCCTCCATGTTATTTATTATGCTCCACAAATAAATGAAACCATAAGATAATTGACTCTCTCTGCTTGACTTATTTCACTCAGGATAATCTATTCCAGTCCTGTCCATGTTGTGACAAAAGTTGGGTATTCATCCTTTTTGATAGAGGTATAATACTCCATAGTGTATATGGATCACATCTTCCTTATCCATTTGTCCATTGAAGGTCATCTTGGCTCTTTCCACAGTTTGGCAATTGTGGTCATTGCTGCTATAAACATTGGGATACAGATGGCCCTTCTTTTCACTACATCTGTATCTTTGGGGTAAATAGTAGGGAAATGGCAGGGTCATAGGGAAACTCTATTTTTAATTCCTTGAGGAATCTCCACACTGTTCTCCAAAGTGGCTGCACCAACTTACATTCCCACCAACAGTGTAAGAGGGTTCGCCTTTCTCCACATCCTCTCCAACACATGTTTTTTCCTGTCTTGCTAATTTTGGCCATTCTAACTGGTATAAGGTGGTTTCTCAGTGTGGCTTTAATTTGAATCTCCCTGATGGCTAGTGATGATGAACATTTTTTCATATGTCCGTTAGCCATTTGTATGTCTTCATTGGAGAAGTGTCTGTTCATATCTTCTGCCCATTTTTTGATATGAATATCTGTTTTGTGTGTGTTGAATTTGAGGAGTTCTTTATAGATTCTGAATATCAACCTTTTGTCTGTACTGTCATTTGCAAATATCTTCTCCCATTCCAAATTTAAGTTTGACATAAGTCAGATCTTTTGCATAAAATAATTTTATTATATACTTTTATTATCTATAAATATATTTTAGCTCATTCCTGTCCACATGACAATCTTTTCCTAAACTAAACATCCAACAGCATTTATTGTTTGTGTTGCCTAATAATATTATTTGTATTTTTTCTAATTGGCTCAAATGTTTTGATTCTCCAGCTAAAAAGCTTAAAATCTTGAAGACAATGGCAAATGTTTTACTTCTTTTTTAATTCCGTCACTGTAATGTTCACATATGAATTAAATAGCTTTGTTTAAAAATTTCTAGATGAGGGTAGGAACAATTCAAAGATATTTTGTTCCTTATTAAGTCCAATTTAACTCTAAAATGTAGAATTTTTCAAAGGCTTCTTTATACCTTTGAACGAAGGTATGTGATAAATGTCTAATTTAGTGGATACCAAGTAATATAATGGCAGATCATTAAAGACAGATATTTGAAATATTATTTGATATTCAAAGAGGAAACCATACAACAGATTAGAAAGATTACAGAGTGATCTTACAATTGTAGGGAAAGAAACAGCATTTAAAAATAGAGAAAGTAGGGGCGCCTGGGTGGCTCAGTGGGTTAAAGCCGCTGCCTTCGGCTCGGGTCATGATCCCGGGGTCCTGGGATCGAGCCCCACATCGGGCTCTCTGCTCAGCGGGGAGCCTGCTTCTTCCTCTCTCTCTGCCTGCCTCTCTGCCTCCTTGTGATCTCTGCCTGTCAAATAAATAAATAAAATCTTTAAAAAAAAATAGAGAAAGTATGACCTTTCTTGAAGGTGTTCTAAGTGCCACACTAGTCATAAGTAGGAGACACAGAAATCTATTAACATTTCAAGAGGAAAAATGTCATATAGATGGCAGCTTCCTATGCCAAGGAAATTGAAGAAATATATTTAAGCGGCTGCCTCACTCACTTAAGGGGTGTGATCATTAGCCTCCTAATGAGCTCTTATAAATTATGAAAATTCTCTACATTATTGATATAACATAGTCACTTTATTAGATTTTGATAACATTGTCAAAACATCTTGAGCCTCATCTATCCAAAAAACTCAATTCACCACTCTTGTTCAGTTTCTGTGCAGCTCGTGTGGACCCACAAGCTGACAAGGGTCAGTTTTACGGAGTTGTTACATCGTGTTTAAACCCATCCAGAGTCAGTCAATCTACCTTCCTCGGGCTGGTCTCTTTTATGGAAAAAAGATATTTTGGGAAGAAAATGTGTTCTGGAATGACATTTAGGAAGAGGAATTTATCATGTGCTGGAATAAACCAGGCACACTCTGTAGGATGGTCTCTGAATGCACAGCATTGTGGAGGATGTATATTTCATACAGAATGGTCATGTTTTGTGGACAGTTGGGTTTATTCGATGTCTTCTCCCCATAACCAGTAAATTCATTCTTTTTACACAGAGACCATGCATTTGCTTAATTTTTGTAGACTCTGAGATCACTGAGTGCCTGGATGGCTCAATCAGTTAAGCATCTGCCTTCAGCTTAGGTCATGATCCCAGGGTCCTGGGATGGACACCCACATCAGGCTCCCTGCTTAGTGGGGAGACTGTTTCTCCCTCTTCCTCCACTCCACCCACCCCCCTGTTTGTGCACTCCCTCTCTCTCTCTCTCTCTCTTTTGCTCTTTCAAAATAATAAATAAAATTTTTTAAAAATCCTCTGAGATCACATAAATAGTACCTTAGTTGTGGCAAACAATCAATGAACACTTGTTACATATGTAATTCAGTTAGCCTATATAAATTAGTCTTCATATACAATTTAAAGACATTTTGTAGTGACACTGTAGTTTTTCCCTTCATCTCTTCCAGTATGTATTTCATCTAAAGTAAGTGCCTGCAAGATACACTTAGTGAATTGAAATCAAAGTTTATGCAGGAGAAAAGCATCTTTGATGACATTGAATAGGGCCTAATTAAGAACAGAGAATAAACTGCTTTGTTGAGTAATACAGTAACACCTCATGTGTTAACATGGTGCATGAACTCAGGTGATTGGTTTAACCTTGATGACTCTCACACTTATAAATGAACTCATTAAAAACCTGAAGAACAATTTGGTGGCATAAGCAAAGGGAAACAACTATAGTGACCATTGCCTGAAGAAGGACCACTGACTGAAAAGGAGCATGCAATGGTTCAGGTGAACATCACTTTTGTGCTGTGTTCATGTATAACCCCAGGGAGAAGAAAATGCTTATTATCTTGGAGTAGCATAAAAAGGACAACACAGTTTAAAAGGAAACAGCTGGAGTGTGATCTAATCTCCCTGTTCCAATTTACTTATGTATAAAACATGCATAAAAAATTAAACCTCACTGAACAATTTGTCTGCTCTCTGTTCCTGGCATGCCTCAGACCTCCAGAGCAGCAGTCCTGGCTTGACAGAACCCAGGGATGCCTTTAAATAATACAGAGATTATTTAGAGAACAGAGCTTTTATAAATTCAATATTAATTTGACTGCACCATGGTAATTATATCTGAATCATAAATATATCTTGGTGCTTGGTGTTCAGGCCTCCCTAGTTGATATCACTTGACCCCCCTTAACTATGACAGCAAAACATGGTAGAGGTTTGCACCAGCTTTGTGGAGTGACATCAGACTAAATTAAGCACTCATGCATTTATGGATCAGCATACAAAAGCGAAACTACATCCATAAGGGATGAATAATGCATCAGAAATTTGTTCTGTAGTTCCTTGGTCATACGTAGATAATGTGAACTAGTGGTCCTTCATGAAACTCCCAATATGTTTATAATAACAAGACCATGTCCTTTGCAATTTTATATGTTTCAATATTTTTGTAGAAATTATTTATCAGAAAGAGATATTTTCCCACTGTATAATTTTCTATCAGTAAGTTACTATAAATTGAATACTTACTATGTGTCCAAGACTGTGTCAAGCAAAAAACAAACAATAAACATTCCCCAGTCCTTGAAAAACATAAGACTATATGTCACTTCAAAAAATATTAGGATGGAGTATACCCAAGATGGAGGGGAAGTAGGAGGAGGCCCTATTTCAACCTGTACCCTAAAGTGAGCTAGTTACCTACCAAAGACCTCTGATCACCCATGAAATCAGCCTGAGATCAGAATTATGCACGTCTGGATCTCTACGGGGGCAGAAGACATCAGTGGGCAAGCAAAGCAGAGTGGGAATGTCTGACTGATATCAGAAGATAAACAAAAGGGGGAGGGAACCACCAGAGGTGACCGATTGAAAAGTAATACCCCAATACGAGAGTGCCCTGTGACGGACGAGCATTAACTTGGAGTCTAGTTGAAAGCACTCAAAAAGAGCAAAGGATTTTGGGGGGAAATTGTGGGAATCGGGGTGGTTGGGGACAGGGGCTTAAGTCCTAGGACCCAGGACAGTCTCCCCTGAGCCAGAGAGAGTGTGACAGAGAAACCAGATCTTGGTCTCTGAGCCGCCAGTGCACCTGAGATCACATGGGGTCTGGCTCCTGTGAGGGGCTGGGAGCCTTGCCAGAGGGCAGAACGCCGCGAGGTGCTATCAGAGCCTGAGATCCGAGCGCCCCATACTCTCCCCTGAGAGAGGTGTGAGAAGGCCCAGCCTGGCTGTCTTAGACCAGCACCCTGCTATCAGAGCCTGAGAGGCGCGTGCCCCACACCTTCCCCTGGGAGAGTGCACGCAGGTGCCAGCCCGGTGCTCTTGGACCCAGAAAGACCAGGCACTCCCAGCCCAGGCCAGCAGGAAAATCTCAGTGTGTGATCACTGCTTGGAACCTCTCTGTTGGTCTGGAGCTGCCCAGACAGCTTCTGCTACCATGGTTTTGGGTACAAGCAGGAGATCCTGCATCTTCAGGGACTGCAACTCAGAACCTGCTCCGCCAGCAGCTCTGCAGCACCCACAAGGGAGCAGACTGAGGCTTCTCTCTGAGAGGGAGGTCAGGGTGCAGTTTGTTTTCCTCTAAACCTCGAAAAACCATCAAAAGCTGTCAAGATGAGAGAAAAAACAAACAAACAACAACAGCAACAACAAAACCGGAACAAACATAAAAACCTCCAGAGAACAAAAGCCTGAAAAACTGGTTTCCTCAGAGCCCACCCTCTTGAAGGGGGCGGAAGGACTTAACTCAGGGGACATCATTGACTGAAAACCCATGTGGCAGGCCCTTCCCCCAGAAAACCAACCAGGAAAGAAAAAAAAAAAAAAAAAAAAAAAAAGGATGCCAAGAGAACAGCTACCACTACTTCATAGATACAACTTTTATTTTTAACTCGTTCCCACTATTCTGGTTCTTTTTTTTTTTATATAGATAATTTTTTAACCTATTTACCATCACAGTGAGATGTCCAGTATATCAAATTCCATGATAACCTTCTAACCTGAACTCTTTGATACATACACCCGTGTTTTTCTCTCTTTTTCTTTTTTAATTTTTTAAAAAATATTGGTTTAGTCTAGTTTATTCTTTTTTTTAATTTTTTTTCTAATAATCATATAGAGTTAAACTGCAAGGTAACCCCCTTTCCCCAATCAATGCTACCCCTATAGGTAAAGCAATTTTCAATCCCCCTTATCTTAGGAAAGTTGAGTCATTTAACAAAGATATCAAGATACATCCAAGAAGAATAAAAATAACCTTCCTTGCCCACACTGAGAATTTATAACCACTCTCCCATCTTTTTCTTCAGCCAATGTTTCTATGTATTTGTGGTTTGTCCTGATAGTATATAAATCTTATACTTGGGGTTCTTTTTGATGAGGCTCTTCCTTTTTTTGCACATATATATGTATACATATATATATACATATATGTATATATATATATGTATATTTCTCTTGTCATACTTTTATCAGTCTTTTTGTTTGTCTGTTTTTGTTTGTATACTTCATAAATCTTACCTTGGGGCCCATTTGGGCTAAGCCTTCTCTTTTTTCTTCCCTTTTTTTCCTATCTCTCTCTCTCTCTCTCTTTTTTTTTTCCTTTTTCTTTTCTTTTTTCTCTCATTTGGGTGGGGAATCCTGATTGCTTGGAAGTGTTCCAGGGTGCACCTTGACTGCACCACAGTTGATACATCCAGCTACATCTATTCAGTCATCTCTCACCAAAATGACTAGGAGGAGGAATGCCCAACAGAAGAAAAATGCAGAGGATGGGCCTTCTGCAACAGAGCAAATGGCTATCAACATAGACGATACATCGGAAAGGAAATTCTGGCTAATAATTATCCAGGCAATAGCTAGGTTGGAGAAAGCCATGGATGACCAAATGGAATTGATTAGGACAGAACTGAAAGCCACCAGGGATGATGTTCAAAATGCTCTCAATCAGTTCAAATCTAATCTAAATTCTCTAAAAGCTAGGGTAACTGAGACAGAAGATAGAATTAGTGATCTGGAGGACAAACAGATAGAGAGAAAGGATCAGGAGGAAGCCTATAACAAACAGCTTAGAAGCCACGAAAACAGAATCAGGGAAATAAATGAGGCCATGAAATGTTCCAATGTCAGAATTATTGGAATCCCTGAAGGGGAGGAGAAAGAAAGAAGTCTAGAAGATATAGTGGAACAAGTTGTCCATGAAAATATTCCCAGTCTCACAAATGGAACCAGTGTTCATGTACTAGAGGCAGAATGGTTTCTGCCCAAGATTACAGATTCTCAAAAGTCCTTGAGACACCTAATAGTAAGAATGAAGAATTATAATTGTAGGCAGAACCTCTTGAAAGCAGCCAGGACAAAGAAGCTCCTTATGTACAGAGGAAAGCTCATGAGAATAACGTCAGACCTGTCCACAGAGACCTGAGAAGCCAGAAAGGACTGGCAAGGTATATTCAGGGCACTGAATGAGAAGAACATGCAGCCAAGAATACTTTATCCAGCAAGACTGACATTCAAAATGGATGGCGAGATAATTTCCAAGACAGACAAGGCTTAAAAGACTATGCAGCCACCAAGCTGACACTGCAGGAAATATTAAGGGGGGTTCTATAAAAGAGGAAAAATCCTAAAAATGTCATTGAACAGAAATATAGAGACAATCTACAGGAAGAAAGACTTCAAAGGTAACTCAATGTCAATAAAAACGTATCTATCAATAATCACTCTCAATGTGAATGGGCTAAATGCGCCCATAAAATGGCACAGGGTGGCAGATTTGATAAAACGACAGGACCCATCCATATGTTGTCTACAAGAGACCCATTTCAAACCTAAAGATACACCCAGACTGAAAGTGAAGGGATGCAGAAGCATCTTTCATGCCAATGGGCCTCAAAAGAAGGCTGGGGTAGCGATTCTCATATCAGGTAAATTAGACTTTTTTTTTTTTAAGATTTTATTTATTTATTTGACAGAGAGAAATCACAAGTAGATGGAGAGGCAGGCAGAGAGAGAGGGAGGGAAGCAGGCTCCCTGCTGAGCAGAGAGCCCGATGCGGGACTCGATCCCAGGACCCTGAGATCATGACCTGAGCCGAAGGCAGTGGCTTAACCCACTGAGCCACCCAGGTGCCCGATAAATTAGACTTTAAACTAAAGACTGTAGTCAGAGATACAGAAGGACACTACATAATCCTTAAAGGGACTATCCACCAAGATGATCTAACAATTGTAAATATCTATACCCCCAATATGGGAGCAGCCAGTTACATAAGAAAACTATTAATCAAGATAAAGAGTCATATTGATATGAATACATTAATAGTAGGAGGTCTTAACACGCCTCTCTCAGTAATAAACAGATCATTGAAGCAGAAAATGAATAAGGAAACAAGAGCATTGAATGACACATTGGACCAGATGGACCTCATAGATATATACAGAACATTTCACCCTAAAACAATAGAATACTCGTTCTTCTCAAGTGCACATGGAACCTTCACCAGAATAGACCATATACTGGGTCACAAATCAGGACTCACCAATACCAAAAGACTAAGATTATTCCCTGCATATTCTCAGATCATGATGCTTTGAAACTGGAGCTCAATCACAAGGAAAATTTCAGAAGGAACTCAAACACCTGGAAGCTAAAGACCATCTTGCTTAAGAATGCTTGGATCAACCAGGAGATCAAAGAAGAACTTAAATAATTCATAGAAACCAATGAAAATGAAGACACTTCAGTCCAAAACCTATGGGATACAACAAAGGTGTCCTAAGGGGGAAATACATAACCATCCAAGCCTCCCTCAAAAAAACTGAAAAATCCAGAATACACCAGCTGTCTCTACACCTTAAAGAACTGGGGAATCAACAACAAATCAAACCAACTCCACACATAAGAAGGGAAATAATCAAGATTAGAGCAGAGATCAATGAGTAGAAACCAGAGATACAGTAGAACATATCAATGAAACTAGAAGCTGTTTTTTTTTTTAAAGAATCAATAAGATTGATAAACCATTGGCCACACTAATCCAAAAGAAAAGAAAGAAAGCCCAAATTCATAAAATTATGAATGAAAAGGGAGAGATCACAACTAACACCAAAGAAGTAGAAACAATCATCAGAAGTTATTATCAACAGTTATATGCCAATAAGCTAAGCAACCTAGATGAAATGGATGCATTCCTGGAAAATTATAAACTCCCAAAATTGAACCAGGAAGTAACTGACAACCTGAATAGACCAATATCTAGTAACAAGATTGACGTAGTGATCAAATACCTCCCAAAAAACAAGAGCCCAGGACCTGATGGATTCCCTGGGGAATTCTGTCAAACTTTCAAAGAAGAAATAACACCTCTTCTCCTGAAGCTGTTTCAAAAAATTGAAGCAGAAGGAAAATTTTCAGACTCTTTTTATGAAGCCAGCATTACTCTGATCCCCAAATAAGGCAAAGACCCTACAAAAAAAGAGAATTTCAGACCAATATCCCTGATGGATATGGATGCTAAGATTCTCAACAAGATCCTAGCAAACAGGATCCAACAGTACATTTAAAAGATTATCCACCATGACCAGGTGGGATTCATCCCTGGGTTACAAGGATGGTTCAACATTCACAAATCAATGAATGTGATAGAACAAATCAATAGGAGAAGAGAGAGAACCACATGGTCCTCTTAATTGATGCAGAAAAAGCATTTGACAAAATCCAGCATCCGTTCCTGATTAAAATGCTTCAAAGTATAGGGATAGAGGGAGCATTCCTGAACTTCATCAAATCTATCTATGAAAGACGCATAGCAAATATCATTCTCAATGGGAAAAAGCCTGCAGCCTTCCTGTTGAGATCAGGAGCATGACAAGGATGCCCACTCTCACCACTCTTATTCAACATAGTATTAGAAGTCCTCGCAACAGCAATCAGAGAACAAAGAGAAATAAAAGGTATCCAGATTGGCAATGAAGAAGTCAAATTCTCTCTCTTCGCAGATAGTATGATTCTATATATGGAAAACCCAAAAGACTCCACCCCCAAACTACTAGAACTCATACAGCAATTCAGTAATGTACAGAAATCAGTTGCTTTCTTACACACTAACAATGAAAATACAGAAAAGGAAATAAGAGATTGGCCATCTATAGTTGAATGGATAACAAAATGTGTTTTATACACACAATGGAATATTACTTGGTATTAAAAGGAAGAAAATTGTGATATTGCTACAACATAGATGAAATTAGACAACATTATGATAAGTGAAATAACCTAGTCACAAAAAGACCGAGTATATGATGCCCTTTGTATGAGATATTTAGATCAGTCAAACTCATAGCAAGAGAAAAGTGAATGAATAGTGACCAAGAGCTGGAGGTAGAGGGAACTGGGGAACTGTTCTTAATACGTATAGAGTTTCAGATAAAAAATTCTGGAGATTGGTTGCACAACAATGTGAATATATTTGCTACTATTGAACTGTACTCAGAAATTATTAAGATGGTAAATTTTATGTTATGCATTTTTATCACAATTAAATATTTTTCAAAGTCTGTATCAATAATAAAGTCATATATACATGATACAAATAGATAATAATATAAGTAAGTATATAGTTAGAAACTGAATATACATGAGTACATACAGAGAGTATATACTTAGGTCTTCTGATTGATCAGCTATTTATTCTAGGCCGTTAAGTCTGGCTGGCTCCTGCTCACTCTGTATCAGTCCATAAACATGCACACACAAATATTAAACACCCACTTCACAGTTTCTCACCCTTACAGAGTTAGAGAGGAGGGAAGACAGAAGACTGATCTTCTCACATAAATCAAGTCCTGAAGGAAAAAAAAAAAGGAGGGGGGAAAGAGTAAATGCACATTCTCTCTGTTCATGAAGTCTGAGAAATACAAAGAACTTGAAATAATGTGTAATTATATTTGGCCACAGAAAACTTGTTCCTGCAAAATTCACACTCCCACAAATGTTTGAAGTGTGACTCACAGGTGAGGTCGCTGTATCAGTGCCACAGACTGCTATACCTGGCCTGACCAAGAGGGGTCCTGGTTATATAATCAAACAGGCCAGGTTTGACCCTTCACTCCATTTCTAACTGCACAATGATCTTTTATATTATCAGTGCAGGAGCACAGATCTATCTCTTAATCCATCAGGTCCCGCATGATCAGATCATGAACCCCAGAGGAAGTTTCCTTCTGTTTAAATTTGGTGGAAGTTGTTATTGGGGAAATGTGCTCTGTAGTGACAAATCATTTTCTTGCATATTGGGATAAGTATAGGGTTTAGCTTTTTCATATCCATTAATATTGTGATATGTAAGTTTATTTTCAAATGGAAAATCATTCTTATGTTCCTGAAATGAATGGCGCATGGTTGTTATATCTCAGCTCTTTAATATATTGTTGGATTTGATTTGCTGAAATTTTACTTGGGATTTTTGCATTTTCACAAGGAATACTGATATATTTTTCTTTATATGGTATTGGTTTTAGGGTAATTCTGATCTCAAAGAATGGGACAGGAAATATTACTTCTCACTTCTTTAGAAGAATTTGTGTAGAATTGATATTATTTCTTACTTATGTATTTGATATTCATCAGCAGTATTTTTGCAGCAAAATTTTAAATTATGAATTTAGTGTCTTTAATAGATACAGGGCCATTCAATTTATCAATTTCTTTTTGAGGGAGTTTGGTAGTTTGTTTTTAAAAAGTGATTTATACATTTTATCTAACTATCTTGTTTATTGGCATGAATTTGTCAATAACATTGATTCATTGTCTTTTAATGACTTTAAAACCTACAGTTTTATCACTTTTTTCATTCCTGGTATTTGTCAATTGTGTCAACTCTTTTTCCTGATCATTCAACGTAGGGACTTGTCAATTTTATCTTCTCAAAGACCTAGCTTTTTGTTCCATTGATGTTCTTATAATTTTACTTTTTTTGTTTCAATAATTTCCTGTAAATTTTCCTGTGATTTCTTCTGCTTTTCTTCAGTTTAATTAGGTGATGTTCTAATTTTGTGACTTTTTTCTTTTCTAATATTTCCATTCAGTGGTATAAAAGTCTCCTATGAGTTACTTTAGCAGTGACCCATTAAATTCCAATATCATGCAATGCACTTTCATTTGATGAATGAAATGAATTTGATGAATGAAATTAATGAATTTAAGATATATTTTAATTTCCCTTTTGATTTATTTTTTGTCCTGTGGGTAATAGAAATGTGTTATTTATTTATTTTTTAAATATGTGGGAAGAGCGTGATCAGTTTTTTTTTTAAGATTTTTATTTATTTATTTGACAGACAGATCACAAGTAGGCAGAGAGGCAGGCAGAGAGAGAGGAGAAAGCAGGCTCCCCACTGAGCAGAGAGCCTGATGCGAGGCTCTATCCCAGTACCCTGGGATCATGACCTGAGCCGAAGGCAGAGGCTTTAACCTACTGAGCCACCCAGGTGCCCCTAGAAATGTATTATTTAGTTTTCAAAAATTAGGGGATTTTTTGGAAATCTTTCAAAGCAGCAAAAGAGAAGCAGCTCATGATATACATGATAATCTCAAGATTAAAAGCAGCTGATTTCTCATCAGAAAACCTGAAAAATAGAGGTTAATGGAATGAAATATATAAAGTGCTGGGAGGAAAATAAAATCAAACAAACAAAGAAATCCATAACCTGAAAAACTGTCCATTAATAATGAATGCGAAATTAAGACACTCACAGATTAATAAAAGATAAAGTAGTTATCACTATACTTGTCCTACAAAAAAGGTGAAAAAAAACGTCTTGAATTGCAATGATTCTAGCCACAGGAAGATACTCAAAGCTGCATGAAGAAATAAAGATCTCCAGTAAAGATAAATACACAGGCAAGTATAAAGTCCGTATTGTATTTTTTGGATGATAACTACACTTTTTATTTCCTATAGGATTTACAAGACCAATACATAAAAATAATCATAATATGTTATTGGGAACACCATGTTTAAAGATGTAACTTGCAACAAAAATATTTGTGGGGGATGGTAAAAAAGCATAGGAATAGAGTTTTTTATGCTGCTGAAATTAAGTTGATATCAATTTGAATGAGATTGCTATGAATCTAAGATGCTAAGTGTAACTCCCATGGTAACCACAAAGGAAAGGAAATACCCTAAAAAGTATACATGAACTAAATAAGAAAGGAAATAAAGGATTAAAAAACATCAAATAAATACAAAAGAAATCAATAATAGAGAACATAAGAAACACAAGAATGGTATAATACACAAGAAAAAAAATTAAAAATCTAAATGAAGAGGTAAGTCTTTTATTTATTTATTTATTTATTTATTTTATTTCTTTGTAAAATTTTATTTTGAATTATTCATTAATTTGGGACTTGCCATCCTGTTGCCTTGCACTATGATTACTTTATTTTTTTTCCCAATTTATTTATTTTCAGAAATACAGTATTCATTATTTTCTCACCACAACCAGTGCTCCATGGAAGCCGTGCCCTCTACAATACCCACCACCTGGTACCCCAACCTCCCACCCCTCCGCCACTTCAAACCCCTCAGATTGTTTTTCAGAGTCCATAGTCTCTCATGGTTCACCACCCCCTCCAATTTACCCAAAAGCACATACCCTCCCCAATGTCCATAACCCTATCCCCCTTCTCCCAACCCCCCTCCCCCCAGCAACCCACAGTTTGTTTCGTGAGATTAAGAGTCACTTATGGTTTGTCTCCCTCCCTATCCCATCTTGTTTCATGGATTCTTCTCCTACCCACTTAAGCCACCATGTTGCATCACCACTCCCTCATATCAGGGAGATCATATGATAGTTGTCTTTCTCCGCTTGACTTATTTCACTAAGCATGATACGCTCTAGTTCCATCCATGTTGTCGCAAATGGCAAGATTTCGTTTATTTTTTTTAAATCAGTAATTTCTTTAAATGTAAATGGATTATTTCTCCATTCAAAAGGCAGAGTCTGCCAGTTTCTGGTCCAGCATGTAAAAATCATGGACTTTGTTACTCTAACCTAACAAGTAAAAAGCAGAATGAACTGAAAAATCAATAATACTTCATAGATTCATTAGAAAAATGAGGTCATGGGGGCCTGGGTGGCTCAGTGGGTTAAGCCTCTGCTTCAGCTCAGCTCATGATGTCAGGGTCCTGGGATCGAATCCTGCATTGGGCTTTCTGCTTGGCAGGGAGACTGCTTCCTCCTCTTACTCTCTGCCTGCCTCTCTGCCTACGTGTGATCTCTTTCTGTCAAATAAATAAATAAAATCTTAAAAAAAAATAAAAGAAAAATGAGGTCACAAGGCAAATAACTGCCACAAAAAAAAAAAAAGAAAGAAAGAAAAGAAAAGAAAAGAAACAGATATGGGAATAAAGAGACTTCCTGGAGCAAGAATACATGAGGAGAAACCTCATGGGATCCTGTAGGATGGAAGGAAACCCTGAACTAAAATTGAGGAGTTGTTGGAAGCTTGACATGAACAAATATAGTTAAAAAATATACGGGATGACCCAATAACAGGAAGCCTTGACACTTTTTTGAATTTAACATCTGCTTATTCTAACATGTTCTCACATTAGAGATCTGAAAAAAAAAAAAAATTCTTTATGCTTCTGGCAGAGTAAGGGAGAAGTAGCTATTTTGAAATCAATAACAAAAGAGTTGGAAAGTCTCAAAATACTTGGGTTAACAAATTTGTTCTAAATAAAGCATGGGTCTAAAATGAACTCTGAAAAGAAATGTTAAAAATATTTTGAACTAATTGAAAATAAAAACATTACTTATCAAAATTTGTAGGATGCAACAAAAACAGTGGTTAGAGGGAAATTTATAGCACTGAATGCATATGTTAGAAAGAAAGATCTAAAATCAGCAACTTAAACTTCTATCCTAGGAAACTAGACAAAGAAAAGTGAATGAAATCCAGAGTAGGCTAAAGAAATGGTTAAAATCAGAACAGAAAGTAATGACATTTAAAACAAAAAATCAATAGAGAAGATCAATAAAACCTAAAGTTATTTCCTTGAAAAGATCAATAAAATTAAAAAGTCTCCAACAGGATAAAGAAGAGAGAATAAACATATTATTAATATCAGAAGTGAAAGAAGGACATGACTAAAGAGCCTATGGGCATATAATGATAATAAAGGAATATTACACACCCCTATGCCCACAATGCTGATAATTCAGATGAAATTAATCAATTATTTGAAAGACACAATCTGTCAAATTTCACATAACAAGAAATACATCAGTTAAAGAGGCTTATATCTACTAAAGAAATTTAAAAAATAACATTTCAAAACCAGAAAACATCAGACTCAACTGGGTTTATTGATGAAATCAATCAAATATTTAAAGAAGAAATTATACAAATTCTCTATAATCTCTTTTGGAAAGATGGAAGCAGAGAGAGTACTCCTTAACTTATTCTATGAAGCCAACATAACCCTAACTCTAAAACTGGACAAAGACATTACAAACAAACCAAAACCAAAAATAACAAACCAATATCTTTCAGGGACATAGATGATATACAAAATATTAGTAAATTGAATCCAATGATGAGGATTATTTACCACAACGAAGTGAGATTTATTTTAGGTATGCAAAGCTGGTTAAATATTTGAAAGTCATAAAAGTTATCTTTCAAATAAATGGGAAAAAATTTAAATACTATCTCAATGAATGCGGAAAAGCATGTGACAAAATCCAACACCTATTCATGATAAAAACTCTTAGTAAACAAAGAATAAAAACATCTACAAAAAACCTTTGGTAATGATGGTAAGAGACTAGAGCTTCTCCCATCAAAATCAGGAACAAGGCAAAAATGTGACTGTGTATATTGCAGTATGGTACTTGAAGTCCTGGTTAATGCACAAAGGAATGAGAAGGATAGGATAAGGAAGGGAAGGAAAGGGAAGGGAAGGGAGGGAAAGGGAAGGGAAGGGAAAGGAATGGAAGGGAATGGAATCAAGGGAAGGGAGGGGAGGGAAGAGGAAGGGGAGGGAAGGAAGAGACAGAAAAGAAAGAATAATGAGAGGAACAGAAAAAGAAAGGAAACAGTGTGTACAGATTGGGTAGAAAAAGTAAATTTTTTTATAGATGACACGATTGCCTATGTAGAAAATCCAAAATAGTTGGGGGAAAAAAAATCTCTTAGAACTAATAAGTACTTACAACAAGAGTTTAGAATACAAGGTTACTATAAAAAGTTAATCACTTTCCTGTATACCAGCAACTAACAAGTCGAATTTGAAATTACATTTTTAAATGTAATGTTATTTGTATTAGCACCTCCCAAATAAAATATTTACTTATAAATCTAAAAAATATGTACAATATCTGGATAAAGATCTACTTTCTACAAAAGACTGATGAAATAAATAAATAGAAGTAAATAAATGGAGAAATGTTCCATGTTCATGAATTGGAAGACTCAATATTGTGAAGAAAGATGTCAGTTATTTCCAACTTGATCTATAGATCCAATATAATCTCAACTCCGATCTCACCAAGTTATTTCATACATATCCACAGAATGATTCTAAAGCTTATGTGGAGAGGCAAAAGACCCATAACAGCCATCACAGTACTGAGGGAAAAGAAAGCCAGAGTACTGAGGCACAATCCATGAAAGATATAATTTATAAGTTGTACTTCATTAAAATTTGTATTCTTCTGAAAGTGCAATTGTCAAATACAAACTAACGAATCCAAAGCTCACACTCTTACCACCATATTGATCAGGCATTCACTCTCTGGGCCTCTATTCATTTGTCCTAAACATCCAGGGGCCAGGTTCCAAACAACTAGGGACAGCCTCTGTGCCCCCAAGCCCACTGAAATGATTTAAACTAGCCAATCCTAAACCTCTTTATCCTGTCCTTCCCTTTCCTTCCTGCAGAAACCACAATAAATTCTCTTACCCATGGATCTTGCCCTTCTCTACCTCCTGACGGTACTCAGTGCTTTACTGGTATTTTGGAATGCTGACAATATGGACTCTATCTTTGGTCCTCCAAAGATGTTTTCCTCTCTGATCTACAGGTGGCGCCAGCTTATATAACTAGAAGGGAGCCTGTGGCTTCACCACCTTACTCCTCATTCCATAAAAGCTGAGATAGAGGTGGAGAATAGGGGTGGAGAATGCTTTTATACTGTCCGCCTGCCTGATTGCCCCTGTCAGTAAGTTACCCTGAATAAAACTCTGTGTAAATGGTACAGAGTGGCCTCCTTTATTTTTCAGCATTAAAGTGTCTTCTCAATCCAGAATATACATTACAGACCTCCCTCTACCTTCTTTTTTTTTTTTTTCAAGATTTTATTTATTTATTTGACAGACAGATCACAAGTAGGCAGAGAGGCAGGCAGAGAGGAGGAAGCAGGCCCCTTGCTGAGCAGAAAGCCCGATGCGGGTCTCGATCCCAGGACCCTGAGATCATGACCTGAGCTGAAGGCAGAGGCTTTAACCTACTGAGCCACCCAGGTGCCCTTCCCTCTACCTTCTAATACGATGTGTCTCCTCTGTGTCCTGTCATGCCCTAGTCTTTTGAGAACTCTGAATAACAAATTCTCTTTTCAGTGGAAAACATGTTCTGCTGTTGGTCTTACTATACCTCTCAAATTTTCCATTAATACACTATATTTTTAAACCATTTAAAGAAGAATGAACACCAATCCATCTCAAACTTTTCCCAGAAATTGGAGACAATTCCTAAATGATTTTATAAGCCCAGCATTACTCAGAAGAGAGAAAAAGACACCACAAGTAAGAATATTGCATACCAATATCCCTTATTAAAGTAAATGCACAAATCCTTAAAAATAACTAGGAAAATGAATCCGGCAGTTTATTAACAGAATTATATATCATGGGGAGCTGGAATTTATCCCAAGGAACAGGGGGGTTTAAAATAAGAAAATCAATCAATATAACCACCATTTTAAATGGAATTAATGAAAACACACACTCACACACACTCATGATCACCTCAACTTTTGTAGAAAATGTTTTTGAAAAAGTCACACTCTTTCATAATAAAAACAATGAGACAACTAGGAAAGAAGTGAACTTTCACAATATGATAAAAAGCATTAATAAAAACCCTACAACTAGCTTTATGCTCATTGTAAAAGACTGAAATCTTCTCTGCTAAGATTAGGAACAAACCAAGGATAACCACTTTCATCACTGTTATTCAATATTGTTTTGGAAGTTCTAGCCAGGGCAGTTAGAAAACAGACAAAATAAAGGCATCCAAATTGGGAAGAAAGAAGTAAATCTATTTCATTTCATGGATGGCATGATCCTAAATATAGAAAACCCCAAAGAACCACCCAAAAAGCTATTAGAGTTATTAAATAAATTCAGCAAAGTGAAATGATACAAGATCAAAATGGAAAAAAAATTAAGTTGTGTTTCTATACTCTCACAATGAACATTCATGAAAGGAAATTTAAAAGCAATTCCATTTATAACAGCCTATAATAGAATAAAATATGGAGGCACACCTGGGTGGCTCAGTCAGTTAAGCGTCTGCCTTTGGCTTAATTCATAATCCCAGGGTCCTGAGATCATGAGTCCCACATCAGGCTCCCTGCTCAGTGGGGAGTCTGCTTCTCCCTCTCCCTCTGCTGCTCTCTCTGTCTGTCATATAAATAAATAAAATCTTAAAAAAAAGAATAAAATATCAAGGAATCAATATAACTATAAAATTAAATACATGTACAATGAAAACTATAAAACATTGTTGAAAAAAATCAGGAGAGACCTAAAATTAATTTAAAGATATCCAACTGTTCATTGGCAAGAAGATTTAATATTTTAGAGATGCCAAACTACCTAAAGTTGTATCTACAGCATTGACACCATCATTTATTTTTTTAAAAATGGGAACACCAGAATTCCTTAAATTCTCATGAAATTACACAAATTACAAATTAACAAAGTTAATTTGTACACAAATTAAGAAAGTTCGGTACATGTTATCACATAAATAAACCTTAAAAACATTATGCAAAATAAAATAAGCCATTCACAAAAGAATAAATATTGTGTAATTTCATTTAAATAAAATATATGGAATACAGAAATTCATAGAGATTAGAGGTTACCTGGAGCTGGTGAGATGGGAAAAATATATACAGAGTAGTTTATGTTTAGAAGGATGAAATGTTTGGAGTTAGTGGTGAGGTTAATACAGCATTGGTTGCAATTAGGATCCTGGAATCACTCACTTAAAAATTGGTTAAAATGCAAATACACACACACACACACAATAACAATAAAATATTTAAACAAATAAACAAGTCTAGGTTTAAACTCAATATTCTTTGTAGAATTTTTTATATTAGACAGGTCATTTAAACTTTTTTAGTTTATCCATTTAAGGATTGGAAATAACAGTGTCTTTCTACATGCTATTATAAGACATAAAGTAAGTAAATTATATTGAATATGCAAGGAGTCTAAAAGAGTACTTTGCACATATTATCCAAATATACCCATTTCCCTTTTCTTTCTTTACTTTCCCACTTTCAACCTTTTGTGCAAGTTGGTAAATTTGTTTCTACAAAATCACTCAGTCAAACTTCTGATTGTATTTTTAGGTAAATTCTTTGTTGTTTTAGAATAGTTTTTGATTTTTTTCTTACTTTCTTTATTTTTTATTTATTTTCAGTATAACAGTATTCACTATTTTTTCACCACACCCAGTGCTCCATGCAATCCATGACCTCTATAATACCCACCACCTGGTACCCCAACCTCCCACCCCCCTGCCACTTCAAGCCCCTCAGATTGTTTATCAGAGTCCATAGTCTCTCATGGTTCACCTCCCCTTCCAATTTCCCCCAACTCTCTTCTCCTCTCTAACTCCCCATGTCCTCCATGCTATTTGTTATGCTCCACAAATAAGTGAAACCATGTGATAATTGACTCTCTCTGCTTGACTTATTTCACTCAGCATAATCTCTTCCAGTTCCACCCATGTTGCTACAAAAGTTGGGTATTCATCCTTTCTGATGGAGGCATAATACTCCATAGTGTATATGGACCACATTTTCCTTATCCATTCATCCGTTGAAGGGCATCTTGGTTCTTTCTGCAGTTTGGCGACCGTGGCCATTGCTGCTATAAACATTGGGGTACAGATGGCCCTTCTTTTCACTACATCTGTATTTTGGGGTAAATACCCAGGAGTGCAATTGCAGGGTCATAGGGGAGTTCTATTTTTAATTTCTTGAGGAATTACTCAAGTAATTACTCAATTACTGTTCTCCAAAGAGGCTGCACCAACTTGCATTCCCACCAACAGTGTAAGAGGGTTCCCCTTTCTCCACATCCCCTCCAACACATGTTGTTTCCTGTCTTGTTAATTTTGGCCATTCTAACTGGTGTAAGGTGATATCTCAATGTGGTTTTAATTTGAATCTCCCTGATGGATAGTGATGATGAACATTTTTTCATGTGTCTGATAGCCATTTGTATGTCTTCATTGGAGAAGTGTCTGTTCATATATTCTGCCCATTTTTTGATATGATTGTCTGTTTTGTGTGTGTTGAGTTTGAGCAATGAGAGATGATGTTCACAATGTTAGGGCGGAGCTTAAAGCTACCAGGGCTGAGGTTCACAACGCTCTCAATGAGTTCCAATCTAACCTACATTCTCTCAAAGCTAGGGTAACTGAGACAGAAGATAGAATTAGTTTTTGATTTTTAAGAAAGATGTGGAGAGTTCCTATATAAACCACATCCAGTTTCCACTATTATTAACATCTTATATTAGCATAGTATACTTTACAGAGATTAATACTAACTTATTATTTTAACTGAAGTCTATACTTTATTTAGATTTATTTAGTTTTTGCCTACTATCCTTTTTTGTTGCAGGACCCCATTCAGCATACCAGAAAACATCATTCACTCATCATGTCTGCTTACACTCCCCTTGGCACTTCTTAGACACCTCATCTTCTTGATGATATTGATAGTTTTGAGAAGTAATGGTCAGCTCTTTTGTAGGATGCTAATCTATTGGAATTAATCAGACTTTTTATTCATGATTATATTAGGGTTTTGAGTCTGGGAGAGGAGAACCACAGAAGTGTCTTTTTCATCACATATCAATGGTGCATGACCCATATAATTTATGTTAACCTTGACTACCTGGCAAGGTAGTGTTAATTAGATTTATCCACTGTAAAGTTTGTTTTGACCCATTTACATACTGTACTCTTTAATTTTTTAGCTGAAATATAATTGACATATAACATTATATTAGTTAGTTGTACAGCATTATTGATTCAGTATTTGTATACATTATAAACAATGTAGTAAGTCTAGTTACCATCTGTCACCATACAGTGTTACAATTTTTTCCTTCTGGTGACAACATCTTTTAAGATTTACTATGTTAGTAACTTTCAAATATGCAATACAATATTATTGACTATAGTTACCTGGAAGTTTGTACTTGATTCCCTCCACCTGTTTTACCTATCCACTAACCTTCTCTTTCTAGCAACCAATATGTTCTTAGTAATTGTGAGTTATGTTTTGTTTGTTTTGTTTTTTAGGTTCCACATATAAGTGAAATAATATAGTATATGTAATTTTTTTTCCAGTATATGTAATTCTTGTCTGACCTACTGCACTTAACATAATACCCTCAAGGTCCATCTATGTTGTTGCAAATGGCAAGAGGTCATTAGTTTTTATGGTTGAGTAGTATTTATATATGCCACATCTTTATAGATTGCACCAAATCTGTAGATTAAGTTGAGAGGAGTTGATATCTTAATAATATTGGATCTTCCCAACAATGGGAACAAAATATTTCCCTTTCTTTAAATCTGTGATCTTCCATCAGTGTTTCATAGATTCCAGCATGCAGATTCCATATTTTTTTAATATTTATCCATGAACTTTGATTCTTGGTATTTCTATAAATATTATCTTTTTAAATTCCAATTCAAAATAATCATTTCTGGTTTATAGGAAATTGAATTTTATATAGTAAACTTGTATCTAGTCACATTGCTAAACATGTTTATTAGTCCTTAGAATATTTGTACAAATTTTTCTAGAAAGATAATCATGTCATGTTATTTTTATCTATTCACTTATTTTAAGTAATCTTTATAGCCAATGTGGGTCTTGAACTCATAACCTTGAGATGAAGAGCTGCATGCTTTATTGACTGAGCCAGCCAGGTACCCAATCATCTTATATTGCAATAAGCTTCCAAGCAAATTTTGATAGTTTTAACTTTAAATTGTTGATATTTCACATTTCTATTTTATCTGAAGTAATAGTATTGGTAGCAGTAATATTAATAATAATAGTTAAAGCATAAAACACTTGGTACATATCACACATTATTCTAAACACTCTTCATATATTACTTTTATGTAATTTTTTCCATTCTAAGTTCCTTCCAGTTTTTATTGTGATGTATATTCAAGTATTAAGCTGGAAGAGGACAATATATGTGTTGGCACTTGCAAGTGAAAAATTATCTGCATTGGCCTAAGATTCTGAGTAAAGTCTATTTATTAAATCCCTATAACACTTCAATTCAAAAATATGTTTCCTAATATTAACTCATTTTTATTAATATCCTTTTTTTATTTAATAACCATTTTTCATGCCTACTATTTTCAAGGCTTATTAAAGTAGATATTATCTTCAGACAGTTTTCAAACACAGGTGGTTATCAGCTATATGAATGGGCATTCTTAACATTTTACTGTAGCTTGGTTTGACCAAAGGACTTACTTTTTTTATTTAAATGTTCTGAAACTTTAGTAATTTTAAAACCTCTGTTTTTTATTAAGAACTAAGATAAAATGTACCTATGCTTCCTTAAATGGAAAAAATACACATTTCAAGAACACTTATTGTTTTGTATGCATGTGCTGCTGAACCTACAAATGGTGTGTGGGAAATGCCCTTTAAAACAATGGTGTTAAAAAATGCTAATTAAAAGTAAATTCGGACTCAAGAAGCTCTTTTTCCAAAATATCCTTGAAAAGTTATGACTGAAGAATCACACTTCTGCATTTTTTCATTAGCATGTGAACTGTCTTCCTGAATAGATTTCCAAGTTTAAAGGAAACGTGACATTTCCTTTTGCAGTTACTAATGCCATGCTCATTAAAAACAGAGGCTCCATAAATGTTCAGGATCTGATTGTCAGGGGAAGACACAAAAGTCACCAGCAACTATTTCTAACTGGTATGAACCTCATTCCACTAACAGATATACAAAGATACAGTTTTCTTTACTTTTCTGTTTAATTCAACTTTATTTCTCTTGTCTGCTTCTATTTGTTCTGGGGATATAGGCACTCTTAGAACCAGAATATACCTGTATCTTAGAATTCATTCTGAGTTCAGTAAGTCAGCTTCTTTTTTCCTGGGGTGAAGACAATGTTTTGTGCTTTGCTGAAAGGAGAACATCAGTTCAAGGATAGGAAGTGGATGGTAATGGACCTCTAACCTGAGTAATAGGAGGTCTGCTAACACCGGTTAGTTATCATTTATCATCATTAGTTATCATCGGGGGGGATCTTTCCAAGCTTGGCAGAATCAGCTCCACTTGTCTGTACTTCTCTGACTTGTTGTTTTCCTTTGTTCTTGGTAATTTCTGAATGGGGTCTGTATCTTTTTAACTAGTGCTTTTAGAAATTTTTTCTTTGTAAGTCCCTTCCCCCACCTCCCCTCCACGTGGAGTGATTTAAGTATTCACGAAACTGAAATTGTCTTTTTCTTCCAGGGCTGGTCATAACTAAGGTATGGCTACAAAGACATGATGGGCTTCTTGAATTCATCATCCATATCTTCCTCTGCAACTTTAAGAAGGAAGCCCACCCACTGACTTTTTATCCAAATTAGAAGTTTTTATTTCCCCTTCTTAAGTCTTTAGATTTTTAGAAATCTCTTTTGCTGGGCCCCTTTCCTGTATTTTTACTCTGGATTTTGCTTGTTTGGTTTGGTTTTCTCTGATACTGCAATTTACCTTTTTAATATGGTTGCCTAAAAAATCTACAAGGGGAGTAAAAACTTCCTGATGTTGCTTTTTCTTCCCTTCCCTTTCTAGATACCAGTAGGGAGTGGTTTCACCTTTGTTCCATCCCTGAGAGTTGCTTTTGGCTTTCCTCTTTGGGGACCACCTTGTGTGATTCCTTGATGATCAAAGCAGGGGAATTCTCATCACCCTTGGTATCCTCCAAAAGTTTTTCCCTATAGGTACCTTTGTGCTCCTTGTTTTGACTCAGAACCCCTTTCCTCTGGTGTTCACCCAGGTGCCATTATTGACTGAGTCCCAGTCTGCCCTGGGAGCCATTATGTGGCCAGGCTTCTAGTGTGGAAGAGTGAACTAGTGGTCCTCCAATGGAGATCTGTAATGGTCCAGATATTTGATGAGGACAGGAAGATGATAAAGCTGTCTGAACATGGCAGTCATAAGAAGATTCCTTGTCTGAGGAATAAGAATGAGAATAAGCTGGTGAAACTCTGAGGCACCTTTTTCTCTCATCTCTCCTCTGACAATTGTGAGATACTTTGTGAGGTTTCTCTAGCTCTGAGTTTTCTTAATTTTGTTTTTTCCCTTGTCTGTGGTCAAGGATGTGGATCAGCTTCTGGAGGCTTTCTGATTTTCTTGGTAGTCCTTCTCCATTTTCTCCTCCTTCTGAAGCTCCTCCTTGGGCACTCTCAATAAGCTCTCTTTTTAAAGTCCTTTTTATCAGTATCAACATTCTGTTTTTCAGAAACCAGCTTTTTCAACATTCTGTTTTTCAGAAACCAGCTTTTTCCACTGGTCCACTTAATCCCTGGCAAAGGTTCCAATATGCTCACATTTTCACAAGCTATTTACTATTCTCATGACTGCTCTCCACAAGATGGAAAGGTTCATTAAATATTCCCATTGCTTCTTAGGTTTCAAGTTCGCAGCCAGGCTGTAGGTTCCACAATTTAGAGCACCGACACTATCTGCAACACTGCAACTGTTCCAGCAGTGCCTCCTCAGTGGAAGTGGGCTCCTATAGTCCTGTATTGCAGCTCTGCTCTCAATACATTCTTGGTGGAGACCGAGGTGTTACTGGCCTCATGTGGGCTTCACACCTGGACCTGGTTTTACATGTCACTGGGAACCACTCTGTTTGGGCCTGCTGGCTCCTTGCTGACCTTTGTGCAGCCACACTTCTCCGTGGAACAACTTTCCAGTGTGTCATCCAAGAGTGAAGGCAACCCCAGCACTAGATTCTGGACATACAAATCCTAACCACATATTTTCTCCACCTCTACAAAGTGCTGTGAATCATGCCCTAATTAACACCTGGTAGTGGTTCCTGGGCTGGCTGGCTGGCTGGCCCACTATCAGTCCATGGAGTCAGCAGGATCAATCAGTCATGAATACCCTACTTTGAAACTATATACCAATGGGTATTTTAATTTTAGCCTCAACGAAGCCCAAGGAAATGTGTCATATCTATTTTACAGATGAGGCAACTGAGGCTCAGGGAGATAAAATGAACTTTCATACAATCACATAACAGATAGAAGCAAAACTAGAATTTGGATCTAAGCAGTGTAGGTCCTGTGTCAGCACCCAGAGAGAGAAAGGATGTGTTTAAAGTTAAACAGCTTAGTCCTAGAAGTCATGTGTCTTGGTTTCCCCAAAGCAGAATCTGATACATAAGCACCAAATAAATTTGTGTGAAAGAATGAAAGAATGAGTCAGTGGTCATTTGCCCTAATGAACCTGCCCATCAGCTGTGGGATTTAAGTCAGGCCAGCCCAGGCACCTAATCTTAACCTGAAAGATTAATCTTTATTCTTATTATTCTTATAACTAAAAGAACAACTAAGTAATCTTCAAACACCACCATTGGTTGCAGCGCCAATGACTGGATCAGAAAAGATTAGATTAGATCCCAGCCAGAGCTTCAGCAGCAGTGGCAGGCACCTGGCCTGACATCTCATCCAAAATGAAAAACCCCATGGTTGTTCTTCCTTCATATTTTCCTTTTTATATGGACTTTAATTTTTAGGGCAGTTATAGCACAAAAGCAGCAAAATTGAGCAGAACTGCAGAGTTTGCGTATGCCCCACCACCCCATACATTCAAAGCTTCCTTCATTGCCAGAGCAGTGCACTTGTTAAAATTGATGAACCTACTTTGGAACATCATTATCACTGAAATTCCACAGTTAACATTAGGGTTTACTCCTGCTGTTATACATTCTATGGGTTTTGGCAAGTATATAATGGTATGTATCCACAGTATAGCATCATATAGAATAATCGTAGCACCTAAAAATCCTCTGGGTTTTGCCTATCCATTCACTTTCAGGTAACACTATACCACTTCGTGGTGATGCAAGTACTTTATAATAATAAAATATTCCAATTCCTCTCTCCCTTCCCTTGCATCACCACTGTCATTCATTTCATTTATACTTACATAAGTAAATATATATACATATATATGTTTATATAAGTCATATAAACAAACATTAACATACATATAAGGATACAAATGTTTTAAACAAATTGTTTTCTGTTAGATCAATTAAGAAAAAGAAAAGCATGGGCACCTGGGTGCCTCTGTCAATTAAGCATCTGCCTTTGGCTCAGGTCATGGTCTCAGGATCCTGGGGATTGAGCCCCAAATCAGGCTTCTCTGCTTAGCGAGGAGTCTTCTTCTCCCACTTCCACTCTCCCTGTTTGTGGCCTCTCTCTCTCTCTCTGTCAACAAATAGATACAACCTAAAAAAAAAAAAAAAAAAAAAAACAAACACATTTTTTTCTCTAATATTCTTTCTTTCTTTTCATAGTTCTGAATTTTTGACTTATGTTAATTTCCTTCTCACTGAAGAATTTCTTTTTAACATTTTATGCAAAGTGGATCTATGTGAAACAAATTCTTTCTATGTTTGTTTGTTTGAGAAATTCTTATATATCTCATTAGCTTTTCCTGAACAAACTATATACCCAAAGTAGGGCTTGAACTCATAACCCTGAGATTAAAAGTTGCATGCTATAAACTCAGCTGGCCAGGTGTCCCCTCATTTACTTTTGAAGGATAATTTTGCAGTGTACAGAATTCTAGGTTGGTGAATTTTTCTTTCAACAATTTATCTCCAGTCTCTTCTTGCTTGTATGGCTTCTGAGGACAAGTCAGATGTAATTCTTATCTATACTCCTACATAAGTAAAGTTTTTTACTAACGGCTTCTTTCAGAATGTTTTTTTTCTTTTATCTTCATTGTTCTGCAATTGGAATATGATACACCTAAATGTAGTATTCTTTTGTTTGTTTGTCTTGGTTTCAAGTGTTTGAGGAAGGGACTTGTCTTGTTTGATGGTCACTGGGCTTTCTGGTTCTCTGGTTTGTTTTTTGATATTGAATTGAGGGAAATTCTCTGTGAATATTGTTTCAAATATTTGTATTCTGCCTCCTCCTCCTCCTTTCTCTGTCCCCTTTCTCATCTTCCTCTCCTCTTCTTCCTCCTTCTTCTCCTAGTTCTTCTGGTTTTCCTAATACGTGCATCTTAGAGAGTTGTCCCTCATTTCTGGGATTTTCTGTGTGTGTGTGTGTGTGTGTGTGCATTTTCTTTTCTTTCTTAGTGTTTTTACTTTGCTTTTCAACTCTGGAGGTTTCTGTATATATTCTCAAGTTCAGCAATTCTTTGCTCAGCCATGTCCAGTGCACTAATGAGTTCATCTAAGCATTCTTTATTTCTACCACAGAGTTTTTTTTTTATCTCTAGCACTTTTTATTGTTCTTTCTTAGAATTTCAGTCTTTCTGCTTTCACTATCCGTATTTGTGGATGTTACCTACTCTTTATGTGAGAGCTTTTAGTCTATTCATCACAGCTTTTTAAAGTTCCTTGTCTGATAATACCAAAATCCTCATATCCTAATCTGGTTCTGATGTTTGCCCTGTCCTGTCAAACTGTGTATTTTTCTTTTTAGTATGGCTTGTAATATCTTGTTGAAAGCTCCACATAATGGCATGGGTCAAAGTAACTCTGGTAAATAGGTGTTTTTGGCTATGCGGTAAGGTGTGTGGAGAGGGGACATGTAATCCCATGATTAGCCCAGTCTCTCTCTCTTTTTTTTTAAGATTTTATTTATTTATTTGACAGAGAGAGATCACAAGTCGGCAGAGAGGCAGTCAGAGAAAGAGGAGGAAGCAGACTCCCTGCTGAGCAGAGAACCCGATGCAGGGCTTGATCCCAGGACTCTGAAATCATGACTTGAGCCAAAGGCAGAGGCTTAACTCACTGAGCCACTCAGGTGCCCCTAGCCCAGTCTCTTAATGAGCCTCTGCCTCTCAGCTGTAAAACTTGTAAGTGACTCTCAGTTTTATCCTCCCTCCTTTGATGGAACAGGATAACTGGATGGAGCTGGAGAAGGTTTCTTCTCTATGTGGAAAGCTAGAATGTGCTGGAGTTGGGTATTTCCCTTCCCCTAGTTAGTTTGGGTTCTGACAAAACCCCAATAAGTTGGGAACTGGTAAATTAGTTTCCCTTAAACTGAGACACAGTTAAAAAAACAGATCCAGCATCTTTCAAAATGGCCACTTTTCCCTTTTCCATGCCAGAAGAATGAGATAATTTTTCTTTGATCTTCAATGTGAGAACCCTGTAGAGCTCTAGGAGGTAAACTCCACTCTGGAACTTTTAACTCCCAGATTAATCCAAATTAATCCTTCAGCAAATTACAGCTTAGATTTTTCCACCCCAGTATTACCTCAGGGATGAAATCCTATCAGTATCTAATGTCATGAACCAATGTTCTCAAGAGGTTCAGCTGTGTTTTCTTCATTTGGAAACTATTGTTATTTATATCCTATTGTTAATTATATCCTTTATATCCTGTGTGTGTGTGTAACCATGACAAAGACAATAGAACATTGCTTTGCTGACTCAGGAAGAAATCAAATAGTTCCTTCCTGGGAACTGGTCACATGTTAGCAGTGAGTTTGAAAGGTTCATGGTATGCTCCGTGCAAAACTTAGAATGACTAGGATGTGTGTGTGTGTGTGTGTGTGTGTGTGTGTGTGAGTGTGTGTTGGGAAAAAAAGAAGGGAGAAAGAGAACACTGAGGTATTGAGCCTAAAAAGCCAGGCTAGAACAAGAGTGCAATGGGATTTGGAGCTGTATAACAATGGGGAGCTGTCAGTTTGTCTACCTACCTACTACCTCACATGTTAAGCAGATACTGAATACAAATCCTTGTTTTCCAGCTTCCAAACCAAGATTCTTTCTATTTCTTTCTGTTTGGTGTGCCTCAATAATCATTGAATTTAACTTTTATCCCATCTTTACTGGCAACAGAGTCTTCTATAAAATCTGCCAAGTTTTGTAAGTAAGTAATATTTTCAGGTTCAATCAGTATGTTGGATTGTATCCATCCACATGAGAATCCAACTTATCCAGTGTTCTGGGATTTAGAAGATTCAGAGATACCAAACAGATGCTATGAAAGCTCGCATCCAATCCAAATAGGATTGTTTGTAGTAATTATTAGAGATGATGCATCAAGTATATTTGATAGAGGAAGTTGGAATGAAATCCTGGAATAAAGTAAGAGAACTATGACTAGGGTTTAAATCCCAGCTCCACAAATTACCAATTATTTCTAAACAATAACAACAAAACAAACTAAACCACAAAAATATAAAACTGTTCTGCTCCTCTGGGCCTATTTAAAGTGAATAAAAAATAATATTCACCTTTACTTTATGAGCATATGCAACTATTATAACTACAACATATGTCAGCAAACAGATTTGTTTCTTATAATTTTAAATCTGAATAAATAAAAATAACATTTTTTTTACCTGATTATAGATTTTGAGTGCAAAAACAATTCCCAATAATTTAACTTTCCAACAATATATTTCATCAACATAATGTGAGTGTTTTCAAGGATGGGGAGATGCTGCTTGTTAGGTGTGTGGCACAGTTCTGGGCAACTACAAAATGCTCAGCAAATGTTTTTGGTTTAAAATACACTAAGCACAATTTAAAGATATAGAGACCAGGATGGTGGACTTTGATAATTGAGTTAATGAGAGAAAATGGAGTTATTTATTACCCATATGTGGACCAATAGTGCAAGGTAGAAAAAAAAAAAAAAGTCCTAGTAAAGCTAATCTAACAAGCTAAAGCATATTTATTAGAAGTCTTTGGTGTCATTCCTCCAAAAAGCTCCAAGTTCTTTGCAAGGAATTTTTAAGGCATGGAATATTCAAAAATAGCACTGACAGAGTTGGGAAAAGAAAGTTGGGAGAGTAAAATCAGTGATGTTTAAGAAAAGTTGAGAAGAGCAGGCCACAGCAACTTTTTTAAAATTAACTTTATACTGTGAATTTTAACACATACAGTAAATTGTATGAACATATGTACAACCTAGCAAACTACTCTGAAGTTAACAGATACTTTATATAACCACCTCCGTTGAGGAAAAAGGCATTGTCAACACTCCCAGAAGCTTCTGAACACCCCTACTGGATGACAACCTCTCCTCTTCTGCAGGTAACCATATCCTGCCTCAAAGGGAAATAACATATTTGTCTTGTTTTCCCACCTTATGTATCCACAAATGAAACTATTTCGTTTTATGTGTTCTTGAGTTTTATATACATGGAGTCATGCTACATGTATATTTATATATTTTAATCAATATTAACATTTTTAAAATATTACTATGGATTCATGATGTATTTTCTCTTTGAATATATATATATTTATTTATTTATAAAATATAATAGTGTATATACAGTTATATTAGCTCTTTGCACTGACAAGTCCTATAAAAAATGACCAAGTCAGTAACAAAGAGCATCTCTTACACCCAGATAATATAATATTATACCTAAAGGAACTGAGAGCTCTCAGATAAATGGCCATTCCAGGTCTGGAGCAAGAAATGTATTACATTTGTATCTTTGGGGTAAATACCCAGTAGTGTGATTGCAGATGATCCTGAATTGACTTATAACTCAAAATGACGATGCTGCCAAACACATTGGGAAGGGAAAACATGTGCAGAGCACGAAGATGAGGAGAAAGGAATGGATGAATTTAAATAAATGATGGATGGATGGATGGATGGATGAAGATTGGATGATCTTCATCCAAGAAATGGCTGATGAATATACACTCACTTAAATCTCACTGTAGTCCTTCTGTGACCTTGTGCAGATCTTTTCCTATGCAGATTTTAAGACACAGTTGAGATTTTAAGTACTCCATAGAGTTTTTCCTGATTCCATGATGATTTCGTTGATGACAACTATCAATTATAGTCACATAATAGCAATAGATGTTTAAAAGAAAAAAAGTCCTAAGAATCATAAAGTTACAACACAAAATATGTCCACCCCCCAAAAAAAAATGTCTCTAATATTTCCTAAAGGTTATTTGAAGAATCGTTGATCCTTTGTTGTATGCTTCACCTAACAAAATTAATTCTTTATGTCCAATAATGCAACTTCCCTGGTTGAATCCTTTCAATGGCTCTGCATCACCCACAGGATATGATTTCAAGTTCCCTCCATAGTTCTGATTCTCTGGTTCCTTTCTACGTCTCCTTTCTTGTCTTTTAACTTGCCTTATATTTTTTTGGCTAGCAATTCATAACCACATTATCCATTCCCTGGGTATGCTGTGAAATTTTCATTATCAATGTCTTTACTAGGAATCATATCCACTACCTTCTAGCCCTGACCTTTGCCCCAAACGGTGAACTCCTACCATCCCCTTAATGTACAAGACCAGCTTCCAAAGGACATTTTGCTGGATATTTCTGATTCTTACCACTTGACATCACCCATAATGCTTTTTCTCCAGGGCCTAGAAAATGGCCTGAAGTGTACAGAAAAGTATTTATTTACTATGTTTTGTATTTAATGGTACATAGTTTTATTCTTTTTAAAATCTGCAGAACAGGGAGACTTTTATTATTTGAATTTGAATTATTTGAATCAGGTCTGGTGGACTGTCAGAGTATTTATTCACACATATACACAATTATGCATACATTCCATATATCTGTTTAAAACATAATAGGATTTTTAAAAATTAGTTTATCTAGGAATACCCAGGATCTCAGATTAAATTAGCAAAGTTGTATTTATAAGAACAGAACTACAAACAAGTATTTGAATCAGGATTGAGTTAAGATTTGCCTACAGTTTTTACACCTGAGCCAAGGGTGAGTCTTTAGCCAGAAGAGGCACATGTATAAACAATCAGACAATCACAAGAAAAACTTCAAATAAAATAATCACTTTGTGTAACACAAGATGAAGTAATCGGCTTGAAAATTTGTCCTGAAACAGAGTAAATCAATCACATTTGGGGGCATTCTTTAGCCCTAGGTTGTAATGCTTTTCCCTCTACCCCTAATTTCATACCTTTTTAAGCCCAGTGAGAAATCTCAATTGAAAGAGTTATTTTCTCTTTTCTGGTAGAATTTATTATGATTGTTTTTATTGAAATTTGTTTTACCTCCTGAAGTGTTAAGATATTGGTTATGTGTATCAATCAAATTTTTATTGCATTATCTTGTAACCTTTTAAAATAATTCATCAGACAATAAAAATAAAAATGGACATTAATTATGTTGAGGAAAGTTCTACTTCTTTTTGAATTTGACACATGTTTTTTCCCCAAATGCTTTGAAATTGCTAAGAACAATTTGATGATGCTCAAAATTTAGGGAACTTTGTTGAGTAGATATAAAATGACAAACTTAACTGCATTTATATTAAAGCATTTCCTGCTCATCAGAGTGAGATGAGAAAATTAATATGTAAACTATTAAGTTATACAGATGCATTATGTTCTGCAGCCAAAATAGATATTTGGTGATGTTATCTCTAACAGTTTATTGCAATTTCAAAGGGAAAATGCTTTAGAAAAATTACATGACTATATCCAAAAGATGTTCATTAAAATATTATATATTTTAAAAGATATAATTCATGAATTTTGTTACTTGTTTTCTATGTCCTTTTTTATATCTTTTTACAAATTTTTATATGTTATTCTGTCTTCTCGGCTGTTTTGTTTCCAGACTTACACTTTTTTTAATGGAAGAGTGTATAAACAGGTTCATCAGAAAAGTTTTGATTCACGTCATTATTTCTCTTTAATTCTTAGCTACCTTAAAAGTAAAATTAAATTTTAGAACTAAATTGTATGCTTTCTTGAAAAATTAAAAAGGAAGACTACTTTCTTAGTCTTATGAATGTTTTATGTTGAAATCAGATAGACGGGAGTACAACATAATTTAAAAAGTTGTAGGTTATTACTGGGCTTTAGGTTTCCCATTTATGAAATTAAAATATATTAACACCTATTTTAGAGTAACATCATTACAAAATTAGTGGACTATTTTCTTTTTTTTAAGAAAAAGCCACATTTATTTACTTATTTTAAATATTTTATTTATTTAATTGACAGAGAGAGTAAGTGAACATGAACACCAGCAGGCAGAGTAGCAGGCAGAAGCAGGCTTCCAGCTGAGCAGAGATCCTGACATGGGGTTAGATCCCAGAACCTTGGGATCATTAACTGAGCTAAAGGCAGACGCATAACCAACTGAGCCACCCAAGCTCCCCTAGTGGACTATTCTATCCTTCACCAGGTTATAAAGCAATACTTCTGGTTAAATTGCAAAACATAGTGGCTTTGTGATCCCATTCTTCTTGACTGCTGGAAATCAGTCTTCCCACTAGGTTCTATAACACCAGATATTTCTGGGTATGCTGAGGGGATAGTCAAAAATAAAATCTAGTTATTCTTCACACCTTGACAATTCATCTGGCTCAAGATTGATCTCTTTCCACTTGGCATTCCCTAGTTAGCTTTGTTGTGACCGTTTCTGAGTTCTATACTGAATTTTTCCTAGGTATTTTCCCCCCTACAATATTTCCAAGCTTACATGGATGTTGTTTGTCTCTTTCCCAAAAATATCATTTGAGATCATGGTAGACCTTTGATATGACTCAGTGATAATGAAAGTAAAACCTACTGGGTGGGTTGGTAGTTAACGTTGGTACGTCTCAGTAGTCATGGACTCAGGCATGACATCATCCATGTACTTAGTTTTATGGAGGTCTCCTTTCAACTTTCAGCATTAAGGTTTATGGAGTATCTATTTTGAGCCAGGCACTGTCAAGGATCCTGGATACATGTGGAAGCAAACAGATAAAAATCGCGGGACTCGTGGAGCCTACTGACTGGTGGGAAAAAAGATAAAAATGGTAGAAATAATAAATAAATAGATAAGTATAATGTCATAGATATTATTAAAAAGTAGATTGTGTTCAGGTAGTTTGGAAGTTTCTGGATAGGGTAATTTTATATGGGATGCTCAAGGATAGATTCATTTAAAAATGACATTTGAGTGTAGATTGGAAGGACTAAGAAAATTAATTCTTTAGCTAAATTAGGACAAATGTTCCATGCAGAGCAAATAGGCAGTGCAAAGACTTTGAGTTGAACTCATATTAGATTTTTTTTACACTTTTTAATATTTTTTTTAAGTAACCTCTCTACCTACCATGGGGCTTGAACTCAGGATCCAAAGATCAAGAATCACATGTTTTACTGAATGAGCCAGCCAGACACCATTTTTGTTTTTTACATTTAAAGCATCGTTTTTATTGTAGCAAAATATATGTAACACACAATTTTAAATTTAAATCAGTTTAAGTGTGCAATTCAGTGGGTATTGAAGTATAATTAACATGCACTGTTATATTATTCTCAGGTATACAATATAATGATTCAATAATTCTATAAATTTTTCAGTTTCATCCAGATAAATGTATTCTTAATCCCCTTTACCTATTTTAACTATTCTCCCTGCCCATCTCCCCTCTGACAAGTGCTCGTTTGTGCTCTGTATTTAAGAGTCTATTTTGATTTGTTTTGGTTTATTTTGTTTTGGGTTTGTCTCCTTTTTCCCTTGTTCATTTGTGTGTGTGTACTTTTCTTAAATTCCACATATGAGTGAAATCATAAGGTATTTGTCTTTCTTTAATGGACTTACTTCACTTTGCATTATACCTTCTAAGTCCATTCATGTTATTGCAAATGGCAAGATATCATCCTTTTTTTATGGCTGAGTAATATCCCATTCGTTTTCCATTCATTTATAGATGAATACTTCAATTGCTTCAATATCTTGACTCTTGTGAATAACACTGCAATAAATATAGGAGTGAATAGATCTTTCCAGAACTACCGCTCAGAAAAATATATGACTGCTCATTGACAATGTACCAGGTCACTCAAGAGTTCTGATAGAGGTGTACAACGAGATTGATATTGTTTTCATGCTTGCTAATGCAACATAATTTTCAAAGACCATTAATAAAGGAGTAATTTTGACTTTCATGTCTTGTTATTTTTTTAAAAAATGCATTTTATAAGGCTATAGCTATCATAGTGAAATTTCGTAAAATCGGTAGTAACCACCCCCTTTCATTTCTGATGTTAATTGCTTGAGTCATCTTTTCTGTGTTAGTCTAGTTACAGGTTTGTCAATTTTGTTGTTATTTTCAGTGAACCAACTTGATTTTGTTGATTTTATCTATTTTATATTTCATTTATCGCTATTCTAGTTTTTATTATTCCCTTTCTTCACTAGATTTGGCTTTTACTTCTTTTTCTAGTTCCTCAAGGTGTAAATTCAGGTTGTTGATTTGAGTTAGGTCTTTTTTCCTTTGTATTTTATTTAATGTAAACATTTATAGCTATAAATTTCATTTCAGCACTATAAATGAAGCACTGTCTTCATGGCATCCCATGTTTTGATATGTTGTTTTCATATTTTTTGAGATATTTTAAAATTCCCTTTATTGTTTCTTCTTTGACCCATTGACTAAAAGTGTTTTGTTTATTTCCATATATTTGTGGATTTCCCACTTTTCCTACTGCTATTGACTTCAAGTTTCATTCTGCTGGGACTGGAATCTTTTGTATGACTTGAATCTTTATAAATGTGTTAAGATTTGTTTGTGTCTGTGGCCTAAAATGTGGTCTATCCTGGATAATATTCCATACTTATTTGAGAAAAGTATATATTTTCCATTGTTGGGTGAAGTGTAATCTCCCTGGGTCTGCAGGTCTGTAGTCCCATTTTGGCTTTCACAACCCATACCCACTGCTAACCACAAATCTTGGCCACTTAAGTTATAAGTTAAGTAATACAGAAACAAATCTCTCAGGCAGCCTACACACATTGTATATATTTTCAAATTCCTCTTGTTCTGTTCTCTGTTGTTCATGGATGGGAACTAGGGACCAGCCAATTCTTACTCTTCAGGAAATATTTTTAATGCTGGTTCTTCCGTATTAAAGTATTTTTTAAAATATTTTGCAAAGTAATTTGTAAGACAGTTCTTGAATCAAATAAAGCTTCAAATTTGGCACTATTACTGTCATATAGAAAGTGAATGGATGGAAAATATTGAAAACCATGTATTTTTATGGTGTGTGTATTTAAATGCTTACATTTAATCTCCAAATGGAGCAAAGTTAAGCCATTCACTTTGATTTAGGTGTGATTAATGGTCTTCAATCTTTCATTTAGAGAGTATTTATTATTGGTCTGACAAAGAATTTGCGCTCCTCAGGTGTTTCATGAGGAAATTCAAGACAATTTAGTGGGATATGTTGCAACCATCTTTAAAAGTGCTTGCCAAATGGCCTAACTTACGGTATAAAATTTGGGGGAAACAAACAAACAAAAACAAACCTCAGAAGCTGGTGCTAACCAAAGATATCTGAAAAGTTTCACACATAATATGAATCACAGGAAGGCAACCTAATATGTTTCAACACTGTTTTCTTCTGCCTTACAGTTTGTTTAAATACATTTACATACTTCTTAATCAGTGATCCTTTTTCAAGTTTTGATTCTTTCTAACTTCTGTAGTGGTTCAGCAGCACCATATCTACTGTATGATTTTATGTCCTTTTTTTGAGTGTTTTGCATAAATGCTTGGTGATTTAAAAAATAAAGACATTATAATGTTAATTATGCAATTATGTATTCACAGTTACAATTCTCAGGGTCTACAAGATAATGCTTTTTGGCAAACTTCTTTTATAGGCTTAATAGTATCTTCTAAGCCTGTATTTTCATGTAATGCAAACAATTTCATTTTAAAGAATTTGGATGTTAGTTTTCAGTGGTCTTACAGAAGTGATTTCCTTTTCTTTAATCATTTAAAATCTTGTTAATATTCATTCCCACACTTAAATTTTGGGAGACTTTAATTTTTTCATAGCCATGGGTAATAATACTTGTCATGTATTTAATACTTTGTAGTGTTTTAATACTGTCTATCAACTTCTTTTTTTCCACAGCAGATATGAGTCAACAAAGATTTTAGCATGTTGGCATGTATATTATTGACTGATACAGAAGACTCTCACCTACTTATACACACATACCACACACACATACATATACACACACATTATATATATATACACACACATAAAATACATTATATTATATGCCATATATAATATATAAATATTTAATGCATATAGATATAATCAAAATTCATATCTTGAGTTCTTATATAATTGCAATGCAATTCCTTATTTGATCTTATTCTAATTAATTTGTGTGCCTGCAAGTCTTTGTCTAGATAAAACTAGGATTAAATAAGAATTTTATAGATATTATTCAGCTTTATTTTTCTGCCACCATAGAACAATGATCAAATACTCCATTCTTTTCAAATTCAATTAGATTATGATTCATTATTTTCTTTCCATCCATTTTTTAATCAGATATTGCACAACTTAATCAGTATCTTATTCAGATGGATGGTTTTATCAATGAATAAAAGTCTATAAGCAATCTAATCTGGAATGTTAATAGCTTGTTGTCATTTCATTGGGTTTTTGTTGATAACTTGTATTTCTTAATTAGATTTCAGAATATAAGCCAGATCTTTTAAATTCTACAGTATTTGGTATGTGTGGCACTCAATTCCCTTTCAACTGATAGAAAAAAAGAATAAAAATTCACTGACTTGTGGAGTATAAGGAATAACACGGAGGACACTGGGAGATGGAAAGGAGAAGTGATTTGGGGAAAATTGGAAAAGACAAACCATGAGAGACTGTGGACTGAGAAAGAAACTGAGCACCTTGAAGGAGAGGGGAGTGGGGGGTTGGGTGAAGCTGGTGGTGTGTATTAAGAAGAGCACATACTGCATGGAACACTGGGTGTGGTGCATAAATGATGAATTTTGGAACACTGAAAAAAATTCAATTCAATAAAACAAAACAATAAATAAATAAACATAAATAAAGTGAAATTTATTTTATCTGAAAAAAAAAAAAAATCCTAGTGGTAGATGTCAGGAATGACTAATTCAGATGCCCAAAAAATGTCAAGAGGATCCAATTTCTCTCTTGCTCTCTCTTTCACTTTCCTTCTCTTTCCCTCAGCTCCTCTATATTGACTTAATTTTAGATTAATTCTCTCCTCCCAGGAAAATGAACAGTGGTTCCACTTCTCATCCTCAAGATCAATGAAAAAATGCAAGCTTTGACTATTCACCAAAAATAATAATAATAATAATAAAATAAAAATAAAAATAAAAAGTCCATGCCTGACTTTCATTGGTCTAAAGTGGTGCATATGACCATTTTTGGCCAATTCAGTTGCCTGGTATATGGGACATGCCAATTGGCTTAAACCAGTTAGGTCCTATACCTGCAGACTGGAGAAAGCTAGGACTACTCCAACTCTGGCTTGAGAGAAGGAACACTGGAACACTGTTTTGCTAGGTTGAAAAGTGGGAAAAAAAATGCTCCCTATAATCACTTTTTTTTTCCTTTTCAACCAACTTTTTGACATTGATGAATAAAGTAAAGTATTAATTTGGTGACATAAACTTAAAAAAAATCTATTAAAAAGTGAAGTCATATGAAATACATGACCTAGTACATAACTATGCCAGAAATGATTACACTCATGTATCCTCTTTTGCAGTATTTACTGAGTTATCCCTGAGAAGATTTTCAGTCATAAGATTATTTTCCCAATGTTTTCCTTGCATGTAGGTTTGGCTCTGTAACTAGATCTTGTCTATGAAGGTATGCCAAGTTATATATGCTACTGTGGTCAGGGCTTTTAATGAAAGTTTGTGCTATCTCCACTCTCTTTTTCTTAATCTTCCATCTGGATGCAGAAAATTCTAAGGAACTAAAAGATTTCAAGGCTTTGAAACTGAGATACCCTGGGTCCTTGAATCACCATATGATTGTAAATGGCCCTAGCCAGAAACATCAACAATGGACTAATACATAAGAAAGAGATAAACTTCTGTAAATTGGGGGATTGATCATTGGCTAGTTACTGTTACTCTAATTAATACAAAATCAAATGAAGATAGAATAATTTTTATACTAGCTATTTCAAAGTATCACTGTTCATCTTATTATTAATACATTACTGGGAGAATGAACAAGTAGATGGACCTTATTTCTTTTTATAATATTTTCCTTTTGAAATGGAAATGAATCTAATTTTTAAAACTATGTCCCTGGAGAATAAAAAATACAACTTTCATTCTATCATGCATCCCATTAGAAATAGAAATTACTATTTAGAATAATTATCTCAGCAATCTACCCATGAACAACTTAAAATTGTCTGTCTCACTTTAAAGGAGATTCCAGATGAATGACAGAGACCTAGAAGTCAACAGAATTGGGTTATTTAAAGAAAATTTTTGAGTAGTTATGACTCAGGATTTCTTGAGCCTGGAATATGAAAAGAGAATTTTTAGCAATAACACTGGAGAGTCAGCAGGGTCAGATCATGAAGGCAAGTGAAGGCCAACATAAGGACTTTAGATAAGCTCCCAAAACAGTAGAGTCACTGAAGGATTTTAAACAAAGGAATCAGGATTTTGTTTCAGAAAGGTCACTATGGCTTCAAGTAAAAGGTAGGTAAGGACTCCTCTTTCTTCAATCAAATCAAAACCAAAAGAATAAGAAGTAGAAAATGCCATCTATAACAATTATGTAAAACTACCCAATTGTAAACCATAATCGATAAAGTTCTTCCAATGTATGAAAATTGTTCAAGTAAGGTTGTTGAATATAAATTCATGCTACAGAGGTATTGATAACACTGATCCCCAAAGTTTATATGCTTATTAAGAATCCATTTTGAAGATCAACAGGCTCCAGATGAGGGGGAAAGTTTGTAGAACATTCCACAGCTCTCTCTTGACATTGCTGAGTAGCATGGAAAGTATAGCTGAATAAAGAAAGAAGCAGGCACTCCCTTTTTGCAAAAGAAAGTTGTCAGAATAGAAGATAGCAATCAGTTGAGAATCTTACTTTGCCAAAGAAATAAATGCCAAGTGGTCTCATAAAGGACCTGTGACATATAAGGCATCGTTTCTGCCCAAGTAATTTCCTGTTGGCTCAAAGAAGAGCCAAGCTCATGGAGCTGACTCTTAGTGGCAAGGTTCAGAGACAGTGCAATGGAATCCAATAATCTCTAGGCTCAATTCATTCCCTTGGCCTTTCTTCTTCACTGCCTGTCATTAAATGAGTGGGGCATAAAAGGCTCCAAAAATGTATAATAAAAAGTGTGTCAGCATGGGACCCATATAAAGATATTGCAAAAAAGGGAATTGAACAAAAAGACCGCAAGAAATGAACAAGATAAATTATACAATCAAGTCAAAGCATAATACTCACAGCATTACTTCACCAAATCTGCCTGTAACTAAAAGAATTATTTGGAGACAGGCCATACTGGAGGCATAATTCCCAGTTAGGAAATAGTTTAAATAATCCTGATGCATCCTAGATTAGGACTCCAACAGTGATAATGGATAAAGTAGTACAGATCCCTGTCATCTGTCTTTGATTTTCAGATATTCATTTACATGAGATGTGAGTTTACATTTTCTATATGGTCAAGCTCAGTTTCAGTAGGTACAATGTGCCTAAAAAAACTCAACCCTTTGGGTAGTTTTTTTTTTTTTTTTTTTTAAAGATTTTATTTATTTATTTGAGAGAGATAGTGAGAGAGAGCATGAGCGAGGAGAAGGTCAGAGAGCGAAGCAGACTTCCTATGGAGCTGGGAGCCTGATGTGGGACTCGATCTCGGGACTCCAGGATCACACCCTGAGCCGGAGCCAGTCGTCCAACCAACTGCGCCACCCAGGCGTCCCAACCCTTTGGGTAGTTTGATTAAAATTTAATTATTATTAAGTATTTAAAAGAGGAACCAAAGAGAAATTTGCATCTTTATAAGTATGGACATTTCTCTGATATAATTGTCTCATTAAGGACAAGAAGGATTACAAAAAAGTTCTCCATGACCTATTCTTCTCAAAATGTTCTTGACCATGTATTGGGAATTATGTCACTTTTAATGAGATTCCCCACTTCAAAAGTGCTCCACAGTTTTCTTAGTGCCAATTCACCTGTTTGTTTGTTTATTTATTTATTTATTTAATATTTATAAGTTTTGGTCTATAATTTGCTAAATCTTTTTGTGAGACAAAAATTCTTATAGATGTTATTAACTGCTGACTATTTTGCTTCCCACCAGATACACAGTTTCCAGGGTGGTCTACTTATACTTCCTTTATCCCATACTCATGGGTCAGATAATTTCAGAACTCAGAAACTTCAGTAGTTTACAAAGGAATGTCATATCATTAATTTTATAACAAGCCAGTAAGTTCTGGTAAAGCACCTTATATTAGAACTTGCTAATATTTCTCCAGCAAAACAAATTAACATGCATTCTATGTGAAATAAGTAAGGACTATAAATAGCTTGCATCATTTCAGGTCAGGTGTTATCATAAAATGAGTTAGTAGCTAATATTTTTCAGATTTTAAAATTATTATTTTTGGTTTTATAAAGACAGATGAGAAGGTATTTTAGATCTGTTTTTCTATAAACTTCATGTGACCCTGCCACTTCCTTGCTTCTGATATTCCAATGGCTGCTCCCCAATTACTGCATGATACTTAATCAAAACTTGTAAAATGGTACAAAAGATTATCTATGCTCTGATCCCTTCTTACTGAACCAGAATTATCTTTGACCTATTCTTGCTTTGAAGTTTATGTTCTAGCAGTAAGAAGCCCCTTGTTTTCCCCTTTGTGAGTTTACTCCTTACTCAAGGAAATACCAAACTTTTTGTCAATTCCTTTGATTGGTTTATCCGGACTGGCAATCCTACCTTTCATTTTCCCTTCACCTACATAATTTCATGCATATTCAAAGGCTCATCCAGATGTCACTACTTCCAGGAACTGCCAGAATAGAATACTGTGCCATTTAGCCATTCATTCCATTACTCCCACCACCACATAATCACAATCATGCACACTCCTTACATTTGATGATATTAATCATTTGATGATATTAATTACCAAACTTTATAATGGGCTTATCAACATGTTGCCTGCTCCAAGCACCCAATTTATACACCAGCAGGTCCTGAATAATCCATGTGTTTATAGTTTAAAAGTAGCTTATATTAGCAATAACTTTCCCACAGAAGATACTCCTTTAGGACAAATGGCCAGCAGGTATTAATGGGATTCTGCTACCTGAAACCTTCACCACCACCCAGAAGATCATTTGTCTCCCCAAATACCTTGGGGAACAATGGTGTCCATTAAAATGGAGTACATTTTAGATAACTGAGTTTTAATTTCAGTAGAGTTCAATAAAAAATAGATCAATATGACTACATGGAGCTGAGACAATAGGAATTGGTTGTATGCACTTCATATGTCATGTTTTCACCTGGTCTACTGTCAGCAAAAACAGTGTCACCTGAGCTGTTTTATAGTGAATAGAATGTTTGGTTATGGAGTATGGTTAAAAGGTTGAACACACCATAGTTTTGTTTGTTTGTTTTGTCTTTTGTCTTTTGTTCAGCATGATACTTACCTTTACTGGATAGTTCTGACTAAAGAATGACAGAACATCCCCACACTTCAAAGGTATATATATATATATATATATATAAAATTTATTTTTGAGTACTGGCATATGCCAGCACTGGATCACTAGGATTCAAATAAGATATGGTTTCTGCATTCTTTTTTTCATTTTTTAATTTATTTTTTATAAACATATAATATATTTTTATCACCAGGGGTACAGGTCTGTGAATCACCAGGTTTACACTCTTCACAGCACTCACCATAGCACATACCCTCCCCAATGTCCATAACCCCACCCCTCTTCTCCCAACCCCCCTCCCCCCAGCAACCCTCAGTTTGTTTTGTAAGATTAAGAGTCACTTATGGTTTGTCTCCCTCCCAATCCCATCTTGTTTCATTTATTCTTCTCCTACCCCCTTAACCCCCCATGTTGCATCACCACTTCCTCATATCAGGGAGATCATATGATACTTGTCTTTCTCTGATTGACTTATTTCGCTAAGCATGATACCCTCTAGTTCCATCCACATCGTCACAAATGGCAAGATTTCATTTCTTTTGATGGCTGCATAGTACTCCATTGTGTATATATACCACTTCTTTATCCATTTGTCTGTTGATGGACATCAGGTTCTTTCCATAGTTTGGTGATTGTAGACATTGCTACTATAAACATTCTGGTGCACGTGCCCCTTTGGTTCACTACGTTTTTATCTTTAGGGTAAATACCAAGTAGTGCAATTGCTGGGTCATAGGGTAGTTTTATTTTCAACATTTTGAGGAACCTCCATGCTGTTTTCCAGAGTGGCTGCACCAGCTTGCATTCCCACCAACAGTGTAGGAGGGTTCCCCTTTCTCCACATCCTCACCAACACCAATCATTTCCTGACTTGCTAATTTTTAGCCATTCTGACTGGTGTGAGGTGATACCTCATTGTGGTTTTGATTTTTATTTACCTGATGCTGAGTGATATGGAGCACTTTTTCATGTGTCTGTTGGCCATCTGGATGTCTTCTTTGCAGAAATGTCTGTTCATGTCTTCACCCCATTTCTTGATTGGATTATTTGTTCTTTGGGTGTTGAGTTTGCTAAGTTCTTTATAGATTTTGGACACTAGCACCTTATCTGATATGTTGTTGGCAAATATCTTCTCCCATTCTGTCAGTTGTCTTTTGGTTTTGTTAACTGTTTCCTTTGTTGTGCAAAAGCTTTTGATCTTGATGAAATCCCAATAGTTCATTTTTTTTTTCCAATTTATTTATTTTCAGAAAAACAGTATTCATTATTTTTTCACCACACCCAGTGCTCCATGCAAGCTGTGCCCTCTATAATACCCACCACCTGGTACCCCAACCTCCCACCCCCCCGCCACTTCAAACCCCTCAGATTGTTTTTCAGAGTCCATAGTCTCTCATGGTTCATCTCCCCTTCCAATTTACCCAAAAGCACATACCCTCCCCAATGTCCATAACCCTACCCCCCTTCTCCCAACCCCCCTCCCCCCAGCAACCCACAGTTTGTTTCGTGAGATTAAGAGTCACTTATGGTTTGTCTTCCTCCCTATCCCATCTTGTTTCATGGATTCTTCTCCTACCCACTTAAGCCCCCATGTTGCATCACCACTCCCTCATATCAGGGAGATCATATGATAGTTGTCTTTCTCCGCTTGACTTATTTCGCTAAGCATGATACGCTCTAGTTCCATCCATGTTGTCGCAAATGGCAAGATTTCGTTTCTTTTGATGGCTGCATAGTATTCCATTGTGTATATATACCACATCTTCTTGATCCATTCATCTGTTGATGGACATCTAGGTTCTTTCCATAGTTTGGCTATTGTGGACATTGCTGCTATAAACATTCGGGTGCACGTGCCCCTTTGGATCACTACGTTTGTATCTTTAGGGTAAATTCCCAGTAGTGCAATTGCTGGGTCATAGGGCAGTTCTATTTTCAACATTTTGAGGAACCTCCATGCTGTTTTCCAGAGTGGTTGCACCAGCTTGCATTCCCACCAACAGTGTAGGAGGGTTCCCCTTTCTCCGCATCCTCGCCAGCATCTGTCATTTCCTGACTTGTTGATTTTAGCCATTCTGACTGGTGTGAGGTGATATCTCATTGTGGTTTTGATTTGTATTTCCCTGATGCCGAGTGATATGGAGCACTTTTTCATGTGTCTGTTGGCCATCTGGATATCTTCTTGGCAGAAACGTCTGTTCATGTCCTCTGCCCATTTCTTGATTGGATTATTTGTTCTTTGGGTGTTGAGTTTGTTAAGTTCTTTATAGATTTTGGACATTAGTCCTTTATCTGATATGTCGTTTGCAAAACCAAAAGACAACTGACAGAATGGGAGAAGATATTTGCAAATGACATACCAATAGTTCATTTTTGCCCTTGCTTCCCTTGCCTTTGGTGATGTTCCTAGGAAGATATTGCTGCAGCTGAGGTGTAAGAGGTTGCTGCCTGTGTTCTACTCAAGGATTTCGATGGATCCCTTTCTCACACTGAGGTCCTTCGTCCATTTTGAGTCTATTTTCATGTGTGGTGTAAGGAAATGGTCCAATTTCATTTTTCTGCATGTGGCTGTCCAATTTTCCCAACACCATTTGTTGAAAAGGCTGTCTTTTTTTCATTGGACATTCTTTCCTGCTTTGTCGAAGATTAGTTGACCATAGAGTTGAGGGTCTATTTCTGGGCTCTCTATTCTGTTCCATTGATCTATGTGCCTGTTTTTGTGCCATTACCATGCTGTCTTGATGATGACAGCTTTGTAATAGAGCTTGAAGTCCGGAATTGTGATGCCACCAACTTTGGATTTCTTTTTCAATATCCCTTTGGCTACTCGAGGTCTTTTCTGGTTCCATATAAATTTTAGGATTATTCGTTCCATTTCTTTGAAAAAAATTAATGGTATTTTGATAGAAATTGCATTAAATGTGTAGATTGCTTTAGGTAGCATAGACATTTTCACAATATTTATTCTTCCAATCCAGGAGCATGGAACATTTTTCCTTTTCTTCGTGTCTTCCTCTATTTCTTTCATGAGTACTTTATAGTTTTCTGAGTACAGATCCTTAGCCTCTTTGGTTAGGTTTATTCCTAGGTATCTTATAGTTTTGGGTGCAATTATAAATGGGATGGACTCTTTAATTTTCTCTTTTTTCTGTCTTGTTGTTGGTGTAAAGAAATGCAACTGATTTTTGTGCATTGATTTTATATCCTGACACTTTGCTGAATTCCTGTACAAGTTCTAGCAGTTTTGGAGTGAAGTATTTTGGGTTTTCCACATATAATATCATATCATCTGCAAAGAGTGATAGTTTGACTTCTTTACCAATTTGGATGCCTTTAATTTCCTTTTGTTGTCTGATCGCTGAGGCTAGGACTTCTAGTACTATGTTGAATAGCAGTGGTGATAATGGACATCCCTGCCGTGTTCCTGACCTTAGTGGAAAAGCATTCAGTTTTTCTCCATTGAGAATGATATCTGCAGTGGGTTTTTCATAGATGGTTTTGATGATATTGAGGTATGTGCCCTCTACCCCTACACTTTGAAGAATTTTGATCAGGAAGGGATGCTGTCCTTTATCAAATGCTTTTTCAGCATCTATTGAGAGTATCATATGGTTCTTGTTCTTTCTTTTATTAATGTGTTGTATCACATTGATTGATTTGCAGATGTTGAACCAACCTTGCAGCTCTGGAAAAAATCCCACTTGGTCATGGTGAATAATCCTTTTAATGTACTGTTGAATCCTATTGGCTAGTATTTTGGTGAGAATTTTTGCATCTGTGTTCATCAAAGATATTGGTTTGTAGTTCTCCTTTTTCTTTTCCTTTTAAAGATTTTATCAATTTATTTGACAGAGAGAGATCACAAGTAGACAGAGAGGCAGGCAGAGAGAGAGGAAAACAGGCTCCCTGCTGAGCAGAGAGCCCGATGCGGGGCTCAATCCCAGGACCCTGAGATCATGACCTGAGCCGAAGGCAGTGGCTTAACCCACTGAGCCACCCAGGCTTCCCTGTAGTTCTCCTTTTTGATGGGATCCTTGCCTGGTTTTGGGATCAAGGTGATGCTGGCCTCATAAAATGAGTTTGGAAATTTTCCTTCCATTTCTATTTTTTGGAACAGTTTCAGGAGAATAGGAATTAGTTCTTCTTTAAATGTTTGGTAGAATTCCCCCAGGAAGCCATCTGGCCCTGGGCTTTTGTTTGTTTGGAGATTTTTGATGACTGTTTCAATCTCCTTACTGGTTATGTGTCTGTTCAGGCTTTCTATTTTTTCCTGGATCAATTGTGGTAGCTTATATGTCTCTAGGAATGCATGCATTTCTTCCAGATTGTCAAATTTGTTGGTGTAGAGTTGCTCATAGTATGTTATTATAATTGTTTGTATTTCTTTGGTGTTTGTGATCTCTCCTCTTTCATTCATGATTTTATTTATTTGGGTCCTTTCTCTTTTCTTTTTGATCAGTCTGGCCAGGGGTTTATCAATCTTATTAATTCTTTCAAAGAACCAGCTCTTAGTTTCATTGATTTGTTCTATTGTTTTTTGTTTGTTTGTTTGTTTCTATTTCATTGATTTCTGCTCTGATCTTTATGATTTCTCTTCTGCTGGGTTTAGGCTTTCTTTGTTGTTCTTTCTCCAGCTCCTTTAGGTGCAGAGTTAGTTTGTGTACCTGAGACCTTTTTTATTTCTTGAGAAAGGCTTGTATTGCTATATATTTTCCTTTCAGGACTGCCTTTGCTGTGTCCCACAGATTTTGAACTGTTGTATTTTCATTATCATTTGTTTCCATGAATTTTTTCAATTCTTCTTTAATTTCCTGGTTGACCCATTCATTCTTTAGAAGGATGCTGTTTAGTCTCCATGTATTTGGGTTCTTTCCCAATTTCCTCTTGTGATTGAGTTCTAGCTTCAGAGCATTGTGGTCTGAAAATATGCAGGGAATGGTCCCAATCTTTTGATACCAGTTGAGACTGATTTATGACCCAGAATATGACCTATTCTGGAGAATGTTCCATGTGCTCTAGAGAAGAATGTGTATTCTGTTACTTTGGGATGAAATGTTCTGAATATATCTGTGATGTCCATCTGGTCCAGTGTGTCATTTAAGGCCTTTATTTCCTTGTTGATCTTTTGCTTGGATGATCTGTCCATTTCAGTGAGGGGAGTGTTAAAGTCCCCTACTATTATTGTATTATTGTCGATGTGTTTCTTAGATTTTGTTATTAACTGGTTTATATAGTTGGCTGCTCCCATAAAATTAAATTATTAGATCTTCTTGTTGGACAGACCATTTGAGTATGATATAGTGTCCTTCCTCATCTCTTATTATAGTCTTTGGCTTAAAATCTAATTGATCTGATATAGGGAGGTGTCTGGGTCTAAATGAGTTTCTTGTAGGCAACATATAGATGGATTTTGTTTTTTTTTTAATCCATTCTGATACCCTGTGTCTTTTGATTGGAGTATTTAGCCCATTAACATTCAGGGTAACTATTGAGAGAGATGAATTTAATGAATTTAATGCCATTGTATTGCCTGTAAGGTGACTGTTACTGTATATTGTCTCTGTTCCTTTGTAATCTACTACTTTTAGGGTTTCTCTTTGCTTAGATGACCCCTTTCAATATTTCCTGTAGAGCTGGATTGGTGTTTGCAAATTCTTTCAGTTTTTGTTTGTCCTGGAAGCTTTCAATCTCTCCTTCTATTTTCAGTGATAGCCTAGCTGGATATAGTATTCTTGGATATAGTATTCTCGTTTAGTGCTCTGAATATATCATGCCAGCTCTCTCTGGCCTGCCAGGTCTCTGTGGATAAGTCTGCTTCCAATCTAATATTTTTACCATTGTATGTTATAGACTTCTTTTCCCGGGCTGCTTTCAGGACTTTCTCTTTGTCACTAAGACTTGTAAATTTTACTATTACGTGACGGGGTGTGGACCTATTCTTATTGATTTTGAGGGGGGTTCTCTGCACCTCCTGGATTTTGATGCTTGTTCCGTTGCCATATTAGAGAAATTCTCTCCAATAATTCTCCCAATAGACCTTCTGCTCCCCTTTCTCTTTCTTCTTCTTCTGGAATCCTAATTATTCTAATGTTGTTTCATCTTATGGTGTCACTTATCTCTTGAATTCTGCCCTCATGGTCCAGTATCTTTTTGCCCCTCTTTTGCTCAGCTTCTTTATTCTCTGTCATTTGGTCTTCTATATTGCTTATTCTTTTTTCTGTCTCATTTATCCTAGCAGTCAGAGCCTTCATTTTTTATTGCACCTCATTAATGGCTTTTTTGAATTCAACTTGATTAGTTTTTAGTTCTTTTATTTCTCCAGAAAGGGCTTTTATATCTCCCGAGAGGGTTTCTCTAATATCTTCCATGCCTTTTTCGAGTCCAGCTAGAACCTTGAGAATCATTTGTTTCCATGACCTCATACACGAATTCAGTAGTGTCAGGATCTAAAATTAACTCACAGAAGTCAGTTGCTTTTCTATACAACAACACCAAGATAGAAGAAAGATAAATTAAAGAGTCAATCCCATTTACAAGAGGCTTTTGGTACTGCCTCTTGTTCTTTTTTTTTTGTGATGAATTTTTCCATCTTGTCATTTTGTCCAGATAAGAGTATATGAAGGAGCAAGTAAAATACTAAAAGTGTGGCAACGACCCCAGGAAAATATGCTTTAACCAAATCAGAAGAGATCCCAAATCATGAAGGGGGAGAAAGGGGATCAAAAAAGGATCAGAAAGAAAATAATAATAATAATAATTAAAAAAAGAAAATGAATAAAGAAAAAATATAAAAAAGAAAAATATATATATATATGATAAACTTTCAGAAAGTGGTTGATTTTCTGTTTCTAGAATTGCTGTTCTTCTTCTCTTTGATTTCCTGTTGCACTTGTAGGTGTTTGCAATCTTTAGATAAGCTATCTAGCTGATCTCCTGCTACCTGAAGTAGTTTCAGCCTCTACTCTCTGCCATCTTGACTCCCTGGTGTCTGCATTCTAATAGCTTATTTAAAAATTATCAACATCTGCAAATCAAACAGTATGAAACAATATATTAATAAGACAAAGAACAAGAACATATGATACGTTCAATAGATGCTGATAAAGCATTTGACAAAGTATAGCATCCTTTCTTGATCAAAAGTCTTCACAGTGTAGGGATAGAGGGAACATACCTCAATATCATCAAAGCCATCTATGAAAATCCCACAGTGAATACCATTCTTAATGGGGAAAACATGAGAGCTTTTCCCCTAAGGTCAGGAACATGGTCAGGAAGTCCACTATCACCACTGCTATTCAACATATTACTTGAAGTCCTAACTTCAGCAATCAGACAACAAAAAGAAATAAAACGTGCCCAAACCGGCAATGAAGAAGTCAAACTTTCACTCTTTGCAGATGACATTATACTTTTTGTGGAAAATCCAAAAGACTCCACTCCAAAATTGCTAGACCTCATACACGAATTCAGTAGTGTCAGGATCTAAAATTAACTCACAGAAGTCAGTTGCTTTTCTATACAACAACACCAAGATAGAAGAAAGATAAATTAAAGAGTCAATCCCATTTACAATTGCACCCAAAACCATAGGATACCTAAGAATAAATCTAACCAAAGAAGTAAAGAATCTGTCCTTAAAAAAAAAAAAATGTAGAATACTCATGAAAGAAATTGAGGAAGACACAAAGAAATGGAAAAAACCTTCTAAGCTCATGGATTGGAAGAACACGTATTGTGAAAATGTCTGTGCTACCTAGCACAATCTACACATTTAATGCAATCCCTATCAAAATACCATCAACATTTTTCAAATAAATGGAACAAATAATCCTAAAATTTATATGGAACAAGAAAAGATGCTGAAGAGCCAGAGGAATGTTGAAAAAGAAAACCAAAGCTGGTGGCATCACAATTCTGGACTTCAAGCTCTGTTACAAAGCTGTAGTCATCAAGACAATTGGCACAAAAACAGACACATAGATCAATGTAATGGAATTGAGAGCCCAGAAATGGACCCTCAATTCTATGGTCAACTAATCTTCAACAAAGCAGGAAAGAAAGTCCAATGGAAAAAAGTCTCTTCAACAAATGGTTGAAGAGAAAGGCCCCAATGTGAGACAAGAAACCATCAAAATCCTTCAGGAGAACCCAGGCAGCAATGTCTTCATCCTCAGCCACAGCAACTTCTTCTTAGACATGTCACCAAAGGCAAGGGAAGCAAGAGCAAAAATGAACTGGTGGGACTTCGTCAAGATCAAAAGTTTTCGCACAGCAAAAGAAACAGTTAACAAAACCAAAAGAATGATGAAAGAATGGGAGAAGATATTTTCAAATGACATATCAGATAAAGGGCTAGTATCCAAGATCTACACAGAACTGCTCAACCTCAACACCCAAAGAACAAATAATCCAATTGAGAAATGGGCAGAAGACACAAACAGATGTTTCTGCAAAGAAGACATCCAAATGGCCAGCAGACACATGAAAAAGTGCTCCACATCACTCGGCATCAGAGAAATACAAATCAAAACCACAGGGATATACTACTTCACACAAGTCAAAATGGTTAAAATTAACAAGTCAGTAAATGATTGGTGTTGGTGAGGATGCGGAGAAAGGAGAACCCTCCTATACTGTTGGTGGGAAAGCAAGCTGGTGCAGCCATTCTGGAAAACAGTATGGAGGTTCCTCAAAAAGTTGAAAGTAGGGTTACCCTATGACCCAGTAATAGCACTACTGGGTATTTACCCTAAAGATACAAATGTAGTGATCTGAAGGGGCATGCACACCTTCATGATTATAACAGCAATGTCCACAATAATCAAACTATGGAAAGAGCCTAGATATCTAACAACAGATGAATGGATAAAGAAGGTGTGGTATATATCTATATCTATATCATCTATATCTATCTATATCTATATAGATATACAATGGAATATTATGCAGCCATCAACCCCCCAAAATCTTTTTTTTTTTTTTAAAGATTTTATTTATTTATTTGGCAGAGAGAAATCACAAGTAGGCAGAGAGGCAGGCAGAGAGAGAGAGAGGGAAGCAGGCTCCCTGCTGAGCAGAGAGCCCGATTCGGGACTCGATCCCAGGACTCTGAGATCATGACCTGAGCCGAAGGCAGCGGCTTAACCCACTGAGCCACCCAGGCGCCCCCCCCCCCAAATCCTGACATTTGCATTGACATGGATGGAACTACCAGGTATTATGCTTAGTGAAAATAGTCAATTAGAGAAAGACAATTATCGTATGATCTCTCTGGTAAGAGGAATTTGAGAGACAGGGTGGGGTTAATGGGGAGAAAGGAGGGAAAAATGAAGCAAGATTGTACCAGGGAGAGAGACAAACCACAAAAGACTTTTTTTTTTTAAGATTATTTTTTATTTATTTGACAGACAGAGATCACAATTAGGCAGATGCAGACAGAGAAAGAGAGGAGGAGGCAGGCTCCCTGCTGAGCAGAGAGCCTGATGTGGGGCTCGATCCCAGGATCCAGGACCATGACCTGAACAGAAGGCAGAGACTTTAACCCACTGAGCCACCCAGGTGCCCCAAGAGACTCTCAATCACAGGAAACAAACTGAGGGCTGCCGGAGGGGAGGGGTGGATGGGAAGGATAAGGTGGCTAATGATGGATATTGGGAAGGGTATGGGCTATGTTGAGTGCTATGAACTGTGTAAGACTGATGAATCACTGACTTGTACCCCTGAAACAAATAATACATTATACGTTAGTAAATTTTAAAAAAAATGAAAGTTATGGATAATTTTGGCTATACTGCAGTATTTGTTGATAATATGGTAAAACACCAACCCTCAGAAAGTGCTCAGAAATGGATAGCAATGTGTTCATCTCTCTCTCTCTCTCTCTCTCTTTCAATCTGGCTATTTGCTATTCTAGGAGTTTTTCAAAACTTTTTAGGCTGAGAAGAGAAAAGACATCACTCAGATTTGTCAATGGTTCCAGTAATTAACATTTTGGTAGAGAAAAATGATTGATAGAAAGTACTATCAAATTTCGCATCATCTTTGATACTAAACGTCTTATCTCTGTAAGACTGAATGTCTTTCCTCTAGACATTTTGTTTTCATCCAGTAGATTTGGATTTAAAGTTTTATTTCACAGGTTCTCAAAACTGAATGGTTCTCATAGAATTATACAAAGGAGGAAACTGAGGCCCACAGAAGACTTGAGGGGTAAAGAACCTCAAAGTGTTGTACAGTTAATCAATGGCAGTCTGTAGAACACTTACTCTTTCCCAGTGTCCCTAGATCATGCTATGTCATCTGAGAGTCAGAGAAGTAAACCAAGATTGGAAGAAGAAGATGTGTAAGGAGGACTTATCAGATAAAATTCAAAGCTCCCAAGAGTTGAATCTATATGAGCAACACCAGGTGATGACAGCTTACCAGGAGGTGCTGTAGTGAGCACTCCTTCCAGAAGAGAGAATCTTTCTCTTTGGCTATCACATTTTAATTAATTGTAAGTCCCTGGTTCCACATGTCATTTGCTAGCTAAACAGAGCCCAAACTCAGTGACATGATTTTGCCAAAAGGGTCTCAGTATTTATTTTGTTTTCCAAAGTAGTGTTAAGTCCAACCAAGTTTTAACTGAGCTATCTATTTCATAGGAAGAAGAAACAAAAGAAGAAAACAGATAGCAGTTTAAAGTGCTATGTGATGTTAAAAGGCAGAGGGCAGGCAGTCTGATAGTGGAAGCCAGAATTCAGGCTCTGGTGGCTGATGTGTGGACTTAGTCTTCATCATTTGAGATCTGCTCACTGCAATGTTCTCATTTTCTTTCCTGATCCATAAAGAAAGCTTTATGGGCTTCCAACTCTGGTCATGTCAGACTCAGAAACATACACCCAACATTGTGCAGCTCTTAGGTAAACTGAGAAATACTTGAATCCCCCACAAAGTGAGATAACATCTGGGTGGTAAAAAAGGAACTGCTGAGGATTAATCTTCCTTATTTTGTGAGCAGAGTGGAAGCCACCAAAGTCAATCTTAAAGTGATTTAGGACCTGTGAAATTTCAAAAATCCACTTTCTGCTCGATGAACTCCACAGACAGCAACAATTCTTATTTCAAGCTGTAAACAAGGGTAGTGTTCAAAGGTCTGGTCTTTCTTGGAAAAAAAAAAATCAAATAATTGCCATTACCATTTTTCTTCAAACAGAACAGATCGAAACACACACACCTTTTTTTCCTAAGAGACCTGTTCCTTCTGACATGTGGGTTTGTGTGGGCTGGTTCATCAGTGTGGAATCCAGTGGCTTCTCCCTCTAAATATATCATCCTAAGCCCTTCATCTTCAGCAATTCTCAGGTTCTGTCTCCTCTTTTTATCTCTTCTGTCCTGTGATTTCTCCCTCTGATTTCCAGCCTTTAACCCATTACAGAAAGTAATGCCTGCTCTTTTCCTTTAAGAACTTATGTATTTACCATCTAGAATTGTCTTCTGCACAGAGACAATGAAGAAGAAACATAATTCAAAACCAGGAGATTTTTGCTGTACTTCGATTCCACTTCTAATTTGCTCTCCAAGCCTAAATTTCTCATCTCCAAAATGGGGAAAGCATATGGATGGCATGTAGATTATTTTGAATAGGTAACCTAGGGTTTATCTGTGTGTTCATGGGTATATGCTACGTTTGACTTGTATAGTATAGTTTTTGAGGGAAGGAAGTTTCCTTTGGGCCATTTACAGTGTGGCTGCAGGTCTAAGTTAAAAAAAAAAAAAGAATGCTCAATAAATCAATCATTAATTTGATTTATTTATAAATTTTATTTATTAAACCAATTAAAAATTAAATATAAATTTAAATACTATAAATAATATTTGATTTATTTATAAAGAGTAAATCCCTGTTTAAAATTACAAGGATTTCCTGTACAACTTTATACCATCTCAGCTATGAACCTAAAGGGCTGAAAGTGAGACACAAGTCCATCATCTTAACCGGTACGACCTCACACCCCTTCTTCCTTTTGACATGGAAGAGGGCTTTGAAGATGCACATTCCTACTCTTAGCCTCCCTTCTGGATCCAGGCTGTATAATTTGCTTTGAATAAAAAATTGCATTTACATGCATATATCCAGTAAGTGTTTCTGGATGATAATGGCATTGATGATCACTCACACCAAAAAATGATTGAGTGGAATCTAGAAGGATGGAGTTTAGGAAGTAAAATTGAAAGAATTAACATGTTTATTATGACCTTGCAATCGCTAGGGGAGAAGTATCTTTAAACATTCTTATTCCCTTCCATTTCTGCATGTATCTGGCACTTGTCATAACAGCCCCAGGCAAGTTACAATAATGAGAGCAACATATGGCATTTGAAGAGTACCAGCGCCAAGGAGGGAGGGTGATTTACAGGGGCACTATCAAGGGAAGTAAAGGAACAAATACTTGTGTTAAGTTTAGGAAATTGGTTCCACAAGGTAGTTAGATCCTATTTCTATGTTTTGTGAAGTTTATCCTATCATTATTTTTATCATTGCCTCCATTTCCTACTTCCTTTCTTTATCTTTAAGCATACTGACCATTGAAACAGGCTGTGAGGATTGCCTAAGAATAACAGCTCATGTTCTGTCGCTTCCCGCAAGATAGATTTTGATGAAACACAAAGAAGCACAGACTTAATTTAAAATTTGTTGAGATATTTCTACATGATGACCAAGAGGAGACAAATAAGTTTTAAATGATCAATTATAGTCGAATCAATTATTTGGTATTATATGGAAAGGAAAACATAAATGTTTATCTCAGTTTTTAAAAACATCTAGATCAATCCATTTGGATATGTAGTCATGATAATTGGAAAACACTGAAAGAGTTTGGGTAATTCTCATAGAACCTTAAAACTGATGTGGATGACTATTTTCTTGCTAAATATTAAGACAATATCTTCACTCATTAAGAACATGATTTTCGTGTGTGTGTGTGTGTGTGTTTAAGAAAACACAAAAGTTTTAAAAGGAACTCAAGTTTTTGGAAATCATGTTTTGTTTTGTTTTCTTAATCTCTCTAGAAATTATCATAGCTCCATGGAGAGGGAGACTGTGTTCTAATGAGTTTAATAAGGGGTTGTGCCAAGAAGAGGGGTCTGTGACTAAAATTGCACCATGTGTCTCTTAGAGAAACTTGCTTACAAATGAGATGTCTCTAGCAACAGAGTAGTCTTTTAATTTTTAGGAAAAAGGAATAGCTGTTGGCCATTGCATTCTGTTTGAGAACTGTGTCACAGTGGTATAAAAACCTGAAAAGAAGGTTCTCTTTTATAAAACAAAACTGAAAAAGATCAACTTTGAGGGTTGTTAAGATATTTAGAGAAACTGTACCTGTATGATCTACACTAGGCAGATAGGAGCTGGAGCCTGACACTCCTTGTAAACTAGGCACAATAATACTTACATCATAGAGGTATTTTTCAGGATAATTATAATATATGTGGATACGACATTAAGTGGAGTGTAAGATGATTCAAGGATTTCATCACTGGAGATGTCTCTGGCCCTAAATTTTTAAAATAAACTAAATTATATCTTATGTGAACATATATAAAAAATATGTAACTTTTCTTTTATTGGAAAAAAAAGCCATGTTAATTTTGATCCATTTCTTGACAAAAAACAGCAATGAGTCAATATATACAATACAATTCAAATAAAGGGCTTGTCTATTTAAAAATTCTCGCAAATGGACAGACTTCTGTAAGATTAAAATTTTAACTGACAGGAAGGAGTCTGGTAAGTCATAGTTTAGGGCTGATTTGTTAGCTGAATACTATTGCAACCAATAATAAATGTTCCAACAAAAAACAGTCATGAATACACAAGATCTAAATATGCATGAGGTTATATTGTTTCAAGAGTCATAACTCAAACTGGCATCTAAATTCTTCATGGAGATTATCTTTCATTTGTAAAGCTTGTAGGACAGAGCTGAAATTGTCCAGTTCTATTCAGAACCAATGAATATTTTATATTAGTTCATTTCCACATTGTAAAAGATTTACATCTTGAGGACATTAAAATTAACTTAAGAGATTAATGCACAATAACAAAAAGAAAAAAAAAATAGATTCACTTTCAAGTCAAAATCATGGGGAAGGCCTTGTTTTGGGATTGGCAGCCTGCCACCAAACGCACAACCTTGTCTAAGGCTGCTCTGCAACGATATTTCCTGTGGTCATAGTTCAACAGAATTTTATTGTATTTATTTAAATAATCAGTCTGAAGATTGTTTCTTTGATAAAATAGCTATTTCCAAAAGGTGCTCTGGGGCAGAAATGATGAGTCTCAAGACAAGATGAGCTCATCTTCCATAATTACAAAGGACCTAGAGAGAGACAATCTCATCTCTAGACATTCAGAGTTCATATTTTGGTTGTGTATTCCAAACTGTGCTTTCTTTCTTTGAAACATCACCATAAGTAATGTGGTTAAAAGCCCAATGACAATAAAGTCTTAAATGCAAAACTGTTTGGTTATTCATGCTAAATTGGATCTGTGGTTTGCTCAAAGGAAAAATTTATTATAGAATTTCAAATGACAGGACCAGGTTGAAAATATTTTGGAAGAATTAAAATCACTCAAATGCCTTCAGTGAAGTGTAAGTATCATGTGAGGGTAACATAACATTTATTTCAGTATCAATTTCAAGAGGCCCACTTACAGCCAAGAGACTTTTCATCAAGAGCATATATACTCAAAAGACCCAAATCAAATTTAGGTGTGACTTTGAACAAATTGTTTTGACTTGGTGAACTTGGTTTTCTCTGAGAAGTAGTGATAATAGTATTTACTGAGCTAGACTGCTGATTGAATGTGAACAACTAATGTACAGGGCACAGAGTAGGTTCTTTACTAATAATGTATGGATGGTCCAAAGCATTTCACTAACAGTGAAATACCCTTACTAATTTCAAGTGTACACTCTTTTTGTAGATCTGAATGTTTATGTGTGTGTGTGTGTGTGTGTGTGTGTGTGTTAACCTCTGATTGTGATTATGAGAGAGAGCCAGAGAAGGAGAATGGGAAAGAGCACGTGAGAACAAGAAAGTCTCTCCGCTAGAGAAAATAATGAGCTATTTTGTCAACACTTAGGTTAAGTAGGATAGAAATGTGAGCTGGCTTTATCTTCCTGACCCATCCTTGGCTGCCTTAGGTCCAGCATCTGATGGAGGTGGTGCAAATCAGTGGTAGAAAGCTCTTCAGCTTTCTGAATGACCCAGGGATGAGGGTTGGAAGTCTTCTACTCCCAGAGATGATTTTTGAAGCATTTGGTCCTTGTGACTAACGTAAATACCACTATCAGTTTCAATCCTAGGATATGTTAAACTACTAAATTATAGTGCAAGAGGACCTGGTGGGACCACTTTCAATTTTCAAGTAAATAATAATACAATTCTAAAAGACATAACATAGCCTATGTATTTACCAGCTCTCAACTGAGTAGGAGGAAGATAAGCTTCCTAGGCTCCTAAGGAATTCAGGGAGGTCCCACAGCGATGGCTCCCTTGTTTGTAAGCACCTCTCCCGTGCTGACTCTGATTGCCTTACAGCCCCTGCTCTGGCCACTTCCTGTCCCCATGGGCTGCTGGCAGTGCTATCCAGAGAGAAAGGCCCATCAGTGTTGGTCTCAAGAGCAATTTGTGAGATCCCTTCATAGCTTCTGAGGCTTGGAGGGGGATGAAAATGTGGGATTCAGGACAGAGCTATACTGTGTTCTCTGCTGGAGGGGTTGGAGGCTGGTAGAATAGTCTGGGCATATTTTGTCTCTTGCTTCCAGATGAATTTCTTTACATCCAGAGACTTAAATACTTCTGAACATCTCCTTCAAACCCCTCTTTCACCAAAAAACTGAAAACTGACAAAAATTTCTTACCTCTAAAGAAGTAGACACAATACTTATATCACTGAATTTCTGTTAAAATAACATCTGATACTCTGTGGAGGATTTCTGGAACAGTGTATGGCGCACAGAGGGTGTTCCAGAAATGGAAGATACATTCTCATCATTGTTTTTAGGATTATCATTGCCACTCAGAAATACATTTGTGGGTTTCTTTGTTTTTTTTATTTTGTGTGTGTGTTTTTTTTGTTGTTTTGTTTTGTTTTTTTTTGTTTTTTTAGTTAAGAACTAAAACATGATGTAGGAGACCTGGGGAAAAAATTGTGGTCTGTCACCATCTGAGAATGTCCCCACTATCTCTGGAGAGCCTTTTCACTGTGATGATCTCATCTTTCAAGATTTCTGTCCTTTTAAGTCTTTTTAGGATTATATTTGTGAAAGGGAGTTAGGATGACTTGAAAAGAATGTGTTTGGAACAGGTGAGAATCTTCACAGTGAATTATTTAGGTTTCTTGAGAATGTGAGAGGAGATAATAGTGGCAGGGAGCAGTTAGGTTAATGATATTCTGTCTTTTGCATATAGAATGAGAGTAGCTCACCTCTCAGAAATTGGCTTTTTATGTCAGATGTCAGAAGCATGTTCAGTTTCTCTTGGTGTTTGATCTCTATCAGAAACCTCCTGTCAACATAAAATTTAGGACCACTGTTATCTTGAAATCTCAGCTAAAAGACTTTCTAAGTTTGTGTGGCACCACACAGAATTAGAATTTTCTTTGCCTTCCTTCTTTTCTTCCTTTCTTCCTTCTTTCTGTCTGTCCTTCCTTCCTTCCTTTTCTTTCTTTCTTTTTTTTTTTTTTCTCTCACGTTGTTTAGAAATGTTTTTATTCTGTCAACATTCAAGCAAGGATCAAAAAAGATGGACTTACATCTTGGGTTACACAGTATTTTCTCCACCTGGTGAAAATCATTCTAAACATAACAAATCTCAAACAGTGATCCCCATTCACTGTCAGTGCGTATAAGAATCCTCTGGAAGTCTCGTTTAAACATAGATTGCTGGACCTCACCTGAGAATGTCTGATTTGGTAAGTCTGTGGAGGGGCCTGAGAATGTGCATTTCCGGCACATTCTCAAGCAGTGCCGCCACTGTTGTTCCAGAGACAAACCTTGAAAACCACCTTCCTGGAGGACATCTTCCTTGCAGGGGACTTCTGGAAACAGAGGATAAAGTATTGGAGTTTTCTTTCCTGACATGCAGCAAATCCCGTACTATATTCTGGATGTATCTGCACTTCCAATTTCTCACTAAAATGCTTTGTTTGGTAAAGCATGCACTTTGAATTTTTTTGTGCAGAACAAGAGATAAATAAAGAGCTGGTAAACATTTTCAGTAAAGGATGAGCTATTAATTATTTAAGGCTTTCTCATTCACGTATAGTCTCTGTTGCAAATATTTAACTCAGCCATTGTGGTGTGGAAACAGTCACTGACAATACGTAAACAAACAGGAGTGTCTATGTTCCAACAAAACGTTATTTGCAGACACTGACATTAGAATTTCATGTATATCTTAGTGTGACATGAAATACTGCTCTTCTTTTGATTTTGTCCCCTATATAAAAATAGAAAAAAAAATTCTTAATTCTCAAGACATAAAAAGAGCAAGGAACAAAGCCAGAGTCAGCCCACAGGTCTTACCTTGTTCACCCCAAGGATAAATCCTAGCACCTAATGCATAAATGGTAAGCAAGATGTTTTTACCTTACCAGTATACAGATGAGTAGACAATGTTGTCGCCTATAGCACGAGTATCCAAGTCACTTGGCTTGCATCAGAATCACCTAAGAAGATTATTATATTCATAATTCCCATCTTGGCTACCCTACTTCCTACTCAGATACTGATATATTTCAGAAGAAAGGAACTGGTATATCTATTTTGCAAACAAATAAACAAATACCTAAAGGTATCTGTGATTTTAATGCTCAGTGGGTTTGGGAATTATTAACTTTGTAGTACCCAGCACAATGATTGGCAGACAGTGTCCTTGATGAATATTAGATGTGAATAAAACACATCCTGACAGAGAAATTCTTAGTAACAATAAATTCATAACAGCTTTCTATTTTTTATGTAAAAAGATTGTCTTTCGTTCAATTCACAAGGACCATCTTTACCTTAACATTTTTTAAAGTCTTGTATGATATTTTAACTTCCCCCCCATCACTGCATTACCTAAGTAGATCTCTCTTAGGGTGAGCATAAAGCTCCTGAGAGATTTGTGTACCCAGGCACTTTGTTGAAGGTGATGAAACATTTTATATTTTCAGTTAGATTTTTTTGGGGGAGGGGGGAGTTGGGGGAACTCTGCATTACAGTATCTAGGAACAGAAGACTGGAACTAAAAATAAAGTGGATTTGGTTAGTGTGTACTTAGCCTGGGACACGGGAATTCAGCAGCCAGAGCTGATAGAGCAAGTAACTATTCACATCTGAGTGGAATTAAACTTAATCTTTTCACCGACTTTTAATCTCCAATTAAAAGCGAGCTACAGAAAATAGATTTAGGGGAAAAAAAAAATGCCGACCTAAGCTGTGTGCTTGACAACGATTGTGAAATTTGTGGCAAATACTGACAGAAATAAGCTAACTTGACCCCATGCTATGCGTCACGATGTTTGGACCAAGAAGGACGCCTATGCTGAGTGGTTTTCTTTAAACTGCAAGAGGCAGGCTGGAGGAATTTGAAGCATAAAGATGCATGTCCTTGAGAGGGTGCATTAATTAATGATGGCAGAGTAATCTCACATTAAAGAGCTGCATTATTGTTAAAAGTGTTATTATAATTGAATTACATGTTCTGTGGGGGAGGAGGAGAGCTCATTCTGAATGTTCAATTAATTGTCATTTTATAAATCCTCCAGCAGAGTCGCCAAACCTGAGTTGAAGAGAACAGTGACATTTTCTGCTCTCCTATAGAAGCCTCAACATTCACTAGGGGAATGACTTGGCAGTGATACTCCTCATCTTATTTAGTAACCTTTCATCATGGAAATAGCAGTGACGGGGCTGTTAAGAGTCACTTGTCATAAACATAGGCCCTTCTTTATAAAACTTTCTCAAACAAAATTTTCTCAACCCATGGGACTTTCCTCTCTATAGGGATTGGTTGAGAATGATACACAGATCTAAGAATTTATTATCTAAGAATTATTATCATGGTAACTCTGCCTCCTCTGTTTCTGCCTTGGAGAGTGAGTTCTGGGTGCTGCAGTTATTATGGGACATCCTTTCTGGTGAGGCTATGGATGAGAAAAGGTAGAGGCTGAGAGTCAATATCCTCATCGGAACTTCAAAACTGGCCAAGCCAGGCAAGCCACAGTTAGTCATTTATGTCCATCGAAATGGTTCAGCCCCAAACCTGGGGGACAAGCTCCTTCAGTAGGCACCTCAGATAGCTTAAATGCATGAATTGGGGCAAGAAAAAAAAAATCTGAACAAAAAGTGGAAAGAGTACTGGTCATTCCTGCATTGCTATTAAAAATGGCATCTATTGCATTGCACCCATTTGCTTTAACTTTGCTGACCATGTGTGACACTTCATTATGCTGTCATCCCTCTCTTGAAAATGATGTACATCACTAATCACTTCCTCGGATGTATAAAGCTCCACAGAGCTTTTGTTGAAGTTGTTGAAGTTGTTAGTGATGGTTTGCTTTTTCTTCTTTCATAGATGTTTGGTCATTTAGCCCTCAAGGTTTTCCAGTAAAGTGTTCTCAGAATAAAATTTATTTATCCCCTTTTTCTATTTCCTGGTTTATCACATCTCTTCATTTATACTTTGAAGTACATTCCTATCATTTCACATAATTGCATTTTGCTGAATTAATCAAAGATACTTTCCAAAGCTATGAGGATCCTATGCTTTCAAAACATTATTTGCATTCAAGGAAGTGATTTGGTTCTTACTCACTTAAAAAAAATATTTGGCTTTCCTTTGACTTTAAAACCAGTCACATCAGGGTCTATTCTTCACCTCACTTATTATTTGCTGCAGAGTATTAAGCAAATTACATATTTTCTCTGAGTTTTAGTTTAGTTTAGTTTTGTTTTGTTTTGTTTTGTTTTACCAGTGAAACGGAAATAAGAATATTTCATCGATCTGAAATAAAAATAAAATGACCTAATAATTTAAGGCACCATAGTACCTTGGTATAATGAATTTTTCTTTAGGAAAAAAAAAATTCTTCTTTAGAAAAAAAAAAAGAAAAGATACAGAAACGAGATGTTGATATCCATTTTTTAGAGAAAATGTCAAAAATAAATGCAGAGTTTTTTTGTTCTCTGTAAATAAGCATGATGTTAGGTGTCTGTATCAGTGTGAGGCTTGCTACAGCCAGAAGGTGAATAGCAGTTGTCTTTAATTACTCTTGAAATATGGTTTATACATCCCAAACCTCATCCCTTTCTTCATATCAAATGCTTACCTGAAATTCCAGTCTTACTTTGCTCCCCATTCTTCCAAACAACTTTCATTACCTGTTGTTCCAGCCCCCTCTCCCCTCTTGCACCTCCTGTCTATGTTTTCTGATACACTATCATGTTAGTTACCAGTGGGTCCCAAACATTGGTCAGATCAAAGGAATTGCCTGGAGCTTATTACAAAGTACAGATGAAAATCTTATTAGAAAATAAGGGAATGCAGTCAAATACATTTGGCCAGGGTTCATTCATGTCTCACCAACTGTAGAAGTTTTCATTTGAGACCTGAACACTATATATGTAAGGTAGGTAAGCATTTCCTGTGGCATGCATGCATCTACAGATTTGGGAATACCACTTAAGTGGGCTGTTAGAACCGGGAGTGGGTTCCCAACCTCTACTCCTTTGAGAGTACACTCTGCCAGGCATGATGTAGATCTGTGGTGTTCAAACTCCTAGCACATATCTATGCTTGGGCCACATTCAGATGATTAAATCAGAATCTGTACAGTGGGTTCCAGTGCTCCCTAGGTGATTCCAGTGTGTGGCCAGGGTTAAATAACTATTCAGTAATCATCTATTGATTTACTCTTTAGTAGCGTGATTCATAGGAAACCATGTTTATTTGGCCATGGTAGAGAGTAATCAATTCTCTGTGTAAAACTGGCCAAGGAAGCTAAAACAAAAGGAAAAAAGGAAAAAGATGAAGGGCTTGAATTAGTAAAATTGAGATATGAACCTGAACCTGGACTTTTGGTTGATGACTGCATTTGCTTCTCACAGGCCCAGCTCTTCTCACTCCCATCCCGGGGACTGCATGTTGCCTTCATTCAGAGAAGGAGCTCCTGAGGAATCAAGGTTAAATGTAGGACCTCGAATGTATCTTTCTGCCTTTTCTTGTTGTTGTGTGAATGCAGAGCCAGGGAGAGCTTTATTCTCTCAGCCAAGAATGACTCAGGGAAGCCATAGTAACAACTCTAAACGGAGAGGTTGAGGTAGCAGTCCTCTGGGCATGGGCATGGCTCAATCGAGTGGGGAGAGCAGAAGAAGTCATTGAAGACCCCAAGCTGTCTGTCAAGCTTGTCACTGTAGAAAATGACATAAAGACTTTGAATCTGACACACACAGACCAAGCATCCTTGATGTATACCCTGACAAAGAACGAAGGCAAAGATGTTTACTTTGCCATGAGGTAAGAAATTAAAATAAGTGACATACAGGTTAAAATAGCAACTAAAATTAATGTCCCCATTAACACATGATAAGATTGCATATACAGGATATCTTATAAAACTTTTAAGAATATACTTCACAGGAGAGCCTGGGTGGCTCAGTGGGTTAAAGCCTCTGCCTTCAACTCAGGTTATGGTTCCAGGGTTTTGGGATGATCCCCACATTGGGCTCTCTGCTCAGCAGGGAGCCTGCTTTCCTCTCTCTCTCTGCCTGTCTCTCTGCCTACCTGTGATCTCTGTCTGTCAAATAAATATATATATATATTTATTTATTTATTTCACAGGATTCAAAGTCAATAGACCAAAATCTATTATATTTATTTTTACTAATAATGAGCAAAAGAAATAAACAAGAAAAATAATGCCACTTTTAATATATTGAGAATTTTTTTAAATCTAAGCTAAAATTTATACTTAATTATAAATCTAAGAGAACATACTGAGATTCTACATGCTGAAAACTATAAGAGGCTAATGAAAGAAATCAAAGGCCTAAACAGAGAATACATCATGTTCATGTACTAGAAAACTCAGACTTTTAAAGATGTCAATTTTGCCCAAATTATCTATAGATTAATGCAATTCTAATCAAAGCCCTGTAGGATTTATTATAAATATAAACAAGCTGGTTCTAAGTCTTACGCCAAAAAAAACCAAACAAATAGAATAGGTAAACCAATTTTGAAGAAGAAGACAAACAATAGAAGCAATTATACTGCATGATTTTAAGGCTCACTATAAAAGTACAGCAATCAAGATATTGTGGTATTTGCAAAGAGATGAACATAGATTGATGGCAGTGAACAAATAATTGAAGAAAAGTCCTGCACAAATATGGGCAATTGACTTTGGCAAAGATACAAAGACAAGTCAGTGAGGCTAAGGGGCCTTTTAACAAATGATATTAGAATACTTAGATATCCAAATATGAAAGTATATATCTTGATACACATCACACTTCATATAAGTGTCAACTCACAATTGACCATAGATCTAAATATAAAGCATAAAGGAAAACAAGAGAAACCCTTTCTGATCTGGGTTTAAGTAAAGAATTTGGGAACATAATACCAAAATATAATATAAAAGGTAAAAAAAAAAATCAGTATTTCATTAAATTAGACATATTTTCTCTGCAAAGTACATTATGAAGAGAATGAAAATAATATTTTAAAAAATTATAAATCACACATCTGTTAAGACTTGTATCTACACTATATTAAAAAACCTCAGAATTCGAAGATGGCGGGGTACTAGGAAGAGGCGTCTTTTCAGCTGGTACCCCAAAGTGAGCTGATTACCTACCAAAGAACTCTGATCACCCATGAAATCAGCCTGAGATCAGAATTATACACGTCTGGACCTCTACAGGGGCAGAAGACGCCAGTGAGCAGGTAAAGCGGAATGGGAACAGCGGACTGATATCGGAAGATAAAAGGGGGAGGGAGCCACCAGAGGCGACCGGTGGGAAAGTCATACCCCGATACGAGCGAGAGCGCCCTGCGTCTGGGGACCAGCATTAACTCGGAGACTGGTTGAAAGCACTCCAAAAGAGCAAAGGATCGCGGGGGCGGCTAGGGACAGGGGCTTGAGTCCCCGGTCCCAGACGGCCTCCCCGGTGCGGAGACAGAGAGAGTGCGGCGGAGAAACCGGCTCCTGGTCCCTAAGCCGCCAGCGTGCCCCAGAGCGCGGGGTTCCGGCTCCTGTGAGGGGATGGGAGCCGGTCTGCAGAACGCGCGCTAGCCCTACCACAAAGCTTGAGATGCGCGTGCACGTCGCTCCAGCTCTCCTGGGTTTCTAAGGCCCTGGGGCGCTTCTTGACCCGGGCCATTGTTTCAAAGTCTAAGCCGCGCGCCCGTGAAACTCTTCCCCGGACAGAGGCGCGCAAAAGCCCAGCCTGCGGCTTACGGACCAGCGCCCCGTTCTCAGTGCCCCAGACGCGCGCCCGACCCACAGCCGCCTCTGAAAAGAGGTGCGCGCAAGCCGGGCACTCCCAGCCCCGGCCGGCGGCAAAATCTCAGTGTGCGATCGCTGCTTGGAACCTCTCTGGCGGTCAGGAGCTCCCAGACAGCCGCCACTGCCTTGGCTTTGGGGACGAGCAAAAGATCCTGCGCCCCCAGGGTCTCCAACTTGGAACCTGCACTGCCAGCGTCCAAGGGGGAATTTATTCAGCTTCTGCACCCAGACTGAGGCTTCTGAGACAGAGATCAGGAAGTGCTCCAGGGTGCACCTTGACTGCACCAGAGTTGATACATCCAGCTACATCTGTTCAGTCTTCTCCCACCAAAATGACTAGGAGGAGGAATGCCCAACAGAAGAAAAATACAGAGGATGGACCTTCTGCAACAGAGCTAACGGCTATCAACATAGACAATATGTCGGAAAGAGAATTCAGGCTAACAATTATCCAGGCAATAGCTAGGTTGGAGAAAGCCATGGATGACCAAACAGAATTGATTAGAGCCGAACTGAAAGCGACCAGACAGGATGTTCACAATGTTAGGGCGGAGCTTAAAGCTACCAGGGAGGAGGTCCACAATGCTCTCAATGAGTTCCAATCCAATCTAAACTCTCTCAAAGCTAGGGTAACTGAGACAGAAGATAGAATTAGTGATCTGGAAGACAAACAGATAGAGAGAAAGGATCAGGAGGAAGCCTGGAACAAACAGCTTAGATCCCACGAAAGCAGAATTAGGGAAATAAGTGATGCCATGAAGCGTTCCAACGTCAGAATTATTGGAATTCCCGAAGGGGAGGAGAAAGAAAGAAGTCTAGAAGATGTCGTGGAACAAGTCCTTCATGAAAACTTTCCGAATCTCGCGAATGAAACCAGCGTTCATGTACTAGAGGCTGAACGGTCTCCACCCAAGATTATACACTCCAAAAAAACATCACGACACCTGATAGTCAAATTGAGAAATTATAATTGTAGGTATAATCTCTTGAAAGCCGCCAGGGCAAAGAGGCTCCTTACTTACAGAGGGAAGCCCATCAGAATAACGTCAGACCTGTCCACAGAGACCTGGCAAGCCAGAAGAGGCTGGCAAGATATATTCAGGGCACTAAATGAGAAGAACATGCAGCCAAGAATACTTTATCCAGCAAGACTGACATTCAAAATGGATGGAGAGATAAAGAGTTTCCAAGACCGGCAAGACTTAAAAGACTATGCAACCACCAAGCCGATACTGCAGGAAATATTAAGGGGGGTTCTATAAAAGAGGAAAAATCCCAAGAATAGCATTGAACAGAAATATAGAGACAGTCTACAGGAAGAAAGACTTCAAAGGTAACTCGATGTCAATAAAAACGTATCTATCAATAATCACTCTCAATGTGAATGGCCTAAATGCACCCATAAAACGGCACAGGGTTGCAGATTGGATAAAACGACAGGACCCATCCATATGCTGTCTACAAGAGACCCATTTTGAACCTAAAGATACACGCAGACTGAAAGTGAAGGGGTGGAGAAGCATCTTTCATGCCAATGGGACTCAAAAGAAGGCTGGGGTAGCGATTCTCATATCAGATAAATTAGACTTCAAACTAAAGACTGTAGTCAGAGATACAGAAGGACACTACATAATCCTTAAAGGGACTATCCACCAAGATGATCTAACAATTGTAAATATCTATGCTCCCAATATGGGAGCAGCCAATTACTTAAGAAAACTGTTAATCAAGATAAAGAGTCATATTGATATGAATACACTAATCGTAGGTGATCTTAACACGCCTCTTTCAGAATTAGACAGATCATCGAAGCAGAAAATCAATAAAGAAACAAGAGCATTGAATGACACATTGGACCAGATGGACCTCATAGATATATACAGAACATTCCACCCTAAAACAGCAGAATACTCATTCTTCTCAAGTGCACACGGAACCTTCTCCAGAATAGACCACATACTGGGTCACAAATCAGGACTCAGCCGATACCAAAAGACTGAGATTATTCCCTGCATATTCTCAGATCACAATGCTTTGAAACTGGAGCTCAATCACAAGGAAAAGTTCCGAAGGAACTCAAACACCTGGAAGCTAAAGACCACCTTGCTTAAGAATGCTTGGATCAACCAGGAGATCAAAGAAGAACTGAAACAATTCATGGAAACCAATGAGAATGAAGACACTTCGGTCCAAAACCTATGGGATACAGCAAAGGCGGTCCTAAGGGGAAAATATATAGCCATCCAAGCCTTGCTCAAAAAAAATTGAAAAATCCAGAACACACCAGCTGTCTTTACACCTTAAAGAACTGGAGGATCAACAACAAATCAAACCAACTCCACACATAAGAAGGGAAATCATCAAGATTAGAGCTGAGATCAATGAGGGAGAAACCAGAGATACAGTAGAACGTATCAATGAAACTAGAAGCTGGTTTTTTGAAAGAATCAATAAGATCGATAAGCCACTGGCTACACTAATCCAAAAGAAAAGAGAGAAATCCCAAATTCATAAAATTATGAATGAAAGGGGAGAGATCACAACTAACACCAAGGAAGTAGAAACAATCATCAGAAGTTACTACGAACAGTTATATGCCAATAAGCTTAGCAACCTAGATGAAATGGATGCATTCCTGGAAAAATATAAACTACCAAAATGGAACCAGGAAGAAATCGACAACCTGAATAGACCGATATCTAATAACGAGATTGAAGCAGTGATCAAAAATCTCCCAAAAAACAAGAGCCCAGGACCTGACGGATTCCCTGGGGAATTCTACCAAACCTTCCAAGAAGAAATAACACCTATTCTCCTGAAGCTGTTTCAAAAAATTGAAGCAGAAGGAAAACTTCCAGACTCTTTCTATGAAGCCAGCATTACCCTGATCCCCAAACCAGGCAAGGACCATACCAAAAAGGAGAATTTCAGACCAATATCACTGATGAATATGGATGCTAAGATTCTCAACAAGATCCTAGCCAACAGGATCCAACAACACATTAAAAAGATTATCCACCATGATCAGGTGGGATTCATCCCTGGGCTACAAGGATGGTTCAACATTCGTAAATCAATCAATGTGATACAACAAATTAATATGAGAAGAGAGAAGAACCACATGGTCCTCTCAATTGATGCAGAAAAAGCATTTGACAAAATCCAACATCCGTTCCTGATTAAAACGCTTCAAAGTATAGGGATAGAGGGAACATTCCTGAACCTCATCAAATCTATCTATGAAAGACCCACAGCAAATATCATCCTCAATGGGAAAAAGCTTGCAGCCTTCCCGTTGAGATCAGGAACAAGACAAGGATGCCCACTTTCACCACTCTTGTTCAACATAGTATTAGAAGTCCTAGCAACAGCAATCAGACAACAGAGAGAAATAAAAGGTATCCAAATTGGTAATGAAGAAGTCAAACTCTCTCTCTTCGCAGATGACATGATTCTTTATATGGAAAACCCAAAAGACTCCACCCCCAAACTACTAGAACTCATACAACAATTCAGCAGCGTGGCAGGATACAAAGTCAATGTGCAGAAATCAGTGGCTTTCTTATACACTAACAAGGAAAATACAGAAAGGGAAATTAGAGAATCGATTCCATTTACTATAGCACCAAGAACCATAAGATACCTGGGAATAAACCTAACTAAAGAGGTAAAGGATCTATACTTGAGGAACTATAGAACACTCATGAAAGAAATTGAAGAAGACACAAAAAGATGGAAGACCATTCCATGCTCTTGGATCGGAAGAATAAACATCGTTAAAATGTCTATACTGCCTAGAGCAATCTATACTTTTAATGCCATTCCGATCAAAATTCCACCGGCATTCTTCAAAGAGCTGGAGCAAATAATCCAAAAATTTGTATGGAATCAGAAGAGACCCCGAATCGCTAAGGAAACGTTGAAAAACAAAAATAAAGCTGGCGGCATCACCTTACCTGATTTCAAGCTTTATTACAAAGCTGTGATCACCAAGACAGCATGGTACTGGCATAAAAACAGACACATAGACCAGTGGAACAGAGTAGAGAGCCCTGATATGGACCCTCAACTCTATGGTCAATTAATCTTCGACAAAACAGGAAAAAATATACAGTGGAAAAAAGACAGTCTCTTCAATAAATGGTGCTGGGAAAGCTGGACAGCTATATGTAGAAGAATGAAACTCGACCATTCTCTTACACCGTACACAAAGATCAACTCAAAATGGATAAAAGACCTCAACGTGAGACAGGAATCTATCAGAATCTTAGAGGAGAACATAGGCAGTAATCTCTTCGATATCAGCCACAGCAACTTCTTTCAAGATACGTCTCCAAAGGCAAAGGAAACAAAAGCGAAAATAGACTTCTGGGACTTCATCAAAATCAAAAGCTTCTGCACAGCAAAGGAAACAGTCAAAAAAACAAAGAGGCAACCCACGGAATGGGAGAAGATATTTGCAAATGACAGTACAGACAAAAGGTTGATATCCAGGATCTATAATGAACTCCTCAAACTCAACCCACACGAAACAGACAAACACATCAAAAAATGGGCAGAAGATATGAACAGACACTTCTCCAATCAAGAAATACAAATGGCTATCAGACACATGAAAAAATGCTCATCATCATTAGCCCTCAGGGAGATTCAAATTAAAACCACATTGAGATATCACCTTACACCAGTTAGAATGGCCAAAATTAACAAAACAGGAAACAACATGTGTTGGAGAGGATGTGGAGAAAGGGGAACCCTCTTACACTGTTGGTGGGAATGCAAGTTGGTGCAGCCTCTTTGGAGAACAGTGTGGAGATTCCTCAAGAAATTAAAAATAGAGCTTCCCTACGACCCTGCAATTGCACTCCTGGGTATTTACCCCAAAGATACAGATGTCGTGAAAAGAAGGGCCATCTGTACCCCAATGTTTATAGCAGCAATGGCCACAGTCGCCAAACTATGGAAAGAACCAAGATGCCCTTCAACGGATGAATGGATAAGGAAGATGTGGTCCATATACACTATGGAGTATTATGCCTCCATCAGAAAGGACGAATATCCAACTTTTGTAGCAACATGGACGGGACTGGAAGAGATTATGCTGAGTGAAATCAGTCAAGCAGAGAGAGTCAATTATCATATGGTTTCACTCATTTGTGGAGCATAACCAATAGCATGGAGGACAAGGGGCGTTAGAGAGTAGTAGGGAATTTGGGTAAATTGGAAGGGGAGGTGAACCATGAGAGACTATGGACTCTGAAAAACAGTCTGAGGGGTTTGAAGTGGCGGGGGGGTGGGAGGTTGGGGTACCAGGTGGTGGGTATTATAGAGGGCACAGCTTGCATGGAGCACTGGGTGTGGTGAAAAAATAATGAATACTGTTTTTCTGAAAATAAATAAATTGGGGAAAAAAAAAAAAAAAAAAAACCTCAGAATTCAATAAAAAACAAGAATGTAATTAAAAATGAATCAAATATTTTAACAGATATTTCATAAAGACAACATATGGATGATAAATACCCAAATGAAATTATGGTCAATATCATTAACCACTAGAGTAACTCAAATTATAGCTAAAATTAGATATCCTTACCCTCCTTTTAAAGTCTCTAAACACACACACACTCACACACACACACATACACCAGTAGATAAAGGCAGGAAAGAAATCTCATACATGACTGATGAGAATTCAAAATGGTGGAGCCACGTTGGAAAACAATTTGACAGACTCTTACAAAGTCTAATATACATTTACTATATGTATCTATTGGTACATAACAAATTAACCTAAACTTACTGGCTTAAAATAATACATATATCATAGTTTATGGGTTGAATCTAAGGAGAACTTAGCTGAGTCCTCAGCCTACAGCTGACGTCAAGGTGTCAACTGGGCTGTGTTCTCATTTGGAGGTGAATGGGGAATAATTTGCTTCTAAGCTTTCTATTGGCAGATTTTTTTTTTTTTTTTTTTTGTAGCCGTGGGACTAGTTTTTGGCTTGTCATCAGCTGAAGGTTACTGGGGCAATTCCTTGCCACAAGGGATTTTCATACATGGTTGCATATTTCACTGAGTCATCAAACAGAGTCTCATAGCATAAAATAATCATAGGTGCGAGATCTTTACCCCATTGTGTTATTTAGAAGCAAGTCAGAGGTCCTGTCCATGATCAAGAGGATTTCATGAAGGAATGAACACCCACTGGCAGAGATTACTTAGACCCACCTCAGTCTGTCCACCACACCAAAACCTAGCTAGCACACTCCTGGGTATTTATCCTAGAGCAGAGATAAGATAACTTTAAAACATGTAATAAATATTTTAGGCTTTAGATTAGAGGACTGTAAGGCTCTATTACACTACTCAACTATAGCCTGAATGCAACCATGGACGATATGCAAAAAAAAAAAAAAAAAAAAAAATGAGCATGGCGGTGTTCCAATAAAATTTTATTTAAAAGATCAAGGAGTAGGCTGGTTTTGGCCCATTGGTCTTAGTTTTCTAATCCCTCTTCTAGAGAAATAAAATATTGTGCTCACAAAAATAATCTGTATACAAAAGTATATAGCACCTTTATTCATAATTGCCCAAATTAGAAACAATGCAAATATCTTTCAGTGGATGAATGGATTGAAACGCTGGCACATCCTAAGGGAGGAATACTCCTTGGGAGCAAAAAGGAGTGAATTTTTGTTATAGAGTATAACTTAGAGGACTTGTAAAGACATTTTCTGTGGCATTCCACTGAATGAAAGAAGCCAATCTCAAGAGGTTGCATGTTATATAATGCTATTTTTTTAGAAGATTTTATTTATTTATTTGACAGACAGAGATCACAAGTAGGCAGAGGCAGGCAGATAGAGAGGAAGGAGCAGGCTGCCTGTCAAGCAGAAAGCCCAATACGGGGCTCAATCCCAGAACCCTGGGACCATGACCTGAGCTGAAGGCAGAGGCTTTAACCCACTACACCACCCAGGTGCCCCTTTAATGCTATTTTTGATTCTCGCAAAGGCCCAACTATAAAGAAAGAGAACATCTCAGTGTTGCCTGGATTAGGAGTGCAGTGGGGAGTAGTTGCCATGGGGTGATGGAGCTTCTCTGTATTCTGATTATGACAGTGTTACCAGACTCTACACACTTGTCAAGATTTGTGGAATTACATACCATAGTTGTACTGTTTCTTTTTCTTTTTAATTTAAAGATAAAATTTAAAATTTTCAGAATGTTTTACTCTGCTCAAAATAAACTTTTTGAAAATTGAAAAATCCAGAATACACCAGCTGTCTTTACACCTTAAAGAACTGGAGAATCAACAACAAATTAAGCCAACTCCACGCACAAGAAGGGAAATAATCAAGGTTAGAACAGAGATCAATGAGATAGAAACTACAGATACAGTAGAATGCATCAGTGAAACTAGAAGCTGGTTCTTTGAAAGAATCAATAAGATCGATAAACCAGTGGCCAAACTAATCCAAAAGAAAAGAGAGAAAGCCCAAATTCATAAAATTATGAATGAAAAGGGAGAGATCACAACTAACACCAAGGAAGTAGAAACAAAAATCAGAAATTATTATCAACAGTTATATGCCAATAAGTTAAGCAGCCTAGATGAAATGGATGCATTCCTGGAAAATTATTAACTTCCAAAACTGAACCAGGAAGATATTGACAACCTGAATAGACTGATATTTAGTAACGAGATTGAAGCAGTGATCAAAAACCTCCCAAAAAACAAGAGCCCAGGACCTGATGGATTCCCTGGAGAATTCTACCAAACATTCAAAGAAGAAATAATACCTCTTCTCCTGAAGCTGTTTCAAAAAATTGAAACAGCAGGAAAATTTCCAGACTCTTTTTATGAAGCCAGCATTACTCTGATCCCCAAACCAGGCAAACACCTCACCAAAAAGGAGAATTTCAGACCAATATCCCTGATGAATATGGATGCTAAGATTCTCAACAAGATCCTAGCTAATAGAATCCAACAGCATATTAAAAAGATTATCCACCATGACCATGTGGGATTCATCCCTGGGTTGCAAGGATGGTTCAACCTTCACAAATCAATCAATGTGATAGAACAAATCAGTAAGAGAAGAGAGAAGAACCACACGGTCCTCTTAATTGATGCAGAAAAAGCATTTGACAAAATCCAGCATCCATTCCTGATTAAAATGCTTCAAAGTATAGGGATAGAGGGAACATTCCTGAACCTCATTAAATCTATCTACGAAAAACCCACAGCAAATATCATCCTCAATGGCAAAAAGCTCACAGTCTTCTTTTTGAGATCAGGAACATCAATAGGATGCCCTCTTTCACCATTTTTTTTTCCCAATTTATTTATTTTCAGAAAAACATTATTCATTATTTTTTCACCACACCCAGTGCTCCATGCAAGCTGTGCCCTCTATAATACCCACCACCTGGTACCCCAACCTCCCACCCCCCCGCCACTTCAAACCCCTCAGACTGTTTTTCAGCACCATTTTTGTTCAACATAATATTAGAAGTCCTAGCAACAGCTATCAGACAACAAAGAGAAATAAAAGGTATTCAAATTGGCAATAAAGAAGCCAAACTCTCTCTCTTCACAGAAGACATGATACTTTATATAGAAAACCCAAAAGACTCCACCCCCAAACTACTAAACTCATACAGCAATTCGGTAATGTGGCAGGATATAAAGTCAATGTACAGAAATCAGTTGCTTTCTTACACACTAACAATGAAAATACAGAAAGGGAAATTAGAGAATCAATTCCATTTAGTATAGAACCAAGAACTATAAGATACCTGGGAATAAACCTAACCAAATAGGTAAAGGATCTGTACTGGAGGAACTGCAGAACACACCTGAAAAAAATTGAAGAAGACAGAAAAAGATGGAAGACCATTCCATGCTCATGGATTGGAAAAATAAACATTTTTAAAATGTCTATACTGTCTAGAGCAATCTATACTTTCAATGCCATCCCAATCAAAATTTCACTGGTATTTTTCAAAGAGCTGGAGCAAACAATCCTAAAATTTATATGGAATCAGAAGAGACCCCGAATTGCTAAGGAAATGTTGAAAAAGAAAAACAAAACTGGGAGCATCACATTGCCTGATTTCAAGCTTTACTACAAAGCTGTGATCACCAAGACAGCATGGTACTGGCATAAAAACAGACACGTAGACCAGTGGAAGAGAGTAGAGAACCATTTCCATTTATATTTTAAGTATTTTATGGGCCCTGAACTCTATGGTCAAATAATCATCAAAGCAGGAAAAAATATACAGTGGAAAAACGACAGTCTCGGGGCACCTGGGTGGCTCAGTGGGTTAAAGCCTCTGCCTTCGGCTCAGGTCATGATCTCAGGGTTCTGGGATCGAGCCCCGCATCAGGCTCTCTGCTCAGCAGGGAGTCTGCTTCCCTCACTCTCTCTCTCTCTGCCTGCCTCTCTGCCTACTTGTGATCTCTGTCTGTCAAATAAATAAATAAAATCTTTAAAAAAAAAGAAAAACGACAGTCTCTTCAATAAATGGTGCTGGGAAAATTGGACAACTATATGTAGAAGAATGAAACTCGACCATTCTCTTATGCCATACACAAAGATAAACTCGAAATGGATAAAAGACCTCAATGTGAGGCAAGAATCCATCAGAATCCTAGAGGAGAACATAGGCAGTAGCCTCTTCGATATCAGCCCCTGCAAATTCTTTCAAGATATGTCTCCAAAGGCAAAGGAAACAAAAGTGAGAATGAATTTTAGGGCTCATCAAGATCAAAAGCTTCTGCACAGCAAAGGAAACAGTCAACAAAACAAAGAGGCAACCCACGGAATGGGAGAAAATATTTGCAATTGTCAGTACAGACAAAAGACTGATATCCAGGATCTATAAAGAACTCCTCAAACTGAATGCACACAAAACAGATAACCATGTCCAAAAAATGGCCAGAAGACATGAACAGACACTTCTCCAAAGAAGACATACAAATGGCATATGAAAAAATGTTTATCACTGGCCATCAGGGAGGTTTGAATCAAAACCACATTGAGATACCACCTCACACAAGTTAGAATGGCCAAAATTAGCAAGACAGTAAATAACATGTGTTGGAGAGGATGTGGAGAAAGGGGAACCCTCTTACAGTGTTGGTGGGAATGCAAGTTGGTGCATCCACTTTGGAAAACAATGAGGAGATTCCTTAAGAAATTAAAAATAGAGTTTCCCTATGACCTGGCAATTGCACTACTGGGTATTTACCCCAAAGATACAGATGTAGTGGAAAGAAGGACAATCTGTACCCCAATGTTCATAGTGGCAATGGCCACTGTCACCAAACTCTGGAAAGAACCCAGATGCCCTTCAATGAACTAATGGATAAGGAAGATGTGGTCCATATATACTACAGAGCATTATGCCTCCATCAGAAAGGATGAACACCCAACTTTTGTATCAACGTGGGTGAGACTGGAAGAGATTATGCTGGGTGAAATAAGTCAAGCGGAGAGTCAATTATCATATTGTTTTACTTATTTTTGGAGCATAAGGAATAACATGGAGGACATGGGGAGATGGAGAGGAGAAGGGAGTAGGGGAAATTGGAGGGGGAGATTAATCATGAGATCTGTGGACTCTAAAAAACAATCTGAGGGTTTTGAAGGGGTGGGAGGTTAGGTGAGCCTAGTGATGGGTATTATGGAGGGCACGTATTGCATCAACACTGGGTGTGGTACATAAACAATGAATTCTGGTACACTGAAAAGAAATTTTAAAAAAATGAATAAAAAATAAACTTTTTGAGGGTGCCTGGGTGGCTCAGTGGGTTAAGCCGCTGCCTTCGGCTCAGGTTATGATCTTAGGGTCCTGGGATCGAGTCCCGCATCGGGCTCTCTGCTCAGCAAGGAGCCTGCTTCCTCCTCTCTCTCTCTGCCTGCCTCTCTGCCTACTTGTGATCTCTCTCTGTCAAATAAATAAATAAAATCTTAAAAAAAATAAATAAAATAAAATAAACTTTTTGAAATTACATGCTGGGTCCCTGGTCAGATGTTTGCATAAAGAACTATAGAGCCAAGGAGAATTTCTTAATTTCTCTTTTAAAAGGAGGTGGGGAATAGTGCAAGATACTTAAGTTAAAGTGCCACATTTAAGTTCAAATTATGAATGAAGCTACCACCTTTCCACTCATCTTGTAAATGTCATCCATGTAACTTATTCAATAACTAATTGTGTCTCCTCAGCACCTGGCTTAGCATATTTCCTTTGCATCAAATATCATTTTAAACTGACTGATGCTCTCAAAGAGAGCAATCTTTGGAAATGGCTTGCCCTCTGATGCCACCATAGCCCATTTCAATTACTTCTTTATGATAGGCAAGTCTCTTCATGTATTAGGACTTCGGGTATCCAGTCTCTGTAAGGAAAGAGTTCAACTAGAAAATATTTCAAGTTTATTTTAATTTTAAAGGTCTGTTATTCCAGTATAATAGGGACATTTTTGTAGGACCATCTAAATGTATGTAAGCTTTGGTTCCAACATTTCCTGGTAGTTTCAGCTCAAGTAGATCCTCAGAATGTATATACTACTGCAATGAGCTCCAAGTGTAAATAATGATTTTCCATTGTAAGTGCTTTAAATATTTTGTGCATTGAACTAGAACTAGAACTGAAAAACACATCTTTAACCACACTTTTTTTCACTTTGTGTCCTCAGAAAACTTTAAGGGCACTTTCTTCATTTACTGGTGAAGCCAAACACTGGTCTATGATTGTTGATTAAAACTGTAATTTAACATTAACTATCCAACAAATGTTTGCTGAGCTGCCACCATGTGCCAGGTACTCTGCTAGAGGTCAGAACTACAACACAAACAAAGCAAATGTGTCTGTACATCCATGGAGACCATAGCCAAATGGTGGGGCAGATCTTTACAAAATAATTACAAAATAAGTATAAATTTGAAACTGTTACAAGTCCTCAGAAGGGGAAACAGAAGATATTTCATGTGATATATTTCCCAAAGTTTTCAGTTTTCCATGGAAAGCAATACAAGATAGATTTATTGTTCTTTGACTATCAAAGAAAGTCAGCTGCATGGAGAGTTAGCAGCTTGCCAAGATATCACAAATGTGAAGCAAGCCTTTTTCTGTCTTAAATCTGTCCCTTTCCATTCTACCATATCACCATAACCAATTACAGGGAAAGAGGAATTTAACTTTTATCCATCCAATTATGTGGACATTTTAGGATGATTATGTTCTATATCAATGAGTCAACATCAAATATGACAAAGTGTCAGGAACATTAAACAACAGTTGGCAGGAAAAATGGTGATTCAGGCAGTCAATCCTAGATTTCCAATTTTGTTTGAATATGAATTCTCAGAGAACTTAGAGAAAGAGAATTAAAAGAAAACCATCCCCTTTACTAAAATGTAATAGAATAATTAGAATTACAAAGATTACTTTCATTTCTGCTTTCAGGAAAGAAAAAAAATTAAAACACTCTTCAAATCAATTCAATGTACTCTTATAATTAGAGAGCATTTAGCAAGCTCCAATATTTCAAGCCAGATGGTATTCCTCAAGGATGTGAGGAAGGAGATTTCTAACTGTAACCTGAATAAATACTGGTAATTTCACAGTCATTATATATGTCTTTTTCTCCCTAACCAAGGAGTTAAATACAATAATGACTTATGTATAATTAATGTCAGTCTTAATTCTCTAATCTTAAGAGGCTTATTCACTGCAAAATTGCATTTGTCTACAGTTGATTATCTTCCCTCCTAAACTAGTCTCAAGAATACGCTACTATAATTGAACTAAGTATGTGCACATTCAAATTATTTTTTACACTTTGGAAGCCATCAATTTGTATGTGTTACAAAGCATTCTATATTATTACATTAACAAGATCTTACAAAGAGTATGCAGGTGGATTCTCTTCCAGATTGCTGTCTGCACTTGACCAAGATGTTTAATATCACAGAGTTGACTTTGAGAGCTGTGAAGACTAACTATACGGATATTAACCAATAAGTTACACACACATGCGCAGTCTTCAGTATGATGCTCTAGGGCATTAGTCAATAGGAAGCTCACCACAAATGTGACTACTATTTTCCTACCAGGGCCTGAAGATGTAGGAGAAGGAGGCTCTTCTTACTGAGCCTCTGCTGTGTGCCATTTAGTGTGTGGGGTAGTAGGGATACAGAAAATTAAAATACTAACAAAATTATCCATAGTCAAACCATTCATGGACTCTCACACTGTTTTGTCAGTGGGGGAGACAAGACAAAATTCCTGTGATGTGGTATGGTTTGTGGCATTATTGAGGTCTGCATACATGGTGGAGGTCTGATTCATTCAGTCCTGTGGGGAAGCACAGCCAAAGAAGCCTCCAGAAGGAAGCCACATTTGAGATCAGTTCTGAAGAACAGACCTTAATTCATGGACATAATCCATTTGGTAAAGCACAGGACATGAAGTGAGTAGAAGCAGAAGATAAAAAGCCATTTGGGGCAAATCATAAAGGCACTTGGGTTGCATGATTAAGAATCTGCATTCGGTAAGCAACAGGGAATCATGGAGGGAAATTCAGCAGAGAAATGACAATCAAATGTTTCTGGTATCTTAATGTTGTCTATGAGAGCAGTTTCCACAGTTTTCCAGGCTACAGATGAGATAGGTGAGTACCTATATTTAAATAGTGTCAGAAAGGACGAAGAAGAGGCAACTTGAATGAAAACCTTATTAAAGGAGGTAGGATGACATGACTTTGAGGGATCTCAAGGTTGTTTTCCAGCCAGATTACAGGTTTGGAAGATGGTGGAAAGGAGGGCACAGAGGCATGCACATAAAAAAAGTGGTTTGTAGGGGAAATGTCAATTTCAGTTGTGCATGTATTGTTTTTGTGACTCCTTTGGGGTATCTAAGCAGTTGTTCAGAAGCCAGATTGATTCTCAGGAAAGATTGCTGAGGGGAGAGGTATATTCGAATTCTCAAACTGGGTACCTCGACTGACAGTGACAGTAGTCTCTGGGAACTGGTTAGAAATGCGTACTTTTGGCTCCAGCCCAGACTACAGGAATCTGAGATTCTGTGCTTTAATAAGGCCTCCAAATCATTCTGATATACATTAAAGTGTGAGAACTGGGGGACTTCAGGGCTGCGGATATTTTGAGTGTTTGATGAAGCTTACACTTTTTTTTGGATGGGGTCAGGTTACTTCAGGAAATACACATTTTATATTCAATACCCAGGAGTTTATAGAAAGCTGAAACTCATCCAATGACATTCTAGAAAACACACTGAGCAGATCTAGTTCTCTGAGAGCATCACAATACCCTTGCATTAATCTGCTTGTGGTCCCAAAACAAAATACCACTGGCTGGGTGAGCTAAACAACAGAAATGTGTTTTCTCACAGTTCTGGAGCTGGGAGTCCAAGGTACCATCAGGCTTGGTTTCAAGGATTTCCTCAAAGCTTGCAGAAACCATTTTCTCCCTGGATGCTCACATGGCATTTTCTCTGTGTGAAAAGAGATATAGATATACGGAGAGAGAGAGGGAGAGGGAAAGATAGGTAACTAGTGTCTCTTTCTCATTTTACGGAGACACTAGGTCTATCAGATTAGAGCTCCACAACGAAGAGCTCATTTAACATTAATTACCTCTTTAAAGGCCTTGTCTCCAAATACATTCACATTTAGGATTAGGGCTTCAACACTGGGACAGAATACAGTCCATAGTGAGCCTGGATACTGAATTTGTGTCTGAGCTGCTAAAACACCTAAGAATTTCAATGGACATCTGGAAAAAGAGATTTCTCTCTTTCCTTCTGACTTTAGCCTGAATTTGTCGTTAGGAAATACTCTCAACTGGGCCACCTCAGTAACTCAGTAAGTTAAGTGTCTATCTTCTCCTCAGATCATGATCTCAGGGCCCTGAGATGGAGCCACATCTGTCCCCAACTCAGCTAGGAAACTGCTTCTCCCTCTCCCTGCCACTCTCCCTGCTTGTTCTCTCTTTCTCTGTCAAATAAATACAATCTTAAAAAAAAAAAAAAAAAGGATATACTGGCAACCATTTTGACACCAAATGGGATGAGGTGGTCTCAGTATGGATGAGTAGATTTTAAGGTAGTTGAGTCAGGGAATGGGAAAAAAAAAATGGCGTTGTTAAAATACTTGGGTCTTAAGTGAAACCTTACCTTGCTCCCTCTGATATTTTAATTCCAATAAATAAGTAATTCCTAGTTTGAGGAAGGTCCAGATAGGTTTTCTGTCACTTATGAAGAATTCAGTGGCAAACAAGATTATACTAGAAAGTCATCAGGAAGCCTCTCTGCCCCTCCCTATACATGTAATTCTCTCTCTTCCTTCCTTTCTGTATATCCATTCATGCTTTTCTCTGCTTATTGTCTCATTGTCTCTTCCATGACATGCTGTAATTGTAATTGGAAAGCTCCAGGATCTTGCTGCTCCGAATCAATAACCAACTGACCCAAACCTCAATGTCCCTATTCCAAGTATTCTAAATATAAAATCTCATTAAGTAACATTGGTTAAAAAGTCAACCCTAGTCTTGGGAGCTGTGGAATCACAAGAGATCATCCTTCTGGAGAATCAACCCTATTGCTAGAGAAGCTTGAGCTGAGGTGGAAAAAAAAAATCTTATATATGTGAAAGGCATTTGATTTGTGCTGATGACCAGATCATCATTGGCCATGTAGAAGTCACACTGAGGGTCTCATCAGCTCTGATCTTGCATGTTGGTCCAGTTGCTTACAGGTGATTGAAATCATTCTGCCAGTCATCTATATATCTTTAGTACTGGGAGTCTAGTGTGCAGAGATATGAGAAACCTAGAAAAATTAGAATTCCCAAGTGTTGAGTTTCCATATACGTCCAAAAATATAACACTGGAGCCATGTTTTCCTTTTTAATGAGAACTTAATAAATAGTTTCTTCATTGGGTTTTTATAAACTATAGACTTGCTCTCCTAATTATAGGTTCCCTTAGGATTGAGAGAGAGAGAGAGAGAGAGATGACTCACAGCTTCAGGAGAGAAAAAAAAAATCCACAACACATAAACAACTCATTGAATCAGTACCCAGAAAATATTGTGTAAGAATAGCCAGTTGGTGCTGATGTGTTTACATTTAGGAATATGGGCATGCAGTGAGCTCCACATCACCTGCAAAGACAAAACAAGTGTGTAATGAAATGTCCAAATTGGAGATCTCATTAAAGGGAAATAAGGAAGGTGAGGTCCTACAGCCCACTGTCTCTGGACATGAATTGTTCAGATACTACAAAATTATACAGACGGGTTGTCATAATATTCCAGGAACAAAGATGGAAATTGAAATTTTTCAGTTCTGTCCACACAACTCCTCCAATAGTAGTAGGTGATACATTTCCTTTACACAAGTGTTCACAATGATGAACAGTCTCACCAGGATCCAGGGAGGGCAGGAATGTGTCCATAGTTAAGCATGTGAAATCCTAGCATAAGCCTCAGCCATTCTTTTGGTTTTAATATAGCCCAGGATCATAAAAAGAAAACAAACAAACAAACAAACAAACCAAACAACAACAACAAAAAACAGAAACCCTACCCCATACCACTATCACTTAATGGTGACATCTACATTTTTTGAATTTTTATTTTTTAGTTTTAGATTTTTTGACATCTACATTTTTAATTCAATTAAATGATTCATTATTACAAAAATATTGCCAAAAATGATTTAAAAAAAACTAAACTAAAAATAGTCAACACTCCCAGTCCTGGTTCCTGTCTAATTCCCAAAGATAAGCTCATTTAATATTTTTATGTAATTGCTCAGAAATTTTCCATGCATATATGGGAGTGTTTTCTTGTACTTTTATTTTCTTCTGGCTTTTACATTTCACTTCATACTTCTCTGAAGCATATAAATTCTCCTCATTCTTTTTAATGACTACATTATATCTATCATAAAGTTTATATATTAACTACTCTTTTTTGGTTAATGTTTTGGTTATTTCGAGTTTTGTTTTATTTCTTGAATTTGTGTTTGTTGTATTTATGATCACAAGCAATGTTTCAAATCATTCTTTTTTTTTTTTTTTAAGATTTTATTTATTTATTTCTGAAAGAGAGAGAGAGAGAGAGAGAGTGCAGCCTGAGGGAGAGAGAGAGCACATGAGCAGAGATGAGGGGCAGAGGGTGAGGGATAAGCAGACTCTCTGCTGAGCAGGGAGAATGATGCAGAGCTAAATCCCAGGACCCAGGATCATGACCCGAACCAAAGACAGAAGCTTAACTGATTGAGCCACCCAGGCACCCACAGAAGATATTCCTGTACACAAATTTTTGTATCACATGGAAGTGTATATTCAAAATAAATTCTAAGAAACGAAATTTCCTCTGTTGGTGAGTAATGCCAGTTGGCTCTTCATTGAGTCTACGCCCACATTCATTGAGAATACATCTTGTGCCTATATTCACATTCTATCATGGTTTGAACTGTTAGGTGACTTTTTCATTATGTTATTTAGATCTGCTATATGCCTCTGCTATAAACTTTGTTAGTTGACCCATCATGGAGTTAGATAGGCAGACTAATTATTCATTTGGCTATGTTAAAATTTTATTTATTAGTGTTTTTTATTCATATATTTTAATATATTTTCAAATATTCATTTATTTTCATATATTTATATATTTTGATGCAATGACTTATGGGGAATAAAGATTCATGGCATTTAGTTCTTTAATAGTTATAATATGTTATTCTAGAAAAAAGCAGAGGTCAACAACATTTTGTGTAAGGGGCCAGACAGTAAATACTTTAGTCTCTTGGGACTGTATTGCTGCTGTAACTACTGTTCAACAGTGCACTTAAATAGAAAGACAAAATTGTATTTCATTTGCATAATTATTTTATCTGATTTTCTATTATATTTTAAATATTTTTGTTCACACTTTATCTCATTTTTCCTTTTTAAACTTTGTCATATTTTTATCCTTTGGAAGACTGACAGCCTATTCTTATTAGTTTATTAGTTGATTCTTTTGTACTTTAAAGTATATACTTAAGCATATAACTGTTGATTTATATTTAAATAGTATTTATTGACTTCACAATGAATAATAAGAAAGTAAACAAACTTACACAAAACCCATCTTCTTTTTACTTGATTGTCAAGGTACTTCTCTAGATAAAACAAAACTGCCTAGATTTTTTTTAAATGTTGTTGTTGTTGTTGTTTTAGTATCCCATTCTTGGTTCATACTTTCTCCCCATGAATAGTTTATGGATTTTCTTCCACTGTTTCCTGCACTGTGTTCTATTGTTGGAAAGTCTATACCGAGCCATTCTCTCTTCTAAATTATTTAATGTAAGTATTTTGGGACTGGAGTGAAAAAAGAACATCCTCTTTTTGTTAAAACTGTTATAACTTCAAATGGATTTAGCTTACATTAATTGTTCTCTGTAAAATTTTTCATAGATATCATAGATTTTTTCATCTATAATTTCACATATTCTTTATTTCAAGAGGGTTTCATCTATTATATACTTGATAGATGCATGCTTTATTTGTTTCAGGTATAGCAGATCTATTGGATTAACATCACTTGTTTTCAATATCTATCATTTTCTCTATTATTATTATTATTGTTTTAACACATTTTTTCTTTCAAATTTATTCTACTAAATGTGAATAGAATTTTTTTAATACCCCCAATGTGTCTTCATCAGTGTTTTTTTAATATTTTTTGTTTCTAAGGTAGACATTCATATGACTGAATTGATTTTCCTATTTAATTCTTCCCCAGATTGCATCATTGTCATTTATATCCTTCTGTTGTATAATGCAGCTGTTTTCTAAAGGGCTTAATTAATTAATTAAATTTTAAAAAGATTTATTTACTTATTTAAGTAATCTCTCACCCAACATTGGGCTAGAATGCATGATCCCGAGATCAAGGGTCATATCTTCTGTTAATTGAGTTAGCCAGGAATCATAGATATTAATTTATTTAATTTATTTTATATCACATAGAAATGTTTCTTGGACATCTGCTTTAGGATATGATTCTTTGATATGATTCTTCTGATATGATTCTTCTTCTCATTTATACCCATTTTATGCCTTGACTTGAGATTCTTTCTCTCTCTCTCTTTTTCCCCCCCATAAATTGTAGTCATAAGACTTCCCTCTGGTTCTTTCATGATTCTTACTCATCTTTGATTAAAGCATATGTTTTGCAGAATAAGTATTTCCCAAATAATCTTTTAGAGAAGATTGCTGCTGTAACTTCACAGAGCTGGTGAAGTAAACAGTAGGAATTCTCCATTTTCAGGTCACTTTCTGGTGAATTCTGCTATGTAGCATTTTGTAGGAAGCATGTATACATACATTCTTCATCTTTTTGAAGTAATAAAAATTCCTCAATAGCTAATTGTGCAACTCTATATGGCATAGTGTTTGTGTAACCAATTTTTAATTTAGTCTACTTGGGTTATTGAAATCAGTAGGTGCTTATGCTTCTTCTACCAAAGATCTATTCTGCATGCAGCCTCAGATGCAACCTGATTCTGAACAGAGGACAATTTGTCCTGATGCCTCATTTAGGGCTGTCCACTGTATCTCCAAGGCATGCAATGTGGTGAGGAGCATGCCTGCAGCCCTGACACTCTCCAGACTGAGGTGTCTAAAGAAAAGAACTTCGTTGGACCTTCAGAATAATCCTCCCTATTTTAAAGATTTCAGCATATTGCTAGATATATTTATAAGTATAGTTATCGGTCATTTTGTTAAAACTTTCCAGAATTTGGGACACACTCCACCTATTTGATTGTAGGGAATTTTGTTTTAGGATCATTTAAGATAATTTCACTCCCTTCCATCTGTAGAGGAGAGAGGGGTTGAAGGTCACTTGGTTTCAGAACAGAAGGAGTACAAGGTGTCCTCCTGGACTCTGCCTTATTAATAAAGTCGAATGCCTGCATGTGAGATATGAACTTTGCAAAACTACCAGAGTGGCCCAAGATGCCTTTTTACATGAGAAAGAAAAAAAAAAAGAGGGAAATCTAAACTCTGATTACAAGGCCCCTTTATTCTATTTGCAAACATGACGTGTCCCCTTGAACTTGACAAACATTGGAGGGGCACTTAAGTTGGGAGACTTGGAGCATAGCACTTGATGTAAATCTATGATATAAATGCTTTGATAATTTTAATTGTATTTTTCATATTTTATGCATTTTTTTTCTTTTCTGGACTGAATTATTTGAGAGTAGGAATTTTAAAAATTCATCTTTATTTGCTGCGTGAAATAATAAGTGAACTGGGAGGCTTTGGTCCACTGACAAAGTTTATCTAGAGCAAATGTTTGTTAAGGGTGGATGCAATCCATATAAAACTCTTGTGAAACTTTGTTGGATTTATTTATTTTTATTGACATATAATGTATTACTTCTTTCAGGGGTACAAGTCTGTGTTCATCAGACTTACACAATTCACAATGCTTACCATAGCACATGCCCTCCCCAAGTTCATCACCAGCTACCCATACCCACCCAGCCACTTCTACTCTAGCAACCCTCAGCTCTTTTCCTGAGATGAAGAGTCTCATGGTTTGCCTCCTTCTCTGGTTTCATCTTTATTCATTTTTCCCTCCCTTCACCTATGATCCCTGTCTTGTTTCTCAAAATTCTCATGTAAGTGAGATCATATGATAATTATCTTTCTCTGATTGACTTATTTTCCTTAGCATAATACACTCTAGTTATAACCATGTCATTGAAAATGGCAAGATTTAGTTTTTTTTTTTGGCTGGATAATATTCCATCATATATATACACACCCTATCTTTTTTATGAATTATCTGTTAATGGACATCTAGGCTCTTTCCGTAGTTTGGCTATTGTGGACACTGATGTTATAAACAGGGTGCACATGCCCCTTCAGGTCACTACATTTATATCTTTGGGGTAAATACCCAGTAGTGTGATTGCTGGGTCTTGGGATAGCTCTACTTTCAAACTTTTTGAGAAAACATATTGTTTTCCAGAGTGGCTGCACCAGCTTGCATTCCCACCAAGAGTGTAGGAGGATTCCCCTTTCTCCACATCCTTGCCACATCTGTCATTTCCTGACTTGTTAATTTTAACCATTCTGGCTTTTGTGAAGTGTATATCACTGTGGTTTTGATTTGTATTTCCCTGATGCCGAGTGATGTGGAGCACATGTGTCTGTTGGCCATTTGGATGTCTTCTTTGCAGAAACATCTGTTTGTGTCTTCTGCCCATTTCTCGATTGGATTATTTGTTCTTTGGGTGTTGAGGTTGAGCAGTTCTGTGTAGATCTTGGATACTAGCCCTTTATCTGATATATCATTTGAAAATATCTTCTCCCATTCTTTCAGCAGTCTTTTGGTTTTGTTAACTGTTTCTTTTGCTGTGCAAAAGTTTTTGATCTTGATGAAGTCCCACCAGTTCATTTTTGCTCTTGCTTCCCTTGCCTTTGGCAACGTGTCTAAGAAGAAGTTGCTGTGGCTGAGGATGAAGACATTGCTGCCTGTGTTCTCCTGAAGGATTTTGATGGATTCCTGTCTTACACTGGGGCCTTTCGTCCATTTTGAGTCTATTTTTGTGTGTGGTGTAAGACAATAGTTCAGTTTCATTCTTCTGCATGTGGCCGTCCAATTTTCCCAACACCATTTGTTGAAGAGACTTTTTTCCATTGGACATTCTTTCCTGCTTTGTTAAAGATTAGTTGACCATAGAATTGAGGGTCCATTTCTGGGCTCTCTATTCCATTACATTGATCTATGTGTCTGTTTTTGTGCCAATACCATATTGTCTTGATGATTACAGCTTTGTAACAGAGTTTGAAGTCCAGAATTGTGATGCCACCAGCTTTGGTTTTCTTTTTCCAACATTCCTCTGGCTCTTCAGTGTCTTTTCTGATTCCATATAAATTTTAGGATTATTTGTCCCATTTATTTGAAAAATGTTGATGGTATTTTGATTGGGATTGCATTAAATGTGTAGATTGTGCTAGGTAGCATAGACATTTTCACAATATTTTTTCTTCCAATCCATGAGTGTGGAACGTTTTCCATTTCTTTGTGTCTTCCTCATTTCTTTCATGAGTATTCTACTTTTTTTTTTTTTTTTGAGGACGTATTCTTTGCCTCTTTGGTTAGACCTATTCCTAGGTGACTTATGGTTTTGGGTGCAATTGTGAAGGGATCAACTCCTTAATTTTCTCTTTCTTCTGTCTTCTATAGAAATGCAACTAATTTCTGTGTATTGCTTTTATATCCTGACACTTAACTGAATTCCTGTATGATTTCTAGCAGTTTTGGGGTGAAGTCTTTTGGGTTTTCCACATAAAGTATCATATCATCTGCAAAGAGTAACAGTTTGACTTCTTTGTTGATTCAGATGCCTTTAATTTCTTTTTGTTGTCTGATTGATCAGGCTAGGATTTATTGTACTATATTGAACAGCAGTGGAGATAGTGGACATCCTTGCCATGTTCCTGATTTTCGGGAAAACGCTCTCAGTTTTTCCACATTAAGAATGACATTCACATAGATGTCTTTTTGATATTGAGGTATGTACCATCTATCTATCTCTACTTTGTGAGGAATTTTAATCAAGAAAGAATACTGTACTTTGTCAAATGCTTTTTCAGCATTTATTTAGATTATCATATGGTTCTTGTTCTTTCTTTTCTTAATGTATTGTATCCCATTGATTGATTTGGAGATGTTGACCCAACCTTGAAGCCCAGGAATAAATCCCATCTGCTCATGGTGAATAATCCTTTTAATATACTGTTGGATTCTATTGGCTAGTATTTTGGTGAGGATATTTGCATTCATGTTCATCAGGGATATTGGTCTGAAATTTTCCTTCTTGATAGGGTCTTTAGTTTTGGGATCAAAGAAATGCTGGTCTTGTGAACTGAGTTTAGAAGTTCTCTTTCCATTTCCATTTTATGGAACAATTTCAGGAGAAAAATGAATTCTTCTTTATATGTTTGGTAGAATTCCCCTGGGATGCCATCTGGTCTTGGGCTCTTGTTTGTTGGGAGATTTTTTTATTACTGCTTCAATTTTCTTACTGTTGGGGGTCTGTTCAGGTTTTCTATTTCTTCCTGGTTCAGTTTGGTAGTTTATAAGTCTCTAGGAATGCATCCATTTCTTCCAGAATGTCAAATTTGCTGGCATATAGCTGTTTGTAATATGTTCTTATAATCATTTGTATTTCTTTGGTGTTGGTTATGATCTCTCCTCTTTCATTTATGATTTTATTAATTTGGGTCCTTTCTCTTATCTTTTTTGTAAGTCTGGCCAGAGTTTATCAATCTTATTCTTACAAAGAACCAGCTCCTCCTTTCATTGATTTCTTCTACTGTTCTTTTGGTTTCTATTTCATTTCTTCTCTGTTGTTTATTTCTCTTCTCTTGCTGGGTTTAGGCTTTATTTGGTTTCTTTCTCCAGCTCCTTTATATGTATGGTTAGGGTTTGCATTTGGCACCATTCTTGTTTCTTGAGAAAGGCTTGTACTGTTATATGCTTTCCTCTCAGGACTGCCTTTGTTGTGTCCCACAGATTTTGAACAGTTTTACTTTCATTATCATTTGTTGCCATGATTTTTTTCCAATTCTTCTTTAATTTCCTGGTTAACACATTAATTCTTAGTGGAATGTTCTTTAGCCTCCATGTATTTGAATTCTTTCCGACTGTCCTCTTGTGATTGATTCTAGCTTCAGATCATTGTGGTCTAAAAATATGCAGGAAATGATCCCAATCTTTTTGTACTGGTTGAGAACTGATTTGTGACCCAGGATATGCTCTGTTATGGATTATGTTCTATGTACAATAGATAAGAATTTGTATTCTGTTGCTTTGGGATGGAATGTTTTGATATCTGTGATGTCCATCTGGTTCAGTGTGTCATTTAGAGCCTTTATTTCCTTTTTGCTCTTTTGCTTAGATGATCTGCCCATTTCAGTGAGGGGGTGTTAAGGTCCCCTATTATTGTATTATTGTTGATGTGTTTCTTTGTTTCTGTTATTAATTGGCTTATATAACTGGCTGCTCGCATGTTAGGGGCATAGATATTTAAAATTCTTTTATCTTCTTGTTGAATAGACCTTTTAAGAATGATATAGTGTCTTTCCTCATTCTTTATTATAGTCTTTATTTTATATCTAATTTATTTGATATAAGAATTGCTACTCCAGCTTTCTTTTGATGTCCATTAGCATGTTAAATGGTTTTCCACTACCTCACTTTAAATCTGGAGGTGTCTTTGGGTTTAAAATTAGCTTCTTGCAGACAACATATTGATGGTTTTGTTTTGTATTTGGGTTTGTGTGTGTGTGTGTGTGTGTGTGTGTGTGTGTGTGTTTTAATCCAATCTTGTACTTTGTGTATTTTGATTGGGACATTTAGCCCATTTACATTCAAGGTATCTTTTGAAAGATATGAGTTTAGTACCATTGTGTTGCCTGTAAGTTGACTATTACTGTATATTATCTCTGTTCCTTTCCAGTCTGTTAGTTTTAAGCTTTCTCTTTGCTTAGAGGACCATTTTCAATATTTCCTGTAGGACTGGTTTGGTGTTTGCAAATTCTTTCAATTTTTGTTTGTCCTGGAAACCTTTTATCCCTCCTTCTATTTTTCAATGACAACCTATTTTCTCTTTTAGTGCTCTGAATATATCATGTCAGTCCTTTACAGCCTGCCAGGTCTCTGCAGATAGGTCTCCTGCCAATAAGTTATATCATCATAGGTTGCAGACATCTTGTCCCATTTTCTCTTTGTCTCTGAGATTTGTAAGTTTCACTATCAGATGATGGGGTGTTGACCTATTTTTATTGATTTTGCAGGGGATTCTCTGTGCCTCCTGGATTTTGATGCCTGTTTCCTCTCCCAAATTAGGGAAGGTCTCTGCTATAATTTGCTCTAATATGCCTTCTGCCCCTCTCTCTTCTTTTTCTGGGATCCCAGTTATTCTAATATTGTTTTGTCTTATTTATCACTTATCTCTTGAATTATCCCCTCATGATGTATTTGTTGTTTATCTCTCTTTTTCTCAGCTTCTTTATTCTCCATCAATTGGTCTTCTATATAACTAATTCTCTCTTCTACCTCATTTGTTGTAGCAGTTAGATCCTCCATCTTTTATTGCACCTCATTAATAGCTTTTTTTTAAATTTCAACTTGGTTAAATTTTAGTTCTTTTATTTCTCCAGAAAGGAATTCTCTAGTATCTCCTATTTTTTTTCAAGTCCAGTTAGTATATAATTGTCATCCTGAACTCTAGTTCTGACATCTACCAATGTCCATATTGATTAGGTCCCTGGCAGCTTAAACTGCCTCTTGTCCTTTTAATGAGGCAAGGTTTTCCATTTTGTCCTTTCGTCTACAGAAGAATAAATGAATTAAAGAACAAAGTGCTAAAATCTAACAAACACTCCAGAAAAATATACACTAAACAAATCAGAAGAGACCTGAAATGGGGTGGGGGGCAGTGAAAAAAAAAAAAGGAATATGATTTGGCTGGTGAAAAGAACAGAATCACATACTAGAATTTGGGTGTGTTTTGGTCTGTTAGAAGAAATTGCCTCCCAAAATTCTAAAGAAAAAAAAAAAAAAACTTTCCCTTTCCTTGTTTCTCTCAAGTCTATTCTCTTGCCAGCAGTTAGAGTGATCCTATTTAAATAAAGTTTAGATTATATCATTCAACCTCAAAATCCTCCAGTGCCTACCCTTTCTTTCACTGATGCTAACATAAAAAGAGACTATGTATGTTTTTGTAAGTTGGGATAGGGGAGGAGTCATACATAATATCCTTAATCAGATGACTGCAGATTATTACCTCCAGTGACATATGTTGAGGTGGAAGAAAATGGAAGTACAAGGATGCTAGACTCTAGACTTAATAGAATTGAGGAACATAGTTTTGAGGTCAAACACATGGGAATGTAGTCTAGCAGTATCACATTCCAGCTGAGATATCCTGGGTCAATAATTTGATATGAAAATAGCATCTCACAAGAATTGAGTAAGATAAGGTAAGACCATTAGTACAAGTTAAAATAAATTGTACAAGAGATATTTGGTAAAAGAGATATTTGGTCCCTTTAAGCTCTTTTTAATTACTATCAAATGCATTAAATCTTACATTTTTAAAACAGAGACAGTGTTTTTATTAAGAGATGATCTTGAAGCAAAGTAACAGAAATACCATAAAGTGAGAAGAAAAGAATAAACCTTTTCTTCCCAAGGTTACCATTCTCTACCTGGCACAAGCAGAATAAATGGAGACTAGAGTAGCCATGACTAACCATGTCACAAGGTACCAGCTTTAAAAAGGTAGAGACAGAGAAATATTAAATCCTTCTAACCCAGATGTATTTGCTTTAGAGAATAGCTTTAAAAATCCCAACAGGGAAGGTAACTAATTCTACAAAAATTACATTTTCATCTATGATCCTTTCGTTCTTCATTTCCTCTTCCTATTTTTACCCACTGGTTTATGCTTTCTTATTTTTGGAAATGATTAATCATCAGTGGGGTAACAGAATTTTATTTTAGACAATTGGCAGGCTAAAGTTATCTGAAGTTATGAATCATTATCAAATGTTGAGCAGGAAGCTCACACATGTACTTGTGTGTGTGTGCGTGTGTGTGTGTGTGTGTGTGTGTTTAATTTATATAACAGCTTTTCACTTTGAAGCTTAAAAGAAATGACCTGTTATAGGGTACTCCTGTCATTGTTCTTTGTGCTTCTACATGTTCTTTCTGGGATTATTTTATAGAAGCATCAAAATAGTTAAACAGGATAACAGATAGATGAAATAGGTCACAAGAATCTGTATATATTTAATACATTTCTCAATTTCTTCATTGATATGCTTCCGGAAATATCTCAGAATTATGCAAAAGCAGAATACTTTAGTTCATCAAATCATCTAACTAATAATTAGTGTGTTCCTCCCTCATTTATCTGATTTTATTTGCCAAATTAACTTCATTGCTTCAGGCACAATAGGCTCCACACTGCTCTCTCTATGCTATGTTTATTCCATCTTTGGCCTCTGATCAGCATGGCCCTCTCTTGCCAAATCTTTCCATATACAACTCTATGATCCCTCCAAAACTCATTGGCTGCAAAGTTCTTTCAACTTCCATAACACTTAAATTGATGCAGATGCTACATAGATTGTGCAAGAGGTAATCACCTTAAGAAAATGGAATGGTGTCAGCAAGGTTATTAGTTAAGGAATGGACTATGTTGTTTGAAACAATGGGCAAAACATTAGTAGTTTGGGGTGCCTGGGTGGCTCAGCCCTTAAGCAACTGCCTTTGGCTCAGAACATGATCCCAGGGGCCTGAGATCAACTCCCATATGAGACTCCCTGCTCGCTCAGTGGGGAGCCTGCTTCTCCCTCTCTAGCTCCCCTGTACTTGTGTTCCCTCTATCACTCTCTCTCTCTGTCATAAATAAATAAAAAATCTTTTAAAAAGAAAAACAAAACAAAACAAAATTAGTAGTTTAAGGATAGACTCTTATTTTCTCTCAATCAAAAAAGTCCAACATAAAGAGATAGTGCTAACAAAGAGATTCCATGTGTTGGGATTCCATAATTCTTCAAATGCATTGCTCTGCCTGTGTTGGGATTCCATAATTCTTCAAATGCATTGCTCTGCCTGTCTCAGTGTGTGACCTTCAACTTTTGGAGTTAAGTAAGTGTTCTGGCTTCTGCCACCACACATTCAGCCCAGCAGGCATCACATGTTATAACTCCTTCTTTAGGAGTAACTCATCATGTCCATCCATAGGCTCATTGGGAAGAACTTGATCACATGGCCAATCCAAACTGCATGGAAGTCTTTAGTCAGATGGTCATATGACCAGCTTCAACTTGGGGTTTTGTCCCCCTATATAAAGACATGGGGGGAATGGGTATTGAAATACCATTTTAATTACCATTAATATAATCTGCCAGTAGGGAGAGAATGTTTTAGTGTCTTCTGTGCAAGATTCCAGCATGTTTTGTAGTTCTTTCTGTTTATTGTGAATTATTTAGTTGGCACCCTCGTCTTAAACATTGGTCACATGAGCTTTGTTAACATCAACTGGAATCTGTAAGTTCCACCAAACAGGGTGCTGACAGGTCTGAGTGCCAGAACCTGGAGGACTGGGGGCCAACAGATGGTAGATTTCACCATGGGAGCTGCCACTTCACAGGTTGCCTTGCTACCCAACCAGTCAGTATCTCCTAGCCAACATACCTCTGTAAGGCCATGTGCCAAGAGAACCTATTTCAACTTGTAATTCTCTTTTGTAGACATTTGGATACTCAGTAATAGTCTGCTAAAACCAGTTCCAAGGGCATATCCCCTGCTGAAAAGCAGAATCTTGGTTTCTCATTTAATCTTCAGAGCTAGTGCTGTTCTCCACACAGTTTCTTGGATACCTAACACACCAGAGCAATTTTGATAGCAAATATGTTTACTACTGAAGTTAGGAGACCTATTACATGTCACTTCTTCCCCAGCATACCTGGGTTCTCCCACAACAAGACCGATAGTCATGGAAATGTGCTGAATGACCTTCATCACTCATAGGAATTTTAAAATAAGAAATATTATTTTAGATATGTATGTCTCATCTTTTCAAATATGTTGTAAGCTTCTTTGGGAAAGACTTCTTTGTACTATAAGCTGGATAGTTAGTGGTTATAAATTAGTACTTATGATTTTAATATTTTATTTTCTACTTTATACATATGATCACATGACCATTATATAATAATTTATATACCATATAGTGAGTATTAAAGATGATAACTAGGGGCACCTGGTTGGCTCAGTCAGTTGTGCATTTGACTCTTCATTTTGGCTCAGGTCATGATCTCAGGGTTGTGCGATTGAGCCCCACACTGGACTTCATATTCAGCAGGGAGTCTGCTTGAGATTCTCTTTCTATCTCCCTCTCCACCTTCCTTCCCCTACTCTCTCTCTCTCTCAGATAAGTAAATAAATCTTTAAAAATAAAATAAAAATTTAAGATAATAACTGTTATCTAATTTAATTTCAGAAAAGTCCTATGATATATCCATCAACACTTCAAGCATTATATATGATGAGGTTACAAAAGTGATTTGCTCAAGCCCATTCTGGAAGTACATGGAGGACTCTTCAAATAAAAGTATGTTTAAGTGTAAAGGACTGTGCTTGTTATCACTGCACTACTCTGCCTATTTAGTTTAGTAAATCAAAGTATTGTATACTTTATAATTCTTCTAAGTTTCATTTAATATATATTTATTGGCTCTAAATATAGCGGGTTCACTGGAGTATCTAGGGTAAATAGCATGAATAAATATTTATTTCCCAATATACATAGATACTTATCATCACTGTACAGAATGGACTAAAGTCTGTTTACTTAGATTTTCATATTCTTTGAGATATCTTTGGACAGAAGGTACACAGAGATGTATGATTAAAAATTATGGGGAATTGGTCATAAAAAGGGGAAAAGAATTTTGTTTTTGACAACTACCTGAGTTACTAAACTGTGTCTAGTAGTAGGTTCTCTTTTGTGAGCATTGGGATTCCCAAATTTCAGAAATTGGTATTAGAGTTAACAGCTTCATTATGGTTTTGCATTTGGGTGTAGTATCTGCATTGTAGCCGGCTTGGATGTCCCTGAGGTTATTTACTTTTCCAAATTCATGGGAACTTCTTACATTAGAGTGGGAACTTGGCATGCACAAGTATTTTCTGATTTTTGACGACTCTTCTTTCAGTTTTACCAAATTATTAGATTGGGATATTCCTGGCTTTTTTCACCCAGGTTCCCAGCATATAAATTCAGCTTAATAGGCAAAAGCATTTACACAAAAATACATGATTCCTTCTTTCTGAAGGTTTGCATGAAAAAGAGAGAGAGAGAAATATGACAAGTCCAAGGGCTGTGGAAGTTTGGGGGTAGGGTGGCATGGAGAGGGAGAGAAAGAGGGGGAGAGAGAGAGAGAGAGACCTAGAACACGGCCTATGCTCAAATGTTAGCCTCCATAGCCAATTTCCCTCCGTAAGAAATGCTCAGGGGCCTGACTGAGCTTCATTGACATTTCAGTCTTTTTAGGAAGGAGCTCAAATGATTCAAACAAATTTAGCTCTCATTTCTAATAAACGAAAGGCACTTAGTGATGCAATGTGATTAACTTTTTTTTTTTTTTTTTAAGAGGGGAAGTATAAATTCACATGAGTTCTAAGGGACTTAAAAAATGAAATACATGGTCCCTAAGAATCCATGCAGGTGTTGAGACTAAAAATAAAACACTCACCCCTAAACCATTTTGAAATACTCTTAGGTTAATAGCTGAGAAAAATAGAGCAAATGTAATAAAATGCATGTTTTGAAATCACCAACCAAGATTGACTTTTGTCATTATCAATTTTAGGAGGTTCAGCCTTACATACTTTTGTCTTCCTCCACACTTATCATCTACAGACTGAAGAAAGATAAGAGCTGAAGTCTGCACACAAATTAATCCAAAATAAAGGGAAAAAAATCTGTTTTAAACATTTAAAACACACACAATCAAAACACTCAGGTTTCTGCACTTCACAACACCTTAATTTCCATCAGTCTGTGCAGCTGTGTGCTTCCCACAGTGCAAAGACTCATGAAGGGTATATTAATTAAGTCATTATGCCCTGAGAGATAGGTATAATTACGAATCTTCTCACCATACTATTTTGAGTTTCTAAAATTCAATAAGTTAGAGGCTGTTTTTTTTTTTTTTTTCAAGGTGCCACAGGGGATTTTTAAAAAGCCAACAACAAAACAAAAAATCCATAGAACATAAATACTACCATACTCCCCAATAGGAGAGAGCATTCTAGAAATAGCCATGCAGAGAGGAATTGTTTGCCCCTCTCAGTCCAGTTTAAGAACTACTATTACTTGGGATAACTGGGTGGCTCCATCGGGCAAGCCTCTGCCTTTGGCTCAGATCACAATCCCAGGGTCCTGGGACCCAGTCCTTTGTTGGTCTTCTTGCTTTGTGGGGAGACTGCTTCTCCCTCTGTAACTGCCTCTGCCAGCTTCTCCCCCTGCTTGTGCTCTCTCTCTCTGTGACAAATGAATAAGGGAAATCTTAAACAAAACAAAACTACTATTACAGACTTCCCACAAGAATCACCTGTACATGGTCAGGTATATGTGGATATGAGAGAAGGCTGTCCTAAAAGCAAATGAACAGAAGGAAACCAAGGCTGGAGGATCTCCCATTCTTTTATCTCATAGGTATGAAATGCATACTTTTAAAGTAAAGAAACAAGATCAAGCAAGATGCTTCACCATCCTGTCCAATGTCTTTAAGAGAAGTGAAGTAAGTGTTATCTTTAGTATGGTTGCATGGAAAGCTCCAAATACCAAAGATCATATTCTATAAAGGTGATCCACAATGTCTATATGCTCTTAAGCTTGAGATTTTGAGCAACCAGCAAGCAGGATCGCATTTTTTGTTATTGCATGCAGTTATCTCTTTGCCATACCTAGATATAAATCTAGTTTCTTCCAACAAGTAGAGAAAAAAATTAAGATCAGAAAGGGGATAATCGGGCGCCTGGGTGGCTCAGTGGGTTAAGCCGCTGCCTTCGGCTCAGGTCATGATCTCAGGGTCCTGGGATCGAGTCCCGCATCGGGCTCTCTGCTCTGCAGGGAGCCTGCTTCCTCCTCTCTCTCTCTGCCTGCCTCTCTGCCTACTTGTAATCTCTCTCTGTCAAATAAATAAATAAAATCTTTAAAAAAAAAAAAAAAAAAAAAAAGAAAGGGGATAATCTAAGTATCTTATCCAAACCAGCTAGTGGGACATTGAGAAAGTAACATCTAAATGCTGCCAGAGCAAATTTGGTATATTCTCTTTGCATTCAGAAATAAACTTCCCCAGGTATTTGTAACAAATTTGGAGTATAGAATAATTCATTCAAAATTTCAGAACTTCTTAAGCTTGGGTAGCATGTCTTTAATTTAACTTCAAGTTGGTCTGTATACTTATGTTTGTACACAAAATGTCTTCTGCTTCACGCTGTCTTTTTAATATATAGTACTAACCTCTCTCAGTAAGAATATATTTGTCTTTGAAAGTATATTCAACACTTTTGAATTTACCCAAACTCTTTAATCTGGCATGTGAGGTTTTTCCACGTGCTGACTTCATTCTAGCTTTCCATTCTTCTCTCTGGGTTGTTTACAAGAAACATTCCTTCAGTTAAGTTTATCAGAGGAACTATAACACAGTAAGTAAGTTGGGAATTCCAGTTACAATTCCACCTCTACTCACATTACTTAACCCTTGTCTTAGTTTTCAAATCTATAGAATGAAAGAAGAGAACCTACCTTATTGACTTGAAAAACAAGTGGATTAATCCATGTAAAACACTTCCAGCCTTGTTCCACACATGGAAAGCACTCAGTCAAAGCTAGCTATTATTATTTTACCACAAATACCTTTTGTCCTTTTCAACTACCACCATTTGATCACTCTACCTTTTTATTTTTATTTTATTTTTATTTTTGCCTAGATCAGCCTTTCTGTCCTTCAAGAACCAAGGAAATTCAGATCCTTTGTGAAGACATTCTGGAACTTTGTGGCATGATCTGTTATATTTGACCTTGAAATTAGAAAACTTATTAAATATCTTGTCAGCCCTTTCTTGCAAAAAAAAAAAAAAGGTGAGAATTATGTGACTTTCATGCTATACATATGCTAGAAGACACTTTCTAATTCTCTGTAATGGTTGTCACATCTAAGTAGTCATACTCTATGTTTTTACATGCCACACCCTGGACACTTAACCCACCCTCATTTCCTGACCTCTTATGATATATCCTATCTGTGTCATTTTTTTGCCTACTATTTTTAATTATTTGATGAATTTATACATTTTGCATTCCAATTTATTCTCTTATGGACCAGGTGCCTACAATTTTTTTCTATGTATCCCCTCAGTCTGCTTTATTTTTCCTTCCCCTTTGGAATGGCCATAAGGCTCAAATTGGAATCATGACCATTTATTTGCATAGAATCACACTCTAAGTCACAGGAAACCAAGTGTTATGTGCATATGCACCATTTACAACTTTGACTGAAGTGAATGTCTTTTACCTTTATCTGCAGAACCTGGTGTAATACCAACTGAATTGCTCTCTGAGTCACCAATTCTCAAATACTCCAGAGATGGGGCAGAGAGGGGGGTTGGCAACTGAAAAAAGTAAGGAACAATTTCAGGCTGGTGCATGGGTCTCTCAGGGATTTATGAGAGAAGGGGAGCTTAGGTTCTGGCCATTTTGTCTACAGAAACAGAGCAGGAAGGAAATAAAAAGCTTCTAAGTAAACATAGACATAAACAAGGATTCTTTTAAACATCTGATATCAGAGCATCCTATGCCTCGGCTTCTTTCATTGACCAAAGCAAGTCATGTTGGACTTGCTAAATTTGAAGAGTAAAGAAGTACAATCCTACCATGTGCCTGAAAGGAGGAAATATGGAAATACTTGGTGTAACAGCACTAAAGATGATCTTGGTAATTCTGTTCCTGTATCTTACCAATAGCCAAAATAATAGAATGTGACTCAATACAGTAAGTTTTTTACTATAATATTATTTGCTTTTTCTCTTGGTTAAATTTCTGCAGTTATGTTATTAATATAACTCCAAACCAAGAGGTTAATTCATAAAATAATAGTAGTAAGTATAATAAAATAAAGCTCAATGAGTCATACTTAAAGTGACCAGTTTCTTTTTATACCCTGCCCACCTCTTCCCTATAAAGTCATGTTTCCCTACTTCCACATCAAGTTTTCTCTGGACCAGCCAAGCAGTCACAAAGCACACAGACCAGTGAGATCCCACAGCAGATAAACTGCAATGCTTCCTCCACCCACCCGTCCTTTCTAAAGCTGTCATTTCCCTGGGATAGTAGACTGACTCATCAGTTGGATGAGACAGCGGGTCCACAGAGGAGGAAGCCAAACCAGGGATGTTTACAGAGGGAGGATTTACAAACTTGACTTGGCAAGGACTATAAGACAGAGCTGACTTCAGTGTCTGACACAAGTATTTTATCATTATTTGTTCTGGTTACCTAGGGATCAAAAGAAAAAGACTGGCAAGCCATCAAAAGATTTTTCTGACAGCTAGGAAGACATATGTGAGTATGGAGAGAGACTGGTTGAGGTATTCTTCATAGGATATTTAATATACTGTATATCCTCACACAGAGCTCAATGGACACACATTAATGCCGCTTTGACTTTTCAAGTAACCTCTGTGGGAAATGTTGCTGTTCTTTGGGGAAGCCTTTATCTTGGGTGAAAAACAGTTCCTGAGTAGGTGATACTCATACAGGACATATGCACACAATCTCCATTTGGACTCATCAATCATTTTTATTATGGCCAAATTATTCAAGGCTATAAGATATAATGAAAAAAAAAAAAAAAAGCCTTGTTAATACTAAAACGTCCAAGAGAGTACTTAGGGAAATTAAATAGACTGGGAAACATATGTTAGACGTCTTCCAAATTGGAATTTGTAAATAAATGATTCTGGTTTAATCACATGGCAATTTACAGGGACATTTTTAGTAAAAATGATCACATCACAATCTCTGACAAGAATTTGATACAAATTGAGCTATTTGGTTTGCTGCATGAGTAGTTTTAGAGTTTTTATTTGTCATTAATCTTTTTAAACACTTGGTTTATTATTTTACTCAAGAATTCTGTTTTTAAGTCAATTATACTGTGAATTTTGAAATACAGCTCAGTGTCTAAAGCCTGCTATTAGCCTTCAAGTCCACAACTCTCTGCAGTCATGACAGTGTTCCACGTCCCATTGCTTGATAGCAATGCAAACTCTTACTTTATGAAAGATGTGTTTAGTCTTTGGCTACAAATTTGGGCTGCTATTTTGTAGATTTATTTGCTTTGATGAGGGAAGAAAAGCTAGCACTCTCACTGATTCTAGGCACTGGACACACAGAGGGGGATAAGAACTCTGTGATCCTCCAGTTTTCTTGTAAATTAATCCATTCATGTGAGACCATTAGTGCTGAGTATATATCTCAGATGATAGACATTTAGGTGGGATGAAAGAGATTGGAGATGGGGAAATAATACATAGATACATGCTGTAGCAGCAGGCTAGCATCCCTCAAAAAATGTTTATCCATTCTAAGATGCATAGTGATCTTTTCCCCATTTATCCTGTAATTAGATCAGACGATGCAACCAGGTTTGAACAATGAAAAGTGAGGGGAAAAAAACACAAGCAACTTCCCAGGCATCTCAAGCTTTAAAAAAAAAAGACCTCTCTCCTTGGACTTTGACATTGTTCCCCTTCCCATGATCTGAAACATAGACATGGAAATCATCAAACTTCCACCATGCAAATGAGTAGGAGAATATGGAGGTTTTTGCAGCAACAATATAGATGGAGGGAATTGGGACCCTGGATAGCTTTGTGAAATAAACTTCTACTCAATTCTGGGGTCTTGATTTTTCTTTTCTTTTCTTCTTCTTTAATGTTTACAGTAGATCATTTACTCTAACCAAGAGAAGTCACTCATTTCAAGGTATTTTCAAACTCTTTCAGTGTGATAGGGAGCACTTAATTTGGACATCATATAAAAGCCACTTGGGAGCATAACTCTTTTTGATATCTAAGAAGACATCCTAGGGGCACCTGGCTGACTCAGTTGGTAGAACATTTGGTTCTTAATTTCAGGGTCTTGAGTTTGAGCCTCACGTCAGTGTAGAGGTTACTTAAACAAATAAAATTTAAAAAAGAAAGATCCTAAAAAAAAAAAAAAAGAAAAAGAAAGAAAGAAAGAAAGAAAGAAAGAAAGAAAGAAAGAAAGAAAAGAAAGATCCTAGGAATATCATATTAGTACCCAGGTTGTTTCTGGAGCAGGAGTGTCTTCTTCTATAGATAAAGAACAGTCCTGAGTCTTCAGTTTGCTTATACAGAGGTTATTCTTAATTACCTGAACCACACCATATTTTTTTGGTTTGTTTCTTCTGACTCTCTTGACAACTTAGGCACCTGGCCTAATACTCCTTCCTCTTTCAGGACCTTATTCCTCCTTGTTTTGATAGGCATTAATGGATTTTACAAAAAAGCTATCAGAAACAATAAAAACAGGACCTTAGGAAAGGCTGCCTTTCAAATATAGAATTTTGTGTGTCCAGATGTTATTAGAACCAACTAAATAGTATTCTTTCTTAACTTATCACTCAAACTCACTTCCTGAAACTTAGTCTATGTTAAGTGATCCTTCTAAGGTGTTTGTTCAAATATATCACATGGATAGATTTGCCACAAAGAGAAATATAGATCAAACCACTTTGACATTATGAAATTCAGGACATGTAATAAGCAGAATAAAAATTGCATGCACTTTAGTAATTACATCACCCCTATCATTTACTCTGGTAGGTTTTAGTGAGGAGAAAACAGATATGGTGCAGCTTCCCAAATAATTAAGAAAGAACTTGGCAGTGGAAGACTAGAGGGAGAAACCACTATATGAAATGCCTCTCTCTCTCTCTCTCTTCTCATTGTTTCTTAGTTTTTCTCCACAAAACATAAAAGCAATGAGTACCCAAATGAGAAACATTAATCTTTTAAGTTTTAGTTTTATAGGTGGAGAGTTTAGCTTTTTTGTAGTTTCCTTCTTGATCTTCCACATTTAAACTAAGCCTTGATCCCCCTCAGCCTTCTCCCTCAATACAATCCTAATAAGGGAAGCCAGAGATACCAGTTTCTGCCAGTTGCATAGTACATTACTCATTCTAGCCTACACTCTTTTTTCTTCCTGCACAATCCTACCACTGGCAATCATTATCCATGACCATGATGTCCTCACATTCCAAATTAAAAGGAAAAGAGAAACATATGTGAAGAAAAAGTTATCAGTCTTTCTCTTTTCCAAGTATAGCATATTTCTTATGTAAAATTAGATTTCAAAAGGGAGGAAGCAGGTCATGCAAAGAGTTTCTTAAAATGGGGTTGGAAGATCATAAAAGAGAAGGAGTTTATGTACATCTTCATGGGAGGAACTGTGAACTTTTTGAGCTTTTAAGCAAGCCTGAAGTCCCCAACTTGGACTAATGTTCTCCCCACCATGACAACTCACCACCCACTTCAAAAGGAGCCAATCTATTTTGATAAGCTTCAATACCTCATTTGCATAGTAACCAACCAATCCCAATTAACCTAATTATAGTCCCTGTTTTGCATAGAGGACCTAAATGAGAACTATACTTGTAACTTTTTTTTTTTTTTTTATATAATTCTGCCCTCTCTTTGTCTTCTTCTGAACACAGTTTGAGGTTCTACCTCAATTTTTGTCTCCCAAGTTGCAATTCTGATTGCCTGAATAAACATCCATTTATCTTAATTTTCAGTGAATTCATTCTTGGCTGACATTTGAGTGTATTTGTCTGTGTGGATAGATAGATGATATAGATAGACAGATGATAGATATATAACTGAAAGATAGATGATATAGAGATAAAAATATATGTTGCGAGTCAAATACTCGTACTCTTGAAGCTAAAAAAAACTATTAACAAGCCTCAATGTAAAGGGCCCATGAGGGAAACTATATAAAAATTCACTGGTAGAGGAAGTACAACATAGACACGCTCCAAAGACAAAGCAGTAAGGAACTAAACTAATATTTTCAGGTTGAATAGACACAGAGGGAGCACTATATGAAGGGGAAAAAAGAGAGAATAAATGTGCACTAGATGAAATATTAAGTTAATCTCCCAATTATGTTCTCTAATTAGAAATGTGGGATAACATTAACATGCACATGAAAACTGAACTTTGATAAATAAGAGTTAGTGTGTCACAATAGGCAAAGTCATACTCTAAATTCTTGGGCTGAAAGCTATGTGCCCTGAGGGCAATCTGGTCACTACAAATACATTGATAGCAAGTTGGTCTAATAATTTGTTTTAAATAATTAACCATCTGGTCAAAAATGTGTATTAATCACATCCATTTTTTCTCCTATTACTAATTATGTTATAAAATAAAAGATTCAGTTCTCATTTATGAATCCTTAAACATATTCATCATGCACATAGAATTTTTCAGCTTGTTATGTTTCTGATAATTATTCAAGGTCTGAATGTAATATTGAAAAACCTGAGGAAATTAAGTGTTTAATTATGGGGAATGCATCAGCACAAATTAAATGTTTTGCATTAATACACACCAAAAATAAAACCAGAGTTAAACAATCTATCAATTGTTGGAAATTCAGATTCTTCTAATAATATCAATTGTTTTACTTGGACTCAATGACTTTCAGTAAAATCTCATGCTAATTGGAAGACAGAGGTTACTGAAAAGACAAAATTATAAAGCTTGAAAATATTGTTAAACTCTCTTCCAGTTGTAATGCCCTTTCCATAAAAGTAAATGCTCTTTCCAAGTTTTGTGTTCATGTACTTCTTTATTGCATGGTCTGTCTATAGTGAAGAATGTGTTCCCCTCATTCCCAAGCCTTCATGCACCTAGTTAAGTCCTGTGAGTGATTCTGGACAATAGTTTATAGAATAAAGTTGCATAAATCACTACGTTTAAGAATAAACCATGGGATCCTCTAGCTCTCACTTTTTCTTTCAAGACATGAAAGGTTCTCGATTTTAGAAGGCATGACCAAGGAGGGAATCAGCCTCAATCCTTGGGGTACTGTGTAGAACAAAACAGCCCAGGACAGTTTCCCAGTCCCCTAGGAATATGAGGTGAGCAAGAATTTAGCCTTTATAATACCAGTATCCTGAAGATTCAGGGTCTGTGCCTTGTGGTAGTTCATGTTAATTACTGTGACTTCTACAGAAATTAACTCTGCAGGGGAAGTGTAGTTAAAAAATTAGCCCTGAAATATGTCACAGGTTTCATGCTCAGTGAAGGACATTTATTTATTTTATTTTATTTTATTTTTAAATGGCCACAAGCATAGAGGGCTTCTTTTTTTTTTTTTTTAAGATTTTTTAATTTATTTATTTGACAGAGAGAGATCACAAGTAGGCAGAGAGGCAGACAGAGAGAGAGGAAGGGAAGCAGGCTCCCTGCTGAGCAGAGAGCCCAATGTGGGACTCGATCCCAGGACCCTGAGATCATGACCTGAGCCGAAGGCAGTGGCTTAACACACTGAGCCACCCAGGCGCCCCAGTGAAGGACATTTAAAAACCGATTTTAAAAGTTTGGGAATGTGGTAAATATTTGGATAGAACAACCCACGGCAACAATCAGAGTAAAACACGATTTTCTCAGTCAGGTCTCCCTGTAGCATCACTAAGGGAGTGAGCACTGAGTGAGCAGGTGGGGAGGAAGAAAACAATAAAGGGTATTTGAGACCCATAATTGAAAAGAACTTTGCAGCACATTAGTAGCACTAGATAGGAATTTGAACCAATAGATTAGAGTCTTACCAGAAAATGGGATAGAATATATTGAAGGAAAAACAAAACAAACAAAAAAACAAAACAAACTACCAACAGCAACAACAAAAACACCGATTTAAGGTCTCTAAAACTTAGAAGAATGCAAAACAGATACATCTTTTAAAATCTCTTTTTTGGATGCATGAAAGCTCTCAAAACTATAAGGTATTTAGAAAAAAAGGATCCTGGTAGAAAGGAAATATCCAGTTATTTGTCTTCTATTCTGCTCATTTTCCTCCATAAGCCATTTGCAGATTCTTAGGCTCTAGAGGTTGAGGAGTTGAAATAAAGTAACATTTAAAAGACTGAAAACCCGGCAACCCAATGTGGCGAAGTTTGCAAAGAAGCAGATTCTTAGTTTCAGCTCAGGTCTTGATCTCAGGGTTGTGAGACAGCAGATTCTTAGTTTCAGCTCAGGTCTTGATCTCAGGGTTGTGAGATGGAGCCCTGTGTTGGGTTTCTGCTCAAGACTCTCTCCCTCTCCCTCTTTCCTTCCCCCTGCTCTGTGCTTGCTCTTGAGGGCTCTCTCTATCTCTCTCTAAAATAAATAAATCTTTGGGGCACCTGGGTGGCTCAGTGGGTTAAGCCTCTGCCTTCGGCTCAGGCCATGATCTCAGGGTCCTGGGATTGAGCCCCACTTCTGGCTCTCTGCTCAGTGGGGAGCCTGCTTCCTCCTCTCTCTGCCTGCCTCTCTGCCTACTTGTGATCTCTCTCTTTCTCTGTCAAATAAATAAATAAAATCTAAATAATAAAAAAATAAATAAATCTTTAAAATAAGAATGAAAAACTCTGCAAAGTTGGTAACCATGTTACAATTCTGAGGTTACAAAAACTAGAATTCAGAGCAACTGAGCCACAACTTGAGGATTCAGAGTTCTAAACAGAAAAGAAACATAAAGAAGTGAGCCCAGAATTTGGTACAGTGTTTTTTCTTGGGAAGAAGCTGACTCATAGTAGGTGGATAGAATCAGAAAAGCAAGGCAGGAAGTGGTGACTGAGGGTCTCTGACCAAAGATTGGGGCAGTATAAAGGTGCTTGGGGCCAGGGCCAGGGTCAAAGGAGGGGGTCACAAATTGTAACTGAAGTTCTCCCAAGGAACACTGGCCTTGCTAAATAAACCATACAGACTTTGAATTTAAAGTCCCACATGTGTTTCTAAAACACAGCCAAACTGATAGTAGTGAATACACTTGTAACAATTTACTTTACAATGATGCTATTCTTGATGAATTTGTAATTTAAGGAAATTTGCATTATTTCAGGTTGTGATCATAAAAGGTACACTGACTTGTATGACACCATTTAAAATCCTTATAACTGAAGTTGTCATAGCATATGACCTCACTTATATATTTCTGTTATATTTTCTTAGCTCTTATGAGGTTCCAAGAACTGTGCCAGGTAATAAATATATAAAGTAACTAGGACACCACTTATTTTCTCTAGGAGTTTGAAGTCTAGTGGGGAGACATCTACAAAAGCAGATTCTAGACTAGAGGTTATGTGTTATGGTAGCAAAAATCATGGGGATGCTTAAAGACAAAATCATCAAACGGTGGAAAGAGCTGAGATGCCCTTCAACAGATGAATGGATACTGAAGATAAGGCCCATAAATACAATGGAATATTGCATCTCCATCAGGAAGGATGAATACCCAACTTTTATATCAACATGGAAGGGACTGGAGGAGATTATGCTGAGTGAAAAGAGTCAAGCAGAGAAAGTCAATCATGGTTTCACTTACTTGTGGAGCATAAGGAATGACATGGAGGACATTATGAGAAGGAAAGGAAAATTGAATTGAGGTAAATCTGAGGGAAAGATGAACCATGAGAGTCTGTGGACTCTGAGAAACAATCTGAGGGTTTTGGGGTGAGATAGGGGAATGGGTAAGCCTGGTGGTGTGTATTATGGAGGGTATATATTGCATGGGACACTGGGTATGGTGCATACACAATGAATCTTGGAACACTGAAAAAATAAAATGAAATTTTAAAAAGACACATAAGGAAATCACTGTCTGAGGCTCTATGTGTGAGGTCATTGTTACCTTATTCCCATCCCTAGGGAAAACAGTAACCTTAACCATTAGGTTTCCTTGAGGACTAAACAAGTCATTAGCACTTATGTTTAAAACTTTTTTGATGTATATAGATATAGATGCCTATCGATATATACCTGCATATGTATATGTACTATATATGTCTATGTAGATATGTTTTATCTATACTATATATAGGTAATTATATCTATGTTTATATCTAATACATCTACTCTGTATCTATATATATTGTATAAAATATTGTCCTCATTTTACAGATTAGAAAACTGAAGTTGACTAGGCCAGGTGAAATTGACAAGGCTACAAAGCTAGTAAGTGAATGCAGTAGAACTCAAAACCAGATTCACAGCTGTGGATAGACACTCCATGATTCAAGTACCTACAATAAGAACAAAAGGAAGGAAAAGTACAAATTGGCAATGTAGGAAGATCCTCAGCTCAGGTCCTCCCATTGACTCACCCAATCTTATAATCATTTTTCTCTGAAAAAAAAATCTGAAAACTAGATGAACTATTCCCCAAAACAGAGAACAAAAGGGTCATTCAAGATGGGTAGGAGAGGTAGAGACATAATCTCAATAAAAACCCACACCTGAAAAACAGTCTGAGGGGTTTGAAGTGGCGGGGGGGTGGGAGGTTGGGGTACCAGGTGGTGGGTATTATAGAGGGCACAGCTTGCATGGAGCACTGGGTGTGGTGAAAAAATAATGAATACTGTTTTTCTGAAAATAAATAAATTGGGAGAAAAAAAAAAAACCCCACACCTGACATATTGAAAAAAAAAATAGAAAAGGATGTCACTGGACAGGTGTTTCTCCCAGAGGATCAAGAAGTTTGTGTCCAACATTGGATACCCCAGAGCCCTGGGATTTGCACCAGAGATTTGAGACCCTGGAATAACTAGCTTAGAAAGCCAAAAGGGCTGATATTCAGGAATCCCAAAATGCTACAGGAAAGTGAAATTTCCTGAATGTAGTTTCACTCACCCCAAGACCTATAGAGGGTTAGCTCCTTGACATAGGTCTTAGTGATATATTTTTGGATGTGACTCCAAAGGCAGAAAAGACAAAACCAAATAAAACAATGGGACCACATCAAACTAAAAAGTTTCTGCACAGTAAAAAAAATCACAAACAAAACAAACCAAAACAAAACCAAACTCATAGATATAGAGGACAGATTGGTGGTTGCCAGAGGGGAGCGGGGTGGGATGAGTGGCAAAAAGGATGAAATGGGTCCAAAAGTACAAACATCCAGTTATAAAATAAGTAAGTTGTGGGGATATAATATATAGCATGGAGAATATTGTCATAATGTTGTACTACTTTTTTTAATGATTTTATTTATTTATTTGATGGAGAACACACGTAGTCAGAGAGGCAGGCAGAGAGAGAGGAGGAAGCAGACTCCCTGCTTAGCAGAGAACCTGATGTGGGGCTCGATCCCAGGACCCTGAGATTATGACCTGAGCTGAAGGCAGAGGCTTTAACCCACTGAGCCACACAGGTGCTCCAATGTACTTTTTTTTTTTTTTTTTTTTTTTAAGATGACAGATGGCAACTACACTTACTGTGGTACCGTTTTGCAATATACACAAATGTTGAATCACAGCATTGTACACATAAAACTAATGCAATATCTGTACGTCAATTATATCTCAGTGAATATATATATATATATATATATATATATAAAAGTAAGGAAAAATTAGGAGACTAAGCTTTTGGCTTTACTTGTATCCTTAACAATGACTAGGTCAGGGATGACCATTTAGTAACCTTCAGCTGTTTAAATAATTCATGTTTCTTTCACTCACAGTAACCTGTGGCATAAAATGAAACTTCAATAGTGGACATAAACTATAAGCATTCTGGTTCGGTTCTCAGTTATGAAATGGTAGAACACTCAGCCAGCCTCATAGTCCAGTTCCCTGAATGTCATAGTCAGGGTTCAAGTATTTCTAGGCACCACAAAATATTATCTTCTACTTTTTCTAGACATACCTCTTGGTTCTCTGCTCTGAAGTTTCTCACCACTACCAATATTTAGGCATGTAGTTCAATATACCAACTTTCTGTGTTTTTGGGGGGGGTTCCCGCCATGGACTATATCCCTTGCATCTCTCATACTCAGATGTGGTTTGTTACTTCTTTGAAGAAAGAAAGTTCTATCCTGTTTTGGTCTTGAAATAGCAAATGCTCTCCTGCAGGCATGTTAGCAGAAGCTTGTTGAGTGCTCTTTGTTGTTGTTGTTGTTTTTAATCTTATTAGGTAGACCTGTTTTACAGATATGCAGGTACTGGCCATAGAAATTGATTTCAAAAACATGCTGAATGACTTTAGGCTCTAGCTAAAATCTTGTCACCACTTCCCAATATAAGATAGCTAGTGTTTGAAGCTGTGTCACATATATATACCTGCACCTATTCTACTTTGGGAATTTTCTTCTTTTATATTTCTTAGAAATTATAGACTCCGCTCTTCCTGTGATCCTTTCAAATATGTTTCACTCACATTTCAGAATGCATACAAGCTTTGATGCTGTTTCTAAAGTCAGCTATTGCATTTATTTTTATTGAATGGTTGATAGAGATGACAACTGAAGAAAAATTGTTGCAGACCCTCTTGGCCCCATCTTTTTCAGAGTAATTCACTCTGCAGGCTTCTGTTGTATGGGTAATTGAGTGTTATGATGATGCAGTTTTGAGATGGGAATTTAATGTCTTCACTGATGTGGATATTGTACTAACATCTGGAGCAGCCTGGATTCTACAGGTGAAGACCACAAATGCATCCATTCAGCTCTCTGTAAGCAAGAGTCTTCCAGTTTCTTTTTCAAGCAAGTGGACCAAACTGTAACCTTGCCATCATACCTCTACTTAGGACCTCCAGACAAAAGTGTGGTCTCTGAGTGAACAAGAATGTCAGCCCCCTATACTTGGGGGTTGTATGTAGTATTTCCATCTATTCCCCTCCATTATTGTGCATCCATAGCAAAGCTGGACTAGGTTGTGAGAAAACCCAACTGGATGCCATAATTTCCCCATCTATTTGCTCCAAGATAGGCAGGAAGCAGCAGTAAAAAAGCTGGAACAGTATGCTAAGCAGAACAAGCCAGATGGAGTCAAATAGTACATGGCAACACTCATATTGGGATCTTAAAAATAAAAAGGTCAAAGTCATAGAAACAGAGATTAGAAAAGTGGTCTTCAGGGTTATTTTGTGGAGGAAACAAGGAAAGGATGATAAAAAGATATAATAAATCATCTATAAAATGAAAAAGATCTGAAAATCTACTATAAATTTGGTGACTATAATGGATAAAATTTTTGTCTCATATGATATAAATTTCCTAAAAGAGTAGAACTAAAATGAAGAGAATTCTTTTATAGTTGTATACGTGTATCAAATGGCCACAATGCACGCCTTAAATATCTTATGATTTTATATATCAAATAAACCTCAACAAGGAGGAAATTAAAAAAAAAAAAAGAAAGAAAGAAAAAGAAACCTTGCTTATAGAAAGGTACCAGATCTCTATTATTAGACATAACCAAAAGGTAAAATCCAGAATTGGTGTATAATCTAAGGGAAGCCTCTGGCCATTACAACCTGAGTTGATATTTAAATAATGTGAAAAAATTTCCATCTAAAATGGAACCAGAAGACATAAAATGGAAGATCTTATGCATATACCCTAGAGAAATAAAATTTAAGAACTGGGAGACAGATTTCCCACAAATTTCTGATTTATAGAAATTTGATAATGTTGAAATTTCCGTAAATGATAGGGAGTCAGTCAGGGGTTGCCTCATAACAATGTTAGGAAATTTTTGCTTATAGTTTCTAGAGATAAAAACAAGGATTGACCCAGGTCAAGCTGATCTGGCAAATAGACTGAATTGAGCTTAATTTGTGTGACTGGACAGTTTTGTCTGATTGGGGAAATTTTAGGGTTGGTATCTTTTTATTTTTGATTTTAACAAACTGAAACTAAACTTTCTCCTTTTTCATTCCTTGACCATGAAAATGACCTGCTCCAAACCCTCAGTAGACTCTCCTGTAGCTCACAATAGTTTCTGTGTCCTGAATTGCAATTCCTATTATTCCTGAATAAACTCATCTCTTTGACAATTCTGAGCATGACTTGTCTTTCTTTCTTTCTGTCTTTCTTTCTTTCTTTCTTTCTCTCTTTCTTCTTCTTTCATGGACAATGACAGTTAAATCCTTTAGAAAAGGGAGAAATATCAAGTTAAGGTTAAACAGAAACTTGACTTTATAATGATTACTTTTACTCATTTGATCACTTTCCTCCTTACGTGATAGTGATGAAGTTTTAGAATATAGGTGAGGTTCGGTAGGGTGAGGTCCAGAGCCAATGACCAAGAAAGAATTCTTAAGACATCTTTAGTGCAAAATGATGGTTTATTAAAGCACAGGGACAGGCCCCATGGGCAGGAAGAGTGCTGCCCTGGGCTTGTGAGGGGTGAGGGGTGGCAGGTTATGTATCATGGAGTTGGGAAGAGGTAAGGAAAAGAGAGGTTTCAATAGAACTTTCATATGCTAAAAAGGATTTATAAAGATACAGGATGCCAGAGGCCTTGCAATTGCCAAGGTCATTTTGCCCTCTAGCAAGTTATTAACATTAAGATGGGTGGGAGATTCCTAAAGAATGTCACAGGTGTCCCACCCAGGAGTGGGGATGGGGGAATGTTGCCAGGTGTCAGCTTTTGCTTTGTCTTCAGCCAGCCTTCTGTTCCCTCATGATTCCCTCCTGAACAGTTTTGACCCTTAAATCTTTAAGATTGTTGAAGATGGAAGGTCTCAGCTTCTGTAACATCTTCCTTCTGACCAGGGGTGAAGAGTTGTCCCTACCTACTCGGGTCAACACTGGTCAGTTGAGGAATGTGTAGGGAAGTTACAAAAGACAGAGGCAGCTGAGTTCAGGGGAGACTGTTCACGTGATCTGCCCAAGTGGAAAGGATCAAGGATCATCTGTGTGAGTTATGGCAGAGAAGGAGTTGACACCAGGTAAGGAGACATGGGAGAAAACAGCAAAACATGATTAGTGTAACAAAAAGAAAATGAAGCTCAAATTGAGTTTTTTGCTAGTTGACAAAAAAACCCTTTTCCAGTCCAGGAGTTTAATCAATCATTAAAGGAGAGAGGGACTGTTTAAAGTGCTAACTTGAGTATGTCAGAACCCCAAAACTATTTTGTGATCATCTGGAACATAATCATAGTATTTTGTTTTTGCGTTAGCACAACTTCTACCTTGTGTAATGGTTAAAACATTCAATTCCATTCTATTTTGTAAAGCTACTTTACATATTTGTATTATTATAACATTTTAATAGAGAAATGTTACTTCGAGGGTCATTTAGGACTGACAATGTACTTAGTAATCGCTTCCATGTGCCAAACATCCTCCAGTTCCAAAAGGGGAACAAAAGTGGATATTATTGGTCATACCGATGAGACAGAACGAGTTCACCACTGTTTTAAGTTCTGAAAGGTTGGCCAGGTTGGTAATGGCTTTAATAATGCATTTGTGATTCCAAGCAAAACCCAGAGTACAGTGGCCTATCCAGCCTGGGGGAAATCATGAGCATGAGTTAGAGTCATATAACTATTGGGTACCTCTTAGGAGACAGTTCTCCAATTTTCGGTTTCTGTCAAGGGCTATTCAGTTTTGGAGAGCCATTTTTTTTTTTTTTAATGTGTAATAAAAGGTAGTCCATTGTTACTTTGTAGGAACCAAGGGAGTCCAAATCTAGGGACAATTTTCTTTCATGAAGTTTTTGTCATCTCTGTGGCCTTTTTGCCCAAATCAGTGACCTGGCATAAACCCAATATTACTTTCATTGGTTCCTAAGGTCATATCCTCTGATGTCTTTTGAAGTGAATTACAGCTATCTCCTTAGGTAGGTGTACAGCCTTAAGAAGAGTAATAATTTTAGGCCTGTATTTGACTTGTGGAGTTATGGCCTGATAATAAACTCTTCCAAATTGCTCCATGGATGTGTAGCAATGGACTAGGAAAGCATATTTGGAGCCAGTATTAATATCAATTTGTAAGACTTTGGCAATTGCAAAGTGCTAGTGAGCACTATGGCATAACCAGCTTTACTTATTCTTTTTATGAAAACTACTGTCATCAGTAAACCAACTGTCATTTGTATTTTTATTAGGGGCATCTTAAATCTGGCCAACTAGAGTAAGCAATATCAATAACCTCTGAACAGTTTCTGCTCTATAGAGAAAGAAACACAATGGTCAGGTTGAAGTATATGGACAACTATGTTTAAAGTTTTAAGTATTATTTCTGGCATATCTGTAAGTGTAGCCTGGTATTTAATAAAAGTTAGCCTCCATCATCCAATAATGGCCTTTGGTATTTAAGACATTTTGGACCTGAGATGAAGTCATTATAGTCAGGGACTGTACCATAGTGAGCTTTGAGGCTCCTTTTACGAGGAGGGCTATTCTATGCTTAGCTAAAGCATTTGTTTTCAACTGTACTTCAATAGAGTTGGCTTCTAGGATAAATAGGACTAAGGGAAGAAAACCTTTAAGAAGCCCTTTGAGTGGGCCAGCCTTAACAATATCCTGATTACAAAGGATCACTGGCAGATGGGAGAAAACTTGTCAGGAGATAAGGGGAGTCCCATATGCATCATCCAATCCAATCATAAAGAAATTGTGGTCGTCTATTATCTCCACAAGTCCATAGTTAATCATATGGAGTGGGGTATGCTTCTGACTTTTAGGCAGTTATCGTAGTCCCATAGAATTGGTCAAGATGTAAATTATATAATTGTTGGGGAATCAATCCCATTTTCCAGTTGTTTAAATTGTTATGTGCCCATGGGGTTCTGTTATTATCCCCACAGAATAATTAGCAAAAGATTGTCTATATATGAGTTACTGTGGTAATTTTTCTTAAGTTTACCTCTAGTTACCTAGCTTAGGTAAATAACAAACATTTAAAGACAATCAAACCTAGAACTTAACATCCACAAAGGTGTGTTATTGAAACATAATTTTTCTCTCTAAAATAACCCTCATTTCCAGAGATAGCCAAATTAGGACTAATTTATCTGAAAAACAATTCTAGTTTAAACAGATTTGGCCTAATTACTTACATAAGCTCAGCAAAAACAGTGAGTGATCAAATAGATCTTTAAGAATCTGCTTTTGCTGGAGGATTGCCTGGGTGGCTCAGTGGGTTAAAGCCTCTGCCTTTGGCTCAGGTCATGATCCCAGGGTCCTGGGATTGAGCCCTACATCGGGCTCTCTGCTCTGCAGGGAGCCTGCTTCCTCCTCTCTCTCTCTCTGTCTGCCTCTCTGCCTACTTGTGATCTCTGTCTGTCAAATAAATAAATAAAATCTTAAAAAAAAAAAAAAAAAGAATCTGCTTTTGCTGGAACTTCTTATAAGGAATCTCTAGGTTGAACTTTAAGTAGCCTCTCCAGGCCAGAAGCCAAACCAAGTACTTGCCATCAGACATGCCTGCAATACCTGTTGATTTGGGCAAATTCCTCTTCCTGATGTCCCCAAAGTATCCTGATATTCCTGCATCTACCAGGAAGTGACATTCTTTACTCACTTGGTGAGGCTGCAGGGAAGTCTGTAAACAAGGTATCAGGCCAACAGTTCCAAGGGGCTTTATGGCTCCAGGTTTCATAAAGCCAATCTGAGTTCCTTAAAGCTGTCTGGTCATATCTGAGTCTATGCATGTCTTTCTCAAATATGACATTCCAGCCAAAGTCTTGCTAAAATAACCAGTGTTTCCAATGGTGTCCTGTTACAAGGAGAACAGATTCTTATTGAACTTATGCAAAGGATTGATTGCCATGGAAGAATAGTTGCTGTGACCCTTTGAGTTTCAGAGGGTTCAGATAGAGTGAAAAGGTGAATGATTTGATTTTGATTTGTTTACAAATGAATATTTTTACACTTCTGTAAGTCACAGATAACTTAAATAAAATTTTCCTTAGTGTGGAAGAGCAAACATTAGAGAACCAGCAATGTTTAAAATGAGACACATTAAGAGACACAACACTATAATCTTTTAGTTCATTTAGTCCTACGTTACTAGTTCTGGTTTAGTTTGAATGCAGCTTTAGTTAGTTCTGGAAATTCTTATCTATTTCAGTTTTAGGATTTTTAATATACCAAATACCTGTATTTGTCCTGAAAGTTCTTTATATGAATCTCCTTTAAGGTGAAACTCGTTTTACAAGAGAATTAAAACAATTATAAATGACAAAAAACTCAAAATAGATATGGTTAAAGAGTTGATGAGATTAGAATTTACAATATAGCTGGCAAGGAAATCAGGTTATTTCTGTGGCACAGAACATTTCAATAATTAGAATATCAAGTGATGACCTTATCAAAACATTAAAACTTTAGGAAATGCATAGAATCTCTAGGATAGTTATAGCATTTACCCAAATGTAACCTAAGGTTTATCATTTGTTTAGCAGTACTTCCTGAGTAACTTAGCAAACAAGGAAAGGCCTAATGAGTTAAAGAGATTTCATTTACAATTTAAATCTTGTCAACATTTGCTAAAATCTTATAAAATTTTAAAACACATGCCAAAATATAATTAGGGATGTTAAAGACCTGATAATAGGCAAAATGTGGAAAATGGTTTTTCTGGATAGGCAAAGAGGAAACAACTGCTTATGTTTTCTACTTAACAAGATTAATTTAAGAAAACCATCTTTTTGAATGGAGACAATGTTAATCTTATACCAATGTACTTTAAATCCTGTTTGTTTTAATCTTAGTCTGTCCTGACCATACCTAAAATTCCATTCTGAAGATTTCCCTTCACAAACCTTCTACAACTTTCCTTTGCATTTAGATTTTTGTCCCAAGCCATTTCCAAACAACCATCTCATTTAGAACAAAATTACTTTTTTTCTTTAACAAAATGCATTCCCATTCCTTATCTTTCTTACATATCTACTTTTTCATATACAGAGTTGTTTCCCTTATTTCCATTAGTCTTAGTTATAGTTAAAATTTTGTACTCTTAGAAACACCTTAGTCTCTAGTCAATTATTAACCAGTTGTGAACTGTTATAACAGAATTCTTTAAATGGCAGATTTATGAATCAGTTAAGCACAAAACATGTTTACCAACAGATTTAAATATTCCTATTTTCTTGGTGTAAGGAGTCAAAAGCACAAACCTACATCCAGTAAACAATGACTTAACATTTTATGCTATTTGAAAAGACCTAGATGTCCAACAAATTTAATTCCATTTATCATCTAAGCAAAATTTTATAAAATTTCAGGTTACCAAAGACTTTGAAAGCTATATTAACAATTACCCATGAAAACTGAGACAATGAATCATCAGTTTAGTCATCTTTTTGCTAACAAGCCGGCAGAGGTAACACGAGGTTATCTGACCTTCAGTAAACCTTGATAGAATAAAAAATTTTTAATTTACTGTTGTAACTTCAAAGACATGTCTATCTTAATTAAACCAACAAACTTTACTTAGTTTAAATACTGATTTGTGTTCCACCTGGGCCCCTCCCGTTTTCAGTATTTACCTGAGACACGGGTGGGGAAATCTAGAGTGGGGGGTGTTAGGTCCAGGGGATGCTCTTCTTGCTCCTTGACAGTGAAGAGAGAAGGAGCCTTGGTTCATGGTCTAGAGACCAGTCATGTAGTCTGCACCCATGTTGGTGCAGAAACACAAGAAGGGGGAGACAGAAGAAACAAAGTGCTGTCAGAAGGCCCAGAAGGGGTTCCCAGTTTTAGAGCTTATCAGCCCCAACAAAGGAGTAGACACCATGTTTTCCTACCAGCAGCGGGGAGGGGTCAGGCAGTCCACATCGGGCCAGAGAAGACAGGGAATTTCCCCCAAACAAAGGGAGTTTCGGCAGCTGCTTGGGATTATTTCTTAAAGTCTCTGTCTCAAGTTAGACTAACTCCAGTTAGCTCCAGTTATAGCCATTAACATGGGAAATGAGTGAGGGAGAAGCCCCCACATCTATTAGGAGGAACAGAGAGAGATAAAATCAGAGTCCCCTTTGTTAAGGATGGCCTATGTATCCTCCAGCAACCTGGGTTTACTAGAAGAAGGCTTGTTCACATAACTATCCTCCAATATGTCAGGAGGGAGTTTACTAGCTGACACATTCAGGCAAACACATTCTGCAAAAGGCCCTTAGGTCGGGGTCCTGGTGTAGAGTAATGAAGGCCTAGGCATGAGCAATAAAGGTATCCTAGGTCCATTTGCCCTGTTTCCTGCAAAGGTTATCTAACTGAACGATCCTATGGAGGCCATGCAGTGTTACAGGAGCTCAGTCCTTTCCCAAGTTTTGCAATCCAAATTATTTCCAGTGGGTTAAAAGGCACACCAAGGCAGAGTCCTTGGGAACTGAAGAACCCTACTCAGACCATGCTCCCAGAAAAGTAAAGAAGGTCCATTACCAAATCCTTCCTGTCACCTGAGTGGCATCCCACACAGAGGTTCCTGTGTGTCAAAAGCGACCAGAAGTGTCCCTCAAGACATCGCCATTGATCATGATCCTGCCTTCCCCAGGAAGGCATTCCTGCCATGAAAGGCCCTGGAGGGGTGCCAGTACCCCTACCCTTTCCCTTCAGCATCCTAGGCTGCTGATGGGTGCCTGGTGAATGGACCAAAATACTGTGCATTGCCATGCCATCATCTGTCCTAAAGACTGCATACTGTTTTGCCATTTTAACCCATGGAAATACTAGAAAAGTTTAGCAAGGGGAAATTACCCAATTTTATAGCTTTAAGTAGTTAGTAGAGGACACTGACAAGAAACAGTAAAGACTGAAATCCATCATGTCTATATATGACATGTCTACATATGACATCATGTCTATATGACATTCCATACATGTGGTCCTTACAGAGAACTTCCCTAAGAAACAGCCCCCGTTGTGCTTTAATTCAGTCCAGTACTGCTTCAGCTGGCTCCCAGTGGAGGTCCCACGGTCAGAAGTGGCTAGACCAGGGATGTGGAGGGGCTCACATTAGATCAATCAGGAGGAAACCTCACACAGGAGTCTTAAGATTGGCAGCCTCCTGGTGACTTAGGTGGTTGTCCTGTGCCCAAGAGAGACAACTTTATGTCAGAACAGGAATAAAGAGAGGGTATCAAGTTTCTGGGTATAAGACCCACCATCCCCACCAAGGTACTAACTTGCAGCCAAAAGGCAGAAGTTCTCTTCCCCGTAAAGTAGCCACAGGCTAGAGGATTACAACCTGAGCAATCAACATGAAAGTGTTCCAATAAGACTGTACTCCTTGAAAAGCCTCTGAAATGAGACTTAAGGAAGAGGAGACAAAGTACTCACCAATTTTGTACTGAAATTCACAGTCCAAATGTAAGGACTTACAGCCCCACATTGGGTTCCAAATGATGAAGTTTTAGAATATAGGTGAGGTTCAGTGGGGTGAGGTCCAGAGCCAATGACCAAGAAAGCACTCTTGAGACATCTTTGGTGCAAAAGGGTGGTTTATTAAAGCACAGGACAGGCCCCATGGGCAGGAAGAGTGCTGCCCTGGGCTTGTGAGGGGTGAGGGGTGGCAGGTTATGTATCATGGAGTTGGGGAGAGGTAAGGAAAAGGGAGGTTTCAATAGAACTTTCATATGCTAAAAAGGACCTACAAAGATACCAGATGCCAGAGGCCTTGCCATTGCCAAGGTCGTTTTGCCCTCTAGCAAGGTATTAACATTAAGAAGGGTGGGAGATTCCTAAAGAATGTCACAGATGTCCCACCCAGGAGTGGGGGTGGGGGAATATTGCCAAGTGTCAGCTTTTGCTTTGTCCTCAGCCAGTCTTCTGTTCCCTCATCATTAGCATGTGTTTATCAAATTGTCCAGCCCTACTTTTTGGGGGAAATCTGGTGGCAGGAGGAAAAGAAGAAATTTATTATTGATATGTAAAATTGGTAAAGAGAGAATGGATTTTTTCCCACTATCTTTAGCCATTGATAGAATATGGAAATATAAAGAAGAAAGAATCAGCCCACATAAAATTAAATCATAATTACAATTATAAAACATGTTTTCAAATTGCTTTCTTTCAACTTATTCCATTTGGATACTAAGAAAGAAACTGACTAAGAAATTATAAGAATATATATTCCATGTGCACATACCTCTAGGTTTTAGTTTATTTAGTTCAGTGTTGCTTAAATAAAATATGGATGGGCATGAGTGACCTCAGAATTCACCTCTACTTTTGAGTCAAAGAAATTATTTCGAATCCCATGTAAGAGCTGTTTTAAATACATCTAATGTGTCTCCGGAAACACTGTTATTGCAGATGTTGGGGAGTCACATTTCCTATTTCTAATAATACCAATAAGGGTAATGAAACTTATCAGATGTTTCATGAGACAGGAGAAAGTGCTGGCTGCAGCCAAACAGAACAAGGAGATAAAGGACACCAGGGTAGCATGGGAATGGATTACTAAGAAAATTAATGTGTCCCCAAAGGGCTATCCACTACTTAATAATAAACATGCTTTGAGAAAAATGAAAGTAAACGCATGTGCATAAGGGCAAGAAGTTCATCAAAACAACTCTACTAAGTGGCAAAAGATATCAACTAAGAGGCAAGGAGGTATGTGGAATAGAAATGTGGGCATTACAAAAGAAGGAGTTAAGACCCTTGAAGTGTAGGAATTATCTTCAAGACATTTGCAAATCTTATCCTATCTTCAAAGACTTTCTGGAGCCCCACTTCTTCCAGGAAGGCTTCCCAGGAAATTTACACTCATCTTAGCTCAACAGGTGTTGCCTAGGTCACTCATGTGACAATAAATCCTGTGTTTGCAAGCCTTAAGGATCCAGTCAGGAAGAAGGGAGAAACAATTCCCATATAATACTTCAGGGAAGCTTACATCTCTTCCTTTGGAATGACAACTGTATTCTTCAGTCAGTTGCTTGGGGATAAAAGTCATCTTTAACTCCTTTTTTTTTTTCCATACTAAAAATGTCATGTTTTTTTTTTTTTTTTAATTTATTTTCAGCATAACAGTATTCATTATTTTTTCACCACACCCAGTGCTCCGTGCAATCCATGCCCTCTATTATACCCACCACCTGGTACCCCGACCTCCCACCCCCTGCCCCTTCAAAACCCTCAGATTGTTTTTCAGAGTCCAGAGTCTCTCATGGTTTACCTCCCCTTCCAATTTCCCTCAACTCCCTTCTCCTCTCCATCTCCCCTTGTCCTCCATGCTACTTATTATGCTCCACAAATAAGTGAAGCCATAAGATAATTGACACTCTCTGCTTGACTTATTTCACTCAGCATAATCTCTTCCAGTCCTGTCCATGTTGCTACAAAAGTTGGGTATTCATCCTTTCTGATTTTAACTCCTTTTTATTCTAATAGATTTTACTTTTTAGAGTGTTTTATACTTATAAAAACAGAACAAAACAAAAAACTGTGAAGAACAGTAGAGGGTTTTCCCATATGCCCTGTACCGAGCTTTAACATGTTACATCAGTATGGATAATTTGTAACAATTAATGAACCCATACTGACTTAGTCCATTCTTTATTCAGCATTCCTCAGCTTTTAAGTATTATCCCTTTTCTGTTGCAGGATCTCATCCAGGAAACTACAATGTATTTACTTGTCCTGCCTTCTCCTGCTCTTCTTGACTATGTCTGTTTCTCAGACTTGCCTTGTTTTTTGATAACTGACAGTTTTGAAGAGTCATGGTTAAATAAATTGTGGGATGTCTCTCTATTAGAATTTGTCTGATGTTTTTCTCCTGATTAGACCGGGGTGATTGGGGAGGAAGACACAGAAGTAATGTGTGATTTTTATACACCATATCCTTGACTCTTTGTTTCCTCTCACAGTACTCAACCAATCTATTAGCAAATCTCATCAGCATTTCTACTGGCATATTTCCAGAGGCAAATCAATTAGCAACACTCTACAACCACCACCCTGGTCTGTGTTCTCATCATCCTTCTCTTGGATGATTTTAGTAGCTTCTTCATTGGTCTCCCTTCGCCTCTCCCCCCAACAGAGAAACTAGAGTGAGTTTTTAAAAATGTAAGTGAATCCATTTCACTCCTCAATTCAAAGCCTTCCATGAATCCCCTTCTTGCTCAGAGTAAAGGTCCTAAACTCTACAATGGCCTGCAGGGCCCTGTGTGATCTAGACCTTTCCGTGTTTGGATCCGGGTCTAACAGTTCACCTTCACCATCCACCCTTCTTTTCTCATCCACTTACATGGAGGTACTTCCGGTTCACAGTTGACTTACATCTCCTCTATACACTTCCTGAGAGAACAACGGAGCCACAGTGAGATACGAGACTCTTGCATCGTCACGCTTTATGTCTGATATATATTTTACTGAAAGACCTCATCCGCTGAGGTTAGAAGTGATATTCTAGTACTACCAACAGCTAAACTAGCCAGATTTTAAACTTGGTGTGCATATCATATGCCATAAAACAATTTGTGATCTATCCTTACTTACCCATCCTAATTTATCAAGATCTCATGAAAATAACCCACTAGAAGAAAGGCTCCCAGGCCAACCCTACTATCTAGGATAAATAAAGGAATAATAGTCATCATTTTTTTTACACTAGCCATGAGCCAAACACAGTGCTAACTTCATTATATGTGTCATATTTACTCTAAGGCATGCCAGTGGATTTCTATTCCACGTGTTATAAAATGCACATTCCTTACCCTGGCAGACACGATCCATGGGAGCTGGCCCCTCTTCTGCTCTCCACCTCACCGTGTTTCTTTCTTCTTCCTGCTCCCTGTATTTCAGCCACATTGGCCTTTCTATTCCATCTTGTCACATTCAACACAATCTGCCTGGAATGCTCTTCCATGGGATTTGATATAGCTTATGTCTCTACTCAAAAGTTACCTTCTCTGATACACCAAGGATCTTTAGAAGACTTCTGTTTTCTTTACCACCACAAATTACTTGTTGAACTCATATGAAAACTTTCTCTTTGGAAGTGACCATTCCCCTTTAAGATTTCTTACACCTTCTTAGTGTGTACAGTCACCTTGTGGGGTCAATAAGAACTATTTTAAGAAGTAGCTCTCTTCATACTCATATATTTCTTACTAGATTAAATGCTTGTTGATGAAAAAGACCTTTTTTTTTTTTTTTTCAGAGAGAGATCACAGTAGACAGAGAGGCAGGCAGAGAGAGAAAGAGAGGGAAGCAGGCTCCCTGCTGAGCAGAGAGCCCGATGCGGGACTCGATCCCAGGACCCTGAGATCATGACCTGAGCCGAAGGCAGCAGCTTAACCCACTGAGCCACCCAGGTGCCCCGAAAAAGACCATTTTTAAAAGACAAATGCTTTATATACATTTATAATTTTCTCTGTGCACAGAAATTGTTCTGAAGGTAGTTATTCGATCATATTGCTTGAATTACAAGTTATACATGATGATGGGAAAATTCTCCAAAATATGTATTTTAAGTAAAAGGCAAAGTACAAATGATAAGAATAGGATGTTTAAAACTGAGTAAAAAAGAAGTTAAACATATCATTAGTGTTTACTTCTATCTGCCTAAAATATTTAGATGAACACACATTAATATAAACATGTGTTTCCCATGTTCAACAGTGTATAGTCGCATAGGGACAGATGTGGGAGTGATTTTTTTTCCATATTTTTTCTGAATATTTGCTATGATAATATATTATCTATGAATAAATAAAAGAAGCTAGGGATATAAGTATGTAGAAAAGTACCTGGAATAAATTACCATGATTTACTCTGTAAATTTAGACTGTAGGTAACAGAAGATCTTTGATCTTAAATTTGACAGATCTTTTCCAAGCACATGGTATTTTTGTTATTAAAATGACAATTTAGGGGCACCTGGGTGGCTCAGTGGGTTAAAGCCTCTGCTTTCAGCTCAGGTCATGATCCCAGGGTCCTGGGATTGAGGCCCACATTGGGTTCTCTGCTCAGCGAGGAGCCTGCTTCCCTTCCTCTCTCTCTGCCTGCCTCTCTGCCTACTTTTGATCTCTGTCTGTCAAATAAATGAATAAAAATCTTTTTAAAAATGACAATTTACAAAAGCTTAAATCTGACACTTATAAATGAATGTACAAAAAGTTTAAACATGAATAACTTAGAGCACTATGTAGCTTCAAGTGAAACAATCAATGGTCAACATTCTTTCAAGCATCTGCAGGTTTCAACCCCTATATGGGTGACTAGGTAGCAATTCATCTATGTACAAATTTTCATTTATTGTCTTATGTCTTTGGCTCCATGTTATAGTCACTTAATATTGTTATAAATGCACCCTTTTATGATCTTGAGGTTGTGTATGTTCCAAATCCACATACAGTCTGGCTTGGGCTGCCTCTTCCATGGAGAGTCTCCTGAGGTAAAATATAGCTGCAGGGCGGGTCTGTATTCTTTGCCAGAGACTCTGGGAGAGAACTTACTTCCAGGTTCAATCAGGTTGCTGACACTATTTAGTTTTATTTTATGAGTTTGCGGTCACCTGGATATTTTAACCAACTTCTAGAGTCTACCCACATACCTTGGATTGTAGCTCCTAGTCATGTTAGGGACATATGTCCCTATTCTTCTTATCTACACTTGTCTAACTGCAGGCTGAAAAAGTCCCCTGCCTTTAAGTGTCCAGATGATTCTGCTGGATCTGCCTGAATAATCCAGAATAATCTTCTCATCTTAAAGTCAATCCCAGTCAATCCCATTTAGGGACTTCCATCTGTGAAGTCCCTATTGCTATATAACTTAACATATTCACAGCTTCTGGGGATTTGGATGTGGGCATTTTTGGTGAGGTCATTATTCCTCCAGTTGAATTCATGTGGTTCTCTTATGATCACCCCAAAACTCATTGTACCTGAGCTATCCAAGAAAAAGGAGGTCATCTGAAACACTAAATGTACAGTACTCATACTCTATGCAAAAGTCAATCAAAATATGAGGTGAAAATTGTTATCAATATTGGGCTTCTGTTTTCTTTTTCTAAATTGTTCCCTCTGGATTTGTAATGCTGTGTAATAATGCTAATCATTAATTAAGCAGCCAATATTTTAGTACCAAACTCTGTCACTAAATAGTTATGACTTTAATTTAACTACCTGGGCCACTGTTATTTTCATCTCTATTTGTTCTGGATCAATCAATCAATCAATAAATCAATAAAGTGATGATTAAAAAATTGAAAAATTGAAAGTTGAAAAAAATCAGACAAAATTAAAGAATTCATACTTGTTCTTTCAAATATCTCACCTTGGGAATCTGCATTACATAATGTTATAATACAGACAGACTCTCAGAAGTATATTTCATTGCAAATATGAAAGTTGAACTACTTTTTAAATTTTTACCTAATCATATAAATCCCATTTAAATGTTAGGCTCATAATAGCATGTCCAATATTCCTCAATTTATTATCTTCAACAAATTGCTGGATGTATTGTTTGCTTCCACTTTGCGATCATTAATTAAGATGTTTTTGGTGACTGAACATCTCCCCACCCTGACACACCTCATTAAGAACCTCCTGGTACCAGAATTGTTGAGCTATTTATCAGTTCCTGTTGGCCTCAGTCTGTCAGCCCCCTTGCCACATGTGAGAGCCTCATCAAATCTGACTGCAAACACAGTCACAGACCAGATTCAGATATTGTCTGACCATTGCAGACATCCAGAGAAAATACAGTGAAATCAACACCCTCTAAATGAAGGTTAGAGTCACTGAAAGTCTAGAGCAAGTCTTTGCCTATAGCTCTCTATAGTCCATGGGACAGTAAGTTTGAGGTAATAGTGGGGTTGGAGAGAGTGAGTATGTTTGAGAAATGTTTAAGTAATAATATTGACATGACTTAGAAATGAAAGGGCTAGTGGAAAGGAAAATTATTGCCACATTATAATTTGTTTTTGCCTTCAATAACTGGATGGATAATGATGGCATTCTCTTGGAGAATGTAGAAAAGGCCATGTTTCTTATGTGGCAGGGGAATGAGACTAGTGAGTTGTAGCAAGTCTTTATTTATTTTATTTTATTTTATTTTGTGACATCATTTTTTTTTTTTTAAGATTTTATTTATTTGTCAGAGAGAGAGAGGGAGAGAGAGTGAGCACAGGCAGACAGAATGGCAGGCAGAGACAGAGAGAGAAGCAGGCTCCCGCTAAGCAAGGAGCCGATGTGGGACTCGATCCCAGGACGCTGGGATCGTGACCTGAGCCGAAGGCAGCCGCTTAACCAACTGAGCCACCCAGGCGTCCCTGACAAGTCTTTTTTAATGAAATATGTTAGATGTTTCTCAGGAATATATAGATAGTGATGTCCAGTAGTTTTGTTGTTGTTGTTGTTGTTTGTTTGTTTGTTTGTTTCAAAACATGGTTCTAAAATTCAGGAACATAGATACTACACATAGTGATTAATGCTGTATAGGGAGATGACCCCCATCAGGAAGAAGGTGTATAGAGTGAAAGAGCAAGAATGTCTTAGGAAGAATCCCAAGATATGAATGGAGATGGTAACTGTAGCCAGGGGTGTAGACCTATACACCTATGAAACTAGGAAGCAGTAGCTTCCATGTGATGAGAGCATTCATCACCAGTGAATATTGTCAACTAATCTGGAACATAATACTTTATCTTTTGTTTGAATTTTCTTTATAACTTTTAGTCAGCTTTGTGTGTAGACAATAGACATATTACAGAGAGCTCTGACTGTGAACTAGGGTATGCCTGGGATGAACTCACTACTCTGTCTTTTCGTTGGTGGCACTGAGCTTATGTTACTTCTCTAAGCCTTGGTATATTTCCATGTTCTACCCAGAGGTTGATACCTTCTTCATAGTATGAAAAGTTTTGCTGGTATCATTCAGGCAGCAAATATTGCTCCCACGCATTTCAGGTTAAGTGGGGTAGGAGTCACACTTTGGTCATTTTTGTTCATTGCTATAATCCCAGTTTCCATAATAGTGCTTTTGATGTATCCTATAAACTTTATTTAATTAATAAGTAGTAGATGCTCTCTTGATGATCACTAACATGTATGACCTGTACAATTTATTGTTAGGATAAATTCTCATGACCAGTATAATGCTCACTGAAATGTTTGGAGAGATAAATGGGATTTCCAGAATTTAATCTTAGAATAGGAAGATTGATAATTTAGTTATGGATGATTTATGTAAATTTTTTAGCAACTGAAAACTGTCCCTGAGTCATAGATATGTTTCAATTCAAATTATTTGGATAAGGTTTATTAAGAGACTCATGTATTTATGGAAATATGCCAGATGTTTTAAAAGATGCAAGGAAAAATATGAGAAATACTGTTACCTAGTAATCTGCAATTTATTGCAATAAAAATCAAATGGCTTGCTGCTCCCCAAACTTAGGAAAAGTGAGTATGGAAGTTTGGCATGCAAAACAAAGGCAGCAATTAACCCCTTACACTGATTTTTTTCGAGCTAACTTTACCCAAGGCAGAGAGACTGACTAGTCACTGAGAAAGGGAAATGTACAACAGCAACTACATGTACAGCATTTTCCATTTGACACAATCTCTTTCACATCTTTTTGTTTAACCTCTACAGTCATCTTGAAAAATCAAGTAAGTTTCAGCTCATTCATGGATGGATTTATCAGCCACTACTCACACTGCACCTTGATTCTGGTAACTGGTCTTATAATTCATGCATTATTCTAGAGAGAAAAATAAAAAACATCACATAAAATGTCCTCATTTTAAGAGATGAAAGATGGAGAAATTAAAACTTAATAACATTAAATGTCTCCTTGTGAACAGTTTTCAGATTTTATAAACTATTTTTCCTCATTATAAAATACATGTGTACTGTAGAAATTTTAAAAGTAAAGAAAAACTAAAGACAAGGGAAAACACTATAAAATATTTAACTAAAATTTACGTGATGAAAATAGATAAACCTCCAGTCCTGAAAGACAAACAGAACAGCAACTTGTATCTCTTTAATGGAAATCTCAAAATGGTATTACTAAGTGGGCTTTCTTCCAAGTGTCGATTCAGAGACCCAACTGGACCTTTCTTACACTGTGATTTCAAATAAACGGAGCACAAGCAAAGACAATCAAAAGAACATGGAGGAACATGCCTGGGAGATTTCATGAGCCAAGCTTTAAACAGTACTTTATTTTAGTTCATGTTGTTATTGGTTAGAACTAAGAACTTGCCAATCCTACAAGCTAACCCCCCTCCTTAAGGACCGTCATGATAGTTTGCCTGCAGAAAACCAACACATAGATCTATATTCCATCCAGGAAATAATCAGCCACAGAGAACTGTTTGTCTTTTAAACTAAACAACACTTTCTTCTTTTGAAATCCCCCCTCAAAGGAATTGCTAACACTTTGCAACCAAGCATAACGTATAGACTAGTGGAATTACTGTGTCCTATACCTGAAGCTAATGTAATACTGTATGTCAACTACACTTAAAAAAAGGACCAAAATGAGAGAGACATAGGGAGAGAGAGAGAAAGGGAGAGAGAAAGGGAGAGGAGAGCTTGTTCCCTCTTCCTCTCTCCAAGAACACTGAGAATTGTCCATATGAGCACAAAGTGAGAAGGCAACTGGCTACAAACCCAGAAGGGGACCCTCACCAGACATCAAATCTGCCAGTACTCTGATTTTGGGTTTCTTATCCTCTAGAACTATGGGAAACAAATGTCTATTATTTAAGCCACTCAGTCTGTGGTATTTTATTATAGAAGCCAATGCAAAAAATGAGTGTCACACAATAAACCTCACCCTTTTTTCACACATCTGTGAAAGTCTATTGAAACTAGTGATGGCAAATGGGTTCTTAGAGCCCTAACCCACACATAACTGGGCCTTGCTAATTTCATCTGAGACTTGGCTTTGTTTTCATCTTGAATGCATTTTCTAGCTATGTCCATAAACTAGAGAAGACCAATTCAGTCAGAAGCTAGACAGCTCTGTCACACAAGTCAGAGAGGTAGTGATAGGAGATAATGTACATATGTATTATAACAACATTTATAAAAGCAAAACATGAAAATAAGCCCAGTGCCAAATGCAACAACATTTATGCTCTTGCTAAGTTCTTAAGCTGTATTTAAAACTTTCAACCTTTCCTTTTTCCCGGAAAACTTCCTTCTCTTGACTTCTGTCACATGACACTGCACTATTTTCCTGTTTTTTGGGTCCTTGGTAGGCTCCTCTTCCTCTGCCTTTCCATCAGATGTTGGATTCTGGTCCCAGCATTCCTTTCTCATATAACCCATTTTCCCTGGAAGATCCAATCAACTTCTTTAATTTCAATTCTTGTCCAAATCCTGATGATTTTCAAATATTCCTCAACTCAGATATCCTCCTGAGTTTTAGATGCATCTCTTCAATTATCTAGAAAACAAATCTAGGGAGTTCCACAGGCAATCACATTTTTTTTTTCCATAAAGAAAGCATGATCATCTCCTTTCCACATCACTAACTGGACTGCCTTTTGAAGTTTTTTGTCTTTTTTGTTCTTTTTTTTTTTTTTTTTCTTTTAGAGAGAGAAACTTGTGCCCCACTCTTCCTCTCTCTCATTCTTCATTAATCAGTCCCAAGCCCTATCAGTCTGTCCTGTCTGGTGCCCTTTGAATTAAATGTCTTTTCCTACCCCTAATGCTATTGGTTTAATTCTGTTTAATTCACCATGATATTTATTAAGGGCCATTGAAAAATTTCCTTAACTGGTCTCTTTCTAGGCCTGTCCACTTCTGTATAATCCTTACACTGCAATCAGAATATCACTAAAATATAAACACTTATATGTTATTTTTGATGTAGGTGCCAGTAAATTGGTGTTTTTACACTGTTAGTATTGGCCGTCCTCAGAGCGTAATTGTGCTAAAACAGTAACTTCTCTCCTTCTGATGTATGTCCTTATTATCAAATGTCCTCTTTAACCATTTGGAGTTTCTATATGTTCTTGAATCTAGGAAAACAACAGAAGTCAAGGGGTAAGGGGAACATTAAATCCTAATGTAAGACAAATTATAATTTAGTTAGTAAGTATAATACCTTACTGGGCATTTGAGTACTCACCCAGGATAATTTGAAAATGAGCTCACACCACATTGTTTTATTCTTAAGTTTACAGTTCTTGGAATTGAGGTCATTCTCCCTAGGTGTTTTGAGTGTATTACTTGCTTTAATTGATTCTAGTTTGACTTCTGTGATTTTTTGAAGTTATTAAGCTATAGGTTTTTTTTGTTTTGTTTTGTTTTTTTAAGTTACCTTATGAAAAGGGAAGTACTGCATTTGTGTCCTAGCTGTAAGTTTAGGGCCTCCTAAAGCAATATTCATCATTATACTATGGTATTTGCGGAGGCTTGTTTTAAAAGAGGGCATGAAACTAGAGGAAGCATAGCAAAATAACAATGGGGCAACTCTGAAGTGGAGAAAAGCTTTTTAATCCTGAGCTTTAAGATATTAGAAAAAAATGTTCTTTATATTTCATCATATTCAAGATATAAAGCTTCTGTTATCAGATATATTGAATTGTAAGCAAATAACCAGGAAGAAAAAGTAAAGAAATAAATTAAGTCTCTCATTTCTGTAGTGAGAAGAGCTCAGAGGGTGAAAAGAACATGTTCAAAACACTCTAGGTCCAATAAACATAAAGCTTTGCATCTGTGTGATGTATTCAACAATAGTATTTTTAATTTATCTTATACATATATATTTTATCTCCCAGTTTCCATAGGTTAGGGGTGTATCACAGCTTAGCTGAGTCCTCTACACAGGGTCTCATGAAGATTGAGATGAACAAGGTAGCCAGCACTATGGTCTCATCTGAACTTTAGGGTCTTTCTTCCAAGATCATGTGGTTATTGGCCAATTAATTCTCTTGTAATTATAGAAATTATGGGAATTAGCTTTTTCTAGAAGAGGTGGAAAGCCTTTTAGGCTTTTAGACCCTTCATTTTAGGGCTTATTTGATCAGGTCAGTCCTACCCCAGATATTCTTTCTTCAAAGCTAACTGATTAGAGATCTTCACTGCATTTGCAACACACTCTCCTTTATAATATCACAGCTAACCAAGAGAGTGATGTTCTAGAAGAGTCACATGATTTTATGTGTCGTTTGGATAGTTCAGTAGATAAAGAAACACTTAAGAGTAGATGTTTTGAATCAGACATGATGACTTCAGATATTGTGTCTGGAATTTACTAACTAAATATTCTTGCAACTTACTTAGTCCTTAGCTAAGATTTTAAATCTTCGTTTTATCCTTTAAAAAGTTTGAAAAAGATACCTTTATGTATTTTTGTATTTATTTTTATTTTTATTGTGTTATTTTTTAATTGTATGTCCAGAATAGAAACCAGAGACTACTTCTTGCTATTTGATAAGTTCACCATCTCTTGAGTGATTAATGTAAAGTCAGTGCTGCTTTTTTCATTGGGTAATGAATAATATAGTTGTTCATCTTTTTCCTTGGACACAAAGACTTAAATTTATTTTGACCTAAGACTTCACAATTTTGAAGACTTCACTTGTTTCATTTGTTTGGTCGACACAAAGATGATGATAAAGCCAAAATGAATTCAAAAAGTTGGCATCTGCTAGAGAATGAATGAACAAGAGGCTGCTACACCACTTGACCAAACTTTCTTGCATCTAAAATATATTTGGAAAATAAGTAACAAAGTGGCAACTGTTAAAGACTGATCTCAGACAAAAAAATGAGACTGTTTTGTTTTTCTGGGTTGAAATTAAAAGTCTACTGACATTTGTGGGAGCCGGGCAGGAATTAAGTCTTACAAAACAACTCTTGATTGGCAATTAGCAATTAGAAAATTTCAGAATGTTCAGGAGGTAATTTTGGATAAGTATCTAAACCCATGGCTGCATGTCTGATGCTTTGCCAAAGTTTTCATATATCAAAGTTGCTAAGTTGAGAGGAAAATTTCTTGGGTAGAGGTTGCCTTCAGGGATATTTCCAAAATTTGTTTCATTTAAGGCAAAAAGTACTTCATAATTTGTTCAAGCTGTGATACATTTGAAACAAGAGCATGAAAGTAAATGAAAGGCAAATAAGAAATAATAACAACATATTTCATACTATTTCTTGTGTCCTTCTTAATCCCCCAAATAAATAATTATTATTTTATTTTTCCAGATGCATAGAGATTCTACATGACTTGCCCAAAGTTTTAGGTATCTAACCAGCATCAGTTATAGCAGGCCACATGGTTCAAAAAACCCAATTCAAGGAAGTGGGGAATATTCTTTCTTATGGACACTCCATCGGAAGGAAAATAAGCCAATCAACCTGAAAAATGGGAACATTTGGAGAAACAGAACTTACATTGTGCTGCTATAAGGGTAGTCTCTATAAGTCATTCATGTGTCTATTCATCCATTTAAAAAATTTTATTAAGCTTCTATTATTTACCTGGCACTGTAACAGACCTTTAAGATACATCCATGAATAAAACAACAAAAATTTTGGCTCTTCAGAGCTTACTTTTACTTGGCTCAGTAGACTGTGAGCAATATCTATGAAGAAATAAATTATAGAGATAGTTATATAATGACAAAAGTTAAACAAAGTATAGTGTTTCAGCAGTGGAATTTGGAACAGTGATTAGAACAGAATACACTGGGACAAAACCTGAAGAATACATCGGCCCAAACCTGAAGAAGGTGAATTGGATACAAGGGTGTTGACAGGGAATACACTAGAAGAATATGGACCAAAAATTAAATTGGTTGTGATTCTAACCTGGGCTTTCCCAGTACAGTAATTCATCCCAAATCTATCCTTTTTTCAGCGCTATTGGAGACCCTATCATCTTTTTCTTTTGTTTTTCTGTTCTGCAGCCCTTCTCTGAAAATTTCTATTCTCTTTTCACTTTCTCTGTGTCTTCATTCTCCTCACTGTTGCAACTCACCATTGAGATGCTTTTTTCCCCATAACGTATGGTTCCATTTTTTATATTCCTCTTATGATTTTTTACCTTTTCTACTCCAAAAGCTTTCCCAGCCAACACCGCACAGAGAAGGGCATGTAAGCAACGTTTCTTCCTCCTTTCAAACTCTAGTCTACGCCTTCTTTTTACTTAAGTATTTTTTAGGCCTTGATGGTGTTATCCATTTCACTCCTAAGATTCATCTTTCTCCCTTTGTTTGGTGTCCAGAAAATTGTCCTATAAGGACCTATATATCCTATCTGCCTTGCCATCTCGGTTCCAGTTTGTTTCATCCAGATCATAGGACAAAATGGAGGGATCATCCTTATCTTCCTCCCTCTGGGCATAGGTTTTCAGGACTCAATCAATGTCACAACTCCTGCTGGGAAAACTCTCTTTCAGCAGCAGTTCTTAGTGGTAACGATGTGCTTTTTTGTTCCCTCAGAGAGCGGTAGCTATGACTTTATGCTAAAAAGAGAGACGCTTCACTTCCTCTTCTGGGTTTTCTTACTTCTGTGCACATCTTTGTAAATAGTCCCCTTATTAAACCTTTGAATGTCCCTTTTAGGTGGGCCATCTCTTTCTACCTGGGATCCTGACCTGTAGAATCTCAACTCTCTCTCATATTATTCCATAGCAGGGTCAAACTCTATCACAAATAAGTGGAGGAGGGATGACTTGATGCAGATAAAATATTTCTATCAAATTTGCTCATCAAACTTACCTGGATATTTTTAAATCAGCATCTGTTTTGTACCAACTGTGCACCAGATACTAGATTAAAGGCATTATATACATTGTCTCATTAGATCCAGATGACAGCTGTGTGAATGGGAATATTCTCCATTTCATAGATAAGGAAACTGAGATATAATATTTATCCACATAAAAGGAGATACTAATTGTTTTAAATAGAATATTAACTGAGGTATCTGTGTCCTCAAAGTCCGTATGCCATTTATATAAATGCGTTGTAGAAAATTTTTCATTCAGCATATTTCACTTAACTAGATCTCCTAAATGACCCTTAACATATGACAAATGTCACAAAGAAATTTGGTGAGGAATTCAGTGATCTTAAGAAATCACAAAGAGTAAGTACAAATAAAGGTCTGACAGAGGGAAAAAATTAGGAGGCAGACTAAAAGACTTCTTTGAGAATAATCCTGCATTGAGTCATTTGAAATTATGTCAGCTTAGACTGTAAATATGAGCTAACAACATGTGTCTTATGATCCTTTAGGACTTGGAGATGTAGTTAGAACCATGCCATGTTGGGAACTTTTTAAAACTCATAAAGCCTGCTCACTGACAATGAGCTGATGAGTCTTGAGAGATGGCAAGTGGGCTGCAGTTAAAAATGTTCAGAAAACTGAAATCAAAACCAAGTTATGCCAATTTTACCAGCTGTTTGACCTTGGGCAAGTTACATGACCTGCCTGAGTCTCTCTTCCCTAATGCATAAAATGGGTATAACAAAAAAAAAAGGAGAAGCATTTTAAGCATTATAAGTTGTCATAAGACATATAAAATAAGTATGATGTAGGCAATATCCGTCATCAGAAAAGATGGGGAGGAACACTTGGATAGAGACAATACCACCTTTGCAGAACTCCAAAAATCTACTTCCCTCTTATAGTATATGTTATTCCTTATTCTTATACCATTTCACTTTTTGAAAACTACATCTCTGAAACACTAATGCATGGCTGGTAAACTCAGACTTGTTTGTGACCAAACAATGAATTTTTCTCTCTTAGTTTTCTGGCTAACATGACTCTATTTCCCTTTATTTTCATTTATCTATCTATCTATCTATCTATCTATCTATTTATTTGGGAGGAGTACAAAGAAGGTGAAATTCAATCATGAGATGATGTGTGTGGAATAATATAAAGTATATACCATTTCCCATTTCACTGCTTATCTATACCCTAACATTCTGATGCCTTCCCAATAGAATTTGACTTATAATAAAAGAACTATAATAAAATATATATTAAACAAGGTGATTAAATTAATGTTAAAAGTCAAAAAGATATAATAAAAATTTAAAGATAACAAATTTTTAACAAAAGGAGGAAACAAAACATAAAGACTAAAATAATCTTTTTTTTATTTGAAAATGACAATTGCCTCTGAGTTTCTTATCAGCTTGAACAAAAAGGGAAAATATGACTCATAATATGAATGGAAAAAGCATAAAAAAATCTTCTAGATGAGCACAGTACACATTTGTAGATCCTTAGGGAAATTGCTTTATTGTTTTTCCTAATGAGGAAAACAATTATAATTATCAATAATTTACTGTTTAATAATGATAAAAGTAAGGCATTTTCATCTTAAAGCTTACAATATAGAATATTATTAAAAAGGAAGTGGAAAACACTCATAATATCAAAATCCACAGATACTAAACATTAATATGGGGGTATTTGTTTTATCTTTAAAATTGTTTCTATACATCCCTTTTTATGAAGATTGGATTAATTATATTTGCAGTGTTTTGAAAGTATCTTTTGCTTATAACAATATGTCATGGGCATTTTGTATTATCAATAAATAAAAATATCCAATTATCATTTTAATAATGGCATAGCATTTTTGTATATATATTGTATATATATATTTTTGTGTATATATATGTTATGTATATATATTAATTGATTAGACAATAGTGTGTGTGTGCACATGTGGGGTGTGTGTGTGTGTGTGTGTGTGTGTGTATGTATACACAGGGAGGGAAACAACTCTCTGTGTATTTCTCTTTTCCTCCTAATGTTTCCTTAGAATAGTCTACCAGAGACAAAATTTCTTGACAGAGATAGGCAGTTTAATCTTTCATAAAAAGAGAAGCACATGAAAGTTTTTTCCATTATTTTTCTTTTAAAGATTTTTATTTATTTATTTGACAGACAGAGATCACAAGTAGGCAGAGAGGCAGGCAGAGAGAGAGAGAGGAGGAAGCAGGCTTCCCGCTGAGCAGAGAGCCGGATGCGGGGCTCGATCCCAGGACCCTGGGATCATGACCTGAGCCGAAGGCAGAGGCTTTAACCCTCTGAGCCACCCAGGCGCCCCAGTTTTTTCCATTATTTTCATAAATACCAGTTAATACAAATTATCTGTCTATCTATCTACTTACTCTTATTACAAAAGAAGATCATGGAATTTGCATTTATTTGCTTGTGAAAATGAATGTCTTTTCATTTATGTCTTTTATATTTCATTTTTGTGATTAGTCTGTTAATACTCTCAGACAGCTTTTATAACTATTAGTTTATTTTCTTATTGATTTATTAAAATTACATGAATCAATTATCTATTATAGTTCACATTTTGGTTTTTATTTTGTTGTCTGTGCTTCCTATTAAGAGTATCACCTCTATAGACAGCTATAGCTATCAGTCTGTTTTTTTCTTTCCCCTTTGTGCTTTTTACTTTACTGTCATTTTAAGGGAAACTTCTGATACCATGAACTTGTGTGTGTGTGCATGTTCACGTTTTCCCACTCTAAATTTTACCCTAGTAGATGTGGAACATGATATAATAGTTTTACTTATGTATTCCTCTACAGTTTATTTTGGTGAAAATTATAAAATAGCTATAGAACTCTTATTTGTTTTCAAAATGTAGATCTAAACAGCTTTTATTATGCTCAGTTAGCCAACATATAGTACATCATTAGTTTTTGATATAGTGTTCCGTGATTCATTAGTTGCGTGTAACACCCAGTCCTCATCACAACATGTGCCCTCCTCAATACCCATTATCCAGTTACCACATCCCTCCACCCCCGTCCCTTCTGTAACCCTCAGTTTGTTTTCCAGAGTCCAGAGTCTCTCTAACTTCTTCTCATTCAGTTTTCCTCCCTTTCCCCATGGTTCTCTGCATCATTCCTTATGTTCCACATATAAGTGAAATCATATGATATTTGTCTTTCTCTGCTTGACTTATTTCATTTAGTATAATCCCCTCCAGTTCCATCTATGACCTAAATATTTTTAAATAATATATCCTTTTCTACTTACTTAAAATTTTATCTTTATCACATTCTAAATTCTTTTTAGTTGAATCTAATTCTTAGTTTTATAATCTGCCCTTTCCTTGTATCAGTATCACACTGAAATAATTAATAAATCTTTATAACAGAATCCCCTAGGGAAATACTGCCTGTTATTTTTCTTTTAAAATTATTGTGTCAACTTTACAGAATTTGTGCTTCCTGGTGAATTTTGGAGTGATTTTTGTCAAAATATGAAGAAACATAAAAATTCCTGAGAATTGGCTGTAAAACCCTTTCTTTAATTCTATATCCCATCATGACTGAATTCAAATAGTCATTTTATTGTATATTACATTTCCATCTGCAGGAGTTCTGTTACATTTTTTTATTAATTTGGGAGATAATTCAATAACACCTTATGTTTCTCCTTTTTCCCCCCATAATTTTCTTTATGTTCAGAAGTTAAGTTTAATATTTTCTTCATGCAGGTCTCAACATTGTTTGTTTCCCATAATCAATGGATCCTGTTACTGCAATTGACACTTTCCTTTTCATTGCATTTGAAATTATTTACTGCTGATCCCCACACAACCATGATCTGTTTACAAGGCTTTATTTAACTACCTTGTCTCCTTAGATCACAGGTGCACATTTATACCCTTGTGTGATTATTTATTTATCTTTAATATTTCTATGTCTCTTTCATTTGTCAGGGACAGAATTACATTTACGACCATTAAGAATTATTTCTCTTTTTTCCCCCTTTCATTTATGCTGATGTAGACAACAATGAGTAATGATGGTGATATCAGCTTTTTGTTGCTTCTGACTTGAATGCAATGGGTTTTACCATTTCACCTTTAAGAAGGATAGCTGTGGTTTTCCAAGCTTAACTATTCCTGCTTTATTAAGACTTTAACAAGAAAAAGAAAAAAAAAGTTGAATGAATTTTAGATCTTTTGGAAGTTTGTTAGCTTCTATCTAGACAATACTCAACTAGAGACAGTAGAGTTGTCCTAGACACATTTTAACATGGTGTGAAAGGGGATAGTCAGCATTTTTGGCTGTTCCAATAACTGTAAAATGGTACTGGCACTTACTGGGAAGAAACCTGAAATGTGAAAGGTTCTGTAGTGCATAGCAACAACCAGTTCAACTACAATTTGTGTCCCTGTTGAAAAACACCAATCCAGCTTATTTTTTTAAATATATTAACATTATGGGTTACATTAATAAATTTCATGTTTTTCAGAAGGAAATTACATTTCCATATGCCACTGTAATTGATCATGACATACTGTATTAGATTTGGTGATATTTTATTTCAGAATTTACATCTACATTAATAAACAAGATTGAGCAAGATTTTTTACAAGATCATGCATATATAGATAAATATATCTTATGAAATGAAAAACTCATATGTTAGCGTTATTTTTTCTACATTTTTCTATTCTCTGCTTATTACATTTTCTTGCAATTTTTCCCTTTCAGCATTATCAATCATGTCTCCCTTCACTCCTTTATTTATTTGGAAGACATAACGCCTACGTTTATTCTGCTGTGGTTTAACTATGTGCTTGAATCTAAATTTCTGTATTGAGGCCAAAATAAAAAATCTCACAAAGTCAAAAAATTTGGAATTCTTCTTTCTGACATACACATTTAACTCAGAAAATGTTAGTGCAAAGGAGTATAGGTGAATTATGTGTATGGAGACAGAGATGGAAAGAAACCTGCAGTTCTCACATAAGTTCAGGGTATGGTGGCTGTTAGGTAAATAAGCCTCCAATTCTTTCTCCATCCTGATCTCTGCTATTTCCTGTTAAATAATTGTGAGGAACTTGTCTGTTTCTAGCATTGGTAGGAAGGTTTCTTACTTAGTGGATTTGAACATTTCAACAGGACACATGAAATCAAAGACAGTCACAAGCATAAGGTTTGTTCTCATGTTTTATATCATGCAGATTCTAGAAGAGACTGATCACTTGACTCCTATTCTAGTAAGTAGCACATATGGTAAAACAATGGGCAAGGTTTTAAGTCCTGAAACATTAATCTTTTGTCTTTTTTTTCCAATTTATTTATTTTCAGAAAAACAGTATTCATTATTTTTTCACCACACCCAGTGCTCCATGCAAGCCGTGCTCTCTATAATACCCACCACCTGGTACCCCAACCTCCCACCCCCCCGCCACTTCAAACCCCTCAGATTGTTTTTCAGAGTCCATAGTCTTTCATGGTTCACCTCCCCTTCCAATTTACCCAAAAGCACATACTTTGTCTTTTTTGATGTTCTTTTTTTTTTAAAGTTTCCTTATGACTGTTTCTCATAAATAGTGCTATTAATCAGTTCTTCCTCCTGAAAACTTTTTGGTTACCACTAGATGCCTCCAGAAGCTCCCCCTAAGCTGAGATTAAATTCCACACTCTCCACCAGGACTTAGAACCCTGCACACTGGGCCCTGACACCTCTCACCTCCATTCTACTTCCTCCTTCCCTCCCTGGGCTGCCTCATGACCTTCTTTTTTATTTTTCTTAAGATTTTATTTACTTATTTGACACAGAGAGAAAGATCACAAGTAGGCAGAGAGAGAGGGGGAAACAGGCCCTCTGCTGAGCAGAGAGCCCCATGCAGGGCTTGATCCCAACATCCTGAGATCATGACCGGAGCCAAAGGCAGAGGCTTACCCCTCTGAGCCACCCAGGCACCCCACTGATGTTCATTTATTTTTAAAAATCGTTCTTATGCAGGAGTATAGTTTTTAACACCTGGCAGTAAGGCTGTGATAAATAAAAGTCTCCCTACTTGGACCTATGTATCTAACGTCCTGAATTATTAACAGTTTCTTTTATAAATTTTTGGATAAAAGAATATAATATACACGTGGCAGACAGACACACAAAAATATGAATTATAGAGAGAGTTCATTATTTTGTTTTCGTAATAAAACCTACCTAATTCTTGTGACTCTGCATAGAATATTCTGTCTTCATAGTTGTAACATTAAGGTAGTTAAAGCATCCACTACTGTGGATAAGCATGAAACTAATTTTATTTTATTTTTTATGTTATAAATAATGCTATACTGGACATATTTTTCTAATTATCCTGAGACAATTGAGTTAAATTCTATTAATAAAATTGCTATGTCGAAGAATATGTTGAAGAATATTTCTGATCTTAGAAGTTACCTCCTAACTGTTCTCACAAAGTTCTCAATAAAGTTTGGTCAAAGATTTTATTTATTTACTTTCATATCCCTAGATTTTAGCATAATTATTAGAACAGAGTAGGCATAATTGAATGAATAAATGAAATTTTTTACACCTATTCCTACCAATAATGTTGATAGACTTTATGTTACCACCCTCTACCCAAATTTGGAATATTACCAAACTTTTAAAATCTCATGTGACTTTCTTGAACTGATCCTCATTAAGACCAAGGATATAGTATATATACACATACGTATAATCTCTCTTTCTCTCTCTCTCTCTCTCTCTCTCTCTCTATATATATATATATATATATTTGTTTGTTTCTATGTATTAGGCAAAACAGCTGCTTCTCCCAGTCCTGAAGGAGTGGTCTGTATAGGGGGTGATCTTTGTTTAACTTTGCACTACCCCTTGGTTGTCTCTCAAACCTTTGTGATCGTCCAAACTGCCTGATTTATTCTTTTTTTTTTTTTAAAGATTTTATTTATTTATTTGATAGACGGAAATCACAAGTAGGCAGAGAGGCAGGTAGAGAGAGAGGACGGGAAGCAGGCTCCCTGCTGAGCAGAGAGCCCGACGTGGGGCTCGATCCCAGGACCCTGGGATCATGACCTGGGCCGAAGGCAGAGGCTTAACCCACTGAGCCACCCAGGTGCCCCCCGATTTATTCTTGATATGCCCCCTTGTTGAAGGGCATAGGATCACTGACAGGTTGCCAGGACCTGTCAGTGATCCAAGGGGAGGAATCTTATTTAGCACCTTGTTTCAGGTTAAGTGGAAGCCAGACCCTCAGACAGTAGTTCTTAAGGTATGCAAATATATACAGTCTATGGGGTTGCAATTATAATTTCTGCTGACTTCCAGACCAGGAATTCTGGAGATGGCCTTTGGGCTACAAGTGCAAAAATCAGAGCTCCAGACAAGTGTATATAGCTCTTTTATGGAAAGTCTCATTGAACCGTATCCACGCCAAAGCTGTGCACAACGATGGTGTTTCCCTGCTTATGTTCTCTGAAAGGATCTCCTTACCCTCTAGATGTGTGGGAAACCCGAAACCTGTCCCTCCGGCTGGAGCAGCTGGCTAAGTAAATAGGCTTTTTTTCACAGGAAAAGATGGGTTTTGTTTCAGTCTGCTGTCTGTGCAGTGTTCTGTGAATAATAGCCTGCCAATAACTGTCTTCCCAATTGTTACAGTCCCCTGGAACTCTGAACTCCAGTCCTCTTGACCACCAGGGCCAGGCAATCAAGCAATGTTCCTTGTGTGAATGTACACACAAGCTTGCTTCAACAGCGCAACAGGAGATTGCTTTGTGGGCATGTACAGGCTTTTGACCAGGGGTGGGAAAATGCCATGACTTTCATACCCTCCAGCCTCAGCCAGGGGTTAGGCAAAGGTATCAAGTGCCAGAACTCATAGACTTTAGCTGGACGTGGAAGAACTCTGTTACGGTTTGTTAATGCTCACCAGCCCTATCCAAGGATTCAAGGAGTGCTGCAACCACCCATGCCTTCTGGCCTCAGTAAGTGCTTTGACCACTCACCCTTGTCAATACCAGCAATGTGGACAGCGGATGCCACGTCTGAGCTCACCCATCTGTGCTAGCAGGCTTGGACAGTGCAATATTGTAACACAATGTCATCTGCCAGTAACTCAACAGCTGCTCCTCCAACTATTACCCCCAGATCAGCAAATGAATCTCCCTCATATAGTCTGGGTGCTTTTCAAACTGCCTTTTCCTCTGGGTCTCGCGGTGAGGCCATATGAAAACCCTCCAGGAAGAGACTCCATTTCCTATAGCATTTTTGGACCCTCCCCTCAAAATCAGTCCCATTGGTTTCCTAAGCCAGATACTCTGGTGCTTATCTTTCTAGTATAAATCACAGGGCCTGGGGCACCAGTGTGGGGCACCAGCCCCTCACTCCTCCAGAAGGACCACTTATCTGGTGAGATCCCTCATAATTATGTCACTGCACAGAGTGGGTGGTTTTTGCAAGACCTTTTCTATACCACTCTTACCTGTCCCAATGCAGTCCTTTTATCCTTTGCAATGGAGAGTACTTAATCTAGTTTTCAGAAGAAAATAATCCATATGTAGCTATAGATTTGGTGGGTCCATGGCAGGAGGTCAGTTCAGCATATTCCTTTGCCACCATCTTGGATTGGCCTCTATAGAGCTTAATTTTTTTCTTTAAATTATCTTTGCTTAGGAAAAAAAAAAAAAAGTAAGTGAAAATGCATTTGTAAATGTTATTAATGGTTCAATGGATTTTAGATGTTTTAAATTTAAGTGGAGTTGATCAATACATTCACACATGTCCATTTTCATCCAGCTGGTGAGTGGTACCTAGAATTTCAACCGGGTTATTCATCTTCAGAGTCCAAAGTAACTTTACTATGTAAATTTATTGTTTTACTCCCATGTCCTTCACTATTCTGTTAAATGTCATGAAAGAGGAGGAATAGCATCCTAAAGCTGTGTCTGCTTGATACTGAACATTTTGATTTTGGAACAACAATGCCCCCCCCCCCAATACTCAGAAACACATCACAGCACTTGTTTCTAAGAACTTCTGTAGAAGATAAGCAGAAGGCTCTTATTTATTTAATGTAAATCATGTAGCCAGAGCTTTAATACATTACCAATTTCATCCTAGTACAAAATAAGAATCATTATCCTTATAGATGAAGGATTCTAAATTACAGAGATGATGTAACTTGTTCAAAGTCAATGTGTTCAGAAATGATGGAGATAATGCCAATTATGAGTCAGTTCAGCATACCTAATGACCACTTTGAATTATAACATCCTTCCTGTCACCAAACTACCTGCAGAAAACATATCTTTTCCATATCTTTCTCCTTCAAATACCCTGGTCTCTACCCATAAATGTTCTTCTCTTACAATAACAGAACAGGATTCTATCCTACTTACCAGATTGAAGCTTGAGCTCAGAATAGGATTTAATATCATCACTTTTTAGTGTGTTGTGTTAGAAAAACCTACAGTTGTCCTCCTGTGCATTTTTCCTTTATTTTCACATAGAACACCACTTCTGACATCTCTGGCCAGCAAATATGCAGAGGTGGGGTGACTCTCACACTGATCAATTCTATGACACCAGCCTAGTATCTTACAATTTAACTCTGTTTTGACACTATCTACCTACAGATAGCATCCAAACCCACAGGTTAAGGGTTCAGTCCCATAAGACATCCCCCCTACACACACTTAAGATGTCAATTGCAAGTGGTAGGTCCCCAGTTATCCACAATCTCTGTCCAACATGGCTACAAATCAGAAGTACCCAGGACTTCCTCCCCGCTGGAGTCGATTATTTGCTGGAACAGCTCACAGAACTCAGTGAAATGCTTAACTTACATCTACCAATTTTTTAAAGGATATTATAAAGGATATAAATGAATGCAGGAGTTTTTGTTCCTGTGAAATTAAGGTCATCACCCTCTTCATATGTGGTTGTGTTCACAGTCTGGAAGTGCCCTAAACTATGTACTATTGGGGTTTTATGGAACCTTCCTCAAGTAGGCATAATTAATTAATTAAATTTCTATCCCCTCTCCCCTCTCTGGAGAATGATGGATGGATTGAAAATTTTCTTTAGAGATTTATTTATTGGGTCTCTTGATGGCTTAGCTGGTTAAACATCTGCCTTGGGCTCAGGTCATTTTGCTGGGGCCTTGGGATCAAGTCCTGCATCAGGCTCCCTGCTCAGAGGGGAGTTTGCTTCTTCCTCTCTCTCTGCCCCTCCCCCACTCATGTGCGTGCACATGCATGGGCGCGTGCACTCTCTCTCTCTCTCTCCCTGTGCTCTCTTTCTCTCTCTCTCTCAAATAATAAAAAATATCTTACAAAAAAGATTTATTAATTTATATCAGAGAGAGAGAGAAAGAAAGTGGAAGGGGTGGCAATGGGAATGTATTAAGCCAGCTCCCTGCTAAATGCAAGCCTGATGTGGGGCTGATCTTAAGACCCTGGGATCAGGGGGCACCTGGGTGGCTCAGTGGGTTAAAGCCTCTGCCTTCGGCTCAGGTCATGATCCCAGGGTCCTGGGATTGAACCCCGCATTGGGCTCTGTGCTCAGCAGGGAGCCTGCTTTCCTCCCTCTCTCTCTGTCTGCCTCTCTGCCTACTAGTGATATCTGTCTGTCAAATAAATAAATAAAATCTTTAAAAAAAGACCCTGGGATCAGGACCTGAGCCAAAACCAAGAGTCAGATGCTCAGTAGAATGCACCACCCAGGCACCTCTAAAATTTTAAGCTTTCAGTCATGCTTTTGTCTTTCTAGTTACCAGTCTATGCAGGAGACATACAGAAGCCCACATAAACTTAACTCAGTAGAATAAAAGATGACCTCGTGTTCTTACCACTTATGAATTTACAAGGGGTTTAGGAACCCTTTGTCAGGAACTGAGTTCTAAGACTAATATATACTTCTTATAATTTCATATGTGCATTTGTTAGCCAGGGAGGATAGAAATTCATTACTCAAAAATGCAGCATCCTGGATTAGAAAATCAGTAAAGGAGGGAATTGAGAGAAAATGTCTCGATTCTCTCAAACCAGTTTTTCCAGCTTGTGAAGGAGCATTTAACATGCATATTTATTAATGATAACCTTGCAGAAATAACATTTATTTATTTATGTTTAAAGATTTTATTTATTTATTTGACAGACAGAGAGGCAGGCAGAGAGAGAAGGGGAAGCAGGCTCCCTGCTGAGCAGAGAGCCTGATGTAGGGGTCAATCCTAGGACCCTGTGATTATGATCTCAGCTGAACACTGAGGCTTAACCCACTGAGCCACCCAAGTGCCCCCAGAAATAATATTTGATCTCTAATGATTTTTCTTATTGATACCAAAATTGAACTGAATATTTTAAAACAAGTTTATTACTGTGTGTCATTTTAAGAATTTTTAAAAATTACATAATTGAGGCATCCATATTATTTCAGAAATCTCTGATCACCAACATCCTGGCATTGATCCATGCAAATATAAATTCTTAGAGTCCATAATTTTATCATAGTTTAGAGGAATCATTCTTATATGTCTAATGGCAATCTGGAATAACCAATGAATATTGGGAAATACTGAATCACACTAAACATAGTTTAATAAACAATCAGAAATTTACACTATTTAATTGGTAAATTAACATTAAAAAAATATGTTTTGGTCCTGAAGAAAATCTTCTAGTTATTCTACATTGATTAATGCTTTTATATTGCTTAATATCTTTGAGTATCTCTCTTGTGATTTTCCATTTGAACAGAAAAAATTGGACTAAATAATCTTTTTTTTTAAGATTTTATTTATTTATTTGACAGAAATCACAAGTAGGTAGAGAGGCAGGCAGAGAGAGAGGGGAAGCAGGCTCCCCACTGAGCAGAGAGCCTGATGTGGGCTTGATCCCAGGACCCTGGGATCATGACCTGAGCCAAAGGCAGAGTCTCTAATGCGCTGAACCACCCAAGGAGCTCCATGGACTAAATAATCTTTTAAATGTTTTTCAATTCTTAAAGATATCTTTGAGTTATCACTATCTTTTGAAAATTATTTGCTCAGCTTGCTGAGAAATGCATTTATTTATTCACAAATATAGTTCATTTCAGCACCTTCTCTATACCAGGCATTGTTGAGTATAATTAGGAAACAGATTAAATAAAACAAAGTAATACTCTCACCATACATATTTTCTTGTGTTGTTAGGTTTATAAATAAATAGTTAAAATTTCAATAACTTTTACAAAGACAAATGAAAGTATGGGAAAAGGGACTGCTAAGGGAGTGTGGGGACAAATATTTATGTTTTAATGAGGTGACATGTAGAAAGAGCTTGGCTACCAGAAGAACGCCTGGGTGGGAATAAGAGCATTCATCAAGAACTAGAAATAAAAACTAGGAATGAGGAATACTTGAGCAAGAACAAGGGGGGCAGTGTGGCTGGGTGTAGTTGACCATGGGGAACATGGCAGGAGATGACAAGACAGAAAACAAGGTTCAAAGTAGAGACAGGTTGATAGACCATTGTAAGTTATAAGTCTTTTACTTTGAGTGAGATGGGGCAGCAATGAGCACAAGATATGGCTTATGCTTTATAATTTCTCTGGTTGCTCAATGGCGAGTTGACTGTGTAAGATGGAATGGAAATACATAGGCAATTAACGACCAGGCAAGAAATAATGGCAGTATAGACCAAGTGACCACATTAATATATGCAAATGGATATATATTTTATATAAAATTGTATATAGAGATATATATCTTTATATATGTGTGTGTATATATATATATATATCTCTTTTACCATTTATATGAATATATATTTCTATGTTTTTGTAAAGAGAAGCTTCAGAATTTGTTGATGGTTTGGAAATACAGCACAGAGAAAAATAAGCATGAAGAATGTTGTCAAGATTGTGTTTTGGTATAAGAGATCAATCAGAAAATTAAATTTGTCACTAACTCACATAGTGCATCACTGTAAAAAAAAACTGGTTTGTGTGAGGCAAAAAGAAGTATGGTTCTGGATATATTACACTCAAGATTACTCTCAAAAATTGCTGAAGAGAGTATAAATTGGTGCCACTGGAAAACTGTGTAGAAGTGTCTAATGGAAGTAAAATGTGCACACATCCAGGAATTCCACTCTGAGATAGATACCAAATAAAGGCACACACAAATTACTCCAAAAGATATGCAAAAGAAGTTTCACAGCAGCATCACGAGAGTACTCAAAAATTAGTAGCACAGTAGATAATTGCCAATGATGGAGCACCTGGGTGGCTCAGTTGGTTAGGCAGAGGTTCCCTGCTAAGCATGGAAACTGCTTCTCTCTCTCCCTCGGCCTGCCTCTCCCTCTGCTTAAATAAATAAAACCTTTAAAAAACTTATTTTCAATGACAATTTATGACATATTTATACCAAAATAATATTATATTGCAGTGTAGCTACATGCAACATCAGGTATTCATCAGACAAATATTAAGACAAGGTAGATAAAAAAAGTACACACTGTATAATTCCATTATAAAAAGTATAAAAACACACAAAACTACCTTATAGTATTAGAAATTAGGATATTAGTAAATTGGGGGTTGGAACTTATTAGCAAAAGACCAAAGAATGACTTCTGTGATGCTGATAAACACTGTATTATCTTTTTAGAAATTCATTGAACTGTATAAGGATATTTTTTAAAGATTTATTTATTTATTTGACAGAGAGAGATCACAAGTAGGCAGAGAGGCAAGTGTGGAGGGGCGGGAAGCAGGCTCCCTGCTGAGCAGAAAGCCTAATGCAGGACCTGATCCCAGGACCCTGAGGTCATGACCTGAGCTGAAGGCAGTGGCTTAACCCAATGAGCCACCCAGGTGCCCCATGTATGATATTTTATATACTCTAAATATTTGTTTGTTTGTTTTTTAAAGATTTTATTTATTTGACAGACAGAGATCACAAGTAGGCAGAGAGGCAGGCAGAGAGAGAAGAGGAAGCAGGCTCCCTGATGAGCAGAGACCCCCATGTGGCGCTCGATCCCAGGACTCTGAGATCATGACCTGAGCCAAAGGCAGAGGCTTTAACCCACTGAGCCACACAGGCACCCCAAATATTTGTTTTAATCTAATAAAATTTTAAAAATCATGTTTGAGTTACCTCGTTTTCTTTTGGATGGAGATGATGAGTAGGCAGTTGCATATGTGAGCATAGAATTTTAAGGAAGTTCTGGGCTATATATGAAAGTGGGCATTTGCCTTTCTCTGATAAGCTTATTTGGCTTAACATTATACTCTCCAGCTCCGTCCACATTGTTGCAAATGGCAAGATTTCAATTCTTTTTTTTGGCTCAATAATATCCCATTATATACACATACCACAATTTCCTTATGTATTCATCTATGGACACTTGGCTGTTTCCATAATTTGGCTCTTGTAAATAAGGCTATAAACATAGGGGGGCATGTATCCTTTTGAGTTAGCATTTTTGTATCTTTTGGGTAAATACCCAGTAGTATGATTGCTGGATCATAGGTTAATTCTATTTGTAACATTAGGAGGAAACTCCCTTCAGCCATTGTTTTTCACAGTGGCTGAAGAAGTTTTCATTCCCACCAGCAGGGCAAGAGGGTTAATTTTTCCCCACCACCTCTACACCTGTTACTTCTTGAGTTATTGATTTTAACCATTGTAACGGATGTGAAATGAAATCTCATTGTGGTTTTGATTTGAATTTCCCTAATGATGAGTGATGAGAATCTTTGTATGTGTCTATTGGTTATCTGGATGTCTTCTTTGGGAAAATGTCTATTCATGCCTTCTGCCCATTTTTTAAAAATTAGATTATTTATTTCTAGGTGTTGATTTGTATAAATTCTTTATATGTATTAGGTAGTAACTTTTTATTAGATAAGTCAGTCAGAGAATGACAAGTATCATATGATTTCACTCATAGTGAAATTGAAGAAACAAATGAGTAAAGGGAGAAGAGAAAAAAATGAGTCAGAGTGTCAACAATAGAAAAACTGGTGGTTGTCAGAGGTGGTAGGTGGGGCAATGGGTGAAGTAGGTGATGGAGATTGTTGTGATGAGCACCAGATGCTGTATGGAATTGTTGAATCTCTATATTGTACACTTGAAACTAACCTAATACTGTATGTTTTAGTGTGGAATGTTCTGTATATATCTATGAGGTCCATCTGGCCCAGTGTGTTATTCAAAGCTCTTGTTTCTGTGTTCATTTTCTGTTTAGATGATCTGCCTGTTGCTGAGAGTGGAGTGTTGAGCTCTCCTACTATTAACATATTATCACTATGTCTCTTTATTTTGGTTAACAGTTGGCTTATATGGTTGGTTTCTCCTATGTTGGGTCATAGATAGTTACAATTTTTAGATCCTCTTGTTGGAGGGATGATATAGTGTCCTCCTTTAACTATGATATAGTGCCCTTCTCTATTTCTAGCTACAGTCTTTAGCTCAAAATCTAATTTGTCTGATATGAGAATTGCTACCACAGCTTTTTTTGAGGAATCTGTTGGCATGAAAAATGGTTCTCCATCCCTTCACTTTCAGTTTGGATGTATCTTTAGGTTCAAAATGAGTCTCTTATAGATACCATATGGATGTGTCCTATCTTTTTATCCCATCTGCAACCCTGTGCCATTTCACAGGAACATTTAGGCCATTCACATTGAGAATGATTATTGAAAGATATGATTTTGTTGTCAACATGCTGTCTGTGAAGTCCTTGTTTCTACAAATTGTCTCTGTAAATTTAAGTTGTATATCATTCTTGGGGTCCTTCTCCTTTTATAGGACCACCCTTAACATTTATTGCAAAGCCAGCTTAGTGGGCACATATTCTTTTAGTTTCTGTTGGTCCTGGAAGCTCTTTATCTCTCTTTCTATTCTGAATGACAGCCTTGCCAGATAAAGTATTCTTGGCTGCATGCTTTTCTCGTTTAGTATCCTGACTATGTCTTACTTGTCCTTTCTGGCTTGTCAGGTCTCTGTGGAAAAGTCTGACATTATTCTGATGTTCTTCCCTCCATATGTAAGGAATTTCTTCACCCTAACTGCCCTTAAGATGGTTTCCTTGGTTCTAAGATTTGTGAGTTTTATTATTATATGCTGGGGTGTTGGGCTGCTCTCCTTGAACTTGGGTGAGGTCCTCTCTGCCCCTAGGACATGAATGCTTGTTTGTTTCATTCCCCAGATTAGGGAAGTTCTCAGCTATGATTTCCTCAAATATATCCTCTAGTCCTCTCTCTATATATACCCTCAGGGATCCCAATAATTCTTACACTGGAATGTTTCATGGTGTCATTTATTTCTTTAATTCTGTTTCATGGATTTTAAGATGTTTTGTTCCAGGCCTCCTCCTGTTCCTTCATTTCTATTAGTTTATCTTCTAAGTCAGTAATTCATTCTTTGCCTCATTTGCCCTAGCTATTAGAGTATCTAGCTTAGATTGCATCTCATTCATAGATTTTTATGTTTGGCCTGATTAACTCTCATTTCTTCCCTTAGAGAATCTATGTTGTCATTAATGGTTTTCTCCAGTCTGCTTCTTGTCTTCATAACTGTTACCCTGAAATCTACTTCTGACATCTTGCTTATATCCATATCCGTTAAGTCTGCAGGAGAGGTCATTGCCCCTGGTTCTTTTCTTTGTTGGGAGTTTCTTCTCCTAGTCATTCTGTTGAGGTTTGGTTGAGGGAATATACAGAGTCAAAAATATCACCTACAATCCATGCAAGGGAAAGTTCAGAGCAAATGGAACCAATCACCAAGAAAACCCAGCCAAAATGAAACACAAGAATAAGATTTATAAAGTTAAAAAAGAGGAAGGGGCTGAGGGTAGTGGTGGGCGAGGATTTATAATCTCTTAATGTGGGTGAGGTTGGGTATTTCAGTTTTTCCTGGGTACATTTTATTCTTATTAGAGAACAATACTTCCAAGACTTACAAGGAAATTAAAACTGGTATATATATATATATATATATATATATATATATATATATCACACACACAATTGTATAGGGAAAAAAGGACTACACTGAAGTTTATATCTATATCTGTGTCTATATATAAATATATATATATGCGTGTGAATCAGTAGAAATTAAAAAGCTACTATGCAATAACATTTATGAAAACTCCATAGTTAATATCATTTTCAATGGGGAAAAACTGAGAGCCTTTCCCTGAAGACCAGGAACATGACAAAGATGCCCATTCTTTCCACTATTGTTGAAGACAGAAGTCCTAGGAACAATAATCAAACAAGAAAAAGAAATTAAAGGTATTCAAATTGTCAAAGAAAAATTAAAATTCTCTCTCTTTGCAGATGACAGGATATTTTATTTGGAAAATCCAAAAGACTCCACCCCTAAGTTACTAGAACACATGCAGCAATTCAGTAATGTGGCAGGATACATAATCAATGCACAGAAATCAGTTGCTTTCCTCTACACTAACAATGTAACTGTAGAAAGAGAAATTGGGAAATTGATTTCATTTACAATGACACCAAAACCCACAAGATATCTTGGAATAAACCTAACCAAAGAGGTGAAGGATCTATACTATAGAAACTATATAACACTTGTAAAATAAATTGAAGAAAACAGAAAAGGATGTGTGACTCTGGTGGTGTGTATTAAGGAGGACACATGGTGTATGGAGCACTGGGTGTTATGTGCAAACAATATTCATGGAACGCTAAGTAAAAAAACGAATGATGTGGGCGCCTGGGTGGCTCAGTGGGTTAAGCCACTGCCTTCGGCTCAGGTCATGATCTCAGGGTCCTGGGATCGAGTCCCGCATCAGGCTTTCTGCTCAGCAGGGAGCTTGCTTCCATCTCTCTCTCTCTCTCTCTCTCTGTCTGCCTGCCTCTCTGTCTACTTGTGATCTCTATCAAATAAATAAATAAAATCTTAAACAAACAAACAAACAAAAAACCGAATGATGTGCTGTATGGTGACTAACATAACATAATAAAACAAAACAAAACACTGTATGTTAACTAACTAGAGTTAAAATGAGAACTAAAAAAAAAAAAACAAACTGATTTAGGCTCAGAGAGGCTCATGCATAGCAATGCAAACAAAGGCAGAATGTGAATCAATGAGATTGTTTGGGATGGATGAAGAGGATGTTCTCTTATGATGGCTTATGTGTCTCAGTGGAGGGAAGAAGGTTATCACCTACAAATGGATAAAAGTTTGAGAGAGAGGGTATCAAAAGTGTCCTATGAGAGCATGATTTTGATAAACACATGAGTGTAATAGGATTGCAGTAGGTCATCAAAAGTTCTGCTTGCTGATAGAGTCAGGTACTTAAAGTAAAATAAATAAGTTGAAGAAGAGTATTGTAAATATGTATATCTTCCATTTGCACAAAAAAGGGATAAAGATATTGAAAGATTAACATCTCAATTGGAGGAATTTTTCATGAGTAATCATCCTATTACTAGCAAGGGAAGGGTAATTAAATAAAGATTAATCTGACAAATATTTACTAGATCATGAATGAAGGTCGTTTATTTATGACATCTTTCCTTCTATTTTTTCCCTTCTTTTATCAAAAATGAATAAATGATTAAATAAATAATAGAAAGAAATATCAAAAAGTCAAGGGGGTACCAAGCCAAAATCAACTTCTGGGTAAATTTTCATCTATAGGATTGTCTCTAATAAGAGAGCAGATGTTTTCCAGTTTCAGAAAATTCAAAATAGTGTGATGTGTATTTACGTGTATGTTAGTTTATCTGTATGTGTTTTCACACAACCAAGTTTAATTGTTTGTTTTCTTGACTGTAAAGATATAAGAGGTAATGAGTTCTTCATTGTTCACTAATTGTGTACTTAAGAGAAGTCTCAGGCAGAAATTGTAAATTGCTGTTTTAATCCAACGTTTGGGTGTTTCAGTGCAAATGATCACACATACATCTGTTCTCACGTAAAGCAAACTGCCTCTGCTATGAAAATAAACAGATGTGGTGAGCATTAAAAATCATCATGGTGAATATGGCTGACTAGAATTTGGTGGCTCCTGCTTTTGATGTAAAATATCTTCAAAAATTTATATCTATAATCAATATACCTATATACAGTTCTTTATAAAACAAGGCAGATATATAGCAAGCCCTACTGCTCACAATATCTTAAACCACATTTTCCAGAAGATATTTTTTTAAAAGAATGATTTAAAAATAATTTAGAAAGTGACATCAGAAAAAAATGATGTTATAAGTAACTCCCAATGCCCATTCTTCCACATAAACATAAACAAAACAAAACAAGCAAAATTGATAGAAGCAACTGTCAAAGATCAAGTAAGCAATCAAAACTTTACAGCCAATAAGCAAACCCTAACTCATGAAAAGGCAGCTTAAAAACACTAGAAAAATAGTTGTGGCATTTCTGCTTGCCCTTTCCATCCCTCCTTAATTTCAATAATGAGTACAACATCTACACTGTAAATAAGAGTGGATTTAAACATTATATGCCAAGACATAAACAGAACACTCTACCCAACAACAGCAGCACATTCTACTCTCATGCACAGAAAATTCTCCAGGATAGACCAGATGTTAGGCAACAAAACAAGTTTCGATAAATTTAAAAAGAGTAAAATCATACTAAGTATTTTTACTCACCACAATGTAATAAACCTAGGAGGGAAAAAAATACAGGAAGTAAAACTAGAAAATTCACAAAATTGTAGAATTTAAACAATACCTTCTTAACCAATAAGTCAAATAAGATAAGGGAAATTAGATAAAACTGAGATATGAATGAATATGGAAACATAGCATATTAAAACTTATGACATACAGTGAAGTCAGTGCCAGAGGGAAATTTAGAGCAGTAAACGTCTTTACTTAGGAAGAGAGAAATCTCAAATCAATAATGTAACTTTAAATCTTAGGAACAAGAAAAAGAAGAGTAAACTAAACCTAAATGTAACAAAAGGAAAAGAATAACAAAGATTAGAGCAGGCAAGAAAGAAATTTAAATACAAGAAAAGAGAATAAATAAGACAAAAAGTTAACTCTGAAAAGATCAACAAATATGACAAGGATTTCAGTAGACTACCAAACAAAGAGAGAAGACACAATAATTAAAATCAGAAATAAAAGTGGAGACATCACTACTGACTTTACAAGAATAAAAAAAAAAAATCTGGGAGAATGAACAATGGTATGCTAACAAATCAAATAAGCTAGATGGAATGGAAAAATTCTTAGAAACACAAAAATTACAAAAACTAAACCAAGAAGAAATAGGAAATCTTAAAAATGTAACAAGTGAAGTGATAGAATGAGTTAAAAATAAAACAACAACAGCAAAATCTCAAAAAAGTAGAGCCTCGGTCCAGATGCCTTCACTGGCGAATTCTACTAATAATTTAAAGAAGAGTTAACATCTATTCTTTTCTAAATCTTTTGAAACATATGAGCAGACAGAACATTTCCTACTTCATTCAATGAAGTCAGCATTACCCTTAAACTAAATCCAGGTAAAGATATCACAAGAAAAAATAATTACAGATCAAAACTACAGCAACTATTTATAACAGTATATAAGTTTGGTTTAATATGAGAAAATCAATCATGGTAATATACTGCATTAGTCAAAGAACAACAATAAAAAGACATGACCATTTCAAAAGATCCAGATAAATGATTTGAGAAAAGTCAACACTTTTGATAAAAATACTTAATTAGATAAAAATACTTAATTGATAAAAATACTTAATTAGAAGGAAACTTTACAACATAATTAAGTGCATTTATGAAAAATCCACAGTTAACATTACACTCAATGGTGAAAAATTGAAATAGATTTTTCTAAGATTAGGAACAAGACAAGGATGCCAGCTTCCACAATGATAATTCATTATCATACTGGCAGTTTTAACCATAGAAATTAGACATGAAAAAAATAATAAAAGGCATTTGAAATGGAAATGAAGACATGAAACTATTTCTATTCACAGATATCATGGTGCTGTATATAGAAAATCCAAAATAAATTTACATAAGTCAGCAAATTTACAAGGTACTAGATTCACATGCAAAAATCATTTGAGTTTCTTTATGCTCATAATGAACAATCTGAAAAGAATCTCTGTGCCCATAATGAACAATCTAAAAAAAAGTTTCTCTATGCTCATAATGAACAATCTGAAAATTAGGAAGGCGATTCCATTAAAATAACATACAATAGTGGGGTGCCTGTGTGGCTCAGTCAGTTAAGCCTCTGCCTTCCGCTCAGGTCATGAACTCAGGGTTCTGGGATCAAGCCCCATGTTGGGCTCTATGGTCAAGAGAGAGCCTGCTGCTCTCTCTCATTCTGGCTTCCACACATGTGCATGCCCACAAGTGCATGATGCACACACATTCTTTCTCTCAAATAAATAAATAAAATCTTAGAAAATATATATTAAAAACAGCCAAGGAATAAATGTAACCATAATAGATAAATGATAGACTTGCTCTCTGAAAACTACAAAATGTTGCTGAAATTAAGTAACACTCAAATAAATAAAAGACATCTTATAATTATAGATTAGAAGACTTAACATTGTTAAGATGTTAATCAATGTAGAGACTTAATGCAATTTCTACCCAAATTACAATGGCCTTTGATTTTTGCAGAAATGAAAAAGCCAATTCTTGAATTCATGTGAATTATGAATTGTCCCAAATATCCAAAACAATCTTGAAAAAGAAAAAAATCAAATACAATTATCCTATTATCCTAATACATCACAATTTCAAAATTTTCTTCCAAGCTAAGGTATTCAAGACATTGTAGTGCTTGTATTCAGATAGACATATATACAATGGATTAGAATTGAAAGGCCAAAAATAATACCATGTATCTACAGCCAATTAATTTTTAATGAGGATTCTGAGATCAGAAAAGAGTAGTCTCCACAATAAATAGTACATAGACAACTAGATATCCACATGCAAAAGAATGAAGTTTAATCCCTACCTTATAGCACATACAAAATAAAACAAAATAAAAACTCATTATAGATAAATAACTTAAATATAGAGTTAAAAATAAAAAAACAAACAAAAATATAAAAACACCACCACCAACAACAAAGAACTCTTAGAAGAAAATATGGGCTCTTTACAAATTTTGATTTGTCAGTGAGAACAACAAAAGAAAAAATTGATAAATTGGACTTCATCAAAATTAAACACTTTTGTACATTGAAGGAAATGATATATCAAGAAAGTAAAATATACCCTACCAAATGGTTGAAGATATTTGCAAATCATGCATTGGACAACTCAACAAAAGACAAAGAAATCCAAATGAAAATGGCAAAGAATACTCAAATCTAAAAAACAAAAAAGAATATTCTATTCAAAGATATTTCTCCAAAGAAGATATAAAAATGGCCAGCAAACACATGGAAATATGTTCAATATCATTAATCATTAGGGAAATACAAATTTGAAAAGCACCATTTCACATCCACTAAGATGGTTACAATTTTTAAAAATGAAAAATAACAAGTATTCATAAGCAAGTGGAGAAATTAGAATCATAAATTGAATAAAAATTGTTGAACTGCAGTGGAAAACAGTTTGGCAATTCTTCAAAAAATTCAATATAAAATTACATTATGACTCCTAGTACATAACTTTCAAAATTGAAAACATGTACTTAAACATGTATATGTACACACTTGTATCAGCACTATACACAATAGCCAAAAAGTAGAAAATACCCCAAAGCCCATCAGTGAATGAATAGATAAATAAATTGTGGTATATACATAAAAAGAATATTATTTAATAATAAAAATGAAGGACTGAGATGTCCTATAATTTTGATGTACCTCTGAAATATGAAAGAGCCATAAATAAAAGGTTACATTTTGTATAATTCTATTTATAAGAAATAACCAAAAAAGCTAAATCCATAGAAACAGAATGCAAATTAGTGTTTGTCAAGGCTTAGGGAAAGAATAACATGCAGAAAGTTACTGGGTAAAGAATGTTAGTTTTGAGTGATGGAAATATTTTGGAGTTAGCTACAGGTAGCAGTTGTACAACATTGAGAATGTCCTAAATTTCCTGAAGTGTTCACTTCAAGATGTTGAATTGTATCCAACATGAATTTCACCTCCATATGGACATTGGGGAGGGAATGTGCTATGGTGAGTGCTGTGAAGTGTGTAAACCTGGCGATTCACAGACCTGTACCCCTGGGGATAAAAAATATATGTATATTTTAAAAAATTAAAAATTATTATTAAAAAATGAAAAAAATAATAATTTGGATATATGACAATACATTTATAAATTTCAGTCAATTAAAATAGTCATGGAAAGCTGAGACTTTACTCAAATACACTTTATAAATAAAAGTATAAGTGTAGAAAAGCTGACATTTAGAGCCTAATTTCTCTGCTTATAAGTGTGAATTATACTTAGTTGTATACTCTTACCCAAGGATACATGGCTTTTAGGAGCCTTATTTAAATTAACTCAATAGATGTTTATTAAGTACCTACTAGGTGCCAATTCCATTCTTGTTGACAGAGATGTAAAAGTGAAGGAAACAGACATAAACCTTTGGAATCATGGAAAATACATTCAAAATGGAAGGGAAACACAATAAAGAAAAAAATGAAAATCTGTTGAATGTTGGGTAGCAATAACTCAAAAGAAAATCTGAAGCTTCAAAATTTGGTAATAAGTATGATATTGAGGGCTCATAAGGGACAGAGAAGAAGGGACAGGTTCACTAAGTAGATAGTGTTGAATGAATGCTGAACAAAGTGAGGGCTGGGGCAGAATATTTACCTAACTTAGGAAGAGGATTCCAGTCTGAAGGAATGGCAAAGTCAAAGGCCTTGCTGACATGTTCTGAGGCAAGAAAAGAAGTGACTATGGGAGGAGTGAAAGCACAGAGAGAATAGGACAGATAAAGTTGGAGATGCACCTGGAAGCCAGAGTACATAGAACCATGGAAGGTGTTCTGATGCCATTTTATTATAAATGGCACCAGAGGTGTTTGAGCAAGGGAAAACAAAAAGAAAGATAAAAGGCCTGGTTTTACACTGAAAGTTGTGTTGAGGACAGTTTGAAGGTGGGCAAAGATAGAACAGGAAGATCAGTTAGGAGGTTTTTGCAATAATACAAGAAAGAGATGATGGACCAGAAAGGTAGTGGACATACCATTTGTTGGACAGAAAGAGGTGAAACAGGATTTCTTGAAGGATTATTGAACAAGGACCACCAAAGGACAAGAGAAGCCAATGTGATTTCCAACATTTTGGCTTAGGCGATGGACAGCTCAAGTGCCAATTAAAGAAATGAAGAATGTAGGACAATCTGGATAAAATACAAACTCATATATTTACCTCACATATCTGAGGAAGGATTGCGAGTTTTAAATGGTGAGAATATATGTCAGATTATTTGAAATATCTGTTGTCTACCTACCAATTTATCTACCTATCATCTTATCTGTCTCTGTGTGTGTACACATATATATGCTATAGGTATATAAGATATATCTATGCCACAGATAGAAATATAAATATCACTATGGACTCTGAAAAACAATCTGAGGGGTTTGAAGTGGCGGGGGGGTGGGAGGTTGGGGTACCAGGTGGTGGGTATTATAGAGGGCATGGCTTGCATGGAGCACTGGGTGTGGTGAAAAAATAATGAATAATGTTTTTCTGAAAATAAATAATTTGGAAAAAAAAAGAAATATAAATATCTGTGATGTTTTACATTAGCATGAGAGAAGCTGTACATTACTGTACCCAGATTTGTAGCAGAGATCTGAAGCTGGACAGTCAGGTCCCATGTCTTCCATTTACCAGCTTTGTGACCTTTGTCAATTGATTTTATGTCTCAGTACATGAGTTTCTTAACTATTGTGAAGGTTAAATAAATTAATGTGGAGTTCAAAAATAGTTCCTCATACCCAGTGGGAGCTATGTATGTGATAGCTGCATCACAACTGATATGTATATGAGTGTGGGAACCATGTAATAGCAGGGATGCTATCAAAATGTATCAACAAAGGAGGCTAAATACCTAGGAAGTGCACTGAAAAACAAAATTACACACACACACACTCAAGCGACTTTCGGATACAGTACAAAAATCCTTACTGTGCTTACAATCTATTTCTTTCAATGAAATATTCATCTTAGATTCTTAAATAGTGAGTACAAGGGAAGTTACAGTGATACTCTTGGTTAAGCAATTAAAATAAGTTCTAGAGTATTTAATACACTGATAACTAATAATAGATTAATCGCCTCACATGTAAATTTTATGTAAATATAAAGGCATTACAGTTATGGAAATAAAACTTTATCTCATGACATATTTTGGGCAGCAACATAAATTTATACTTCTATACCTGAGGTTCCATTTTGGATTTAGGGTGTGTTTTATTCTGCAAACTCTAGTCCTTATTCTCGAAATTGCATTTTTAAATTTAAAAATGTGGAATATTCCATACTAACAGCAATAAGACCTCCTACAGAATATTAACATGTACTAACAGCAATAAGACCTCCTACAGAATATTAACTTGTCATTGCGGGATTATGAGTACTTTGTTTCCTCTTTCTGTTTTTTTTTTTTTTTTTTTTTTTTTAGTTTCTATAGCAAGTCTCTATTTATTTTAAACTCAGAAAAAGATAAATATGTTTTGAAATTAAACAATAGAAAAGAAGGTTTGTATCTAAACAGCAATCTGTAACACACTGGAATAGAATAATTAAACCAACTAAAAAAAAGCTTTATGTATTTTTGTTCTGCTTTACTAAACTTAAGTGTATTTTGGTTAAATGCAAAGAGCTGTGATCCTTGTATCTTACATTTTAGATACCATGCAGGAAAGTCTATTTGAGGGAAAAAAAATACAGTCTATAATCAGAGCAAGGATTTCTATACCAACCTATCATAGACACAAAGATTTATTTAGAGTATACAATTTACCTCTGATATACTAAGTAAACTTATAAAATACAGTACAGAAAGTACTAAACAATATAAAAGGTTTCGCTACATAATACGATGTCCTTGGGTAAATAACTTCTCTGTGTCTCAATTTTGTCATTCAGAAAATGAAATGAATGCTCTAGATCATCTCTGATAATCTAAACAGTTTAGTTCAGTTCTTATAGTTTGTCAAGTATAATCTCAAACTAAATTCCACTTAACATATTCTCCTGCTTGTGTAGATATATGTAAGAAATCAAGTAAGCAAATTGTGTAAAGATTTATTTAGGTCTGCCAAGAACACACATATATACATATATACATCACTTTCTGAGCAATCTAGCTTAAATTTATTTAGGTTTACAGATTTAAGATACTACAAAATGACAAAGAATAGAAAGGAGGTACAGCTATGAATGAACTACTAAGTAATACATCAACTTGAACAGGAAAATCAAATGTAATTCTTTTCCATTCACTATATTTGCATACAGTACAATTCATAGCGAGGGGAAAAGTCAGACTTTCACTTCAAACAAGTTTCTGCTGCTTCCTTATCAGATAGGTTATTCTGGCTAAAACATGCTTTTGTACCTCAGTGTGCTCATACTTGTGATGTTTTCGAATATTTCTTTTTAAGATTTTATTTATTTATTTGACAGACAGAGGTCACAAGTAGGCAGAGAGGCAGGCAGAGAGAGGGGGAGGCAGGCTCCCTGGTGAGCAAACAGCCTGATGAGGGGCTAGATCCCAGGACCCTGGGATCATGACCTGAGCCAAAGGCAGAGGCTTTAACCCACTGAGCCACCCAGGCACCCCTCGAATATATATTTTTTTATGTACACACAAAATCAAAGGTTTTTTGGTCTAGTACTATTCAGCTTTAATTTCTCAATTTATAGGTAGCTGGCACTTACATTTTAAATGAAGTAGTGTTGTCCTATTTGAAAGAATGGACACAATGCTACTTATATTAAAGTTTGTGTTTTATGCATAACCTATGATGCCTTTAAAGGCTGGCAATGGCCCTTTGTAGGAGCTGTCCTCAACAGCAGGCCTGTCTTTCTGCGTGACTTGGAATTCTATCTATTAACAGTTGTTTAGCTGAATTAGGCAATGAAGGTGTTTTGTTTTGTTTCAGAATATCCCTGAAGTTATGTGGAAGAACCAATTTTATGAAGGATGAGTGGCCATAGGAGTAAAAGGGGAGATGAGACAGTCAAAACAAAATTAAAAATAAAAACAAAAAAATCCAGTGTTCAAGAGAGGAAATGAAATGGAAATTAACTGGGGAAATCATAAAGAGAGGAACTGTTGGAAAGAATGAAGAAAAGAGAAATACAGAATTCAAAAATCAAAAGTAGCCATATGCCTGTTCCACATTCTCTCTAATTTCCAACTGATATTTCTTCACTGCATCCTCTCAGAACTTTTGTCTTTTTTGTTCTTACTTTTTAAAACATTTTTTTCTCTTTTTTTTTCTTTTATAACAGGTCTCTAGAATGAGAAAAAATTAACAGTTTCATTAGAGAATTACTATATTTTTGCCTAACTCATTTGTTTATTTGTTTGTTTGCTATATGTTGGTTGGTTGGTTGGTTGGTTGATCATAAAGCCAGACTATATTTTCCAGCTTTCTCTGTGGTCAATGTGGATGTATGACTGAGTTTTGATCAGTGGAAAGTGGGGAAAAAGTGTGTCACTTTCTGGCTAAAAGTGAGTGTAATTTCTCTACTTATTCTTTCCAAAACTGCACATTAATCAGGAGGCTCTAAAACCGTTAAGGTCATAAGGCATACAGGCCACCGAATAGTAGGAAAATGGGCTCGTGAAATACTGCAAAAGCAGGAGTATACATGAGATGAATTCTCATGTGATTAAGAAATACAGTTCATGTCTATGGAGATTTGGGAGTTTATGCTACTGTGAGAATTCCCCCAAAACAGTACAGAAGCAAAGGAGTCACTACACTAGTAACAGTCTTCTTTCTCCCCTTTTTTCTCATTTAGAAAAAAATGCCTTTGTTTACACTTTGCATGTATGAAAACTTAGTGGGGGAGAAGTTAACTTAAGGGACTACACTAGGCTAGCTTTTTGATGTTTTCCCAACTGTCTCCTTAGGTTCATACGTGCACCATTAATACACACACATACATGCACACAGTCAATCAATCAATCAACAGTCAATATAGTAGGAATTAGCTGATTTGACTTCTTTCCTTGATTGATTCAGGTAGTTGATTAATTTGTCTACATTACTATTTGTCTGGGTGCCATAGAAACATAAACATTTGTCTTTTACTTAACTTTGTATTCATTTGATTGGATTTTTACAACTTAATGAGGAGAACTTTCACTAAAAAAATCACATTGTATACATTTTTACTTATTTTAGAAAAAATGGTTGTGAAATGAATTTATCAGGAATTCTGTTGTAATTTTTTTATGGACTTTCACTATAAAAGAAAATAATAGTGTGCCTTGGTTAAAATAAATTAAAACAACTTAGTTCTAGTTTTTTATAAGATGGAGACATAGTTTATCCATCTGATACTGCATTTATGTTATTTATAGATAATAAGGACATTAAAAATCAACCTGATTCAACTTGGAATTATTGCATAACAAAATAATATTAAGTGAGTTAGTGTTCTGGGATATTTCACAAAAATGTACTTAAAAAGAACAAAGAAATAAATACATATAATTAAGTTCACTCCAACAAACATAGTGAGTGATTATTATTGGCCAATATTTGGGATAAGAATTTCAGTTTATATAAAACAATATTTCTGTGAAAGAATTTGTCTCTCTATGGAGAGGAAAAGACAGGTGCAGAGATAATTTCTGTATAATATAAATGTAAAGAAGAAGTTAAACTATAAGGATTCACCAAAAATATGGTCACAAATACACATAAAAATATAATAACATTTTCCTTCACTGTTTCAACCCTCGAACTAATACCTGTCCAGGGTTTGATTTCTAGAGAGGGAAAACATTAATGAGAGATACTTTACTGATAGTTTCAGTGATGTCAAAAAAATGGCTGACATTACATAAAGTGATCGATAATAAGACAATATTTTTTAAGGGATACATCACAGGGCTGGGTCATATACTTTGTGTTCCTACTGCTTTGCTATACACTGTATGGTGAATCACTATAAAATAAGACCTTTGTTCCCTTAGTGCTTATTTTCTCCTGCTGCCCCATTCAGTCCTCGGTGTGCAATCTTCCATTTGTGACAGCACTACAATTGCTGAGGAAGGCGTTTTGATGTTGCAAACACAAGATGGGAAATTCAGATAAGGAAAAAAGCAGCACAATTTGAGGATTAAAAAAATAAGCAAAAAATCATGTGGACATGGAAAGTTCTCTGTTAAAAACTGTGAGGCTATCTTATAGATAGTCTGTCAGAGTTATTTCCAAGTAGGGTTATTTACAGACTTTTGGTCAAGCTATTCTTTTGAGGCTAGTCAAGAGGTAGCAAGATATTGCTATGAATAACATGTTAGAATCCAAAATATTGAGCTTTTAATTCCACGACACTCTTAGCTTGAATTATCTAAGTTTTGAGCCCCAACTCCATCACCTGAATAATGAAATTACTAAACTCCTTACTCTTTCATTGAGATCATTATGTAAATAAAGTAACTTAATACATGGTGGCTTTTATGAACAGGAGTCATTCCTTTCATGTATCTGTTGGTAAAATAGTTGTGTTTTTTTCCTCTCTCTCAATTTAAACAAAGGAAAGATGATCATAAATTATAACCTAAGACTATACTTTTAGTTAGTGATTTTATTTCTAACAATAATATTATAAAATCATCATGGCCTTAGATTATTAAAAAAAAGAAAAGAAAAAGAAAATAATAGCATCACCACTGTCCTGCAAAAACCCATAATCCCAGTTTTCTGTCCATTAGGAAAAGTAAAGCAAAGTATAAGCTGCTTTTTTGTGGCATTTTCATTTCTTGTCTAATGGTGCTGAATTAAATAAATGTTGAAGTCAAATATATAAAATAAGAATCTTACTTCTTCTGAACTAATCAATCAATCAGCAAGTATTTGTTCAACTCTGGATGGGTGTGAGGCATAGCGATGGCTGCCAGAACAAATAAGGAAAAAAAAAACAGATTTATTGCCGGATAATGTTCCTATAATATGGCCTAGGATATTTCACATAATAAAGACAGGTATTATCATCTCCATATGACAATCATAAATATGTAGTCCCAGTAACATGACCAAGGAATGTCTTGAATTCAATGAAAGGTTGCTCTTGAATTCAAATTCAGAATTATCTAACTACATAGTTAGCTTTCTTATTCCAACTACTTACACTTTAGCCATAAAGCAAAATATCTGCCTTAAAGAAGTTTATTAGCTAGTAGGTTAGGAGCATTATGTACATAAAAAGGAATTATTTGGCACTGCTAGGCTCCAAGGAAATGGCATGGACACTTGGGACATTACTGAGGAAAAAAGAAACAGAGATGATCTGAAGCCTGGCTGTTTATGATTGTGTAGGATTTTTTTATTGTCAGAAGATGTGGGGTGTGGAAACATTGTAGGTGGGAAAAGTGCCTTGAGAAATGAGGCAGAAGAAAGCATGAGGTATGAGGTATGTTTCAGTAGACTACAGCAATTTGATGGCAACAGTTGTTTAACTTGAGCAACTGGTAAAACATAATAACAATAAGGTCTGAAACAGAAGCCGTGACTATAATGTTCTTATTTTTATTTTAGGCCTCTTTGGGATTATTCTCTGACTTAATAGTTATTGCCTAAGTCCTCAAAGAGTGTATGTTTTATTTTGAAAGTCAAATATTACTATACCAAGTGACACAAATAAAAAGTAGCTCTTGACAATTTTTTCTTGTGTGGTCAGAGTTTGCTCCCTGTTACAAGTGCCTCCAAATCCTTTGGATGTGGGATTCATATCATATGACTCAGGCCAGGCTACTCATAATGCCCATTATTTCAAATAAATGCTTACTCTGGATTGGCTACAGAATATAAACAAATCCAATATAATAACCTCTGTAAAACTTTATGTATAGTAGAAATTCTCTATCCATCAAGCCTGCTCTTGGTCATACAAAGAAAGTATAATTATAGAAGAAAAGAAATGGTGCTAAAAAAGAGGGAAGTGGGGAAGCAAGAGCCAAAAGATAAAAATGTGAAAGAGAGAGAGACATACACAAAACAAATGGAGAGAAATAGATTTTTTAAGGATCTATGAGTCCAGTATTTGAAAACCAAAAAATTCAAATACTTACATAAGTATTAATTTTCGGGGCACCTGGGTGGCTCAGTGGGTTAAAGTCTCTGCCTTCGGCTCAGGTCATGATCCCAGGGTCCTGGGATAGAGCCCCACATCGGGCTCTCTGCTCAGCAGGGAGCCTGCTTCCTCCTCTCTCTGACTGCCTCTCTGCCTATTTGTAATCTCTGTCTGTCAAATAAATAAATAAAATCTTTAAAAAAAAAGTATTAATTTTCATTTGTTCCCTTGATATGGTTTGGGTTGGCTTTCTGTTCTTTATATTGCAACTAGAAACATCCTATTTCATTAAAACATTTTATGTGTGGCTCTAGTATGTATTTTTAAGACATTTTAAAAGAAGAAAATGAATGTGAGTAGTCTGGGAATCCTGGGGAAAATGGGAGAGTAAGCATCACACAATCCTACACAGCTCTTCACAAAGAATGAAAGTAAAATACTTAAAAATATACTTAACATGGGCACCTGGGTAGCTCTGTCTTTAGTTAGGCAACTGCCTTCAGCTCGGGTCATGATACCAGGGTCCTGAGATTGAGCCTCCTGAGCTTCCGTCTCCCTCTGCCAGCTGCTCCCCTTGCTTGGGCTCTCTCTTGCTCACCAACAAATAAATAAATAATAAAACAATAAAAATATACATAACAGTATTCATAACCATGATTAAAAAGAAAAAGGAAAACACTTGGGGGAGGGAGTTTCAGCTCCTAAGCCATGAAGAAACAAGATGTTCTAAAACTATTCTTGTACTATAACTAGACAACAGAGAAAATATAAGAAATGATTATTTCCAGACATTATACCACAAGTAGCACAGGGCTGTAAATCACAAAAGAAAGGTAAACAAACTGAATGAATAACACTACTTCCTAGACTTTCTGGCTGGAGGCAATTTCCATTCTACATTACAAAGCAGGAGGAACTCAGAACACTTTTGGAAATCTCACTGAGGTGGGGAAACAGAGCTTAGTATTTCTTAGTATTTGCAGAAGCCAACACAGCTAGGAAGTGTTCAGAGAGATAAAAAGAGCTAGAGACAGAAAGCTCCAGAAATTTGCATAGGGACCCAGGAGTCTTTCCCTGAATATAGTATACACATGCATAGCCTAAAGTCCTGCAAGACTGAACAAAACAAATTTCAAGAAAAGAATAATTACACAGAATGATAAGAAACAATTCTTAAAGGTCACACAGGGCCAGGAATTGTTTGAGTTTCCTTCAGCCACATTGTATTGAATATATGGGTTCTTTGGTTCATACCTTAAAGGGGACTCTAAATTAGCTCTAGAATACAGCTCATTCTAGTTCTACCGCAAGCAAGTTTAAGAACAAACTTCAAGAGATTAAAATAATCTAAAAATGATTTGACTGCCTGCCAGAGAAATTGCAGCATTCTTTTACTCTTTAGAGGAACACAAAATAATACAGGATTTTGGAAAACAGTGTGGAGATTCCTCAAGAAATTAACAATAGAGCTTCCCTATGACCCTGCAATTGCACTACTGGGTATTTACCCCAAAGATACAGATGTAGTAAAAAGAAGGGCCATCTGTACCCCAATGTTTTAGCACCAATGGCCACAGTCGCCAAAATGTGAAAAGAACCAAGATGCCCTTCAACGGATGAATGGATAAGGAAGATGTGGTCCATATACGCTACGGAGTATTATGCCTCCATCAGAAAGGATGAATACCCAACTTTTGTAGCAACATGGACAGGACTGGAAGAGATTATGCTGAGTGAAATAAGTCAAGCATAGAGAGTCAATTATCATATGGTTTCACTTATTTGTGGAGCATAACAAATATCATGGAGGACAAGGGGAGATGGAGAGGAGAAGGGAGTTGAGGGAAATTCAAGGGAGAGGTGAACCATGAGAGACTATGGACTCTGAAAACAATCTGAGGGTTTTGAAGGGGTGGGGGGTGGCAGGTTGGGGGAACCAGGTGGTGGATATTAGAGAGGGCATGGATTGATGGAGCACTGGGTGTGGTGCAAAAACAATGAATACTGTTACACTGAAAAGAAAAAAAAAAAAAAAAAAGCCCTCATTAAAAAAAAAAAAAAAAAAAATCCACCACCAAACCCAAGGTCAAATGTATTTTCTCCTATGTTCCAACTGGAAGTTTCATAGTTTTGCAGTTTAAGATTTGATCAGTGATTGATTTTTAATTTTCATGAAAGATAGATAAAATGCTTTTTAATAATTCATTTTCTTCAGTATACTGCTAATATTTGAATTAGAGCTGATTTTTGTATATTGGTCTGCTATTCTTTTAGCTTGCTAAATTCACATTTTAGTTGTATTAAGTTCTTTGTAGAGTCTTTTGGATTTTACACACATACGATTATACTATCTATCACTAATAAATATTTTACTTCTTCCTTTTCAAAAAAAAAAAAACAAGAAATTCTCAATGTTCAACATTCAATGCTAAAGTGCTAGAATAAAGAATCAAAAGATATCATTTGAAACCAGAAGTTTGTTTGTTTGTTTATAGAAATTAATAGAAATGGATACTGAAATCACAAAGATGGGGCACCCCGATGGCTCAGTTGGTTGGAAGTCTGCCTTTTGGATCATGATCTCAGGGTCCTGGGATTGAGTCCTGCATCAGGCTCACTGCTCAGTGGGAAGTCTGCTTCTCCCTCTGCCTCTGTGATCCCTCTCCCTCCATGATTGTTTTCAGTCTCTCTAAAATAAATATCTTTTGAAAAAAATAGAAATCACAGAGATGATAGAGTTAGCAAAAAAGAACATTAACACAGTACTGTAAGAATGTTCCATATGTTCAATGATATAAAGAAAAAGGAATATGAAGGATGATGTAAAGGAAAAAGAATATGAAGAACAACAAGTGGTGTAAAAAATAACTGAATTAACTTTAGAGATGAAAACACAATATCTGAAAAAAAACAATGGAAATGATTAATAGCAAATTAGACACTGTAGGAGAAAAGAACAGTGAACTTTGAGTTTCTTCATTTTTTTTTTTTTTTAATATCCTCATCTGTTACTTCATAGGGTAACAATACAAAGTATTGACACAGCCAGAGAGAAACAAAGACTGGATAAAAGAAAGACAAGAAGGAGAGGAAGGAAAGAGAGAGGGAGGCAGAAGGAGGAGGGAAAAAAAAGGCAAACTTACTGCCATTGGGACATTAACAGGTGATCCATCTAACTGCTATGGGCTGAATGTTTTCCCCCCAAAACTCACATGTCAATGTCTAAATCCCCAGTGTGATTTGTGATTTGGAGGTGGGTGGGGCCTATGAAAGGTAATTAGGTCCTGAGAGTGAATGAAGAGCTCAGAGCTACCTCCCTTCACTATATGAGGATCCAAAAGCAGAGGACAATCTGCAAACTAGGAGGTAGACCCAACCAGACACTGGATCTATTTCTACTTTGGTCCTGGACTTCTCAGCCTCCAGAATTGTGAGCCATGAATGTCTACTGTTTAAACCACTCAGTCTGTGGCATTTTGCTATAGCATCCTGAGCTAAGGGACACACACACACACACACACACACATATATATATATAATCAGATTCCTCAAAAGACAGAAAGACAGGGCAGGATAAGACATAGCTCTGTATCTCTCTATATCTATATCTGAATCTAGATCTGTATCTATCCACCCACCTATCTATTTATGAAGAGATAATAAATGGAATGTTCCCAAATTTGAAGAAAGCTATAGCACCATAGATCAGAGAAAGTTCAAGCATGTGCACATATGTACACAAAAGAACAAAAGAACAAAAGAAAAGAACAAAAGAACAAAAGAAAATTTAAAAAATCCATATCAAGTTGCTGTCATAATCACATATTTTAAAAAAATCGTGATAAGGAAAATGTCTAAAAAATACAAATTACTTTCATGAAACCTAACTATCAAGTGGAAAATTCAAATAATTCAAGAATATGAATAAAAAATAGCACATTTGTTGACTACAATGCAATTATAAATAAATAATAAATGAGAGACAAAAATGCTAATATATTTGGAAAATAAATAATGCCACTTTAAATACTTCATGTGTTAATGAGGAACTTGTAATAGAATTAGTATATTCAGAATGATTATAAAATCAACACATAAAAATAATCCCACATATCTAAACTGCTTTTTTCAAGTAAATTTATTTCTTTAAATATACATATTATGAAATATGAGACAAATGATTTAAGAAATCACCTAAAGAAAAAAAATTTTTTTTTTTTAAAGATTTTATTTTATTTATTTGACAGAGAGAGATCACAAGCAGGCAAAGAGAGAGAGAGGAGGAACCAGGCTCCCTGCGGAGCAGAGAGCTCGATGCGGGACTGGATCCCAGGACCCTGAGATCATGACCTGAGCCGAAGGCAGCGGCTTAACCCGCTGAGCCACCCAGGCGCCCACCTAAAGAAAAATTTAAACCTCAACTGAAGTAAAGAGAACTCGCTATATCCAAAGATTACTAATTACTAATTAATTAAGAAAATAATTAATATATGGAGATTAAAAAGTAAATCTCTAAAATCCATGTAATACCACTGATTAACAATTCCAAAAGATTTTGAATATTTGAAAAAAACAAAACAATTCTGAAAATTAAGGACGCAGAAAGAGATCAAGAATTATAAAGATAGAGTGATTTAAACAATCACAGTATTGACATAGAAATAGATCAATAAAATAACAAAGAGGTAGCCCTTCCAAATCATAATCTGTGGAGACTAAAGCAGTTTTAGAAACCCCCACTAAAAACAAAATGAAACAAAACAAAATCATTTTCCAATGTTGATTGAGTACAACTGAGAAATGTAACAGTGATTGTAGGTAGATGGATGCCAAAATGCCAGCTTAGCTGCTTTGGACCTAATGAAAGAACATAACTTGTCACAACCATATAGAAAAAGAATACGACTGTTCCAGAAAAATAGAACATATAAAAGCCTACCAGCAAACCTTACTTCTATTGCAGAAACTCTCACAGGTAAGCCCAAACATAAAAGAATAAAAATGTTCATAGCACCGTAACATGACAATTTAGACACACCTTATAATTGAGACCAAATATTGCATGTACATATCTACATTTCCCAGAATCCCTTACAGATAGATGAGTTTCATATGACTAATTCTATCAAATATGAGAAAAATGATGAAAATTGCCACTGTACTTTCTCTATCCTTTTCTTGCCCTACCACAGTTAATTTGGAAGCAAATTCCTTCCAGATCGAGGAGTTAAGAATGAGGGGAGGCTTCTGGCCCTGCCTTTCAGTTTAGTGAGCCAGCAGCGAACCTCTGTTATGCTAAGTGCTATTTATAGTTCATGATACAGCAGCAGAACCAAGACTATCTTCCTTAATGTGCACATAAATGTCCAACAAGAGAAAGAGATATAAATTAAATGTGGTATATTTATTTACCAAAGTTAAAATATAAAGAATGTTCTAGATGCATGCAATTTATAAAAAATAAATGAATAGATGAGCTGGTAAAGTGTTGACCAAACAAATGAGTATAATTGACTCTAGTGGTTTCATGGTTATATAAAGTGGGTATTAATATACAAACCAAATTAACCCCAGTCATTGGTTCGGGGAGTGAGATTTTATGGTAGGAGTCCACAGTAATTTTTACTTAATCCATTATTATATACTTATTTCATGCAAAAATAACATATGAAGAAAAAATGAAAATTATAACATTTTTATTTAGAGGTAGTAGAAAGCCATAAAGAATGTGAAAAATAGTATTTTATTTCTAGATTTTTGTTACATTATTTTATGTACTTTCTGGAGTTTTAAAAAATTATTAAAAATAGGAGCATGGTAAAGAGAAATATAACTGGAAAAATTTGAAAAAGAATTAACGAAGCTAGTGGGAAGGTTTTAATGTATTAAGTGATTGATTCTTGAAACAATTTACTGAGAACTGGTCTAGATAAGGGAGTATCCAAACATCTGGATCTTATCCCCAAGCACTAATGCTGTCTATTAGTTGGCCATATCATGTGAAATAAACCCTGAAGTAATGTCATTGTGTAATGTTTGAGTTATTTACAGAATGTAGCAGAAGCACAGGAAATCAACACTCAACTAAATTTGATGTTGTCCACAAAGAACTTGTCCTAGGCAAAGAAGGTGCTCTGTTTCAGAGGGAACTGGTTTCAGTGTAGGAAGTTGGTTCAGCTTAAAGGCACCTTTTTTTTAAAGGCACGAGTTTATGATATAAATTGTTCAAGAAGCTCCAAGTCATCCAGCTTGGTTAGTGATGAGAACACATATGGGAGGTAGAAAGTCATTGCCTCTAAAAGCATTAGAAAATGCCTTGCCACCACCTGCACCTGTAGATATTATCACATTCTTTCCTAATAAAACAGTTTAAAATTAGTGTCCACTTTAGCACTTATCCCACTTAATTTTAGTAATTTATTCCCATGCCTCTATTTCCTGCTTGATGGTGAACTTCTTTTGGGGCATAAATAGCTGGCATATATCTGCCCTCTCTGCCTAGCACAAAGTGTGATGAATCCAAGGTGCTCCATAAATATCATCCAACTTCCCAGTGTAGAATTCAACCTCAAAATGTCCTTTTAAGTAAAACTATGCCATTTAACGTAAGTGGAAATTATTTTAATGGTATGTGTACATGAGATATTCAACAACATAACTCCACTAGTATGGAATAGGTAGTGAAAACAGTAAGGAGATAAATTTGGCTTTAACTCTTGCTTTGGACCATTTCCTTGCCTTGGGGTTTTGGTCAGGCTATTTAATTTTGCAATCTCAAATACGTGATCCATAAAATTGAAATTAATCATATCTATCCTTTAGTATTATTAATAAGATTATATGAAACAAACGTCCAGGAAATAAAGATACTAAAAGATGAGAGCCAACTCATGGCAGACGTCTACCAATTTTCAGTAGAAGTCCAGGAATTCTCTTTAATAAGAGTAGGAAAAAAAAATGGTTGAAATGCACAATGGATATGTAGACACCAGTTAGGAAACCTATCCAAGCGAACTAGAAGGAGGATGTAGAAGGTACAATGGAAAGAATAAATGCTTCCCCATTTATAAGCCTTGTGACCAGGAAAAAATTCCTAATCTTTCCTGAGTTTCCCTACAAGTAAGGTGATGTTAAAAATGTTGCTGTATTATTTAAGGATTACAGGAGAAGCATTTATTACACAACTTAGGTACCATCCTGACTTTGTGTTCAATCACTGTTACTGACTCCAATTTAGACCTCAGCAAAGGAATGTCATTATTAAATTGTTTTGCTTGCTGTTTTGTGGTTTTACTTATCTAATCACTTGTTTTTGTTTTCATGCTCAGGAACAGCTCTGTTTACAGTTGTCTTTAAACATCTCTTGAGAAAACCTTTCATACAACACATCTTTCTATAGTCTGATGCTGTAAGAAGGCAATGCCAGTTTTTTTTAGAGTCACTGATGCCAGTGAGATAAATGACATCCTGTTCTCTAATTAATTAAACAAGCTCTGTGCACTTCCTCTCATTTCTGGTAGCCATTACGGCAGATTTTTTTTTTTTTTTTTTTTTTTTTTTTTGGTCACCCTGTTGACTAAACAAAGGCTTCTGCCTGTCTGTTGCAGTGAAGCCCTTGGGATTAGAGCAATTGTTTGGCCAACAAAGTTGAACTTTGGCCTTGTTTATTCCCAGCAAAGCCTTAACTCCCTTGTGAGGAAAGGAGTTAAAGCTTATTAGGAAAGGTCAAAGAGATTCTCCAACATCAGATAACCTTTAAACAGGTTTTCTAAGAGGGAAATAGATTAATCCAATTTCTAATAGAAACAGGTGGCTGAGAATATCCAGTGTATATGCAGTCTAATTGCTCTCTAAAAAGAAAAAGAAACATAGGGAAAAAAATCAAGAGTGAATATTGAGGAAGGTAAACTTATTTCAGGAGATATTATGAAAGCAAACATTAAGAGTTAGCCCATATATTTATCAAAAGGTTGAGAAAATTGTACTATTGAAATAACTGAATCAAACTCATTGTTGTGTAGGACTTGAGAAGATGAAGAGATGCTAGAATGAGCTCTCAAGCCACAAAAGAAATTCAAGAATCTTAAATACATATGTCTAAGTGACAGAAGCCAATCTGAATGGGCTACATACTATATGACATTCTGGAAAAGGAAAAATCATGGAGACAGTAAAGAGATTGGTGTTTCCCAGGGGTTCCAGAGGAGGGAGAGAGACTTAAACAGGTGGAGCATAGAGGAATTCTAAAGTAGTAGAATTATGTTGTATCATACTATAATGGTAGAAACATGCCATGCATGTATACATTTGTCAAATCTCATAAAATGCACAAAAAAGGAATAAACCTTCATGCACAACACAATTAACTACCAGCCTTTAGTTAATAATAATAGATCAATATTACATCTTCAACTGTAGCAAATAAACTTCAACTGTAGCAAATAAACTACAAATAGGGGAAATGGAAGGGTGAGTCTCTAGGGACTCTACTTCACACTCAATTATTCTGTAAACCTAACACTGCTTAAAAAAGTCAGTTTTTAAAGAAATGATACTGGAGGTGTGCAGATCTGCAAGCATGACGACCATGATGATGATGAATTACAAGATAATTTGCAAATACAGACTTGTATATTACATTCGAGGAAAAAACAGAAATAGGGCCAGGAATTCAAACAGTAAGTTTAGAAAGTATTAAAATACAGAAGGGAACTGAAAGGAGAAACAAGGTAGCAAAGAGAATGTATGAGTACTCAGAAGTTGGAACAATCATCACCACAACTGGGGCCAAAGAAAAAGAGCATATGAAAAACAAAAGAATGTCAGTGAATCCTTTGGCAAGGTCAACTGATCTGATGAACTTGAAAAAAGTTCATATGTATATGATATCTTTTAGTTTTATAGAATTTGAGAAAATCTTTTTTTTTTAAGATTTTATTTATTTATTTGACAGAGAGAGAGAGAAAGAGAGAAATCACAAGTAGGCAGAGAGGCAGGCAGAGAGAGGGGGAAGCAGGTTCACCACCGAGCAGAGAGCCCGATGCGGGGCTCGATCCCAGGACTCTGAGATCATGACCTGAGCCGAAGGCAGAGGCCCAACCCACTGAGCCACCCAGGCTCCTCAAGAAAATCTTTTTGATAATTGTTTGACTCAAATCCAGAATTGGGTGTATTAATTAATAGCAGTATTAATAGTTAATGGATTTATAGTAAAGTTTTAAGTGATAAATGACAATTCTGATTTCAGTTCTGTCATTCATGAAACAAATGAGGGAATGCCATTGATATATAAGGGACATCAAATGCATTGTGTGAAATGCATTAACCTAAATAGATGCTGAAAAATTGGTGTAATGAGATAAATCTAGTAAAACAACATTCATGAGGGATAGGATAGAAATAATAACCTGCAACCAAAACTCAGCTTTATCAACAAAAAAAAAATGGTAGATATGGGCACCATGGGAACTCCAATTTAAAGTGTGTGTTTGCAATATATACCAATGACATATTTGTCAATAATACATAAACTATACCGGAATGGAGTCATATGTATACCAAAAAACCAACGTAACTTTTAGTTCATATTGTTGCACATGTTTTTTTTTTTTGTTTGTTTGTTTGTTTTAAGATTTTATTTATTTATTTGACAGAGAGAGATCACAAGTAGGCAGAGAGAGAGGAGGAAGCAGGCTCCCCGCCAAGCAGAGAGCCTGACGCGGGACTCGATCCCAGGACCCTGAGATCATGACCCGAGCCGAAGGCAGCGGCTTAACCCACTGAGCCACCCAGGTGCCCACACATGTTTCTAGAAATAGGAGATGACCCAGGGAAACCTAAATTTCATAAAAATATTTAAGACGGGTGCCTTAACCGTAAAATTTTCCAACTCTGTGTTCTATTTTAAGATGTATTAATGGGAGACAGAAAAAAATCAGGAGAAAGAATATTGCAAAAGCTATCTGGCCTTCAACAGTTATCCAAAATCGAGTATCAGATTTTCTTATGGTTCCTATTAAGACTCTGGTAGGTTAACATTCATTAACATTCTCAAACATTCACTTTAATTTAAACCCATGGGGTCCCCCTCTACTCTTTAATCTGATTTCTAATGATGCCTTTCATTGGTTCTGGCATGGACCTACTTTTATTCTATGCATCAACCCAGAGGATAATGAAGGATAGCTTTCTCAAGGTCACTAACCTTATTAATATCTTTAATGTGGCCTATTTCCTCAGTCGGTTGCTGGAGGTAAACTATAGTGAGAGGAAGGATCACGATATTCACTATATTCTGTCACTATGTCTGCATTTTGTCCATCAATCTTTAGCACAAATATCCCAAATTCTCACCAACAGTCTTCTATATCACTCTGTTCATCAATTATTGGATTCACCTAGGCTTTCAGACATTACATCTATAGAGAATTTATGAGGAGTTTAGCATCTGCAAATACTTTTTTAATAGGCATTATTTATTTATTTATGAGAGAGAGTGAGAGAGAACTCAAGGTGAGAGAGGGGCAGAGGACAAGGGAGGATCAGATTCCCTGCTGATTAGGGACCCCAAGGTCTCTATCCCTAGCCTTGAGATCATCACCTGTATGAGACTGAACCACCCAGATGCCCCCAACTGCCAATAATTTTAAATGACTGATAAGAGAAAACTTCTCTCTCTCCACAAAAAATAATTTTATCACTAAGGTGCTGCAATTTCATAATTTCATGAACAGAACTCATGAATCAAAGAAAATTCTAGTGAATATGTGAGTGTGTATGTATGTATAAATACTTACTGTGCATCTAAATAAGTCTGAAAGGAAATAGAACAAAATGGAAATAACGATAATCTTTTCAACATTTAAATAAATGTGATTTGTGGATTTTTTTTTACATAATTTTCTCCATCTCGTAAATATTTTGTAATGAACATCATTTGTGTAATGAAAGAAAATAGTGAACCCTTTTCAAAACAAAAACATAGCTATATAGATGTATACGCATATATTCATCTGTATCCAAATCACTAAGAACAACAATTTTAAGGAGTTGGAATTTGTTTGATTTTTTAACTCATCTAGTTCTGCTAACATGTAACTATGTTGATATTATCATCTTAAAAAAAAAAAAAAGTTCAACAAAGAGAAACGAGCAATTGTGTGTCAATTTAACAAGTGTAAATTATTTACAAAACTCCAGCTATTTCTTCAATGTGACTTCCCCATTGACACACAAATTCCTACACAACTTTTGGCTCTTAATGAAGAATCATTGTTGAACACATTAGGACTGAGACAACCCATTAGTGACACAATGAAGGAGAGATTAAAGTTATAGGTTTAAAAGTGGGACATGTCTATATTCACCAGTATTTAGCATTCTTTTGTTCAGCACCTGCTTTGTGTCAAAAACTGTATGCCAGGAGGGTGACTGGGTGGCTGCATTGGTTGAATGACTAATTCTTGGTTTCAGCTCAGGTCATGATCTCGAGGGTCATGTTGAATTCTGCTCAGCAGGGAATTTGCTTGACATTCTCTCTTTCTGTCCCTCCCCCTCCTCCCTTTCTCTCTCTTTCTCTCTCTCATAAATATATAAGTATTTAAAAACTGTATGCCTGGAATACACAGAAGGGGACTTTCTCCTCCTGAGGCTTCGATGGTAAGAAAGCCAGATAAGCCACTAGTATAACAATGCCACTAAGGAGGTACTATATAGGCACAAAGAAGTGTCTCAGCACAGAGAGACAGACACTGTCTTACCAGTGGTATTTAAATCAAGGTGATATTTGGATGGGGTCTTGACAGATGTCTATGAATTTACCAGGGACATAAAAGAATTGTGCCTCTATCAAGCAGGAGAACACTATGTACAAAATATGAGAACATTGAAAATATATATAAAGAATAGTCTTTCTAGGGTCGTCTGGGTGGCTCAGTGGGGTAAAGACTCTGCCTTCTGTTCGGGTCATGATCCCAGGGTCCTGGGATCAAGCCCCGTGTCAGGCTTTCTGCTTGGCAGGGAGCCTGCTTTCCCCCTCTCTCTGCCTGCCTCTCTGCCTGCTTGAGATCTCTGTCTGTCAAATAAACAAAATATTAAAAAAAAAAAAGAATGTCTTTCTTCTTAAGATTATCTATTGATCTTTTCAGGAAAAAAATATATATATAATATGTACTGCATGTATATAACATGTATATATATGTATCTATCATCTATTTATCTACCTATCTACCTATTTATCTATATCTAATTTCCAGAAATGGAACTAAAGCAACTACTTTTTTTTCATGATAAATGAAATTTCTATAGACACACAGATCATGAAAAAAAAAATTAAAAAGTCACACTAAAACTTCCCTTTATTTCTCAATAGGAAATGAAAGAGAAGTAACCAGAAACAACATTAAGGTTTTCACCCATTCCAAGCAGATTTGGGAAATGTTGAAGGTAGAGAAAGGGACTCTTCAGAAGTCTAAGACCTTTCTCCTTCTGGCCAAAATTAGGCCAGTACTTCATTCAGGTATCTCAAGAGGGCATAATTCCTTATGACTTATTGCTTGACCATTTACCTAAACCTTGACCAAACAATCACACATGGAGTTTTTTTACTGGAGTGACCAGGGAGGCTGGATCAGATGGCCAAATCTTACCGTGTAGGCGGGCTTTCCAGGGAAGGTTTGCTTGGCCTCCCAGGGAGAGTCAGACAGTGGGGACTCTAACTAAAACTGCCTCCATTTCATTGCTCCAAATAATTTGTACTATCCAACAATACTAAAGCCTTTAGCCTCTAACTGCTTTAGGAAAGATTCATGCCCAAAGAAAGGAAATCTTATAAAGTATCTATCATTTCCAAAGATCAGGGCCCTGAGAAGGAATTTATGTCAGCAATTCTCAGCAAAATAGAAAAAGGGTGTACAAAGTGTTGGGGATCCAAGTATGATAGATAGAAGGATAGATATGTAAAGGAGTAAGTGTGAGAGACAGAGAGGTGTTATAAATAAGCCTATCAATTTCCTTAGAGGTAAAAATATAAATTCATCTACCAAGTGGTATGGTATATAAGGGACACACCATCACATTCTGGATTGTCTAGAGGTAGTTTTGGGTTCAAATTGTATCCCTATATAAGACTATATCCCAATTAAAGTTAAAAAATAGGACATCTCTACAGTGTTCATCTCAAAATCAATAAAAAAGTTAAGTTTTAGCAATAAATAGTATAAGTAAAGCACTCATAAAATGTCTCACAAAGTTTTCATTTCTTTTTTTAGCAAGACCCAGGTCAATTTGTTGTGTAAAATATAAGGAAAGAAATGACTTAAGTGAAACAAAGCACAGTACTACTTCATACTTTTGGGGGTATGTGATTCTGCTATAATAAGATGTCACTTTTTAAGTCCAATTAATGTATCAGCCCCTTAAAGTTTCAATATTTGATGCATATGCTCTGAAAACATGGGAGAGGATGAACATTAAATGTAAACACTTCAGTGCCCCGAATAAAGTGTTGGCAGGGGCTCATCAAAATCTCATGGTGGCAACTTGTATTCATGAAGAACTTTGTTTCCAGCAAGAAGAAGAACATCAAGATTCAACACATCTGTATTGATACCATAACTCCAGTGATTTTCAAAAGGATTGTGATTCTACAAAGCTAAAGCCTTCTGCAGGAGAAAGAATATGGTGTTACCAGGAAAGAAAAATCAAGAACAGTGGGAGTAAGTGGAGCTAATGATGTTCTGATTCTACTGACACCGTAGTCACCTTTATGGTGATCACATTCATTTCTTATTGCTACTGAACCAATTTACCACTAATATATCGGTTTGAAACAACACAAATATACTATCTTCCAGTTATGAATATCAGAAATCCAACACCAGACTCACCAGACAAAAATCAAAGTGTCTGTTGTATTGGATTATGTCCTTCCTCAAGATTCTAGGGGAGAATCTCTTTATTCACCTATTCTGGGTTCTAGAGACTGCTCTCATTTCTTGTCTTATGAACAATTCTCTCCAGTTTCAAAAGTAGCAACAACAGTTAGAGTCCTTTTTATGACACCATTCCCATGACCCTGTTTCTATTTTTTCATCTCTAATTTTGACAACAACCAAGAACATTTTTCCACTTTTAAGGATTCATGCTTTTACATTGGGCTTCCCTAAATAAACAGGGATAATCTTTCAATCTCAAGGCTCTTAATCTTAAATTCCATCTGCAAAGTCCCTTTTGCCATGTTAGATAATATATTCCCAAGACCCAAGGATTAAAACTTGGACACCTTTGGGGACCATTATTCTGCCCACTATAGTAACATTACCACCATATTCTTTTATTTGGCATCATATTGACTTTATTACCACCACTTACTATCATTTTTATTCCTATTAAGACTTAAAGAATAGACTTTTTACCTCATTCAGAGACATAGTCACTTATTTAGATATTTAATAAATGACATATTGCAAACTTCCCATGTATGCTGTCATTGCAGTCAGCAATGTTCACTCATTAATACATTTATTTAATTAATATCTGTCTCCTCCACCAAGATAGGGACTGTAAAAACCTGATTTCTTTCATTTCATGGTCTATTCTCAGCAACTAAAACAGTATCAAGCAAAAATGGGGCTCAATATATATTTGTCCAAAGCAAAAGAATGATTAATTAAGGAAATATTTATTGTACAACAACTCTTTGCCAGGGCTCACTCTTACCTATTTGAAGATAAACAGGTGGACATATCATCAAAAGGACAGAAAGTATGTGTCACAGATGCTGTTGCTACAGAAATCATATACAGAAAGTGAGCATGGTCTACTATCCTTGGCCCAGAGTCACCCCATCACCAGTGGCCAAAAATGACTGTGTAGAATGCCTTATCAAACTTTTAATAATGGAGAAAGCGGAATTAACCCCTGGAGCTGGGAGGTGACATCTATGTAACTTCAACCAGAGATATGGAAATGTAGACTTCTAGTATTAACTTTACCACTTTCCAATTTTGGATATGGATTAGAGGCTAACCACTCTAAAAAGGTACAGAGTCTGTAACCATAGCACTAGAAACATCTAAGGATTCCTGACCTGTACTTCTTTTGGAAGATTGATTCTATGACACTGGACCCAATGATGCAGCTCTCCAACAGCCCTGACTGTCTCCTAGCAGAAAGCAGAAGTGAAGCCATTCTACTTGAAGGTCAGAAAGGCATAAATAGCCAAGGTGAGATCCAAGCCAGAGAAGAAAGAAGGTGAAGAATATGAGCTCAGGCAGATGATGAAAGACTCCCCCGGGCGTCATCTTTCTCTGGATTGTGCATCTGTCTCTATACATAATATACATGTGTACCTGCAGCCCGTGGATAATAAAACTTTATTTTGTACGACATCTCTCATACTGTCCTCCTAAATATTTAATAGAGTTAAATAATGCAGTTACTAAGGAGAGTAATAAGAGGCAGCAGGGGAAAATTAAAAGGCAGGGACAAACACTGAGAGTTATGTTTTGAGAAGTATTTAAGAGTGATCTTTCTTACAATCCAGAAAACAGCCCTGAAGCCAGGACAAATCAAAAGTATTAATCCTCCGAGAATGTAAAAAAAACATTTCCCCATGGGGTTAACTCTAAGCATTCTGAGCCTTGATTTCTTTTTTTTTTAATTAAATTTATTTATTTTCAGCATAACAGTATTCATTATTTTTTCACCACACCCACTGCTCCATGCAATCCGTGCCCTCTATAATACCCACCACCTGGTACCCCAACCTCCCACCCCCCCACCACGTCAAACCCCTCAGATTGTTTTTCAGAGTCCATAGTCTCTCATGATTTGGAAAGTGGAGTCATAGGTCAGTGGCAGTTGTGAGGATGAAATTTGCTAACATATGTAAAATGGCTTTGAAATATGTATTACACTACGTAAATTCCTTCACTGGTAAAAGGAAATCAGGTGAGGAGATCAGAACAAGATATATACACAAGACATGAAGAGTCTAGAGTGATATCGTGAAAGATTAGCAAGATGTGGATTAATATCATTTTACATGGAGGCACACCAGGAAATCAATTCGAGAGGACTTTAGAATCATTTTGTGAAACAAGTGACTGGAAGACAGGCCATCACATGTACTCTGGTAAATGAGGGACAAACTCCCCATTGCCCCCATAGCTTTTATGTTTTTACTGATGCCCAATAGTGCCTGGATATTAGAACAGTTTAGTTCTTTATTATTCTCATGGGTTTTCCCACCATCTGAATAATTTACATCTTCTCAGCTCTTATCATGCAGATTTTAACAGGCTTGCAATCATCTTGTTACCTACTGTTTCTTAGGGAAAAAAAAAAAAAGTTTCCTTAATCCTGTGGCTCAAAACTTACCTCTTCAAAGTCTCCGGCAGCTGCCAGCGCCTGCAGGAGACTTCCCTCACCTCCTATAAAGACATTCTTTGTATCAAATTATATAATAGTCGGTTATCAAATGGGGAGTGTTCCCCACTCTCCCCCAGTGGCATTAACATTCCACTTGGATTTATTAGACATAAATACTAAATGCCGACGCATTACCAAAGCCACATAGGGGAATCCTGATCTTCCAGGATGGAACGAGAAAGAAGCTGACCCGCTAGAGGGAGTCACTGAATCCTGAGGCCATGGCTGTTTTTTCTCCTGAGAATATTCTTTCCCTTTAAGCACTGATTCTCAAACCTCTGTGGGTGGTAGAATCACCTTGAAGGCTTATGGTTAAAGCAGATGATGAGGACCCCAGAGTTTCTGACTTATTATGTTATGAGGGGATTGAGAATTTAAATTTCTGAAAAGCTCCCAGATGATGCTGACCTTTTTTTTTTTTTTTTTCTGGAACCACTCTTTAAGAACATAGCTCTTGGGGATCTTCTTCACATGGTGCATCTTAGAAAACTCATTCAGGCTTCAGTGGACATGCTAGCCTGGATGAAGTGAGGATGAAGAACCTTCTCCATTTCCCTTCATCATAACTGAGAATAGACTGGAACCATTTAAAAGGTAGAAGTAAAAAAAGAAAAAAAAAAAAGAAAGGGAAGGAAAGGGAAATTAGGAAGTTAGGAAGGAAAGATGGAAAGAAAGGAGGGAGGGAGGAAAGAGGGAGGGTAGGAAGGAAGGAGGGAGGAAGACAGGGAAGGAGGGAGAAAGGAAAGAAAGAAAGAAAAAGAGAAGCATATAGAGCTCAGTAATTTGGCTTTCCCATTTCCAGTTTAGTTCCCTTACAGTAGCCATGTCTTCTCTGTAAACCGGGGGCAGCTCCAATGGTACTCTACACTTCCATACCTGGGTTTAGTGCCTCTTTTATGTTTGATGCAGCTGGCTGTCCTTAACTTCATAGTACGTATGTATATGTCATTGAAATACAGCAAACTAAATGGCACAGATCTTCAACGTTTCATATTTAGCATTTAGCCAATTGTATAAAACTCTGTAGATGTTACCAAAAATAGTAAATAAAACACTGTCATCCCTCTTGAAAGTTTTATCACACTCCTTTCCAGTCAATAGTAATTCTCTTTCTCCCACAACTATCTGATATTCATTACCATAGATTAGTTTTGCTTGTAGTTGTATTTAACATGGATGATATCATATCATATGTATTCTACAGTGCTGAACAAGCTATTATCACTTAATATAGTATTTTCATATTCATATATGTGCTGAGTTGAGTTGGTAATTTTTTTAATATATGTTTTTAAGATTTTATTTATTTATTTGACAGAGAGAGATCACAAGTAGACAGAGAGGCAGGCAGAGAGAGAGAGGGAAACAGGCTCCCCGCTGAGCAGAGAGACTGACCTGGGACTCGATCCCAGGACCCTGAGATCATGACCCCAGCCGAAGGCAGTGGCTTAACCCACTGAGCCACCCAGGCGCCCGACTTGGTAATTTTTTAAATTGTTATGAAGTATTCAACTTTACAGATATAGTACTATTTATCCATTCACAAGCAGAAGAACATCTTTTTTCCAGTTTTAGTCTGTTACTATTAAACTATTAAACTTACTGGGAAGCCTGGGTGACTCAGTGGGTTAAACCACTGCCTTCGGCTCAGGTCATGATCCCAGGGTCCTGGGATTGAGCCCCAAACTGGGCTTCTTGCTTGGCAAGGAGGCTGCTTCTCCCTCTGCCTCTGCCTGCTTGTGCACTTGTGCTTGCTCTCTCGCGCGCTCTCTCTCTGACAAATAAATAAATAAAAATCTTTAAAATAAACTTCCTGAGAACATACTCAAACTGATCTTTCCGTGAATATGTATGTTTTGGGTTTGGGTTGAGTCAATTATTGGGAGTAAAATCACTGTCTCACAAAGCAGATTTATGCTTAACTTTATGAGGATATTCTACATGATTCTTCAAAATGATTGAACTGTTTTTGATCCCATCAGCAATGTACCAGTTTCAATTATACCATATCCTGAGAAATATTTGTCATTAGCTTTTTTTTTTAAATTATTCATTCTGGTGGGTGTGAAATTGAATGTTTTTGTGATTCATATTTGCGTTCCATGATTCTGTGATTCTTATTTGTGTTCCCTGTATCATCATGTGCTTATTGACTATTTGCTTATCTTTTTCTCTTTTGGTAAAACATCTATATAAATAGTTTGCCAATTGATTTTTGTATTGTTATTTATTGCTTTGTAAGGATTCTTTATATAATCTGGATAAAAGTTCTTTTGTATATTTAGCTGTAAGTAGTTTCCCAAATTGTAGTTTTTCTATTCATACTCTTACTAGCATCTTTAATAAGCAGAAATTTTTTTTTGTTTTGATAAAATCCAATGTAGTATTTTTCTTCTTTAGTTTGTATTTTTGTGTCCATCCATAAATTTTTTACTTAATATAAAATTGCAATTCTAGTCAATATTTAGAAGTGTTATTATTTTGGATTTTATCTTTAGAGAATCTTTTATCTTTAGGAGGAAAAGGTATCAGTGTTCATACAAAAAAATAACCACAATTTTTCTAGCAATATTTATAAAAATGTTTTATTTTCCCTTTGAATTACTCTGGCATAATGATTGAAAATGAATTACCTATGTATGTATGAATGTATTTCTGGGCATTTTAATTCTCTTAGAATGATATATTTGTCTATCATACCAATGTCAAACTAGTTTGATTATTACAGCCTTGCAGTAAGTTTTGAAATCAAGTAGTGTAAATCTTCCAACTTTGTTCTTTGTATTGAAGATTGTTTCAGATAGTTGATATGTTGGCCTTTCCAAATAAATTTTAGAATTTATTTTAAAAAAAAAGTTTGTTGAAATTTTAACAGGGATTCAGTTAAAGTTACAGGTCAATTTAGAGTATGAACACATAACAATTTCAGTCTCCCTGTTCCTGAGCATATTGTATCTCACCATTTATATAATTTCTCTCAAAAAAATTTATAGTTGTCTGGTTTTCTAAATATCTTGTTATGTTTATCTAGAAGGAGCTCATTGTTTTTGATGTTATTTATTCTTTTAAAGTTTTATTTATTTACTTACTTATTTGAGAAAAAGAGAGCAAGGGAGAGAGAATGAGTAGAGGGGACAGATGGAGGGAAAGGGAGAAACAGACTCCTAGGACCCTAGTAGGATCATGACCTCAGCTGAAGGCAGATGCTTCACAGACTGAGCCACCCAGGTGTCCCATAGCTGACAATTATTTAGTTGCTTAAGCAGGCTCCACACTCAACACCACACCGCGCTTGATCTCATGAGATCATGACCTGAGCTAAAATCAAGAGTTGGATGCTTAACCAACGAGCCACCCAGGCACCCCTGATAATGTTTTAAATTTTGATGTCCCTATATGTGTTTTTGGTATATAGAATTGTGATTGATTTTCTGTGTTAATCTTCTGTCACATACCATTGCTTAACATATATATTAGTCCCAGGAGGATTTATTTATTTATTTATTTATTTATTAGATTTCCTGGGCTTTTCCATATGCATAATCATATCTTGCCATCTACAAATAGAGATACTTTTAATTCTTCTTTCTAAATATGTTGCCTTTCTCTTATTGATTCCTAGTTTCTAGATTCTAATATTGTCATAAAACATATGTTGTGTAATTTCAATTTTTTACATTGGTCAAGACTTGCTTTATGGCTCGGGATATGGTTTATGTTGGTTTTAGCACATCATTTATTGATTTTTCAGAGTCAAATTAACTTTGCCATTGAGTCAGGAACCATTATACATTTTTTTTTCCAATTTATTTATTTTCAGAAAAACAGTATTCATTATTTTTTCACCACACCCAGTGTTCCATGCAAGCCGTGCCCTCTATAATACCCACCACCTGGTACCCCAACCTCCAACCCCTCTGCCACTTCAAACCCCTCAGATTGTTTTTCAGAGTCCATAGTCTCTCATGGTTCACCACCCCTTCCAATTTACCCAAAAGCACATACCCTCCCCAATGTCTATAACCCTACTCCCCTTCTCCCAACCCCCCTCCCCCCAGCAACCCACAGTTTGTTTCGTGAGATTAAGAGTCACTTATGGTTTGTCTCCTTCCATATCCCATCTTGTTTCATGGATTTTTCTCCTACCCACTTAAGCCCCCATGTTGCATCACTACTTCCTCATATCAGGGAGATCATATGATACTTGTCTTTCTCCGGTTGACTTATTTCGCTAAGCATGATACGCTCTAGTTCCATCCACGTTGTCGCAAATGGCAAGATTTTGTTTCCTTTGATGGCTGCATAGTATTCCATTGTATATATATACCACTTCTTCTTTATCCATTCATCTGTTGATGGACATCTAGGTTCTTTCCATAGTTTGGCTATTGTGGACATTGCTGCTATAAACATTCAGGTGCACGTGCCCCTTTGGATCACTACGTTTGTATCTTTAGGGTAAATACCCAGTAGTGCAATTGCTGGGTCATAGGGCAGTTCTATTTTCAACATTTTGAGGAACCTCCATGCTGTTTTCCAGAGTGGTTGCACCAGCTTGCATTCCCACCAACAGTGTAGGAGGGTTCCCCTTTCTCCGCATCCTCGCCAGCATCTGTCATTTCCTGACTTGTTGATTTTAGCCATTCTGACTGGTGTGAGGTGATATCTCATTGTGGTTTTGATTTGTATTTCCCTGATGCCGAGTGATATGGAGCACTTTTTCATGTGTCTGTTGGCCATCTGGATGTCTTCTTTGCAGAAACGTCTGTTCATGTCCTCTGCCCATTTCTTGATTGGTTTATTTGTTCTTTGCATGTTGAGTTTGGTAAGTTCTTTTTAGATTTTGGACACTAGTCCTTTATCTGATATGTCGTTTGCAAATATCTTCTCCCATTCTGTCAGTTGTCTTTTGATTTTGTTAACTGTTTCCTTTGCTGTGCAAAAGCTTTTGATCTTGATGAAATCCCAAAAGTTCATTTTTGCCCTTGCTTCCCTTGCCTTTGGCGATGTTCCTAGGAAGATGTTGCTGCGGCTGAGGTCGAAGAGGTTGCTGCCTGTGTTCTCCTCAAGGATTTTGATGGATTCCTTTCTCACATTGAGGTCCTTAATCCATTTTGAGTTTATTTTCATGTGTGGTGTAAGGAAATGGTCCAATTTCATTTTTGTGCACGTGGCTGTCCAATTTTCCCAACACCATTTATTAAAGAGGCTGTCTTTTTTCCATTGGACATTCTTTCCTGCTTTGTCGAAGATTAGTTGACCATAGAGTTGAGGGTCTATTTCTGGGCTCTCTATTCTGTTCCATTGGTCTATGTGTCTGTTTTTGTGCCAGTACCATGCTGTCTTGATGATGACAGCTTTGTAATAGAGCTTGAAGTCTGGAATTGTGATGCCTCCAACTTTGGCTTTCTTTGTCAATATCCCTTTGGCTATTCGAGGTCTTTTCTGGTTCCATATAAATTTTAAAATTATTTGTTCCATTTCTTTGAAAAAGATGGATGGTACTTTGATAGGAATTGCATTAAATGTGTAGATTGCTTTAGGTAGCATAGACATTTTCACAATATTTATTCTTCCAATCCAGGAGCATGGAACATTTTTCCATTTCTTTGTGTCTTCCTCAATTTCTTTCATGAGTACTTTATAGTTTTCTGAGTATAGATTCTTAGCCTCTTTGGTTAGGTTTATTCCTAGGTATCTTATGGTTTGGGGTGCAATTGTAAATGGGATTGACTCCTTAATTTCTCTTTCTTCTGTCTTGTTGTTGGTGTAGAGAAATGCAACTGATTTCTGTGCATTGATCTTATATCCTGACACTTTACTGAATTCCTGTACAAGTTCTAGCAGTTTTGGAGTGGAGTCTTGGGTTTTCCACATAGAGTATCATATCATCTGCGAAGAGTGATAATTTGACTTCTTCTTTGCCGATTTGGATGCCTTTAATTTCCTTTTGTTGTCTGATTGCTGAGGCTAGGACTTCTAGTACTATGTTGAATAGCAGTGGTGATAATGGACATCCCTGCCGTGTTCCTGACCTTAGTGGAAAAGCTTTCAGTTTTTCTCCATTGAGAATGATATTTGCGGTGGGTTTTTCATAGATGGCTTTGATGATATTGAGGTATGGGCCCTCTATCCCTACACTTTGAAGAGTTTTGATCAGGAAGGGATGCTGTACTTTGTCAAATGCTTTTTCAGCATCTATTGAGAGTATCATATGGTTCTTGTTCTTTCTTTTATTGATGTGTTGTATCACATTGATTGATTTGCAGATGTTGAACCAACCTTGCAGCCCTGGGATAAATCCCACTTGGTCATGGTGAATAATCCTTTTAATGTACTGTTGAATCCTATTGGCTAGTATTTTGGTGAGAATTTTCGCATCTGTGTTCATCAAGGATATTGGTCTATAGCTCTCTTTTTTGATGGGATCCTTGTCTTGTTTGGGGATCAAGGTGATGTTGGTCTCATAAAATGAGTTTGGAAGTTTTCCTTCCATTTCTATTTTTTGGAACAGTTTCAGGAGAATAGGAATTAGTTCTTCTTTAAATGTTTGGTAGAATTCCCTGGGGAAGCCGTCTGGCCCTGGGCTTTTGTTTGTTTGGAGATTTTTAATGACTCTTTCAATCTCCTTACTGGTTATGGGTCTGTTCAGGCTTTTTATTTCTTCCTGGTTCAATTTTGGTAGTGTATATGTTTCTAGGAATGCATCCATTTCTTCCAGATTGTCAAATTTGTTGGTGTAGAGTTGCTCATAGTATGTTCTTATAATAGTCCAGTTCACTGAGGGGAGTGTTAAAGTCCCCTACTATTATTGTATTATTGTTGATGTGTTTCTTTGATTTTGTTATTAATTGGTTTATATAGTTGGCTGCTCCCACGTTGGGGGCATAGATATTTAAAATTGCTAGATCTTCTTGTTGGACAGACCCTTTGAGTATGATATAGTGTCCTTCCTCATCTCTTATTATAGTCTTTGGCTTAAAATCTAATTGATCTGATATAAGAATTGCCACTCCTGCTTTTTTCTGATGTCCATTAGCATGGTAAATTCTTTTCCACCCCCTCACTTTAAATCTGGAGGTGTCTTCGGGCTTAAAATGAGTTTCTTGGAGGCAACATATAGATGGGTTTTGTTTTTTTATCCATTCTGATACCCTGTATTTTTTGATTGGGGCATTTAGCCCATTAACATTCAGGGTAACTATTGAGAGATATGATTTTAGTACCTTTTTATTTCCTGTAAGGTGACTGTTACTGTATATTGTCTCTGTTCCTTTCTGATCTACCACTTGTAGGCTCTCTCTTTGCTTAGAGGACCCCTTTCAGTATTTCCTGTAGAGCTGGTTTGGTGTTTGCAAATTCTTTCAGTTTTTGTTTGTCCTGGAAGCTTTTAATCTCTCCTTCTATTTTCAATGATAGCCTAGCTGGATATAGTATTCTTGGCTGCATGTTTTTCTCGTTTAGTGCTCTGAAAATATCATGCCAGCTCTTTCTGGCCTGCCAGGTCTCTGTGGATAAGTCAGCTGCCAATCTAATACTTTTACCATTGTATGTTACAGACTTCTTTTCCTGGGCTGCTTTCAGGATTTGCTCTTTGTCACTAATGCTTGTAAATTTTACTATTAAATGACGGGGTGTGGGCCTATTCTTATTGATTTTGAGGGGCGTTCTCTGAACCTCCTGAATTTTGATGCTCGTTCCCTTTGCCATATTGGGGAAATTCTCCCCAATAATTCTCTCGAGTATACCTTCTTCTCCCCTCTCTCTTTCTTCTTCTTCTGGAATCCCAATTATTCTAATGTTGTTTCGTCTTATGGTGTCACTTATCTCTCGAATTCTCCCCTCATGGTCCAGTAGCTGTTTGTCCCTCTTTTGCTCAGCTTCTTTATTCTCTGTCATTTGGTCTTCTAGATCGCTAATTCTTTCTTCTGCCTCATTTATCCTAGCAGTGAGAGCCTCCATTTTTTATTGCACCTCATTAATAGCTTTTTTGATTTCAATTTGGTTAGATTTTAGTTCTTTTATTTCTCCAGAAAGGGCTTTTATATCTCTGGAGAGGGTTTCTCTAATATCTTCCATGCTTTTTTCAAGCCCGGCTAGAACCTTGAGAATTGTCATTTTGAACTCTAGATCTGACATATTACCAATGTCTGCATTGATTAGGTCCCTAGCCTTTGGTACTGCCTCTTGTTCTTTTTTTTGTTGTGAATTTTTCCGCTTTGTCATTTTGTCCAGCTAAGAGTATATGAAGGAGCAAGTAAAATACTAAAAGGGTGGCAACAATCCCAGGAAAATATGCCTTAACCTAATCAGAAGAGATCCCAAATCGTGAGGATTTGGGTGAGGGATCTCCTCTGATTGGGATCTCTTCTGATTGGGATCTCCCAATCTCTTCTGATTGGGGTCTCTTCTGATTTGGGGATAAAAAGAGGTTCAAAAAGAAAGAAAGAAAAAAAAGAAAACAAAAAGAATTAACAAAAGAGATTGAATTTAAATTCAATCAAGAATTAAAAAAAGAATTAAAAAAAGAGATTGAAGAGATTGGGATCTCTTCTGATTTGGGGATAAAAAGAGGTTTAAAAATAAAGAAAGAAAAAAAAGAAAAAAGAATTAAAAAAAACGAATAAAAAAAGTATAAAAAAGAAAAAAAATATATGTATATATATTATATAAACTAGTTAAAAAATGTTAAAAAAGAAAAGGGTAAAAGTTTTAAAAAAATTTTTTTTCAGAAGAAGAGAAAAAAAAATTAAAAAAATGAAAAAGAAAAAAATTAAATTAACTGCCAGACTAAAAAATCACAGGGAGAAAGCCATGAATTCCATGGTTTGTTTTCTCCTCCTCTGGAATTCTGCTGCTCTCCTTGGTATTGAAACTGCACTCCTTGGTAGGTGAACTTGGTCTTGCCTGGATTTCTTGTTGATCTTCTGGGGGAGGGGCCTGTTGTAGTGATTCTCAAGTGTCTTTGCCCCAGGTGGAATTGCACCACCCTTAGCAGGGGCCGGGCTGAGTGATCCGCTCGGCTTTGCTTTCAGGCGCTTTTGTTCCCTGAGCGCTTTCCATAGAGTTCCGAAGGACGGGAACACAAATGGCGGCCTCCTGGTCTCCGGCCCAGAGGAGCCGAAAGCCCGGGGCCCCACTCCCCAGTGCGCCCTCAGCGAACAGCTCCTAGTAACTCCCGTCTGCCCAACCTCCGGCCGCGCTCCGAGCTCACTGAGCCCGCGACTGGCTCAAGGCAACACCGAGCTGCGAGCTTACTGTCGGCTCTGTCTCTGTAGCCGGCTTTCCCGTTCCAATATCCGCAAGCTCTGCGACACTCAGACACCCCCGATCCTTCTGTGACCCTGCGAGACCCGAGGCAACGCCGACCCCGCGTAGGCTTTGCCCCGGTTTAGCCTCTGGAGCGATGTCCCTCAGCGGCACAGACTTTTAAAAGTCCCGATTTGTGCTCCATTGCTCCACCACTTGCCGGGAGCCGGCCCCTCCCCCCGGGGTCTATCTTCCCGTCGCTTTGGATTTACTTCTCCGCCAGTCCTACCTTTCAGAAAGTGGTTGTTTTTCTGTTTCTAGAATTGCTGTTCTTCTTCTCTTCGATCTGCCGATGGATTTGTGGGTGTTTGCAATCTTTAGATAAGCTATCTAGCTGATCTCCTGCTAGCTGAAGTAGTCTCAGCCTGCTACTTCTCCACCATCTTGACTCCTCCCCCCTCTACACATTCTTTTAAAGTCACCATTATACATTTTTATACAGAGTTAGATAAAATTTGCTAATATTTTGTTAAGGATTTTGCATCTTTTCTCATAAAGAATTATCATCATCTACTCTAAGTATCAGAATATTCATCTCTATTCTAGAAAATATTGTGTATATTGGCATTATTTCATCCATAAATTTTTAATAAAATTGCCCAAAGAAATATTCTGGGCCTGGAAATGTGCTTGTTGTTTTCTGTATTAATATCTGACTCTCCTTCTATGTAATTTTGTACTAGTGATGCTCCTTTATCATTTTTGATATCCATATTCCGTGACTTCTCTTTTTTATTGTTGTATCAGGCTAGAGTTATCAATTTAGTGATCTCCTCAAAGTACTAGCTTTTGCTCTCAATAATATTATGTATTTTTTCTTCTAAATTTCTATTCTCAATTTCTATTCTATTCTCAATTTCATTGATTTTCATTCTTATTTTTCTTCTAGATTTAAGTTTTATTTCCTCCTTCTTTTTAAGTTTCATCAGTCCAAATCTTAATTTAAAACTACTGTTGAAAATAATGGTATACATTTAATGATATAAATTTCCCTACTTCAGCTCTCTTAGCTGCATCTCATAAATATTGATATGACGTATTTTATTTTCTTCAATTCAGAAAAATTTTAATACCCCTGGATACCTCTTCTTTAACCCATGTGTTATATAGACGTGGGTTGTTTAATTAAATATTTTGGGATTTCAATCAGTCTAAATTTTTAAGTTTTGCTTCTTGACTTAGAATATGGTGTATCTCAGTGAATGTTCCATGTCTGCTTACAGACAATACAATTTTTGCTATTTTTAGTTTGGCGTTTGTATTAGTTTGGTAGACTGCATAACCAAGTACCACAGACTGAGTGGCTTTAACAACAGAAAATTCATCTTTCACAGTTGTCGGTAGCCTGAACATCCCAGATCGAGCTCTTGTCAGGTATAGCTGACATCTCTACATGGTCTTCCTTCAGGTTTGTGTCCAAATTTCATCTCCTTATAAAAACTTCAGTCTTGCTGGATTAGGGTCCTACCTTTACTACTTCTTTTACCTTAATTGCTTCCCTAACACATTGATCTCCAAATACAGTCATATTGGAGGTTAAGTCTTCAACATATAAATTTCGAGGGGACATAATTCTGTCCACAGGAGTGTTTTAGAAATATCAACTAGAAAAAGTAAATTCATAATTTTTCATGCCTCCTATATTCTTTCTGGATTTCCCTCTATGTGTTCTCTCAATTACTGAGAGAAATCTTAAGCCGCCAGTTTTAATAGTAGATTTATTTATATGTCTTCTTTTATTTTTTATTAGATCTTGCTTCATTCATTTTGTTAGGTGTATATGCATTCAAAAAAAGTCTTCTTACGAGCTTTTTCTTTCATTGATATTAATAAATCCTTCTTTCTATTACTTTCCTCTGGCCTCAAGTTGAATTAGACTGATATAAACATAGCATCTTCCGCTTATCTTTAGTGCTTTCACAGTATATCTCTTCCACCTTTTTACTTTCAATCTGTGTCTGTATTTACAATTAAAGTGTGTTTCTTATAAAGAGCATGTAGCCAAATCTTGCATTTTTTTAAATCCAGTATAACAATATCTGTCTTTTTATAGGAATGTCTAGTCAGCTCATATTTAATGCACATATACAGGTGATTAAACTTATTTCTACTTTCTGGTAAACCTTTAGTCTTTATGTTTATGGTTCTTTATGTTTTTGGTTGCCATTCTTCCTTCTCTTTCTTCTACCAGGTGAATTAACTATGCATCTCATATTTTAATGGTTCTTTTTTGATGGATTCTCTAAGACTGTTGTCACTAGCCACATCTGGTTATATAAAATTTAATTAACTAAAATTATTCCTTGTGGTCCTTATTAGGATCACAGAACATAGTTCAGCAAAAAAAAAAAAAAAATCAGAGAACTTTGAGGAACAAGATTTTCTACTGATAGGTCTTGAGGGGAACACAGAAGGCTCAGGGACTACAGTGAGGTAGCAGGTGAAGAGATAGAGACTGAGCGTGGACTGGGGCTCTGCTTTTATTAGAGTACAAGTGTGGGGTGTCTAAAGTTTCAAAATCACTCATTATTGGACAATTAAAAACATAAGAGAGGAAATAGGGTATAGGAGAATGGCAGTGTCATTCAAGAGATAAGTTATCTAGGTGATTCAAAGGTTTCTGAAAGAGGAATTTAGTAGGTATAGATGATCTTGTTCCTTATCTGGATGCTTTTCCAGTTATATAGCTGACTATATGTTTATTCAAGATGAATATCTTTTGAAATGGATGCCTTGACAATCAAAAGCTTAATATCAGGTATTTAGACTTCTGAGGAAAACAGCAGAATTGGAGGATCCGAGACTCACCTAGTTCCATAGGTAAAACTAGATTATCAGTTTTAAACTAGCCATATCAGTATAAATAGACCAGAAAATGACCAGAACACTGGCAGAACAGACTCACCATAGCTAAATGTAGAGAAGATGCCACCTCAAAGAGAGTAGGAAGGCAGACACATTGGTCAGGAGCCAAGTGGACTTGCAGGACTGTCTATAGGAGGAAAGAACATGTTAAGTGCAGAGAGGAGAGAGGAGCAGAACAACACAGCAGACATTCCAGGCATGGGAAACCTGCATGCAGGAGATTAATCTCCATAACATTTGGCTTTGAAAACCAATGAGGCATAACAATAAATGGTGCTTAACATCTGGAACTAAAAATCAGCAGTATCAATTCTGGGAGAACCAAGAGGGTGGAGTCCCTGCTCCTAAAGAGACTGCATGACTAACAGCTCCCCTGAGATACAGGATAGCATCCGCAGTTTGAAAAATGCCTGGGCTATAGAGGAAGATTTATTTACTAATCTCAGAGCATGTGCTGGAAGGGAAAGGATCTTTGGGATGGGCACCACTTCTTTTCCCACTTCTTTTCATCTCCCAATCTAGATAAATGGACAATTGTGGGAACCAGCACAGCACCAACGCTCTCCACCTAGCTTACTTATCACACATTCTGCCCTCACATTCTTCAGTGGATGAAAGAAATTGCAGAAAACATAAACAAATGGAAAGACAGTCCATGCTCATGGGTTGGAAGAAAAATTGTGTTAAAATGTGGTTATTATTCAAGGTAATCTACAGACAAATAATCTTAAAATTTGTATGGAACCCCAAATGATCCTGAATAGCCAAATAATCTTGAAGAAGGACAACAATAGAAATATCACAGTCTCTGATGTCAAGATATATTACAAAACTGTAGCTATCAAAATAATAAATACTGGTATAAAAATCAATAGAAAAATCAAGGGAACAGAATAGAGATCCCAAAAATAAACCCATGATTATATGGTCAATTAGTCAACAAAGGAGGCAAGAATATGCAATGGGAAAAAGACAGTTTGTTTAACAAATGTTATTGGGAAAATTGGACAGCTACATGCAAGAGAATGTAACTGGACCACTTTCTCACACAATACAAAAAATAAATTAAAAATGGATTGAAGACTGAATGTGAGACCTGAAACCATTAAAATTCTAGAACACAGGCACATGTATCTATATGAAAATAAATAGCGAGACGCCTGGGTAGCTCAGTCGATTAAGCATCTGTCTTTAGCTTAGGTCATGATCCCAGGGTCCTGGGATTGAGCCCTGCTTCCTTTAGGGCTCCCTGCTCAACAGGGAGTCCATTTCTCCCTCTTCTTCTGACCCACTTCCATTCTCTCTCTCTCAAATAAATAAGTAAAATCTTTAAAAGAAAAAAAAATCTTGCTAATTGCAACAACATGAATGGATCTAGAGGGTAGAGCATTATGCGAAATAAGTCTATAAAAGAAAGACAAATACCATATGCTTTCATTCATATGTGGAACTTAAGAAACAAATCAAATGAGCAAAGGGGAAAAAAGACAAACCAAAAAACAGACTCTTAACTATAGAAAACAAATTGTTGGTTGCCAGAGGGGAGGTGGGTGGGGGAGGAGGAATTAGGTGATGGGGATTAAGGAGGGCACCTGCAGTGATGAGCACTGGGTGTTGTGTGGAAGTGATGAATCACTCTATTATACACCTGAAATTGACATACTATTGTATGTCAACTATAATGATTTTTTTAAAAGCTTAATATCAGGCATTTAAACGCTATCTCCTCCACTCTTTGTGTTTTTCTAGTCTTATATTTTAAACATATACCATCAACTCCACAACATGTTGTTAATATTCTACCTTAAAAGTGAAGACTTTTAACAAAACTTAGTAAATGTTCATGTAGACATGTAAATATGTATCTATGAACTGATGTACATGGTTTTTGCAGTGGCTTTTATATTTATATAAATATAGTACACTTCTACTGGTCTTCAGATTTTATGCCCCAAAATGTGGATTTTCCTAAAATATTTATTTATTTATTTATTTATTTGGCAGAGATCACAAGCAGGCAGAGAAGCAGGCAGAGAGAGGGGAGGAAACAGGCAGAGAGAGGGAAGGAAGCAGGGTCCCCACTGAGCAGAGAGCCCAAAGCGGGGCTCGATCCCAGGAATCTGGGATCATGAGCTGAGCCAAAGGCAGAGGCTTTAACCCACTGAGCCAAGAAATAATATTCTTGAGGCACCTGGGTGGCTCAGTCACTTAAGAGTCTGCCTCCAGCTCAGGTCATGATCTCAGAGTCCTGGGATTGAGCCCCAAATTAGGCTCTTTCCTCAGTGTAGAGCCTGTTTCTCCCTCTCCATTGGTCTGCAGCTCCCCCTGCTTGTGCTTTTGTCTGTGTGTGTGTGTGTGTGTGTGTCTCAAATATATAAATAAATAAAATCTTAAAAAAAAAGACAAAGTTAAAAAAAAAAGAAAAAAAAAAGGAAGAAGAAGAAGAAATAATATTCTCTTTCTTATACCATGCTGCTGAAGTGGAAACAGTTCAGGAATCTGAACTATAGTTTGGGTAGGTCTGTAGTTTGGAATTGTTACAATGTCGACTTGATATATTTCACATTAACTTCAAAGACTTTGAATGTGAGGTCAGGATGTTCTCTTTTACAAAGACAGGTGACTGAACACTGTCAATATTTCTGAGATAGTCTTGAACCTCAAAGTTGAACCACCAACTTTTTGAACCATGAAATATGTCTCTCAGGTTTACAGCTCATATTTTTAATTCTGAATCACTTGGCAGTTCTCTTTGTTTTCAGATTCTATCCCCAGGTTTATGAGTCTTGGGAGAACTCTTTAACCTTTCATACTTTAGGTCCGGGTTCTGAGGAAGACCCCATTCCCCTTTGAAAAAGCCTTAAGTTACTTGGGGGGGAGTTTCTCTCCCCCACCTCTGCCCCTTTTCAGAAATGGCATCTAAAACCCACAGTTATGAAGATGATTTTCTCAGCTCCCCACTTTTTCTTGTATTTCTTTTTTTCTTTTTTTACTTTTTAATGAGTAATCTGTCATGTCTCTTGCCAGTGATCATTTAGTTACAATGTAAAAAAAGTGGTAGAGGTGTAGAGACATGATCAGTGTCTTGCAGCTTCTTAGGATCTTAATCTGTCATGCCAGTGTTCACAGGATGGCTTAAAGTTTATTTAAAACTGTACTGGTTTCTCCTTAACTTTTTACAGAAATTATCTTGTCACACATTTCCACATGAGTAAAAGCAATAGTAAGTCACTTCTCTCAATAAAGATATTACTTTTCTAGACCTTGGTCTTGGGAGTTTCTTTTTATCCTTAAAGATAGAACAGTTTTTTTGTTGTTGTTTTGTTTTGTTTTTTCCCAAAATCAGTTTTGTTATATCCATCTTAGTTTGATTGTTAGAATGTATAGGTTGTTCTTTGAAATTTCTGCATCCAAGGACAATATGGACCATCACACTGTGGAAATTACTTGTTTATAAACCAGTTGTAAGAAAGTTTGAAATCTTTGAGGTCAGGGACTATGATATTGTGTGTCTCTGTGTGTGTCCTCAGCAAATAAAAGAGGCAGAGAATTCAGAGGGCAATAAACAAATTATTCACAAAAGTATGAAGGAATATGTAGATGAACCCCATATTTAGATCAGCTCCTACAGACCAAATACTGTTACCTTAAAAACCTTTGCTTCAAGTCTGTTAAGAGTGTTTCAACAGAATCGATGCCAGCATCATGGTGGCATAAGATATCCCTCATTTGCCGTGCCTTTGAAAAATAAAATTCGGCACTCATCTACAGACAAAACTCCTTCTTTGAGAGTTGTGGAGCTCAGAACAATATGCAAAGCAACCCAAGAGGAATCTCACCCACCTTTGTATCAGGTAATAGGTAAACCAACCTCAAAATGGGTTATGGAAATGGCAGGAACCTATGAACTGTCTTCAACCTCTCTCCATCACTATCTAGAAGCTCTTGGAGAATGCTAACTGAGGTGGACACCCACAAACAAGAGGCCTTTAGAAACTCAGGTTCTCAGAGAAGATTTAGCACTTTACTGAAGAAAAAAAAAATACAGATTTGAACACAATGAAGAGCATAAGAGGAATTGTGCCAGCATCAGACTCCACCCCAAATGGACACACTTGGGGTGGAGAGGATGTTGGCAAAATTTCCAGTGGAAGAAAGGGAGAGAAGTGAATGACTGTCTGGCTTCTCTAGTTATGGAGGGCGCTGCTAAAGAAACACATTTTGTCTAAAAGAACCCAGAGTAATAAAGTGGAACCTCCATGACTAGAGAAAAGAATGAGAGACAAGCAGATAGACTCTCAAAAGCATTAAAGAGAAGTGATTCCTGATGACAGCAGGAAACCCACCCCCAGGTCCTGGGAAAACATCACCCAAGGACCTCACCAGCTGCCACATTCTTTAACACCCCAAGTGCCAAATCCACACATCTTTTTACTCTGTGGTTGGTTCTTTGTGTATGCTCCTGAGGATGGAGACAAGAATGAGCTCAGGTAAATAGGAAGTCGGCACAGAATACAGTCCAGGGTCTACAGGCAAAAGAGAAATCACAGATGTGACTTATAGTGTCACCTTAAGGAAAACAAAAAAGAGGTTTCCAGCAGATGGTCTGATGTCTTGTAAAATAGAAGATATAAAAGTTTAAGAATTCTGCCAAAAGAGGGAGCAAAAAGTATGAAGCAGATATATTGTTGCAAAACTGGAGAAATGTCAGGCTCTGAAGCCAAAACAGTAAAAAAAAAAAAAAAAAAAAGAAAAAAAAATATATATATATCACACCTGAAGTTAGCTGGTAGATCCTGGAGGAACTAACTGCTACACTATTTATTTTTTAAAGATTTTTAAAATTTATTTTAGATAGATAGAGAGAGCAAGAGTTGGTGGGGGAGAAGCAGGGGGAGAGGGAGAAAGAAACTAAATCAGATTCCACAATTAGGGCAGAACTCGACATGCAGTTCAATATCAGGACTCTGAGATCACAAAATGAGCTAAAACCAAGAGTCAGATGCTTAACCGATTGTGCCACCCAGGTACCCCATAACTGCTATTTTAAATGCAAAACACAGGCAATGCAGAGCTCCAAGAGATATGGAGAGTTAAAGAAACATAACATCACCAAAAGATCACAATAATCATTGAATAACCATACCCAATACTTGGAGATCTGTGACTTATCCAATAAACAATTCAGTGTTTTGAGGAAATTCAGTGATCTATTAAAAAAGCAGAGAAAAATAATTCAATGGAAATAAGAAAAAATACAAAAAATAAATGAGAGTTTAAAGAATGCATCAACAGCATAATAGACCAACCTGAAGATAGAATCAATGACCCAGAGGATAGTAACTTTGGAATAATCTATTCAACAGACAACAAAATGAAAAATAATGAAAAAGAACAAAAAAAAGACTATGTGATGTATGGGACATCAAAAAACCCAATATTAAAATTATTGCTAATCCTGGAGAAGTGAGGAACAATGATACAGTTTATTTAAAGAAATTTCTGAAAACTTCCCAAACCTAAGAAATGACCTGGACATTCAAACATTTGAAGTTAATAGACCATCTCAATACTTGAACCTAAATGATCTTCTCCAACACATTATAATTAAGTTGTCAAAAGGTAAAGAATAAAAGAGATTAAACGCAGCAAAAGAAAAAACAAACAACAACAAAAACAAAAACATTGTAATGAATAAGGAAACACTATTGGGTTTTTGGTGGATTTCTCAGCAGAAACCCTAAAGTCCAGCTGGAAGTGGGAATATTTAGTCAAAGTGCTGAAAAGAAAAAAAAAAAATGCCAACCAAGAATACCCTATCCTACAAAGTCACTCATCAGAAATTCAGAAGAAATAAACATTTTACCAGACAAACAAAAGCTGAGGGAGTTCATCATCACTAGACCTGACTTAAAAGAAATATAGAAAGGATCTCTTCAAGCTGAAATGAGAAGATATCATTTACTTAAATGAAAATACACAACACATGGGTAAAGGTAATTATTTAGCCATATTTGGAAACTCTGATTCTGTAATAAAATGATTTCTTAATCTCTTAACAATAGTATAAAAATTAAAGGAGAAGAATATTAAAAATAGTTATAGCTACTGTTTGTTAATTAATATACAATAGAAAAAGAAGTGAATTATGACATTAAAAACCTAAAAGAAAGGAGTGAAAGGGTAGAGTTTTGTATGTGATTGAAGTTAATCTGATTTCAGTATAAAACAGGTTGCCATACCTATAAAATGGTTTATGTAAGCCTCATAGTAAGTAGAAAGCAAAATCCTATAGCGGATTCACAAAAAGTAAAAAAAAAAAGGGGGGGGCATCAGAATATTCTACCATGGAAAGTCACCAATTCAAAAAAGCAGCAAAAGGAAAGGAAAAAAAGTCACAGTGGAACTATAAAACAGCCAGAAAACAACTGGAAGATGGCATTAAGAAGTTCTTGCATATCAATCATTATTCTAAATGTAAGTAGATTAAATTCTTCAGTCAAAGGCATAGAGTCTCAGGATGAACAGGAAAAAACACTTTGCATGGAACCAAAAGAGATGCTAAATAAGCAAAACAACCTTGACCAAGATTAAGTTGAAATCATCACATTTTCTGGTTCTAAACTGTGCTACAAAGCTATAGTAATCAAAAAATTGTGCTCGCATAAAGGCAAACAAATAGTGCAACAGAACAAAATTCTGAGTCCAGAAATAAACCGCCATACATATGGTCAATTGATACTTGAAAAGGGAGCCAAAATGCTCAATGAAGAGAAGATAACCTCTTTAATAAATGATGTTGGGAAAAATGTATAACCACATGCAGAGAAAAAATGAAACTGGGCCCCTATCCTACACTTAACAGAAATTAACTTGAAATGGTGTAGAGACTTAAATATAAGATCTAAAAGCATAAAATTCCTGGAAGAGAACATAGGAGAAAAGTTCCTTGACTTTGGCCGTGGCAATAAGAGTTGGGCTATGACAACTAAAACACAAGCGAAAAAGCAAAAGATTGACAAGTGAAGGCTATACCAACCTAAAAAGTTTCTGCACAGCCAAAGAACAATCAACAAAATGAAAAGGTAACCTATGGAATAGAAGAAAATATTTGCAAACCATATATCTCATATGATGCTAATATGCAGAATATATAAAGAACTCATACGGGGGCACCTGGGTGGCTCTGTGGGTTAAAGCCTCTGCCTTCGGCTCAGGTCATGATCTCAGGGTCCTGGGATCGGGCCCCGCATCGGGCTCTCTGCTTAGTGGGGAGCCTGCTTCCTCCTCTCTCTCTGCCTACCTCTCTTTCTACTTGTGAACTCTGTCTGTCAAATAAATGAATAAAAAGTCTTTAAAAAAAAAAAAAGAACTCATACAACTTAATAACAAAAACACACAAAAAGTCTGCTTAAAAAATGGCCAGAGGAACTGAATAGTCATTTTTCTCAATAAGACATAAAATGATAACAGGCACATAAAAATATGCCTGACATCATAGGAATAGAAACCAAAGCCTCAGTGAGATATCCCCTCATACCTGTAAGAATGGCTATTATCAAAATGATGAGATATTATAATTTATTTCTGTAATGTCCTCAAAGGAAAGAGAAAATGTTAACACCTCATAGGCATTTCCCCTTTATATATGAAATAGATGTGAGAATTTTAAGAATAGGTTAATGCTTGAAATGAAATAAATAAATAAATAAATAAGGTGGAGACTTCTTGGTAATTATGTCCCTACTTGAAACCAAGAAATCACTGCTGTCAGATGAATTGAGTCATTCTAATTAGATACATAAATTCATTTATCTATTTATGTATAGATACTTTCCAGTATGATACTGGAATGCTTTTTGTTTGTTCTTCATTTTGTAAAAAATCAAAAAAACAAAAAACAAAAAACCAAAAACAATAAAATGAGTCAATCAGACTAAGAAATATGCCTTATTTATTTCCCTTCTTACATAATCTGTATGTAATGCACAATTTCTTACCTGAAACAGATATCCTGCTGAGATACAGCAAACAAAAGGCAAACCATATTTTTTTTACTCCATAGCCTTTCCCATTGTCACTTGAACTGAAAAAATTCTAAAATTGATTTCTCCACTGACAATGATACCCAGGTGTGGTCACTATATTCTGATGAGGAAGTTAAAAAGAAAGAAGGAGAAGGAGAAGGAAGAAAGGAAGAAAGGAAGATCTGTTTAAGACACAAATATGCTCAGCTTTAGTTCTTATCATAGTGATAAGAAAAGCCCTTTTGTGAGAACATAACACTGATCTCTAGGTGTCAGATAATGCTTAAACCCATTTCCTTATAGATTCGCAGCAGGATCCATGCGCCACCACTGTGACATACATTACTTTTGGACTTCAAACAGTTACACCCACTACAAGTGCCATTGTGAATCCAATGAGACCAAAATGAGCCAGGAGTGTCCCCAAAACCATCAGGACTGACCAAGCCACGGAGAGTTCAGTGCAAGTCCTTTAGGAGAGTTGACTATTACTGATGAGGACACCAAGAGCAGAAACAAACCACAGGAAGATCAGGATAAGAGAAAACTTGTCCAAAACAAAAGTCTCTAAGAGAGGTACCAAAGATAATGCATGCCCCACTTTCTATTTTTGATGAAATTCAAACTCCATTAACTTCGCAAAAATCTGGAAATTGATTCTGAAGATACCCACAAACCCATGGCTGCAGCCCAGTGCTCTATTTAACCATCATCATATTCTAGACTTCTTCACTCTTAATCACCTTTCAAAACCCAGCTCAAGTATTACCCATTCTAGGAAATTCTTGCCTGTTCCCTCATCTGGATATTTCTTGTCTATATCATCCCATGATTTGTTGTTATTGCTGTTATAGCACTTATCATTTGAATGACAATAATCTGATTGCTTGTATTAAACAGAGCATAAGGAGATATCACTTTGAACATAGCATAGAGTCCCTTCTCTTTAGCATTGCTGCTCCGGCCATCCTGAATTCCCCAACTGTGATCCTGACCGGATGTAAGTATTCACTTCTCTCTTTACTGTCTCACTAGTCTGAGATTCACTGGACATGCATTTCTCATAGTTAAGAGGGTACTTCTATTTCAATGCATCATCAACTTGCAGGAGAAAGAACAAAACTTTGGATTTAAATACAAAACCAAAATAAACATAGATTTCATTTGCCAGAAACCAGTTATGGATTAATTACCCAGGGATACCAAACAAGAAAGCTCTACTTGGTTAATCCATTCTCACAACTATTTGCAAGGATCTATCTTTGTGGATCATATTATTTTTTTTTAAGAGTTGTAAGAGTAGATATCATTCTCTCAGAGAATATATAAATATACAAACAACAATGAGAATATGTGTGAAGTACCCCAAATCTGCTGCCTATTCTTTAAGTGAGATATGATTGAACAATTATAGGCTTAGTTTAACAATGTAGAGTGCTATATAACAATGTAGATTGCTATATATCTAATTGCTGAATGCTAAGTTGACATTTGAATCACTGAAAATAATTTTTGGTATGTGTATATATTTTTAGTCCTTTTAGACATACTTTTCAGTTTTGTTTTTTTTTTTTAAACTCTGGGCTTTCTTTGCTATTAGATGCAAAACTACTAGACAGAAAGAAAAGATGAAAAGAGTGTTTTGACAAGAGGCAGTTCTATTGCTCGGGTTATGTATTGTAATTATAGAAAAATCTTGGAGAATTTCCTAAAAATGGATTATTTTTATCTTTTTAGGAATTTGGGATTATTGAATGAGATAACATACGTGAAACACTCAATGACAATTTTTAATGGCTTCCAAAAAGCAGACGCCAAGAATAAATTAGACATACAAGAGGCTTATTCGAGGGGTAGAGGAGTGATGGATATGGTGAGTGTGTCACACGTAGATGCAGCTATGAAATCTGTGTGAGGAGGAAAGGGAGGAGGGTTGGGTAAGATGAATGTGGAACTGGAGCACAGTTCCATGGAAGATACATTCAAGTCAATGGGGAGTTCTTGAAACAGAGGTTTCTGCTAGGTGAATTCTGTGTCTACTCAAGATTGGTCTGTAGTAGGAACCACACTCTGCTCAGACACTGCTTAGGAGTAACCTGTAGAATGTGTGAGCTTCATGTGGACATAGTGGTCGAACCTTAGGGGCATCTGTGTAGTTGTTAGTTAACTATACTCCCCACTACAGGGGATCCAAGCAGCTCATTTTCATGGCCACTAGAACAGTGTAGTTTTTGGCATATGATTCATACCAGATGCTTGTTTGTAGACCTTTCCACATTTGTTCCGTTTGTGTCTCTTCCGATTTCTCTTCCCCTCTTCCTCTCTTCATTCTACTAATTACCTCTGATAGTTTCCAATTCTATGGAGTATATATATATATATATATATATATATATATATATATTAATTTGGAAATTGACACTGATTTCTCCAGAATTGAAAGTAAATCACTGCTTTTTTCTTGAGGTGTTGTCATGATTCCTCAAATGTATTTTACCTCTTTCCACTGACCCTACCTACGTATTTTACTCTACCACTCCCTACCTTCCTCTCCACTATTGGAACTGATGCAACTGCGAGAAGAAAACAATTACTGCTCATGGCTTCCTATACCCCAGAGGGCTGAGTATCCAAATATACTGCTCTTTGATCCATAAGGAAGCAATGCAATACCTCCATCCTGTTAAAACCCAGGAGATGGAGCTTGGTCACTCAGAATGGACACTTTGGACATACAATAGGTACTGAGTTTATCCAAACAACTTGCCTTTTCACTCCAGTTGCTCTTAAATTTAAATTTGTATTTTTTCTTTCTTTCATTATTCCTTGCTGACCCTACCACCTCTTGCCCTCTTCTTCACTCATACGTATAACTGACCATCCATTTAGGGTTTGTCAGCTGGGATAGAAGTAATACCTTACCCAGGACACAATCTATGTTTATATTTTCTTTGTCACTTACTTATTTGTTTTCCTATCTCCATGGTACCTCAGCTTCAGGTAGGACATAGTACCCTCTGTCCCCTCTATACTCTTCTCTCAACCTTCACTTCATACATATTTCTCCTTATCCCACTCAGGCTCCTTGGGATAAAAAATTAGGAAGGGTCTTGGGTGTGTCAGTAAGATGTCCGTATGTCCATATGACATAACATAAAGGCTGTGTTGTGAAGTAGTGAAAAGCATAGATTTTCGATCAGATGGACCATTATTTAAATATTGGCTCTGTTAACTGATTTGATATGTAAACTTAGGGGAAATCTTAATGTATTTGAAACACTTTGGCTAAATGGTAAAATAAAATACCTAACTTCGAGATCTGCTGTGAGAATGAGATGAAGATATATACTTAATAAATGGCCAGTACATAGTGTTTAAAAATTACAGTTAATGTTATTAATAACAAATATTCTCAACACCTCCTTTTTCATGTATAAGTTGAAATAGAGGAGAATGTAATTGATATGATAATTCATAATGCTTACCTGGTTACTCTTAATTACTTTTCTGGCTTTACATACCACTACATTCTGTTTGTGTAGAAAGAATTTTGGTTTTAAGCAGCTTCTTTGGAAACTGAATATATATATATATATATATATATATATATATATATATATATATTTTCATTTTGAGCTTCAGATACAGGATACCTGTGCTGAACTGAATAAGAAATAAAAATATGTGCACCAAACAACCAATAATAAGGTAATGAAAAGGAAATATGAAAAAAGTTAAAATAGGACAAGAGAGAAATGATTGACCCTTAAAAATAAGTAATGGGATCAAAGGCTAGTGAATTTACTGTAAAAGGTCATGATCAAAGCAGGCTTCCTGAAACTATAGTGCATTAGATCTAGTCTGCTAAATTTGTAGGAAATTTGTGGGCTGGACCTTAAAAAAATAGTCATTATTAGAAATTAAATTGCACATTTATAATTAAATTACAAACAAAAATGCTACTCAGAGCTTATCATGCCCCAGTTATTCAACTTCATTTTACTCTTCTCTCTACATTTGAGGTTGTTTGCATCTGTTGTATCCATGCTGGATGTACCATATGGTGCTGTGTTATTGCTTATCTTTGCCCAACTCCACACTCAGTGACTGCCTCAGTAGTCAAATCAGCCAAGGCGAGAACATTTACACCATACAAATTGGCAAATGCTACAAATCAGGGCCCGATTTATTGTATCATTGATTGTCTAGACCTTGATTGATGGTGAAGATGTTAATAACGAAAAACAATGTGAGATTTTTGTGTCTAGTGTTGGCACCAAAAGTGGTTTCAGTTTAACAAATAGTATAACATTTAATGAGAAATACCATAACAGTAGATCACATATCAGATCTGATATCAATAAATTTATTGGGAGTAGTTAGTGGACTGGGATACAAATCTATTTGTTAAATCATGGTTGAATTGAAGCCACATGTTGGCTACAGATACAAGAGTTCAGCAAGAATCAACAAAAGCATTTTGTGAAAATCAATAGGCTATATGGAATTTAAATTGTAGGGCTTATTATTATTTTTATACACTGTGCTACACATCTTCTAAGAGCAAATAGTTGTATGTATACACATTTACCCCCAGACAGTCAGTAGTCAATGATATGTCAGCATACCATTAACAGGTTAAACAAAAAAAAGAGACAATTTGTAACATTGACTTTTATCTCCCTTTTCATTTCAGTTCTTTAGTGTGGATTTATTTTTACTTCTTTTTTTTTTTTGAACATTTTATTTTTAAGTCATTTCTATATCCAATGTGGCTTGAATTCAACAACTCCAAGATCAAAGGATTATGTACTCTACTGTCTGAGCCAGCCAGACACCCTGATTTATTTTTATTTCTTACCTAATCTGTTCCAGAGTATTTGAAAGGACTATCAGGATTTTACAGCATAAAAAAATAAAAGAATATATAGATAACATAATTCCTAGCACTCCCCACTTCTATTTTCATAAGGCTATCATATGAATCCAACACTGTTGTCTGATGAGGCATCTCTGTATTCTACCACCGTGCAAACTGTACATGCATTAGATGCTTGCGTCATTTCTAATCTCTTGACCTTATTCTGCTCTTCTGTGTACCCATGTCCGATTGTGCCAGTACGACAGTGGGGTTGCTATGGTTTATGATTATTATTGGTATCTGGTAGACAAATACCTCTCACATTGTTTTATAAGAATGAATTGGATAAACATGACATATTGCATTGGATATTAATTTTTGGCTAAGTGTGCCAAAGTAATTGTTTCCTTCTGCTATAATTGCAATGAATCTATGAATTTATTCAGGGAGAAGTAACCTCTCCATAGATTGAGTCTTCCAATCTGCTTACATACTACAACCCCCCGTTTATGTACATTTTTCTCAATTGTTTTCAATAATTTTTAGAAGATTTTAGAGTAGAGGTCTTGCATACTTCTGTTAACTTTATTTTTCAGTATTTATAGTTTTATGCCAGTTTATTTCATGGAATGGTACCAATATTTATTTATTTCTTTATGGTACCAATATTTAAGTTTTATTTCATATTTGCTTATGATTAGTATATATATACTTTGTGCTTGGGATAGTGCTAATACCCTAAATGATTCTATTGGTTCTACTTTAAATTTCCTATATATACAATATTGTTATCTGCAAATGCATGGAAATTTTATTAAAGTATTTCCAGTTATTATAATTTTCCTTCCCCCCCCCCTTTTTTTTTCTCTTTTTGTGATATCTAGGACTAAATGCTAAGGAAGGAACTGGGACAAATCACTGGCTTTCAATTTCAGTAGGAAATTTTCAGTATATCACTATCAGTATGATATAAGCTATAATTGTGGATTCTTTATCACTTTAGTTAATCTCCTTATATTGCTAGTTTATTAAGAATTTTATTATGATTTTTTAAAATTTTTATCAAATATTGTTTCTGCATCAATCAAGATCTACTTAATTTTTTTATATTCTATTTTTAATGAAGTCATTACCTTAACTCATTTTTAAATTCTAAACCAAATTTGCATTATTAGTATATAGCCTAACTGAACATAGTATATACTCTTTATTTTTAGATGTCAGTATGTTTGACTTGATAATATTTAATTTAGGGGTTTTGCATCTATGTTCATAAGAGAATTCATACTGACAGATTGTACTTCTTGTAATTTCGTTGTCGGATTTCAGTAGTGGAGTTTTGCTGGCCTTATAAAAAGATTTAAGAAGTAATTCTTCTCTCCATATTTATTAATGAGTTTGCTAAAGACTAGTGTTATTTCCTTTCTAAACTACTTGGAAGCTTACTTAGTAGTTATCTGAGCCTACTGTGTTTATGTATGTTTATCTTGATATTTGGGGGAGATATTTTGCAATGTGTCAATCTACTAAGTTATTTATATGCCCATATATTATGTTTTGTAATTTATCTGCTAATTTCTTAATAGATTGAACTAATTTTATTTTCTCTAATGTATTTCTGTAATTAAAATTATGGATATGGATTTTATTAAAAGCATTATTTTATTATATAAGATCTATAGTGGTGCCATTTTATGCATTTCTAATACTGATGATTGGTATTTTTATTTTCTCTCAGCATTTATCAACTTTTTAAATATGTTCCAAAGAAACTTTAACTTTGTTTATACATTTTCTGTTTCACATCTGTTTTCTATTTCATTGATTTCTGCACTTTGTAAAACATGTTTGTTACCTTATTGAAATGGATATCTAAATCTTATTAGATTTCCAATTTTACTTTTTTCCAATACATGCATTTAAGACTATAAATTAACTTTTTAAAACTGCCTAAGATATACCCCAAAGTATTAAAAGAGGATAACTAAATTATCATTGGTAGTTGTTTGTCATTGGGTTTTTTTCCCATTATAATAATGGTATTATAAATATTTTTAAACATCTCCCTATAATTGTGAATGAATTTCTTAACATACACATCTAAAATGGAATTATCTTTAGGATGTGTGCTACTTCAGACTTATTTCTTAGTGTCATGGTTTTTCTTAAAATATGTTTACTCACTCACTTCTTACCAAAAATAATTACAGTCCCTGTTACTTCACCTCCTAAAAAATACTTGATTTTCTCACTACATTTATTTTGCTTAATTTATTTATGGTTATCTAATGAGTGACTTATTGTATATAATAGTGGTTTTAATTTGCATTTCTAATTATTTGTGGGTATTCCCTTGTGTGATTAGCTTGTTTCTTTTTTCTTTTAGCCATGTTCTCTATTGGAATTTTTATCTTTTTAAATATGATTTCTAGGAGGCCTTCAGTTATTTTTGATAAATATAACTAAATAAATATATAATAATATATGATAATATATAATATATATTATAATATAATATATATAATAATATATGATAAAAATATATTTATTCATAAGGCTGATCCTTTTCCAGCTATATTTCTTTCAATCATCTTCCTTCAAAATGTAGTCTCTTTGTTCACATATTTTGAAAACATAAATTCTTTAATGTAGTCTGGTTTACTTAAAGATACAATTTATATGTGTTGATATTTTATAAAAATATTTTCTTTTCAGAAGTTATAAACATTAACTCCAAGACTTTATTTCTAAAATTTAAAAAATTTCAACTTTCATATTTATACTTTAACTTGGTAAAATTGATTTTGTCTGGTAGGATACAGGGATCTGAGTTTTTTTTCCATATACATAACCACATCAGTAAAATATATTGAGTGCTGCATCCTTTTCCTTTGTCCTACGTTGTCATATCTTCTAAATATCAAGTTTCTATTTAATATACTCCTACATCATTAATTTATGGAATTATACTTTTAATAATCATATTAATATAATTTGTTATTATTTGATATCATGTTTTTCTTACTTGAATTTATATTAACTAATATTGTCCCATATCCTTTTTGTGTATTAGGATTGGCTAGTCAGTTACAAACTTGTTTTAGGAAATTCATTAAATATGTTTCCAAGAGATATGTTATCTTGGAATAATTAACAGTTTTGTAAAATTAATTTTTCTTAACTATGAAAGTGCTATATTTCTCTGGTTATTTACATTTTATTTACTGTTTTAGTAATATTTAATAATTTTTCATTAAGCTTTGTAGACATATATTTTAAAATGTATTTGTAGATACTTTATATTTGTTGTCACTTTACAAATGGAATCTACTTAAAACTTTATTTTTTGCTACATCTTGTTTTTAACAACAATGTGATTATTTTAATATGTTTATCTATCACCCACAAAAGTGTGTTTTCTTCTGGTATGTAAAAATATTTTCAAGGGTAATTTTATAATCATCCTAATAGATGCAGAAAAATAATTTGATAGATGATAATTCCCATTTGCTATGGAATTCCTAGTAAATCAAGAGTAGAAAGAAACTACTGTAACAGTTCTGAGGAAACAGAGATCCATCCCCTAATGAAACTAATGAATATTTTATATATAATTATATATAATTTATATACAATTTATATATGAATGGCTTGGCCAGTTGGTAAGACATGTTACTCTTGATCTCAGGGTCATGAGTTCAAGCCCCATGTTCAGCATAGAAATTACTTTAAAAAGAATCTAAAGTCTTTGTAAATCTTTCTCAGGACATGCAAGAAATGAGAAACATCTATTAAAGAAAATCCACAAAAATTCACTAAGAAAAGTGGGATTCAGTGTATCTTTTTTTTTTTTTTTACCAGTAAATTTGGGCATTTATTGATGAAAATATTTCTCACATCTTGCCTCAGTAGATTCACTGTATCTTAATAAAGACTGATGCCTTCCTTTCTGCAAACCTCCAGCTCAGCAAGGCAGTCCACTCCAAAGGGGCAACCAAAAAGACAGGGCTTCCTCTACCCCAGGCTCAGTTAGAGGATATCCTTCTCAGAAGTATTTCTAATTCTACTCCCAGCTACCTTTGGGGCTAAGCTCTGGAGTAAGAGGTCAGAGGTTCCTTCTTCCATTTGCGCAATGAAAGCTCTACTTTGGGCATGACAACAATAGAAACCCCATCCCTCCTCACTAGCTTATAAGGTAGTGGTTCCATGCTAGGAGAGGCAAGTTATTTCCCTTTTCACTGAGCACTTGGCTTCTAAAGCAGGGCAGGAACTCGGAGAAGCATGCCATTGTCCCCAACCCATCTCCTTAGCCCTGGCTCTGAGAGTTTGTCTAGGGTGAAAAGCAGGCTGTAAAAGATAGTTCCTATCCCACTAAAAACATTAAAAAGAAAACTATTAGAACAAATAAATTAATTGATCATGGAAATAAGACCAATATGAAAAGTTAATTTTGTTTCTATACACTGGTAATTAACAAACTTAAAAATTATATTAATAAAGCAGCTACTTTAAAAATAACACCAAAACACTAAAATACTTAATAAAATGTTTAAAAAGAATTGAAAAATTATACCCAGAAAATTATAAAACATTCTTGAAATGAATTAAAGAATATTTAAAGAAATAGAAAAACATCCCATTTTAATGGATCAGAAGACTGAATATCGGGTAGAGGATAAAAGTCTACAAATTGAATTGCCGATTTGGCATAATCTATTTAAATACCAGCTTGTTTGGTATTTAAATACCACACACACACACACACACACACACACATTATATATAGAAGTTGAAAGATTTATATACTGGAAACTATAACACAATCATGAAGGAAATTAAACAAGACAAATGGAAAGACATCCTAATGTTCATGGACTTAATATTTTAAAATGTTTGTGCTACTGGGTGTGGTACATAAACAATGAATCTTGGAACACTAAAAAAATAAAATATAAAGAAATATAAAATAAAAGAAAATATTTGTGCTACCTAAAAGGACCTGTAGATTTAATGTAATCTCTATGGAAATATCAAATACACCTTTTACCAAAATAAAAAAAAGCAATTCTAGAATTCATACTGAACCACAAAAGATCATAAAGACTCAAAACAGTCTTGTGAAACAACAAAGCTGTAAATGTCACACTTCCTGTTTTCAAGATATATTATGAAGCTCTAGTAATCAAAACACAGACATAAACACAGACATAGAGACCAATGAAACAGAATGAAGAGCCCAGAAATAAATAACACACATATGGTCAACTGATTTTCCAAAAGGGTGCCTGGGATAAAATGGGTAAGACTAGTTTCTCTTCCACAAATAGTATTTTATTAATACATAAAAAATGAAATTAGAACCTATTTTGCACAAAATATAAAAATCAAGTCAAAACGTACTAAAGAATGAAATGCAAGACTAAAAACTTTGAAAATCCAAGAAGAAAAAACAGGATAATATCTTTATGGCATTGATTTCATGCCATAAAGATCATAGGCATCAAAACAAAACAAAATAAAACAGATAAACAAACATCAAACTATAATATTTCTTCATGAAAAAGGGAACAATCAACGGAGTGAAATGCCAACCTATGGAAGGAGAGAAAATGTTTGCAAACTATGCATCTAACAAAATGTTAATCTCCTAAATACATGAAGAATGCATACAACTCACAAAAAAAAAGTGAAATAACTAGATTTAAAAAAAAAAAGGTACTAAGGACTTAGAGAGATAATTATCCAAAGAAGACATACAAATGGCCAAAAGGTATGTGGAAAAAAAAATGTTCATCATTACTGAATCACTGATCACTGGTAATCATTAGTGATATTTAAATCAAAACCACAATGAAAATTCATCTCACATATGTCAAAATGACTATTACAAAAAAATACATATATTGACAAAAATGTGGAGAAACTGGGATCCTGGGATTGCGCATTGTTGGGGAGTATGTAAAATAGTGCAGCTTCTATGGAAAATAGTAAAGAGGTTTCTCAAAAACTTAAAAATTAAACTATCATATGATCCAGTGATCCTATTTCAAAACAATTAAAATCAGGATCTTGAAGAGATATTATGACTCCCATGTTCTTTGCATCACTATTCACAAGAGTCAATATGTGGAAACAGTATAAATGTCTAGCAACTATTAAAGAATACAGTAAATATTGTGTGTGTGTGTGTGTATACATATATATGTGTGTGTATATATATATATACATATATATATATATAAAATGAAACATTATTTGGCCTTAAAAAGGCCAAATTCTGCAACATGTGACGACATGAGTGGACTTGGAGGACATTATGCTAAGTGAAATAGACAAGATATAGAAAGAAAAGTACTGCATATTTCCATCTCTATGCTCATCTCTATCTCTCTTTGCTACAAGTTTACTGAGACATAAAATATAACTCATATACCACCGTATACCATCTACTTAAAATATACAGTCAATTTTTTTAATGTATTCAGAGAGTTGTAACAATCACCACAGTCAATTATAAAACATTTTCATTTGGGGCACCTGGGTGGGGCAGTTTGTTCAGTGTTTGACTCCTGGTTTGGGCTCAGATCTTGATCTCAGGATCCTGGGATTGAGCCCTGCATTGGGCTCCATGCTCAACATGTGGTCTGTTTGAGATTCTCCCTCTCTTTCCCCCTCTGCCCTTCCTTCTTGAGTTGTCTTTCTCTCTAAAATAAAGAAATAAAATCTTTAAAACAATAATATTTTCACTAATCCCAAAAGAAAAGTTGATATTCTGGCAGTCACTCCCTTCTATTTCTCCCCAACCCCCAACCTTAGGCAATCATTAATCTATATCTCTACAGATTTTCATATACATATAGACATTTCGTATAAAAGAAATAATAAAATACACAGGTTTGTTTTGTGACTGGTTTCCATCATTTAGTATATTCTCAAAGTTAATACATGTTGTAGCATATGTCAGTACTTTATTTATTTACTTATTTATTTAATTTATTTTTACTACCAGATGGTTTTCTGTTGTATGGATGTAACATATTTACTTATCTATCAATTGATAGACATAAGACTGTTTCCATTTAGGAGCTATTATGAATAATGCTATTTTGAAATATGTATGTACAAGTTTTTTAGCTATATATTTTCATTGTTTTGGATATATAAATAGTATAGACATTATTGACAATATGCTAACTCTTGTTTAGCCTTTTTGAAGAACTTGTTCCCAAACAGCTGCACCATGTTACATTCCCATAATCAACGTTAAAGGTTGCAAATTCTCCACATCCTTGCCAACATATCTAGGAAACTTTTTATTTATAGTCATCTTAGTGGATATTAAGTAGTATCTCATTATGATTTGGTTGTAAATATTTGATTACTAATGATGCTGGGCAAATTTCATGGACTCATTAGATTTATACATATTCTTTGAAAAAATTTCCATTATGCTATTTTGACCATTTTTTAATTGGTTTGTTATTTCTGCAGTTCTTTCTGATAAATTAACTGGCCAACAGTTTAGCTTTTGGCTTAATAGCCTCCTGTTAATTACCTATAACCATAATGACCATAGTTTTGAGAGTGTGCTTAGGCTTGAACTTCTTACACTACGTTTCAAATGAAATAATTTCCTATAGGGAGAGCTTCTGAGCTTTCTGTTCTTATGGGATGTTGCCTTCTGTGGGCAAAATCTCTGAGGCACGGTTCTGGAATTGGGAATAAGAATATTAGCCTGCTTCTCTTGAAATGACATCATGATTTATGCATAGAGCACTGTGTATTTTCAATTTCCTTCTCTTAAGGTGGGACTTTTGTCCTTCAAATGGACTGGGTCAGGGATAATCAGGGTCCAAATAGTCTCATAATGTTGCGTCTGAGGTAAAGCCTCCATTTTATAAAGGAGATCCAGGTGGAAACATCAACTTTTCAGTCATACTTGCCAGTTTTAGCCTCTGTAATTTAGCCTGTGTAACACGTAGCTGGAGGCAATGGGAAGGCAAACTTCTCCTGGAATGGAAATACGATAGCCCTTGACAAAAGCAGGAGAGAGAAGCGGTCCCAGTTTTACTGGCTGTACTTATCTGTAATGAGGTTTCAATCATGTTAAACAAGGAGGGTTAGGGACAGACAGTGTAGTGATTTAAATGCTACAGTAGATTCTGCTGTCCCTAACTAGTTTTAATAGTTTTTTTTTTTTAATAAATATCTATTCATTTGCTATATGCCTCTGGAACAGTGTCAAATACTTCATTTTTTCAAGATATTCAGTTATAATCAAGATATATCAGTTATAATTATTCATTTGGAGAGCAGACCTCTGAATGTCTTCATGCCTTCATACTGGTTATGACAACACTTTTTCTCTCTAAAAAAAAAAAAATGCTCCATGTACACTTTATCTTTTTTTGATGTTGTTTTTTCCATCTTACTTAACTGAAACTTTATGCCTTCTGATTAGTAACTCCTAACTTCTCCTCCCCCAGTTTCTGGCAGCCAACATTTCAGTTTTTGAATTTATGAATTTGACTCTTTTAGGTACCTCATATAAGGGAAACATGTAGTACTTGTCTATATTATGTATTTCACTTAGCTGTTTTTATAGATTAGATCGATAGATAATAGATGACAGAAGGATAGAGAGATAGATGATAAATGGATATTTGGAAGAATAATATTTCAAAATATTAATCTTCATGCTATCTCACTCATTAAATCTCTTCCCATGTTTTCCTTTTTATTATCCCCAAATATGGGACATGAATTCAGCACTAATTTTGAACAAAAGGATCATAATAGGACAGGAAATAAGTGAGGCATACTTCTACATAAGTTTTAAAAGCATGGTTTAAAGAATGACCAAAATTTGGATGTATAATTGGGAAAATGTTTTTGTTGTTGTTATTTCACCATCCTCTGTCTCAATATAAGAAGGTAGAAAGGGAATCAAGGAGAAGAATGGATTCACAAAAAGGAAGGCTGCCTGGGATGTATGTGGAGATTCCACTGGTAGTGCCAGAGAGCTGTTTTTTCTGGACACTGTTGCATGAGAACACTAAGCAACAGCCGCCGTTGATCTACTGGGAACCTTGCAGAAAGGAACGAGTCTCTTTGGTTAACTAAAACTAAAACTCACCCCAATGGACTGGCTGTTCTTTACAGCCCAAAACACTTTAACCTCCATATAATAGAGACCAGGGTCTGAACACCTTGAAGTTCAAGTGGTAAAAGAAAAGAAATACTCTTGGCTCCATCTGACCAAAGTGGAATGAAGCCATCTACTAGAAGTCTTAACCAAGACAGTAGTGGCTTGATCAATCCTCATATATTCAAAGTAGTGACATGGAGAACTTCAGAACAGGGAGATCTGCTCTTGTTCAGATTAATAAGCAGCCTGATCATTTGGAACTTCAAGTTCATCAGTTTTTCAACATGGAAGAACAATAGATGTAGACCATAAATCCAAGGTTCAAGACTTTCTATTGTATCATATTAATGTCTGCTTTCAAACAAAAGGATCATCATCACTGAATTTCCATTCATTAAGTTGTTTGTTTTCTTACATCTTTTGATTCCCTCACAAAATTAATAAAATATAAAGAAACTCTATTTTAAAATGTTACTAGGATGTTTGTTCTGGGTGTTTCTTAAGGAGATGCTTCAGGAGGTGTGTGCTGAGATGAGGAAGGGTCCCAGAAGGTGGGATTTGGAAAGACTCCCATTCTTTCACCCTGTACTTCCTCACCTCTGTTTTCAGATTACCCATAATAAAACCCCAAGTAAAATGGAAATGACAACAGTCCCACAAATTCTCATGAGTGAATTTTGTGAATGAAATGAAATAATGTGTTCAAAAGGGTTTTGAAAAAGTAAAATTCCCATATTAACTTAAGGGCTTATTTACTGTGTTTTCTAGGCCCACTTACTGGTCACTAAGTACAACTGGGTGCCCTGAGATTATTTAAGATTATTTGCATTAATGCTTATAAAGTGCTAAAGTTGTTCTTTTTTTTAATAGAGATTTTTATTTATTTGACACCAAGAGAAGTTGCAAGAAGGCAGAGAGGCCAGGCAAAGAGGGAAGGGGAAGCAGGCTCCCTGCTGAGCAGAGAGTCCAACTCGAGGCTCAATCCCAGGACCCTGAGATCATGACCTGAGCCCAAGGCAGAGGCTCAACCTGCTGAGCCACCCAGGCGCCCAAAGCGCTAAAGTTTTTAGTTTCATTTCCTACTGGCAGGTAGTAGATGCATTTTTCCAAATTTCTAGTTTATATGTATTGATGTCCCATAGCTAAGTCTCTTCACAGAGAAGTGAAAGTTATGTGTGTATGTGTGATTCTCAAATTCCAAGCATGCATTGCCATACAACTGGAGCTTTGAACTTTGAAGAAAAGCCCTTCATAGATGCAAAGTAAGATGATTAATCCCTCTGGAGCAGTTATCTTAGTTGATCAGATCAGGTATCTAATGAGATCAAGGTCAACTACTTGCTCATATGGAGATTTGTTAACCTTGAACACCTGTGTTTTTAGACTTGCTCTTATCTAAAACTGCATTCAACTACCCCTAAACAATAATCAATGTACCAGAACCCACAGACAGAAGAGGTGAGAAGATATGGCTTTCCAGATATAGTCAGCTCCATTTGGCAAAGATACTTAAAAATACATGGCCTTAAGTGCCCCTGCAACATTACTTCTCCTCTTCACATAAAATAAACACATTAAAATATAAAAAAAATCCTATAGCACTCTGATTATGTTTGTAAAAAGGAAGGGAACTACTTTACTTAGCAAATAATTATAATGTTTAACCCATTTCCTAATATAATTGTTGTATTACAAGGCAGAAGTGAAATATTTATTGTTATATGTTTTATAAAACATATTCATAATTTAATAAATATTTAATCTACTCTAACTCTAGTTATCAATGTCCAATATAACAAACTTATAATGTTAACCAGGGTATCTTTTAAAAGAATTGGTTGTACTACTCCAATATCTGAATTCATCCTCCAGATGCAGATGCTCAAGCACCAGGCATGACTTGTATTTAGTTCTGCATAATTCATCATTTGAACTGAGTTACTCTTGATATATCTTTGGGGATATTATTAATAAGTAACTCTAGAAGACCAGATGTAAACCAAAACTATCTCAGGCAAACCTAGGCATGTGGTTTACATATAGCACAAGTTTCTGGTGTCACTGGATTTCTCCAATGTCTCTGGCTTGTTTCAAACTCAGTAGTCTAAGTCAGCAAGAGGGCCTTTGTGGATAGCCTTGGGAATTGAGAAACCAGGAACTAGCCTTGGGAATATAGGACAGAAGTAGTGAAGCTGAGGAGCTAGATCAGAGATTATTAATCTTCCTGGGAAGAGTTGTCTTAGTCACCAGTGTTATTCTCCCTGCAGTGCAAAATCACGCTACATGACAATATGTTACATTTGTGTTTAGGTTCCTTCTATTCTCAGTAATTCCGAAAAGCCTTTGATGGTATAGAACAAACTCCTTGAATTTCTAAACTAGAAAGTTCTACTAACTTTCTTTAAAGTATACCAGCAGCAAAGTGACCAGTAGGTCTCCTTTGGTGTAAGACAGTAAGTGGTTTGGAGAAGGTATAACAAGAGTTTTTCAAGCAGAACATTTGGGCTGCACCAAGGTGATGAAGTGTGAGTGGTAAAGCTCACCTGAAGCCTGGGCCAAGCCTTTCTGTGGAGCCTGGGTTCTCTTTTCTAGCTTCTCTCATCCTTGGTGAAGAGTAATCTGCTCATGGTTTGTATTTGGAGAAATGATAAGTGGTGTGCAGAACTTTAGATTAGTCAAGTCAACTTCAGATAGTCAAGGCACTTGACTAATCAGTCTCTACCAACCTGAACTCTTAAAATAATAATTCTTAAAAAATTAGTATTGGATGGGGCGCCTGGGTGGCTCAGTGGGATGAGCCGCTGCCTTCGGCTCGGGTCATGATCTCAGGGTCCTGGGATCGAGTCCCGCATCGGGCTCTCTGCTCAGCCGGGAGCCTGTTTCCTCCTCTCTCTCTCTGCCTGCCTCTCTGCCTACTTGTGATCTCTGTCAAATAAATTAAAAAAAAAAAATTATTATTGGTTGCTTGAATACACTCCAGCTCCTCCAGACATAAAAGTACAGAAACACCCAATCAAAAGTGGTTTCAATTGCTGGGTCATAGGGCAGTTCTATTTTCAACATTTTGAGGAACCTCCATGCTGTTTTCCAAAGTGGCTGCACCAGCTTGCATTCCCACCAACAGTGTAGGAGGGTTCCCCTTTCTCCGCATCCTCGCCAGCATCTGTCATTTCCTGACTTGTTGATTTTAGCCATTCTGACTGGTGTGAGGTGATATCTCATTGTGGTTTTGATTTGTATTTCCCTGATGCCGAGTGATATGGAGCACTTTTTCATGTGTCTGTTGGCCATCTGGATGTCTTCTTTGCAGAAACGTCTGTTCATGTCCTCTGCCCATTTCTTGATTGGATTATTTGTTCTTTGGGTGTTGAGTTTGTTAAGTTCTTTATAGATTTTGGACACTAGTCCTTTATCTGATATGTCGTTTGCAAATATCTTCTCCCATTCTGTCAGTTGTCTTTTGATTTTGTTAACTGTTTCCTTTGCTGTGCAAAAGCTTTTGATCTTGATGAAATCCCAACAGTTCATTTTTGCCTTTGCTTCCCTTGCTTTTGGCGATGTTCCTAGGAAGATGTTGCTGCGGCTGAGGTCGAAGAGGTTGCTGCCTGTGTTCTCCTCAAGGATTTTGATGGATTCCTTTCTCACATTGAGGTCCTTAATCCATTGCACTACTGGGTATTTACCCTAAAGATACAAACGTAGTGATCCAAAGGGGCACGTGCACCCGAATGTTTATAGCAGCAATGTCCACAATAGCCAAACTATGGAAAGAACCTAGATGTCCATCAACAGATGAATGGATAAAGAAGATGTGGTATTTATACACAATGGAATACTATGCAGCCATCAAAAGAAACGAAATCTTGCCATTTGCGACAACATGGATGGAATTAGAGCGTATCATGCTTAGTGAAATAAGTCAAGCGGAGAAAGACAACTATCATATGATCTCCCTGATATGAGGAAGTAGTGATGCAACATGGGGGCTTAAGTGGGTAGGAGAAGAATCCATGAAACAAGATGGGATAGGGAGGGAGACAAACCATAAGTGACTCTTAATCTCACGAAACAAACTGTGGGTTGCTGGGGGGAGGGGGGTTGGGAGAAGGGGGGTAGGGATATGGACATTGGGGAGGGTATGTGCTTTTGGGTAAATTGGAAGGGGTGGTGAACCATGAGAGACTATGGACTCTGAAAAACAATCTGAGGGGAGTGAAGTGGTGGAGGGGTGGGTGGTTGGGGTACCAGGTGGTGGGTATTATAGAGGGCACGGCTTGCATGGAGCACTGGGTGTGGTGAAAAAATAATGAATACTGTTTTTCTGAAAATAAATAAATTGGAAAAAAAAAAGTGGTTTCAATCCTACTACATTCTGGATTTTAAGATACTTCCCAGAAACTTTATTTTGGGTTTTTGTTTATTCAGTCACTCACTCACTTGATAAATAGTAAAAGAGTAATGTGCTTCATATGATCTAGGTTTCACTGTATAGATTGGGATACAACAGTGACCAAAAGACATGATCTTTGCCCTAATTCTCCTTATAGTTTATAATAGAAGGCAAAGAAAAATAAATGAATAAATACATAAACCAGATGAATAAGTAAAAATATTTCATTTCATCCTCATTGATAGCCATCTCCTACTCCTTTTGGCTTTTCTCTCTAAGACTTTTATGAAGGAGTAGCTTAAAAGCTCAGATATCAATGAAGACATGTTTTGATGTTTGATATGCAGCATATGATAGATTGTCAATATTTATCAACAGGAAGCAGGTATTTGAAAGAAATCCATTGTGGTGACTGTGAAGCCTGCTGCATGAATCTCCTTCCAAGAAAGCTGCCTTGGAGGGAAGCATCTTCAGATCAGCAGTTGGGCTCACACTAAGGCCCCATGTCCCCAGGGTCACTCACCGTCAGCAACTGAGCACACTGGAAGTTCTGGAGACAGACCATTTCTGTCTCAGTTGGGACAGTGTATCAGGCAATGTTTGTTCAGGAACTGCCCCCTCCCATTAGCCTGGCCGAGACTTATAGAACAGGCAGCAGTTTGAACCCCTCCTACTTCCATCTTCCCCACCTCTCTTTATTTTCATAGATGTCACCTCTGCATCTGGTCTGAGGGTTCCATTTACCTCCTCCAGCCTCTTTTCCTTGCCTCCATGGACTTTCCCCAATAGATCTCTTACACATCTCATTTAGTCTTGGTGTCTGCTGCTGATAGATCCTGAGATGACAAATCCATAAAAGGGTGAATATATCAGATGTGTACTTAATGAGTCATTTTATCCATTTTGGGGTTACTAAGGTGTGACACAATGTTTGAAAAAAAATAATGGGAGATACTGATTCTGTATTCACTTAATTGTTACGTGTTGTTTTTCTCCGGATTTTCCAAGCTTTGGCGGTGGGGGGGGTGTTTGTTTTTTTCTTTGTCTTTGAGTTTTACCACTATGGTTTTCCTGTGTTTCAATGTGGCTGTTTTCAATTTTATACTTTTTTTTTTCTGTTCCTCTTGCATCTGTAAATTTATATCTTTTTTTTTTTCAAATTTGAGAAGTTTTAAGACATTCTTTATTTTATTTATTTATTTATTTTTTTCTGCACACTGTTCCTTTCTCCTTTTTTGGACTTCACTCACAGGAATGTTAGACTTCTGACACTGCATTCACTGACAGGAATGTTAGACTTCTGACACTGACACTGAAGCTATTTATTTTTAATCTATTTTTTCCATTCTTCGGATCAGGTAACTTTTGTTAATCCAAATTCAAATTCACTTATTGATCCTTCTTTCACCTTCATTCTGCTACTAAGCATATCCAGTGATTTATTTTACTTTCAGCTATTATGTTTTTCAGATATAAAACTTTGTTTAGCTTGGTTTTATATTTTCTATTTTCCTGCTGAGAATTTCTATTTTTTCTGAATTTTCAAGAGTTTGGTTTACTTCCTGGAGGTAAGAATAATTCTAACAACACAAGATATTACTTATTATATAGTATAAATGTCATATAATACATCATATGATATTGTTATATTATCTAAGATCATATTATATTAATTTTATATTGTGCACCCAAGAGAGAGAGACAGAGATAAAGACAGAGAGACAGAGCAAAAGGTTGCTTCAGAGTATATGAGCACATGCTATTATAAATTAAGTGCCATAAATTATAATAGAATATAATATCACTGGATGCCTGGGTGGCTCAGTTAGTTAAGCATCCACTTTCAGTTAGTTAAGCTTGGGTCATCCTCGAATCCTGGGATAAAGTCTGGCATCCTCTCCTCACTCAGCAGAGAGCCTGCTTCTCCCTCTGCCTCCTGCTCCACCTGCTTGTGCCCTCAATCTCTCTTTCTAAAATAAATAAATAAATAAATAATAAATAAATCTTTAAAAAAAGAAGTCACAGTTGACCAGTCAGTGTTTTTGTTTTTGTTTTTGTTTTTTTAAATAATGCATCTTGCAGGCATGTGGCCCACAACTTTGGATATGTTACTTCTTTGGAACTTCAAGTTTACCATTTTTTGGCCATTGGACATATTTCTTTGGCCATACTAACCATTTGATATGATGCTTCACTTCTAGCCAGCATCTGAGATCATCAATAGTGAAATCACTATTGGGGAGATGATGCTAGCTCACAGTGGATTTATCTGCTATTGCTGCTGTCCTGGCTGGTATAAATGGACACAGAAATAAAAAAGAATTGATATTAAAATAATATATGATGAACCTAGAAACACAGTATAGAAGGTTCTCAGTAACTGTTGCATTGGCTAAGCCAAATAGCTCTTACTCTTCATTGATCAGTGTCAAAACTATAATTAGAAGTTAAATCAATATGGCATTTCATCTAGGTTTCATTTCTTACACTGCACATGTTTACTTGTTAAGTCATATACATGAACATGTCCTATATGCAAGTTCATTATAAACTGCTACATTTATTATTTTTTTCCATCCCAGTTTTCCCATTTAAATTCCTTCGTGAGTTAGATAGCTAAGACAAATGACTAAAGTGGTGGGCAAATGAGAGAAACAAAAGAGTATCAGATAAAAGAAAGGGTTAGGTACTGCAGAGACTTGAAGGATGGATGTCCTATCAAAGGAAAGCAAAAAAAACTAACACTAAAAATAAAAAACAGAATGTTGCCTGGGTGGGTCAGTCATTAAACATCTGACTTTGGCTTAGGTCATGATCTCAAAGTCATGGGTTTGAGCCTCACATGGCATCAGGCTCCCTGCTCAGAGAGAGGCTGGCTTCTCCCTCTCCCACTCTTCTTACTTCTGTTCCCTCTTTCATTGTCTCTCTTTTCTGTCAAGCAAATAAATAAAATATTTAAAAATAAATAAATAAATAAATATTAAAAAATAAAAGATAAAAACATAAAATTTAACAACAGAATTATTAACCAAATAAAATATATCTGTGCATTCTGTAAAAATAAATAAATCTTTTTTTAAAGATTTATTTATTTAAAAAATTATTTCATTTGTGACCCCCCTTAGGTCATTAATATCATGTTAAGATTGGTAACTTTTTTTTTTTCCTGTCAAAGACCAGAAAATAAATATTTTAAGCTTTGTGGGCCATGTACTCTCTGTTATAACCACTCAGCTTAACTGTTATAGTGACCTTCTAGGGCCTTCACATTTAAATGTGAAGGGTCAATATTAGACACCCAGCTAGAGGAGCATGCAAGCAGCAAAACATCCTGAGATCTGATAAATAAATCGACATTCAGCAGTGCTAAAAACTTAGTGATAACAGTGGGGGTAAATTAAACCCTACATATCCATAGAAATGGAACCAACATACATTTGCTTTAAAATAGAAATATGAGTTTCATTAGTCATAAGAAATCTGTCAGTGAAATTGTTTCATATTTGTATGTTGCTTTGTGTGTTGTTTGTTTGTTTTCAGTTTGCCTTTAGATAATCATTCTTATAGCATGTAGATAATTGATCTTAGGAAATATTTGTCTGTGAGATGTTTGAGTGGCTCATGAAGACATTCATTTAGATAAAGGACTACTACATCCTTGCCTAACATTTCTCTTTACTTTCCCTTAAAAAAAAACAAAACTTTATTTTTTATGAATTGGAATTAAGTGATCGTTGATTGGTTTGGATTTATATTTTCCAAACTGAAGATGTTGGAAAGGAAATATTATTTATCCTTCAAGGTCTTCCAACTGGACTAACAATTAAATTTACATGAGGCAGATTAACAGGAGAAAAAAAGAATGTTTTATTACGTGCTTGCAGAGGTCCAATAATGAAATTGAGAACTCAAAAAAATGACCAAGGCAGGAAGTTTTTATACATTTTAGACAAAGAGTCAGCTAATTTGTGAGGAATTTACAGGGTAAGGAAAACAGGTGTTTGGAAGCTTTAATTAGAGAGCAATTCTAAGTGGACATTGGGCTCAGGAAATAGATTAGTAAAAAAGTAACAAAGTTTGTTTCTATAGTTTTCTCAAATTTAAAGCCCCTACCTTTGGTGATAAGGATGTCTTTATACTTCTTAGTACAAGCAGGGTACGCTTTGTATGGGAGATTGGTTTCCTGCTTTCAGGGGGACAAAGGAGGGTCTGAGTGTTCTTGCACTGACTATTCCCAAGTAGTTTCAATTCAAAATAATCCATATGACATTGAGGTCCATTTGGAGGCAGCTTGTCCTGGGCCCCTACAAAGACATTATCTGGATTTCTACTGCTTCATCACTTGGTGGCTTTATAGGACTATTTGTCTAAGAAGATAAAAATATCTATTTTCTAATCTAGCAATTTAGTTGTTTAGTAACTTAGTCATTTGACTTCTTTTATTTATTTTTAATAAGAAAGAAATTGACTTGTATTTTGTATACTTTTTCTTTTCACAAGAAAAAAATGTATTCTTATTACACACAAAAAAATACTCTCTATTTCAGCAATTTTGATGAAACATTCCTGCATGTTTTAAACAATTAATTAATCCAAGTAACAGTTGAACTAATGTAGGGAAGATCTTATTTTCTTTTCCTTTAGTTACCACACTGTGAAAAATACTAAAGAGGAGGCTGAAAATATTTAGTAAGAGTAAACATTTTGAAAATGAGTTATTTCATTACATGAAAAACTCTCAGCTTTTGTAGACCTGGATACTTAAATAATTGTGAAACTTAGATCCAAAATATATTCTACTCTTGGTAGTTTCCTTCTGACTGTGTTTGAAATGGCTGGGCTCTTGTCTGTTCCTGCCACATTCCTTTTAATTCCTTAACACTCCACCCCCAGCAAAGGGGAGTTTTATACCCTAGTGCCTTCCTTTCCAGTTTTTTATATTATTCACAGCCGTGAATAATATAGCTAGCGTTGTACTACTGCTCCTCTTGCAACTTTTCTGAGTTTGATCCTTCTGATATGGGTTTTCTACAAAAAGTACAGTGTATGTATATTTAAGAACAATTTGGCAAGTGCTGTAACTCATGAAGAGATCAAAGACCAAGATGAGTATATAAGTTTATCACTGCAGGTAAATATGACCCTTCAGTTATAGAAATTTCAAAATGGACTAAAGTGAAAGTCTTCAACTAAACACTGTACTATTCCCTAGGGTGCACTTCTTTTAGTTATGTTCATGTATGTAATTGTTCTAACTGAATTCAATGCTAACACTATGAGGACATTTGCCGTAGAGCTATTAATATGATCTTGAAAGTTAATATAATCTAAAAAAGTATACTGTATTGCTGGATGGACTTGATCAAGGATTATGAAAATTCTCTTATGAAAAACTAGAAAATTCTGTAAAATATATATGTCAGTATTTTAACCTTGGCTATCTCAGTGTGACAGCAATAGGTCAGATTTCTCCCTACTTATTTTATAATTTCTGACAGAAAATATGTACTATTTTATAATCTAAAGCAAATGGTTTTGCATTTTCAATCCTTATTAAAAGATTAAACTCAAGTGGTCTTCTGTATCATTTTACTTTACTATTTAATAACCTGCAAATGTTCTTTATAAGTTTGCAAATGAAGTCCAAATTGCTAGTATAGTTCAGACATCTCTTTAATCAGAGCTGACTTATCCAGGCTTTTTGTCACAGTACACTTTGTTCAATGTTGGATCCTATCTTCCTTTTCTTTGTTTCCCCAAGACACCTGCCTTGGGACAAGCTAGACCCAATCTCCAAATGATGTTGACACAACTCCTGCATCAGTAAAACATAATTCAATTAATTAAATATCTCTGCATTTTTTACTGAGAGTATTACTTACCTAAAGGATTATCTTATTCTGTTTCGTTTTTTTTTTCCAAAAAATGCAACTTATGTTAATGTTTAAAAATTTTTTATATGAATTTTTCTAATTATTAATTGAGAATGATGCAGTGAAATTCAATGAGGCATTCATTTAGCCAGCCAATCTATGTTTATTTAATGTTAATAAATTTCAGGTATTATGCTGTATTATGCTTAAGGAGTTAACATTAAACTTGTTATAAAAACAAGAAGGAAGGAAGGGAAGAAGGAAGGAAGGGAAGAAAAGAGAAAACATCTATTCTACAATCACTCAGCTCTGTGCTTTGGAGCTATTTCTGACTGCCGAAGAGACCTAGAGTCTGCATTTCATGACATTGTTGAGGAGGATAGGATGAAGAAATTAGAGCCTACGAATGCCGAAGCAGCCATCAGGTGATGCAGCTGAGCAGAGTGGTAGCCTCAGAAGTTCATGATTGGGCCACTGTAAGTTCATAGCTGAGGCTTTCCAAACAAAGTGAGGCTTTCCAAACAGCAGGGTTGAGAATGATGATAAGAAAACATAGGCCAACCATTTATAGAAGAAGAACTAGGCATTCTTATTCTACTTCATCCAGAATGACAGATCATTTTAGCATCCACTGAAATACTCGATACCTAGCTAGGACAAGGCAAAGGCCTGAATCTTAAAAGCAAGAATCATACCTTGGAGTAAAATCTACAAATCTACTACAAACCTAACCAGGGAAACAAAGTTTGTAGTTTGAGTAGCACCCCATTAGAGGAATGTGCACACATTGGAATTTGCACACATCCACACATTAACACAATGTTCACACGATCAAATCGTTAGACACACAAAGAAATGGGAATGAATTATAGTCAAGATAAAAATAAAAGCCATCAAAAAAAAAAAACTGAGTATGAAAGTAATTTTCCCTCTACCCTTTGAGTTCTTGACTGAGACCCCCTATAGTAAAAAAAAAAAAAAAAAAAAGGAGATTAAAAGAGAGAAAAACATATGGAAGTTTATTAACTCACATATGTATGGGAGAGACCAAGGGAAAATGAGTAATTCATTCATGTGGCCCTAGCCACCACTTTAAATACCAGTTTAAGCTAAAGACAAAAGAAAGATTTGAAGAGGGATGAGGGTGGAGAGGAGGGCAAATCCTCACTAGAAACTGAGGGGAGGAAATGTTTCGAAGAAAAATTTTCCTTGTTGAGCCCTAAGAAGTCTCTCAGGTGAGACATTTACCTGTGGTGCAATCTCTCTTCCTGGTACAGGCCCCTATCTAATATAAATTGCCTTACATTTCCCTCACAAAAGGATAACTTGTACTATGTTTTCAGAGCTTCTGTTGTGTCTGTAGTTTCTCAAAATAATCAGTTCCAACACTCCTTGTGCCAAAGAGTCATATTTTGAGGTGGCATATTCTGCCACTCTTCAAAGACATCCAAGAACAATTGTTTTTCAGCCCAGGTAATGTCAGAGCTAAAACTTATGTCTTATAAGTTATTTTTTTTTTACTTTCATTTTCTGATTGATCATTACTCAGATATAGGAATATAGTTGGTATATGTTTTTAATTGACCTTGTATTCTGCAACCTTGCTATATTTTTTCTAATATTTTTTATTTGTTGAATGCACTGGATTTTCTCTGTATGCAAACATGCCTCTGAAAATGATGACAGTTTTACTTTTTCTTGAAATCTAGTACCCACTGATTCTAGGGTTGATGCTTGGAGAATGACAAGCTGAGAAGAAATCTGAGATGTAGAGATGCTGGATTTAAACCAGAGCTTTTACAGGAGACAAAAACTGAAGAACAGATTCTCTCAGGCTTTCAGGTCTCACTGGGAAGCTTTCCCAAAGACAGCACTCTATTCTCAAGCTCAAGTTGTGGTATGATTATCTGTGACCATCTTAACTGGCTGCTACAAGCCAAAGTAAGTCATTTATAGACCATTCATTTCTTAGATTATTCATAAAATATTTCATTCACAGCAATAGTCATGAAATGACAAAAATAAGACAATTTAATAATGAGCTCAAAGTCCTTTACTGAACAGACAACACTAGAGGCATTGGGGTGTGCAGTACCTCTCAAGCAGTGGCGCACTCTTCCTCCCAAGGGACTTTGGGCAAGAGGGAGTGTTAGAATGTTGGAAGCAGCAATGTGGAGACAGTGTATGATTGGCAGGGGATGTATAACTGACTTTATTTAGAAAGATTAAAAAAAAAAAAAAAAGGAAAACATGAACCCCAGAGCTGGCTTTGTGTCAGGGGAGCAAATGACTGGATATAATAATTGTCTGATCATGTAGAACATTGACAGGAAGACAAAAGATTAGGTTGCTGATGGGAGATCCAGGGCAAAAGTAGCTCCATCTTGTGCCAAGAAAGAAATTTTAACTCCAGGGATATAAAAGATAAAACCTAATGCAAAAAGTTTAAAAAACAAAAATGATAACAACAGGCATAGACTATATAATTGTCACATATTGGACTTACAAGAAATGAACTTTAAAAAAAATCTGTGATTAATTTGTCACCAAATTAGATGACAAGATGTGTGGTCATATCAGAGAAGGGTATATGATATAAAAATCCAAATGTATATTTAAGAATCACAAAAATACTAATTTAAATAATATCTCAATTGATAGTTTAGACAGCTGATTGGACAATGTGATAAAACAGGAGGAGTTAGCAAGCAGCTAAGTCAGAAACACAATATTTAGATGGAAATAGGACAGGAAATAAAAGGATGAAAATACAGAAAAAAGAGCATATGTTCAAGACATGATAGAGATGTAAAATACCTAACTCAGGCATGTATCCATTCTTAATCCTTAATCCTCTTTATGAAATTAGTCAATTATGGTTTCTTCTGGAACCATAATTTAAAGTTGTACAAGTGAAAAATTTCCAAAACAGGTGTAAGAAATCAAGAGAAATTAACAAGAAATTCTATAAACACATTATAGTAAACTTACTGAAAACTTAAGAACAAAAAATAAAAACTTAAAAAAGTGATCAGAAAAAAAACTGCTAAATAACATTGTTTTTGAAAAAGCACCAATATAATGATAGTTCACTTGTCAGCAACAACAAAAAAATGGAAGACACAGAAAACAAAATTGAATGACTATTTTTTTCTAAATAATCCCTGAGCTAAAGAAAAAATAAAAATAAAACACTAAAATTAAATGATAAAAAACATGCAACAATTCAGAATATACCCAGTGAACCTTAAGTCATGTTTACAAAGAAAATGTGTAGTGTTAAAAACATATTTTAGAAACAAAACATTTACAGTTATCAATGTTCCAGGTATGTAATATAGTAGCATAGAAACTTAATAGTAGAGTCAATATGGTGGAGAAGTAGGAGGCTAAGATGACATCAGGTAGCAGAAGATCAGATAGATAGCTTATCAATCCATTGCAAACATCTACAAATCCAACAGGAGACCGAAGAGAAGAACAGTAACAATTCTAGAAACAGAAAATCGACCACTTTCTGAAAGGTAGGACCAGCGGAGAAGTGAATCCAAAGCAATGGGAAGATAGACCATGGGGGAGGGGCCAGCTCCTGGCAAGCGGCGGAACAACAGAGCACAAAATCAGGACTTCTCAAAATCTGCTCCACTGAGGAAATCACTCCAGAGGCTAAACTGGGGTGAAGCCCATGCAGGGTCAGCATGGCCCCAGGTCCCGTGGGCTCACAGAAGGATCAGGGGTGTCTGAGTGTCACAGAGTTCACAGGTATTAGAGCGGGGAAGTTGACTACAGAGACAGAGCCAAGGAGTGAGCTCTCAACTCCCTGTTACCTTGAACCAGTCACAGGCTGGGTGAGCTGGGAGTGCAGCTGAAGGCCAGGGAGGCGGGAGTGATTGAACGCTTTTCTCCAAGCATGGACAGAGGCCAGGGAGATGAAAGTGATTGAGTGCTTTCCTCTGAGGGCACACTGAGGAGTGGGGCCCCAAGCTCTTGGCTCCTCTGGGCCGGAGATTGGGAGGCTGCCATTTTCATTCCTGTCCTCCAGAATGCTACAGAAAATGTTCGGGGAACAAAAGTTCCCGAAAGTGAATCCGAGCTGATTACTTAGCCAGGCCCCTGGTAAGGGTTGTGTAATTCCACCTCGGCAAAGACACTTGAGAATCACTACAACAGGCCCCTCCCCCCAGAAGAGCAACTAAGAATCTAGCCAAGACCAAGTTCACTTACCAAGGAGAAGAGCGGAATTCCAAAGGAGGAGAAAGCAAAACATGGAATTCATGGCTTTCTCCCTATGATTCTTTAGTCTTGCAGTTAATTATATTTTTAATTTTATCTTTTTTCTTCTGCTAAGTTTTTTTTTTTTTACTTTTATCCTTTCCTCTTTTACCATTTTTAACTATTTATCTTAACAATACCTTTCATAAAAAAAATTATAATAATCTTTTTTAAACCTTCATTATTATAGCCATATTTTATCCTTCATTGTATCTAACTTTATTTTTTGTATACACATAGGGTTTTTTCTTCTAAAAATTTGGGGTACAGCTTCTTCTAATAGATCAAAATATACCCTAAATCTAGCTCCAGGCTTGTTCTAGTCTCCAGCCAAAGCAAATTCTCTCCACTTTCTTTTTCTTCATTCTCCCAACCAACTTATTTTATCAACTACTTTTTTAGAAATTAATTTTTTTTCATCGTTATAGGCAAATTCCATCCCTTCATTGTGTTTAACCTTATATATGTTTTTCATTCTTTAAAATTTGGGGAAGTTGTTTCTTCTCCAAAATACTTCTCCAAAACAAGAGACCAAAATACTCCAAAATTAAGTGAGTGACTCTGTTCAAGTCATCAGTCTAATATATATGTATATATATTTTTTTCTTTTTTATATTTATTCTTTGTTTTCCTTTTTTATTTTTTTTTCTGAAATTCTTTTTATCCCTTTCTCCCTCCCACAATTTGGGGTTTCTTCTGATTTGGTTAAAGCACATTTTCCTAGGGTCTTTGCCACCCTCTTAGTATTTTATTTACTCCTTCATATATTCTTATCTGGAGAAAATGACAAGGTGAAAAAACTCACCACAAAAAAAAAAAAAAAAAGAAGAAGAACAAAAGCCAGTACCGAAGGCTAGGGACCTAATCAATACAGACATGGGTAATACGTCAGATCTAGAGTTCAGAATGACGATTCTCAAGGTTCAAGCTGGGCTCGAAAAAGGCATGGAAGATATTAGAGAAACACTCTCTGGAGAGGTAAAAGCCCTTTCTGGAGAAATAAAAGAACTAAAATCTAACCAAGTTGAAATCAAAAGAGCTAATAATGAGGTGCAATAAAAAATGGAGGCTCTTACTGCCAGGATAAATGAGGCAGAAGAAAGAATTAGCGATCTAGAAGACCAAATGACAAAGAATAAAGAAGCTGAGCAAAAGAGAGACAAATACTGGACCATGAGGGGAGAATTCAAGAGATAAGTGACACCATAAGATGGAACAACATTAGAATAATTGGGATTCCAGAAAAAGAAGAAAGAGAGAGGCCAGCAGAAGATATATTGGAGAGAATTATTGTAGAGAATTTCCCTAATATGGCCAGGGGAACAAGCATCAAATTCCAGGAGGTGCAGAAAACCCCCCTCAAAATGAATAAAAATAAGTCCACACCCCATCACCTAATAGTAAAATTTACAAGTCTTAGTGACAAAGAGAAAGTCCTGAAAGCAGCCCAGGAAAAGAAGTCTGTAACGTACAATGGTAAAAATATTAGATTGGCAGTGAACTTATCCACAGAGACCTGGCAGACCAGAAAGAACAGGCATGATATATTCAGAGCACTAAACAAGAAAAACATGCAGCCAAGAATACTATATCCAGCTAGGCTACCACTGAAAATAGAAGGAGAGATTGAAAGCTTCCAGGACAAACAAAAACTGAAAGAATTTGCAAACACCAAACCAGCTCTACAGGAAATATTGAAAGGGGTCCTTTAAACAAAGAGAGGCCCTAAAAGTAGTAGATCACAAATGAGCAGAGACAATATACAGTAACAGTTACCTTACAGGCAATACAATGGCACTAAATTCATATCTCTCAGTAGTTACCCTGAATGTTAATGGGCTAAATGCCCCAATAAAAAGACACAGGGTATCAGAATGGATAAAAAAAAGAAAATCCATCAATATGCTGCCCACAAGAAACTCATTTTAGACCCGAAGATACCTCCAGATTTAAAGTGAGGGAGTGGAAAACCATTTACCATGCAAACGGACATCAGAAGAAAGCTGGGGTGGCAATCCTTATATCAGATCAATAGATTTTAAGCCAAAGACTATAAAAAGAGATGAGGAAGGACACTATATCATACTCAAAGGGTCTGTCCAACAAGAAGATCTAAAAATTTTAAATATCTATGCCCCTAATGTGGGAGCAGCCAACTCTATAAACCAATTAATAACAAAATCAAATAAACACATCAACAATAATACAATAATAGTAGGAGACTTTAACACTCCCCTCACTGAAACGGAAAGATCATCCAAGCAAAAGATCAACAAGGAAATAAGGGCCTTAAATGACACACTGGACCAGATGGAAATCACAAATACATTCAGAATATTCCACCCCAAAGCAACAGAATACACATTCTTCTCTAGTGCACATGGGACATTCTCCAGAATAGATCACATCCTGGGTCATAAATCAGGTCTCAATTGGTATCAGAAGATTGGGATCATTCCCTGCATATTTTCAAACCACAATGCTCTAAAGCTAGAACTCAATAACAAGAGGAAATTGGGAAAGAACCCAAATACATAAAAACTAAACAGCATCGTTCTAAAGAATGAATGGGTTAACCAGGAAATTAAAGAAGAATTGAAAAAAATTCATGGAAATAAATGATAATGAAAACACAACTGTTCAAAATCTGTGGGACACAGCAAAGGCAGTCCTGAGAGGAAAATATATAGCAATACAACCTTTCTCAAGAAACAAGAAAGGTCTCAAATACACAACCTAACCTTACCCCTAAAGGAGCTGGAGAAAGCACAACAAAGAAAGCCTAAACCTAGCAGGAGAAGAGAAATAATAATCATCAGAGCAGAAATCAATGAAATAGAAACCAAAAGAACAATAGAACAAATCAACGAAACTAGGAGCTGATTCTTTGAAATAATTAATAAGATTGATAAACCCCTGATGGGACTTATCAAAAAGAAAAGAGAAAGGATCTAAATAAATAAAATCATGAATGAAAGAGGAGATATCACAACCAACACCAATGAAATGCAAACAATTATAAGAACATACTACGAGCAACACTATGGTAACAAATCTGACAATCTGGAAGAAATGGATACATTCCTGGAGACATATAAACTACCACAACTGAACCAGGAAGAAATAGAAAGCCTGAACAGACCCATAGCCAGTAAGGAGATTGAAAGAGTCATCAAAAATCTCCAAAGAGGGACGCCTGGGTGGCTCAGTTGGTTGGACGACTGCCTTCAGCTCAGGTCATGATCCTGGAGTCCCGGGATGAGTCCCGCATCGGGCTCCCAGCTCCACGGGAGGCTGCTTCTCTCTCTGACCTTCTCCTCGTTCATGCTCTCTCTCACTGTCTCTCTCTCAAATAAATAAATAAAATCTTTAAAAAAAAAAAAATCTCCAAAGAAACAAAAGCCCAGGGCCAGATGGCTTCCCAGGGGAATTCTATCAAACATTTAAAGAAGAAATAATACCTATTCTCCTGAAAATGTTTTTTAAAAATAGAAATGGAAGGAAAACTTCCATTCTCCTGAAATGGAAGTTTCCTGAAACTGTTCCTAAAAATAGAAATGGAAGGAAAACTTCTAAACTCATTTTATGAGGCCAGTGTCACCTTGATCCCAAAACCAGACAAGGATACCATCAAAAAAGAGAATTACAGACCAATATCCTTGATGAACACAGATGCAAGAATTCTCACCAAAATACTATCCAATAGGATCCAACAGTACATTAAAAGGATTATTCACCACGACCAAGTGGGATTTATTCCAGGGCTGCAGGGTTGGTTCAACATTTGCAAATCAATCAATGTGATACAATACATTAATAAAAGAAAGAACAAGAACCATATGATACTCTCAATAAATGCTGAAAAAGCATTTGACAAAGTACAGAATCCCTTCCTGATCAAAACTCTTCAAAATGTAGGGATAGAGGAGACATACCTCAATATCATCAAAGCCATCTATGAAAAACCCACCGCAAATATCATTCTCAATGGAGAATAACTGAAAGCTTTTCCGCTAAGGTCAGGAACACAGCAGGGATGTCCATTATCACCACTGCTATTCAACTGCTATTATTATAATTCCTAGCCTCAGAAATCATAAAACAAAAAGAAATGAAAGGCATCCAAAGTGGCAAAGAAGAAGTCAAGCTATCACTCTTTGCAGATGATATGATACTATATGTGGAAAACCCAAAGACTCCACTCCAAAACTGCTAGAACTTGTACCGGAATCAGTAAAGTGTCAGGATATAAATTCAATGCACAGAAGTAAGTTGCATTTCTTTACACCAACAACAAGACAGAAGAAAGAGAAATTAAGGAGTCAATCCCATTTACAATTGCACCCCAAACCATAAGATACTTAAAAATAAACCTAACCAAAGAGGCAAAGAATCTGTACTCAGAAAACCATAAAGTACTCATGAAAGAAATTGAAGAAGACAAAAAGACATAGAAAAACATTCCATGCCCACGGATTGGATGAACAAATATTGTGAAAATGTCTATGCTACCTAAGGCAATCTACACATTTAATGCAATTCCTATAAAAACACCATTAATTTTTTTTCAAAGAAATGGAAGAAATAATACTAAAATTTAGATGAACCAGAAAAGACCTCGAATAGCCAAAGGAATATTGAAAAAGAAAGCCAAAGTTGGTGGCATCACAATTCCGGACTTAAGCTCTATTACAAAGCTGTCATCATCAAGACAGCATGGTACTGGCATAGAAACAGACACATAGATCAATTGTACAGAATAGAGAGCCCAGAAATAGACCCTTAACTTTATGGTCAACTAATCTTCAACAAAGCAGGAAAGAATGTCCAATGGAAAAAAGACAGCCTCTTCAATAAATGGTGTTGGGAAAATTGGACAGTAACATGCAGAAAAAATGAAATTGGACCATTTCCTTATACCACACACAAAAATAGACTCAAAATGGATGAAGGACCTCAATGTGAGAAAGGAATCCATCAAAATCCTTGAGGAGAACACAGGCAGCAACCTCTTTGACCTCAGCCACAGCAATGTCTTCCTAGGAACATTGCCAAAGGCAAGGGAAGCAAGGGCAAAAATAAATTATTGGAATTTCATCAAGATCAAAAGCTTTTGCGCAGCAAAGGAAACAGTTAACACAGCCAAAAGACAACTTCCATAATGGGAAAAGATATTTGCAAATGACATATCAGATAAAGGACTAGTATCCAAAATCTATAAAGAGTTTAGCAAACTCAACACCCAAAGAACAAATAATCCCATCAAGACATGGGCAGAGGACATGAACAGACATTTCTGCAAAGAAGACATCCAGATGGCCAACAGATACATGAAAAAATGTTCCACATCTCTCGGCATCAGGGAAATACAAATCAAAACCACAATGAAATATCACCTCACACCAGTCAGAATGACTAAAATTAACAAGTCAGGAAATGACAGATTCTGGCAAGGATATGGAGAAAGGGGAACCCTCCTACACTGTTGAAGAGAATGCAAGGTGGTACAATCACTCTGGAAAACAGCATGGAGGTTTCTCAAAAAGTTGAAAATAGAACTACCCTATGACCCAGCAATTGCACTACTGGGTATTTACCCTAAAGATACAAATGTAGTGATCAGAAGGGGCACATGCACCAGAATTTTTATTTATTTATTTATTTATTTAATAACAGCAATGTCCACAATAGTCAAACTATGGAAAGAACCTAGATGTCCATTAACAGATGAATGGATAAAGAAGAGTTATATATACAATGGAATACTATGCAGCCATCAAAAGAAATGAAATCTTGCCTTTTGCAATGACGTGGATGGAACTAGAAGGTATTATGCTTAGTAAAATAAGTCAATCGGAGAAAGATAACTATCATATTATCTCCCTGATATGAGGAAGTGGAGATGCAACGTGGGGGGTTTGGGGGGTAGGAAAAGAATAAATGAGACAAGATGGGAATCAGGAGAGAGAGAAACCATCAGAGACTCTTAATCTCACAAAACAAACTAAGGATTGCTGGGGGGAGGGGGGTCAGGAGAGGGGGGTGGGGTTATAGACATTGGGGAGGGTATGTGCTATGGTGAGTGCTGTGAAGTGTGTAAACCGGCGATTCACAGACCATACCTCTGGGGCTAAAAATACATTATATGTTTATAAAAAATAATAAAAAATTAAATAAAAAAGAAAATTAATAGTAAGTTAATCTTTAAAATAATGAATCAAGGCTAACAGCAAATATAAGAAAATAAATTAGTGAAATAGATAACCACATATATACAGCATAATGAAAAGTTGATTCTTCGGGAAAAAGGCAAAATCAATAAAACTTTAGCATAATTAAACAAGAGAAAAGGATATTAGGCACAAATACCCAAAGTCAGCAATAATAGAAAGAAGTGCAAACCCTCTAGCTATGGAAAAAAATAGAAAGATATTATCAACAATATTATGTCAATAAAAATTTAAATAAAAAGAGGAATCCATATAAAACCAAGATGTACTAATAATGATGTTAGGAGATATAGAAAACTTGATGAGTCATAACTATTTAAAGACATCAAATACATAATTAATAAGGTTCAAAAAAGTAACTATAGACATGTCTGGGTGGCTCAGTCAGGTAAACATCTACCTTTGGTTCCATCTTGGTCCCAGGGTCCTATGACTGAGCCTTGCGTCTCTGCTCTTCATGGAGCCTGCTTCTCCTTCTTTCTCTGCCTGCTGCTCAGCCTACTTGTGATCTCTCTCCCTCTCTCTCTTTCTGCCAAATAAATGAATAAAATCTTAAAAAAAAGTAACTGTAGACCTAATTGACATCATTGATAAACTGACATGAAATTTTAAGTAGTAAAAGTTACATGACACAATAGCTTTCAGGGAATAGAGACAAAGTATCATCTCATTCTAAACACTTTCCTCTGTATATTTAAAATCTGTAAGAAAGAGACAGAAAATGGAACTTAAAAAGGAGCAAATTCTTCTCCATGAATTTTCAAAAAGACCTATGTGTGTGTGTATGTATGTGTGTGTCTATGTGTCTATATATATATAAACATATATATATATATGTATATATGAAGCTGCTTACCTTGCTCTTTATCAAATATTTGGAAATGAAGTCATAATGAGAAACCTATTGTAGGTACCAATATAGGTAAATAAAGGAGACTAATTACAGCAAATTTCAACAAAAATGTGGGGAAACTGGAATTCTTATGCAATGTTGAGAGTATATATTTGTACAACCACTTTGGAAAATTATTTGATGGTATTTACTAACATAAGTACATGCCAAACTCCTTTTCATTTTCTTTTATTTATTGGTGTATAAATACCAAAAATATAGGCACTTGTGCCTTCCTCTGAAAATTTAGCAATATATGTAGAGCAACATCATTTATGTAGAACAAATTCTGAATGCTTACCTACAGATATATTGTGTTACGCATTAAGTTACTATACAATAATAATGAATAAACTATTGCTATATTCAGCAACATGAATGAATCTCATAAACATAACGTTTAGTGAGGGAAGTCACATATACATGCTCCCCCAAAGTTCTTACTTTATGGCTTCATTTATATAAAAGTAAAAACAGGCAAAACATACTTATGATAGAATGCAGAAATGATTACAATCTATTAGAGGTTTTAGACTCAAAGGCTATCGTACTCTTATAAAACCTCAAGTTAAGTTCTCTCATTTATAGTGGGCTGTCAGTGAGGCCAGCATGAAAGAAACTTGCATGTGGACTTACTGAAATTTGTTGACATCAAAATCCATTCCAGTGAGTTCATTAACTTTAATGATACTGGACTGAAGGTATAAATGAAAAGGCAAACTTTGTTCTTGTTTTTTTTTTTTTAAGATTTTATTTATTTATTAGACAGAGATCACAAGTAGACAGAGAGGCAGGCAGAGAGAGAGGAGGAAGCAGGCTCCCTGCAGAGCAGAGAGCCCGATGCGGGGCTCGATCCCAGGACTCTGGGATCATGATCTGAGCTGAAGGCAGAAGCTTTAACCCACTGAGCCACCCAGGCGCCCCGGAAAACTTTGTTCTTAAGCAAGTGAATTGTGAATTGTATCCAGAACATATGAGGATAGGATAACCCAATGAAGTTAATTCATAGGAATTATTTCAAACGTGCAATATAGAACACAGCATTTAGTCTATGTTAAAAGCACAATTGGCATATTAATATATTTCATTAATAAATATGATTAAAACCATATCCTCTAGGCGCAAACTCCCTCAAGGTATTTTATTTTATTAAAATGCCAATTCTTCCTAACTTTAACTAAAGATTCGACAATATCAAAATCCCAGAAAATCTTTTTTGTAGATATCAAGTTATTAAAAAATTGATATAGGATAGCTAACACAATGAAATCACAGTCAAGTTCACAAGGATGGAATAAAAAAAAAAAAATGAAAAGCTTTTAGAGTAAACATTCTGCACCTAACCCAGGACACAAGTTGTGGTAACCAAGTTAGGAATTGCATCAGTGTCTCCCATGGAGATATAAATGTGCGGGCACAAGTTAGTTTAGGAAAGCAGTCTCTATTTTGGAAAGAGACAAAAGCTTTCAGATTCCAGAAATATGAATTACATAGTCTTCAGTATGCTGTTGTCATAGACTGTTTATTAAGGATTCACTGTGTGAAACTCTACCAGATTTAAAGAAAAAAAAAACACTCTATTATACTTGTTGTATACTTTCTGCTTTGTTATAAATATCTACGTAAGCAAACAAACTTTATTAACATTTTAATATTTTAAATATCATTTATAAAGCAAGATTTAAGTCTTCAAATTCTCATGTTTAAAACTAAGAAGTAATAAAAAAATAAAAACAGATCAATGGTTGCAAGGGGCTTAGGGATAATTAAATAGTTTAAATGGGAACTTTTAGAGCTGACAAACATGTGACATATTTTACTAAAGAGGGTGAGGGAAAAGGGGCTGCTACATATGTAACTTTGGAAAAAAGTGGAAACTGTAAGAGTAAAGATGAGAGGAACAATATATAAGCACTAGAGTTGGTCAAGTTATTACCGATGGGGATAGAGGTTAGCAACTCTCATAGTAGTGTATATGCACATTGGGATTGAACAAATGATTAAAATAAATGGTAGATGGTGGGAGCCAGGTTTCTCTCTGTCTGGATGAGAGGCGTTCAGAAGCAACCAGGGAAGACTAGAATGAGCCATATTTACTACGTGACATTGGAGACATGAGTAGGAGCTCAAGTTTAGCTTAATATACGCATGTCCATGATGGAATGTGATAAGAATGGCACTTCCGTGGTCTTCGTCCCAATAACCCCAAACCCCAGCAATCATGAGAAAAATACAAAATATTTCCAATTGAAGGTTATTCTTTAAAATGCCTGATTAGTACTTCTTAAAACTGTAAGGGTCATCAAAAACAATGAACATCTGAGAAAGTAATACAAGTCTATATAAACCTAAAGAATCTAATTGCACAAAATTATAGATTGGATTTTGGAATATAAAAAGAACATGAGGTAAAAATTAAGGAAATGTAAAAGAAGCATAGGCTTTAGTTAATATATCATTATTGAGTTGTTCCTTGTGACAAATGCACTGAGGTGTGTTAACAAAGGGAAAATGGTATGAAGTATACAGGAATTCTGTAGTATTCTAGCTAATTTTTTTGGATATCTAAAACTCTGCTAAAATATAACAATTCTTTTTAAAATACAATGGTCAATTACTGGATTTGTGATCCTAGGGAAGTTGCTTATGTTAATATCTCAGATTTCTTATCCTGAGAAATAGAGATCATTTTATAAAATTTATAGGATTAAGGTAGAGAAAAAATGGAAAATATTTCTGAAAAGCTTTTAAAATTGTATGGTAAGGAAGAAAGCTAATTGCTGCTCAAATAAAAAGGAACAAAAATGCATGCCCTGCTAGGATACTTGCAATTAAGAATGCCATTATATGGGGGATGGGTGGCTCAGTTGGTTTCGCATCTACCTTCACCTCAGGCCATGATCTTGGGGTCCTAGCATCGAGCCCCACGTCATGCTCCCTGTTCAGCGGCGAGTCTGCTTCTCCCTCTCCCTCTGTTATCTTGTTCCATTTATCTCTCAATTATAAAAGAGAGTTCCTACATATTTTATTCAAAGTGTGTTCATGTGAGAAAATTCTAAATGGTACGTGTACATCTCTGAATCTGTGCATCTGTAGATAATTTATGTATTGACAGAGGAAAGTTATATGCCCCCAAATATGTGGTAAATACAAAATATCTTCCAGTCTAATTATGGACAGATTTATTCAGAACAATGAGTGACATGATAACTGAATGCTGATGTTATAAAAATAACAAAATTGTTTAGTTGTTGGGCAAATCATGGAGATATCCTGTTGCAAAATACATAAAGCAATTTGCTCTCTGAAATACTGTTAAAATTGGATATGTTCAAATCTATCCTCAGTTTTACAGAAACCACAGAATGACTTAGCAATCCATAAATTCACACATGACAGTACTTAAACAGGTTTCATAAATGATTTGCAATGGAAGGAGGATTTTACTATAATTGTTCTCCATAGCCATAAAAAGCATTATGGAGTAGAAAAAAAAAAGTGACAAGTCTACATTAAAGAAAAATGTTTTCTTAGCAACATTTTTTTTTAAGTATGGAAGAGAAAAACTTTTAATGAGCCAGAATAAATATACTATCATCTATATAAGGAGAGAATGGGGTTTCCCTAATCAGCTAAAATCTATCCCCTAATTTTCTGAGTAAATGAGTCCAACTTCTTAATTAAATCACAAGATTAGTGGATTCTAAAGCTTTGGGGTATAGAAAATCTCTTGGGGTGCTTGTTAAAAATATTCCTCAGCCCCTACCATCAGAGTTTCCAACTGAGTGGGACTGTTGGACTCAGGAATCTATATTTTAATTATCTAACCCCAGCGGATTCCCATGCTTCATATTCTGACATTCAGTCATAAAAAATATATATATATATACACACATATTAACAGAATGTGCAGTAAAGCAAAGAAAAAGCAGCAAATTCACTCTGGCTAAGACTGGCTAAGACTTCTCAGTATTTACATATATAGATTCTGAGTATTCCCAGACTCGTATCCTTCCTGATAACTAACAAATGGTCAAGTCTATGAGAAATAAATTCACACATACACCAAAACCGATGCATTCTGAGAATTGCTTTTTATGGAGAATGAAGAACTTAGGTTGTGGGAACCTTGCTGTATGAACTATAATTCACTAGTGTTAGCTGGTCACCCTACATTTATTTTCTGTTTTCCCCTCTTAGTTCAACTCAGAATTAGTTTCCTTATTACTCCGCTGCTATGTACTTGGGGAAATCTAACTCTATTCAAAGCTCCCCAAAATACACACAATTGGGGTATGTTTCTGGCTACATTTAAGAGTGAACATGGGACCAAAACTAGAGCACTTTAGGTAAATTGTAATTCTTCTTCCTTGAATGTTGTTTGGAAACACTCACTCTCCTTCTGGATTTGAATGTGGAAACCTGCCACTTAGACGTTTAGTAGTTTCTTGGCATGACCAACATCACAGCTGATTTTAGGCTGAAGCTAACAAAACAGATGTATACAGAAGAAAAAAATGAACAAATGTATACCCTCAAGGAAATTGATGAACCGCTAAAAATTAATTCTAAAGCTTATCTTACCTCTGAACTTCCCATCAATACTAGATGATAGATTTGCTTTTCTCATTCTCAAGACATTATGAGCTTTATTTCTCTAATAGATAAATTGCGAGAGTTTACTCTAAGGGGAAATAATCCTCCTTTAATAATCTGATTAACTAGCTAATTCTAGGAGCATAGAGAGAAATAAAGCTGGGCTGCATTCATGTCTCAAATTTTTACCTTTCCCTGTATACGCTCTTTGTAATATGACTTTGAAGCTCCTCTCATTAAAAGGTGGGATTTATTTATCTACTGCTTGGTTCTGAATTCAGTCATCTGACTTTCTTTGGCCAATGGAATGTTGATAGTTGTGACAATATTGAGGATTGAGTTCAAGATTCTTATTCTTCTTCTGTTCCTCTCTTTCTCCCCATGACACCACAGCTAGGATAGCCTGTCAGGATAAAACACACAGAGTAGAGCCAATTCAACTCATTTGTCTTAACAGATGCCACCCTAGATCATCCAATAGTCTGCTGATCTCTAATATGTGAGAAAGGCCAGCAAAGAGTAAGAAAGCTTCCACAAATGAAATTCAGCTGAACTTAGATGTATAAGAGAGCCCAGCTAAGGCCAAAAAAACCCATGAATCATATAACCAAACACTCAGGCTTATGACCTAAAAGAAGCTGCAGACTTATAACCCAAGTCCTAATTACTTGCTTAGATCTCATGCACTGAGTTTTGGTTAGTTGGTGTGCAGAAACATTGTGACAATGGATACACTGACATTAGAAGTGAGATGTCATTATGGAAACCTATCATATATGATATTAGTTTGGGGACTAGGTAGTGAGCAAACTCTTAGAGTAGTTGAAAACTGATAAGGAAACTAGAGGGGGCTGGAAAAATAGCAATCAATGTTATGTGGTGGGAGAAATATTTGGTAGTTTTTCTGCTGATGACTACTTAGGAGACAAAAACATAGCCATTGATGTCCTGGATTTTTCCAGCTCATTCCAAAGTGGTGCGTGCAAAGTGTATCCAAGTTTTATAGACTATGTGCTACAAGAAATCGACAAAATTGGGAGATTAACTGAGGTTTTGAAAATCAGAATTAGATGAAATACACAAAGGTCAGAACTTTCTGTGATGGAAAACAAAAGTGCTTCATTTCTAGTTTCCTTGGTAGCAAAAGTATCAAAGTAGGGAACATAGCCAAAATCAAAAGTCAAAATGTGACTGTTGGCTCCTTGCTAAGATCAAAATAGAGCTACCCTATGATGCAGCAATCACACTACTGGGCATTTACCCTAAAGATACAAATATAGTGATCCAAAGGGGCATGTGCACCCGAATGTTTATAGCAGCAATGTCCACAATAGCCAAACTATGGAAAGAACCCAGATGTCCATCAACAGATGAATGGATAAAGAAGATGTGGTATATATATATACAATGAAATACTATGCAGCCATCAAAAGAAATGAAATTGGGCCATTTGCAATGATGTGGATGGAACTAGAGGGTATAATGCTTAGTGAAATAAGTCAATCAGAAAAAGGCAATTATCATTATGATCTCTCTGATATGAGGAAGTTGAGAAGCAACATGGGGAGTTTTGGGGGTAGAAAAGGCATAAATAAAACAAGATGGGATTGGGAGGGAGATATATCATAAGAGACTCTTAATCTCACAAAACAAACTGAGGGTTGTCGGGGTAGGGAGGTAAAAGAGGGTGGCTGGGTTATGGACATTGGGGAAGGTGTGTGCTATGAAGTGTAAACCTGGTGATTCACAGACTTGTACCCCTGGGACTAATAATACATTATATGTTAATTTAAAAAAATCACTGGTGGAAGCAAGGTGCTGCCTAGAGCTCTCTCAGTGGAAGTAAGTGTTTCTAGTAATTTAAAAGCATTGTTCTCCAGAGGTTTTAAATACCTAAAATAGTAATGAATAAACCAAATGAGAAAGGCCTGTACAGAAAAAAAAAAGTGTTGATGTGGCTTTGTGACCCATTAAAATGGAATAGACTCAAATTAATAAAATAAATAAACAAATAAAGTTTCTAAGACAGCTTTCCAATAAGAGGGTCACCAACCTAGAGTAAAATGGACTGAAATGATTCAATATATTTAAAAAAAAAATTCCTGAGGTCTCAATATTATTCTGGCAAAAAGGTACTAAAAATTCTATTTAAAGGTCATATTTTCCAATTTCTTCCTCAGAGGTAGCTACAGAAGTCACAAATAAGAATGTTCCAAAGGTAGAGCCAACAGATATGGCAAACAATAAACTGTACCCACTCACAGGGAACAGATCAAGAGAAGCACATCCTGGAATGGAGGATTTGGCTACATTTCCTCAGCAGGATTTCAGAATTATGAGCAGTAACTCTCCTATGCTTCCTTTTCTTCCTCTTTTGGGAATAGGCATATTTATTGGAAGCATCTTATCTCTGTTTGAACATTATTTTAAAACATACCTGAATAGTTTGTGTGTGTGTGTGTGTGTGTGTGTGTGTGTGTGTGTGTTTGGTGGAGGCAGTGGGACACAAATGATTTGTCTTTTATTCATAATCTCCAAATCAAGAGGGACACCATCTGAACCTTTGGTGGAACAAAGGATCCTGAACTTTGGGTCTGGGCATGTGGTTGGATAAGATTTTGGGGGGGGGGTTCTAGGATAAGAGTGAACATAGGAGAGAGATGTAAATAATTATGAACAAAAGACAAACTACAGTATATCCATTACACTAATGGGTCTGATTCTCCACCCTTCCTTGTATCCATACGTTTGCAGCATGATCTTGTAACTTCACTCTTCAAGAAGTAGTCTATGACTACGTCCCTTGTTGCTGAGTCTGTCCAAATCAGATTTTAGCAATTGTGACTATGGAAAGAATTGCAAAAGTGTAATCATCTTTCTGCTTTGTTTTCTTTCCTGTCTTTGCCATTAGAAAATGTCTGGGCTAGTCTTCTATAGAATGAGACACATGGGCAGAGCCAAGTTCCCCCATTTTTCCTGGAACAGGTATGTTGAAATACCTAGCAGCCAACTAACCTGCAGACATTAGGATTAGCCCAGGTAAAATTTTCAGAAATGCCTCTCCATCTGCAGCTTGTTCCAGAAAAATGAGTGAGTCCTGCTGAACCTAGCCAATTTATACATGGATAGAAAAAATAAATATATCTTTTTTTTAATGTAGGAAATTTGGAGTAGTTTGTTATGTAGCATTATTGTGGCAGCAAGGAACAGATACAAAGACCTTAAGACTTAAGTTGGAAGTATATACTGGAAGGTTTGTGCGAAGTTAATTTTGGTGTTAAAATAGTCTCTAATTGAATGTTGACTATTCTAGTTTCCCTGGCTCTGACTTGAATATTATTCCTTGCATGTCCTCTTCTACATCTACATTGATATATATATATATTTTTTTTCTTTTTTTAACCTCAAGAATAATTTTATGGCTTTTTTAATCTCTTCAAGCACATGTGGTGCTCCTTCTGCCATGCTCCCTTCTGTTTAGTGGCTTCCATTGTGATAGGCCGCTAATGGATAGGAAAGATACATTCAGAATCTAATCCCAAGAACCGTTCTGTGTTACCTTATTTCAAAAAAGGGTCTTTGCAGATGCAATTAAATTAAGGATACGGAGATAACTAAGACCATTTAGATATTTTGCAATATCTAAATGAACCCTAAATGTCATCATAATGTCATTATAAAATAGACACAGAGGGAGATTACAGAATAGAAGAGGATGAGGCAATGTGAAGACAGGCAGATTCACTGATACATCCACAAGCCAGGGAATGCCAAGACAGGCCAGCAGCTACTAGAAGCTGGAAGAACCAAATAAATTGATTTTGAATTTTTTCCCCCAGACTCTGCTTGAGTAGCACAGCCTTACCAATACCTTAATTTCAAACTTAACACCTTTCAAACATTCCAGAAATATGAGAGATTAAATTTGCTTCTTTTTTTAAAGATTTTATTTATTTATTTGACAGACAAGAGATCACAAGTAGGTAGAGAGGCAGGCAGAGAGAGAGAGGAGGAAGCAGGCTCCCTACTGAGCAGAGAGCCTGATGCAGGGCTTGATCCCAGGACTCTGGGATCATGACCCGAGCTGAAGGCAGAGGATTTAACCAACTGAGCCTCAGGCACCCCTAAATTTCTGTTACTTTAAGCCATTACATTTGTGGTAATTTTTAAATCAGCCATAGGAAACTAATATATTACTATTACATCAGGTATTTCATTATAACTATTTATTTGTATCCCCTTCTCATAATACACAAGAATTGAAGGCAAGGAGAGAATCCTTTCATTATTTTATCCTTAGAGTTTCAACAGACCCTCTCTCTGTTATAAAACTAGCAAAAGATGAGATGAGCACTGGGTGTTATATGCAACTGATGGATTCTTCAACACTACACCTAAAACTAATGATGTACTACATGTTGGCTAATTGAATTTAAATTTTTAAAAAAAGTAGCAAAGGGAAATATGTTAAGTAATTACCTATTTTAATATAACAATTGTTCCCACAGTTTTCCTTAAATATAATCTATTTTCTCCTAAAATTTCTATTTTGCCAAACAATAAGTACATACAGCTGGGTCAGATAATAAGAAATCAGTTAATAACCTGTGATCCTGAAGTATAAATTGCCTATTTTATCTGGATATGGAAGAATTTATTTCATTTTCACTTAAGTTATACTCTAATTTTAAAGTGTCATTGCAGGTAGAGTCAGTTCACAACAATCACTTATGGATTAGTGTTAATTTACGTATCCATCTATATAATTATTAATTCATCAAATATCTTTAAGAAGTCAAAGATACCCATATGATTGACATAGATTTATTTTCACCAAGTTTCATATAGTCAAGCAGAGGAAACAAAAATAAGCAGCCCAAATAGGTTACATTTATAATATAAATGTTATTGTAGTTATGGTCACAAGATGCTATGGAGACAAAGAGGAACCTCACTCTGATCAGAAATCAGAAAACGGGTTCAAAGATACCTTCCCAATGATGTAAAACCCATTTTCAGTTTAAAGGATTCATGAGATTTGGGGACAGATACTGTAGGATAAATCACATAAAAGAGTATTCTAGGCAAAGCAACATACGCAGAGCTTCACAGGCTAGAGAAAGATAGAACATCCTGGAAATGCAACTAGCCTATGAGATATAAAAAGAAGTAAGATAAGTGAAGAATGAAAGAATTTTTGTACTTTGTTGGAATTATCATGCAAACATCTCTGTTTGGTTTTTGCAGATTTTTCTTTTTCAGGAAACTAGACCACCTCTAGCACATACTTTGATTACATGGAAGAAACTTTTGGACCATTGTTGTACCTTTGTCCTTGGAGAATATGATTCCTAATAATCATTATTTAAAGAGATAATTATATCTTCTTCTTATCTCTTAATGTGAAAATATACCCATAAACACTGATGTCACTGAAATTTTCATTGAGTTATGTATTATGTCATTCATTAAGCAGTGTATCTCCTGGAAAATGCCAGTAACTAGAATCTCTTTTACATGAATTTGTGGAAGAGATTAAATAATGTGATGGGTAGAGCAGATCCATTTTAAAAGCTTAATGGTCAGATTTCTTGGAAAAAGCCATATCAAAATAAGTTATTGTTTCTGGAAATAATAGCTCACATAGTAGGAAGAATCAAATGCAATGGGAAAAGGGCCACATAAATGCATAAATGTTAAAAACTCAATAATACTACTGGATTTCTCATCAAGAATTGGATTAGAATGCAGTACATTGGAAAAGTTGTTAAAATAGGAAATATAACTTAACCTCACAGATGCCCACATATATGGTTATAGAGTTCACATTAAAGAATGGAACTAGAATGAGAAAGAAGAAACATCTTGACAAAGTTAATATTTTCCTATTGTTAAATGTGTGAATCATATCTGTTTAACAAATAAAAATCAAGCTAATTCACACCAGATTTATAATGATGGTGCCAAAAGCATTAGGTGCCAGAACCAGCTTTTTACCTTAGTGAGATAGATGTAGTAGGAGTATAAAGAATAGAAGACTTCCAAGTGCTGATCAGTGACTTTCCAAATGGTACCAGAAAACCATATTCAAATGCAGTATATTTTTCCATTGGATTACACAGTGTTTTTCTCTGGTTCCTTTTTTAGATTATATTTTCTGAGAACCATGATATACATTAAACTTTAAATCATTTTGTTAAATAATGCCCCATTATTTATTATATCTTGCAGCACAAGAGGCAGAGAACTTGTGTCTTTGTCCCTTTAGGATGCTGTAACAGAAACTTACTGTTTACAGTTCTAGAGGCTGGAGAATCCAAGATCAAGGCATCAGTGTGGTCATGTTGTCTAGTGAAGTCCCTCTTCGTTGCTTATAGATGGCCCTGTCTTATTGCATCTTCACTTGGTACAAGGGTCTGGAGCTCTCTCTGAGGCCGCCTTATAAGGACACTGGTCCCATTCATGAGGAATCCACTTTTGTGACCTAATCGGCCCTCAAAGACCCTAATACTACCATCCTTGGGGTTATGACTCTATATATGAATTTTGTAGGACACAAACACTAAAACCATAAAAATTGGGAAACACAAAATTAAAATAATGGCAGAAAGGAGAAGCTACTAATGGAAAAATTATTGGAAATTTTTCAAGTATATAAAGCTGGCTTTTAAAAAAAAAGATTTTATTTATTTGACAGAGAGAGAAATCACAAGTAGGCAGAGAGGCAGGCAGAGAGAGAGAGAGAGGGGAGGAAGCAGGCTCCCTGCTGAGCAGAGAGCCCTACACAGGGTTTAATCCCATGACCCTGGGATCATGACCTGAGCCCAAGGCAGAGGCTTTAACCCACTGAGCCACCCAGGCGCCCCTAAAGCTGGCTTTTTAAGAAATGCATAGGTTTAGATGCTCAGATCTGGTCAAATAGGTAAAAAGGTATTGTAAATTTTTATATAAAGTAATTGCAAAGTTACCACATATCTTTCAACATTTTGTCAGTGAGCCTTGTAGAATATTCTAAGAATTCCAATGAAATATTCTTTACTGATGAAATGAAGTAGATTGGTCTTTAAAGAAGACACACATCCTCAAATTTAAAAAAAAAAAAAAAATGCCAGAGTGTTGTATTCTGAAGGCAAGGTACTATATAGAAAACTGGAGATACTGCACAATTCAGTTTATGTTTTTAGAGACATTCAAAGTCCTAGTAAATATTTTACTGACCATTTTATGTTTTTTAGTAAATGAAGTGCATAAAGCACCAGAGAAACCACAAAAAAAATTGTTATTCTATTTCAATTTTATAACCCCTCTCACATTAGTGGTATATGAGTTTATCTATAATATGTAATGATACAGTACATCGATTCTAATAGGGTGTATTACAATATTCAGAATTCTCAAAGCACAGAGTAATAAAAATGCCTTCCATTATATGTGTAACTTGAAATTTCAAAATATAAATAGGATTATATATATAATAGAAATAAACCTTTTAAAATACTCATATCTGGGGCTTTGACAAGAAAGAAAACTTTTATATTGTCAGTGGTTTTGGAATGTATAATTAAGTTTTAATATTAAAACTGAAGCACGTTGTTGATACAACAGCTGAATCAATATGACTACAAAATAATTCAGGTAAAATACTATCCTAGAGCATGAATGCAATTTCTTTGCATAAATCCAAAAGCTAGCACAGAACTCAAACAACAGTAGATAATCATTTGTGAAATAGTTGTCTGTTTTATCATATTTCTTGAACAAGGCATTGAATGGTTATAAATGTTAATATCTCAACATTAAGGTTCCTGACTACCAATATGATAATTTTCAATAAATATCTCCTATACAGTGCTGTGAAATGATAATATTGTTTCCAAAGTAAAATATAATAATGAAGGTGTCTGGGAAGAATAGGTGGAGAAGAAAGTGCCCCATTATGCAGGAAGAAAAAACAGGTAAAGAGAAAAAGAAATGTAATACTCTTAGCACTGAAGTTCACAGACTTATAGGCAGGTTTTTTTTTGTTTACTGTTTGGCTTTAAAAATCTAATACGAAAGTAGCAAAGGTAAAAGGAAATGACTTTCAAAAATTTTGTTGCAAAATTCATACCTACCACATTTTCTGTTTCCTTTTTTATTGTTCTCTCCATCGGACCAGGTGATCTGGTTTTAGATCCATTAAAATATCCATGACTTATCCATCAACTCTTACTAAATAAATGAGTCAGGGCTAGATAATTCCAAAAAATAAACAGTACTTTAATGATTTCATCTACCAAATTCCCTGCTTACTTCCCATCTTTGGTAAAGATCAGCTTTGAGATACACTTCTCTCTTTAATGATTTAATGCATGTTAACATCAGGCAAAGAAGGCAAATTATATTAACTGTAGTTACTGGCTGTGAACCTGGTGCAGTTATTTAACTAATCAACTTCACTATGCCTTAGTGTTGTCCTCTAAAAAAGGGAGAAAAATCTACCTCAGAGGGTTTTATGAGAATTAAATGCAGTAATGCATCTAACACATTCCCCAGAGCTTTATACCTGATAAACAGAGAATCAATGTCTTTTTTTAGTAGAAATACTAAATTAGGTGAGTATGAGGTAAAAGATTAACTTCATATTTTCACAATAATCAACTATGTATGAAAGAATGTTGTGGGCCATAGGCAGGCAGACTTGTAACACAGTGAAGGTCAAGTGTATGACCAATTTAGTAGTGAGTGATGGTAACTGCTTGTAGTATGAGGCTGGAGAACTATTTCGAAAACACACAGGAGAGAGGGAATGCTGTGCCTTTTGCACTGTGATCAGATGCTCACAGAAACTGCCATGGATACTGCAATAGGAGCTTTGCAACAACACCATGGAGATTTCTTTTTAAAACAATTCTCTTTTCATGGCTCAGTGTGGCTGTCAAAATGCCCCAGGGTGGCTACAGAAGACACTGAAAGTGACTTAATCCACAGTTTCTGAGATGTCTCTGTAGCATGACTCCCACAATTTAGGCAATGCAAAGGCATGCAAATGTTCTTCCTTCCCTGCAAAATAAAGCAATCTTGGAACATTGGCTTTTCTTCTCTTAAGAGAGAAAAGATGACTACTTAAATTTTTAATATATTTCTTTGTCCATGTCATGCAGGCTCTTCCTCATCATATTTCTAACTTTAGATGTCTCTAAAGTTCTCTTCTAAATATGTCCTCAATGATGCCAGAAAGGATGTGTGTCATTCTTACAATCAGGGAGCAGTAACCGGCTGAATGAGTAAATGAAGTTTCAAGACAATTAGGATAATTGACAAAATAGAATGAGAACCAGATATGAGACAGGAGATCTGGGTTCTGGGTCTGATTCTGATTGTAACATGATATATACTCTTAAGCAAATCCTTGGGTTGATTTGTTCCTGGATATATTTTTGTTTTAACTGAGAAGTAGACCACTGATCTCTGAAAACCCACCTATTGTTTTCCATAGAAAGTCTACACCATTCCACAGTTTTCCTCGAGCACAGAGCTGACTATTTTTCAAAGTGCATTCAGTGTACCTGGGGTTCTTGGAAGCATAAGCATTCTTGGAAACCCTAAGTGTGTTGAACAAGAACCTCTGATGATTCTAATGCACACTGCGTTTTAGAATCACTGTTTTGTCAACTCATTTAGTAGGAAATTAAATTGTACCCTTTACCTTTTCAACATTGCTAACTCTAGGAACAAAACCAAACCAAAACAAACAAACAAAAAAACACCAGAAGGTTCATGTACCTAAAATCAACACACATATTCCTCTCAGGTAATCATAAAGATCTTACTTGATTTGCCTTTGTCTGCCCTTATCCCTTCCCCCAGTCTTGACCCATATTCCTCATCTAAACCTCATTTATTCTTATCATAATATTAGAAATAATAATGATGTATCTAATAGGAATGCTAAACAGACTTTAAACATCACTAATCGTCAGGGGAATATAAATCAAAACTACAATGAGATACCATCTCACACCAGTCAGAATGACTAAAATCAACAATGCAAGAAATAAGAGCTGTTGGTGAGGAAGTGGAGAAAGGGGGACATGCTTGCACTTTGGTGGGAATGAAAACTGGTGCAGCCACTTTGGAAAACAGTATGGAGGATCCTCAGAAAGTTAAAAAATTATTTAAAATCCATTTACTTACTTAATAGTTTTTTATTTTATAGTATTATCTCATGCGGATGACCAAGTGAAGAATGTGATAATAAAATGAGTTATAATTCTTAAAAGTCCCAGAATATTTCTCTTGACATTTTTTAAAGTAAGAATTCCATTTTTTTTTTCCTTATGGCAAATCAACGAAACCAACTAATGCAATCATTAGAGCATTAGACTTTCACTCATTTGTCAGTAAAGATGAGAAACCATTGTCACCAGAAAGGAGACACACATGATATAAACAAAGACACGTAATGTTTGTTTTTGTTTTTTTGTTTTAATTTTTATTATTGAAATAGAGGACACACAAGGTTATACTAGTTTTAGGTGTATAACAATGATTGGACAATTATATGCATTAGTCAGTGCTCATCATGATAAATGTAGTTATGATCTCTCACTATATACTATTATTACATTATTACATATAATCTCTATGCTGTGCTCTTCATCTCTATAACTTATTCATTTTATAGTTGGAATTTGTATTGCTTGATGCCCTTCACCTATTTTGCCTATCCCCTCACCCATCTCCCCTCTGGCAACCACCAGTTTGTGCTCCATATTTATAAGTCTGTTTCTTCTTTTTACTTGTTTTGTTTTTTAGATTCCACATATACATGAAGTCATATGGTATTTGTCTTTATTTTTCTAACTTGTGTCACTTGACATAATAGCCTTGAGGTCTGTGTTGCCATACAAGGCAAAATCTCCTTTTTAATGACAGTGATATTCCATTGTGTGTGTATGTGTGCGTGTGTGTACCACTTCTTTATGCATTTGTCTATCAATGGAAACATGGATGGAAACATGGGCTGCCACCATATCTTGGCTATTGTAATAAAACTGCAATAAACATAGGTATGAATATATCTTTTCAAATTAGTGTTTTTGTCTTCTTTGGGTAAATATCCAGAAGTAGAATTCCTAGATTGTACGGTATTTCTTTTTTTTTTTTCTCCCTCTCTCTCTCTCTCTCTCTCTCCCTTTTTTTTTTTTTTTTTTTTTTTTGGTGAAGGAACATCCATACCGTTTACCACAGTGATTTCTCCAATTTACATTCCTATCAATAGTGCAGGAGGGTTCTATTTACTCCACATCCTCACCAACATTTGTTATTTCTTGTTTTTTTTTCATACTAGCAATTCTGACTGTTATGAGGTGATGTTTCCTTGCTGTTTTCATTTGCATTTCCATAATGATTAGTGATGTTGAGCATTTTTTTTTTTTTTTCATGTGGCTGTTGACCATTCTTTAAAATGTGTCTACTCAGGTCCTCTGAACATTTTTTAACTGAAGTTTTTTTTTTTTTTTTTTCTTTTGTTTTTAGCCATGTAAGTTGTTTTTTTTTTTTTTTTTTAAGATTTTATTTATTTGAAAGAGAGAATGAGAAAGAGAACATAAGGAGGGAGAGGCCTAGGGAGAAGCAGACTCCCCTCTGAGCTGGGAGCCCAATGAGGGACTCAATCCCTGGACTCCAGGATCATGACCCAAGCCAAAAGCAGCCACTTAACCAACTGAGCCACCCAGGCATTCCAGTCATGTAAGTTACACTTTTGATATTAACCCCTTATTGAATATGTCATTTGCAAATATCTTTCTCATTTAGTAGGTTGCTTTCTTATTTTTTTGATGGTTTCTTTTGCTGTATGAAAGCTTTTTATTTTGATGTAGTCCCAATAGTTTATTTTTGCTATTGTTTCCCTTACCTGAATAGACATATTCATAAATATATTGCTAAGGTTGTCCAAGAAATTACTACCTATTTTTGGGGGGGAATACAGTTACAGATTCTTATCACATATTTATATTTCTAATCCATTTTGAATTTTTTTTTGTGGATGGAATAAAATGATGGTCCAGTTTCATTCTTTTGCATGTTAACTGTCCAGTTACCCAGCACCATTTGTTGAAGGGGCTGTCTTTCCCCCACCATAGATTCTTGCCTCATTTGTCTTGAATTAACTGACACAAGCATAGGATTATTTGTGGGCACTCTATCTTGTTTTATTCATTTAAGTGCCTGTGTGTGTGTGTGTGTGTGTGTGTGTGTGTTTGCAAGCACCATACAGTTTTGATTACTACAGTCTTGTAGTATATTTTGAAATTTGGAACTGTGATACATCATCTTTGTTCCTCCTAAAGATAGATTTGCATTTTTCAGGTCTAAAGATTTTAGGATTATTTGTTCTAGGTCTGTGAAAAATGACATTGGTATTTTGTTAGGAATTGTATTGAATCTTTAGATTGTTTTGGGTAGTACAGTCATTTTAATAGTATCAATTCTTTTAATCCATGAGCATGATTTATCTTTCCATTTGTTCGTGTCTAATACCTTTCATCAATGTCTCACAGTTTTCGGGGTATAGGTCTTTTACCTCCTTGGCTAATTTTTTTCACTTTTGATGTAATTGTAAATGGCATGGTGTTCTCAATTAAACAAAATTGGTTTTCCTATGAATCCTCTCCAGATTGCCACATCCAAACATGGTAGAATTGGGAACATTCTTTTAAAAGCTCTATTACGTACTGAAATATATTTCTTTTTAAAAAAAGATTTTATTTATTTATTTGAGAGAGAGAGTGAACATGAGAGGGGGAAAGGTCAGAGGGACAAGCAGACTCCCTGTGGAACGGGGAGCCTGATGTGGGACTTGATCCCACAACTCTGGGATCATGACCTGAGCCAAAGGCAGTCGCTTAATCGACTGAGCCACCCAGGTACCCCTGAAATATATTTCTATTCTAGTTTTTCTAATGCAGCATTGTATATCTATTCCCTGTCTATCTCATCAATTAAACTTCAATGCCTTTTTTTTTTAATAATCCCAAGTCCAAGATTTGATTTTGATTGTGTGTTTGATGCTTTCATAACATTTCTCCCTGGACTTTATATTCACTTGGTAGCTATCTCTAGCATACTACTCATTGCTGTAAGAAAAATAAGAAAAAAAAAGAATAAATAATTTAATTGCCTCCAGAATATTTTAAGATACAAATCTTATTTCATGTCAGGACTCCATATATAATACATCAATTGCTCTCCATATCTTTCAGTATCAAGTTCAAACTCCTTCACATGGCCTGCAGAGTCTCCCATTAACTAGTTTTCTGTCACCCCCCCAACACACACACACACACACACACACACACACAAACACACACCCACACACACACATCATGCACATTTTTCATGTTCAGTTAGCCAACAAATAGTACATCATAATTTTTTGCTGTAGTGTTCAGTGATTCATTACTTATGTATAACACCTAGTGCTCATTCTAGCACATGTTCTCTTTAATATCCAATAGCTGGTTACCCCATCCTCCATCCCCTCCCTTCTGTAAACCACACTTTGCTTCCCAGAGTCCAGAGTCTCTCATGATTTGTCTCTTTCTCTGATTTCTTCCCATTCAGTTTTCCCTTCCTTCCCCTGTGGTCCTCTGCTCTATTCCTTATGTTCCACATATGGGTGAAATCATATGATAGTTTTCTTTCTCTGCTTGACTTATTTCATTTAGCATAATCCCTTCCAGTTCCATCCATGTCAATGCAAATGTGGGTATTCATCTTTTCTGATGGCTGAGTAATACCTCTTCCTTTTGTTTATTATTATTTTTTATTATGTTTTATTAGTCACCACCCAGTATGTCATTAGTTTTTGAGGTAGTGTTCTAAGATTCATTGTTTACATATGATACCTAGTGTTCCATGCAATACTTGCCCTCCTTAATACCCATCACAAGGCTAACCCATTCCCCCATACCCCTCCACTCTAAAACCCTCAGTTAGTTTCTCAGAGTCCACAGGCTCACATGGTTCTTCTCCCTCTCTGATCTCCCCCTTCATTTTTCCCTTTCTTCTCCTAATATCCTCCATGCTATTCTTTATGTTCTACAAGTAAGTGAAACCATATGATAATTGATTCCTTCTGCTTGACTTTTTTCACTCAGCATAATCTCTCCCAGTCTCATCCATGTTGATGCAAAAGTTGGGTATTCATCCTTTCTGAAGGCTGAGTAATAGTCCATTGTATGTATGGACCACATCTTCTTTACCCATTCATCTTTTGAAGGGCATCTTGGTTCTTTCCACAATTTGGTTATTGTGGATATGGCTGCTATGAATATTGGGGTGCAGGTGCCCCTTCTTTCACTATATCTGTATCATTGGTGTAAATACCCAATAGTACATTTGCTAGGTCATAGAATAGCTCTATTTTTAATTTCTTAAGGAAACTCCACACTGTTTTCCAAAGTGGCTTCATGAACTTGCATTCCCACCAGCACATCCTTTCCAGCATTTGTTGTTTCTTGCCTTAATTTTTGCCATTCTAACTGGTGTAAGGTGGTATTTCAATGTGGTTTTGATTTGAATTTCCCTGATGGCTAATGATGATAAACATTTTTTTTTTCATGTATCTGTTAGCCATTTGTATCTCTTCATTGGAGAAGTATCCTTTCTCACCTTCTGCCCATTTTTTGACTTACCTATTTTTTGGGTGTTGAATTTGAGAAGTTCTTTATAGATCTTGGCTATAAGCTTTTTTTTTTTAAGTTTTTTTTAAAAATTATTATTTATTTGACACAGAGGGAGAGATCACAAATAGGCAGAGAGGCAGGCAGAGAGAGAGGAAGGGGAGCAGTCTCCTTGCTGAGCAGAAAGCCTGATGAGGGGCTTGATCCCAGGACCCTGAGATCATGACCTGAGCCAAAGGCAGAGGCTTAACCCACTGAGCCACCCAGGAGCCCCCGGCTATCAGCTTTTATCTGTAGTGCCATTTGTAAATATCTTCCCCTATTCCATGCGCTGCCTCTTTGTTTTCTTGGCTGTTTGTTTTGCTATGCAAAAGCTTTTGATCTTGATGAAGTCCCCAAAATTCATTTTCACTTTTGTTTCCTTTGGCTTTGGAGACATGTCTTGAAAGAAGTTGCTGTGGCCGATGTCAAAGGGGTTACTGTCTCTGTTCGTTTTTTAGGATTTTGATGGATTCTTGTCTAACATTGAGATCTCTCATCCATTTTGAATTTATCTTTGTGTATGGTGTAAGAGAATGTTCGAGTTTAATTTTTCTTATATAGCTGTTCAAGTTTCCTAGTACCTTTTATTGAAAAGATTCTCCCCCCCCCCATTGGATATTTTTTCCTGCTTTGTCAAAGATTAGTTGGCTATAGAGTTAAGGGTACATATCTGGACTCTCTACTCTGTTCCATTGGTCTATGTGTCTTTTTTTTAAATTTTACTTATTTATTTGACAGAGAGACAGAGATCACAAGTAGACAGAGAGGCAGGCAGAGAGAGGGGGAGGCAGGCTCCCTGCTGAGCAGAGAGCCCAGCACAGTGTTCGACCCAAGGATGCTGAGATCATGACCGGAGCCTAAGACAGAGGCTTAACCCACTGAGCTACCCAGGTACCCCATGTATTTATTTTTGTGCCAGTACCATGCTGTCTTGGTGATCACAGCTTTGTAATATAGCTTGAAATCACACAATGTGATGCCCCCAGCTTTGTTTTTCTCTTTCAACATTTCGTTGGCAATTTGGGGTCTTTTCTGGTTCCATACAAATTTTAGGATTGTTTGGTCTAGCACTTTGAAAAATGCTGATGGTAATTTGATTGGGATGGCATTGAAAGTATAGATTGCTCTGGGCAGCATAGATATTTTAACCATGTTTATTCTTCCAATCCATGAGCATGGAATATTTTTCCATCTTTTTGTGTCTTCTTCAGTTTCTTTCATGAATGTTCTCTCGATCTTTGTATATAGATCCTTTCCCTCTTGGTTAGGTTTATTCCAAGGTATCTTATGGTTTTTGGTGCTATTGTAAATGGTATCGATTCTCTAATTGCCCTTTCTACAGTTTCATTGTTAGTGTGTAAGAAAGCAGCTAATTTTGTGCTTTAATTTTGTATCCTGCTACATTACTGAATTGCTGTATGAGTTCTAGTAACTTGGGGGTGGAATATTTTGGATTTTCCACATAAAGTATCATGTCATCTGTGAAGAGAGAGAGTTTGACTTCTTCTTTGCCAATTTGAATGCCTTTTATTTCTTTTCGTTGTCTTATTGCATTTTCTAGGACTTCTAGTACTATGTTGAACAATAGTGGTGAGAGTGGGCATCTTGTGTTCCTGATCTTAAGGGAAAGACTCTCAGTTTTTCCCCATGGAGAATGATTTTTGCTGTGGGTTTTTCATAGATGGATTTTATGGAGTTGAGGAATGTTCCCTCTATCCATATACTGAAGAGTTTTAATCAGGAAAGGATGATGTATTTTTTCAAATGCTTTTTCTGCATCAATTTAGAGGACCATGTGTTCCTTCTCTCTTCTTTATCCGTTCATCTGTTGAAGGGCATCTTGGCTCCTTCCACTGTTTGGCTATTGCAGACATTGCTGCTATGAATATCAGGGTGTGTGTGACCCTTCTTTTTAATACACCTGTATCTTTGGGGTAAATATCTAGTAGTGCAATCACTGGTTTATGGGTAGCTCTATTTTTAACATCTTGAAGAAATTCCATAACTGTTTTCCAGAATGGCTGCACATTTTATATACCAGTTATCCTTCTTATTTGTAGTTGGAGAGTATCCTCCAGCCTTTCATAATTTTGTATTCTGTACTTGTCATTTTATCTACAAAGAATACTCTTTATCTTGGCTGTTTGATGAAATTTGACTTATCCCTCAATAACCAATACAATCCAAAGTTTCTCTGTGATTCTCCTTTCTATGCTGTGCTCTTTTCTCCAGTCTGCATAGCCATATTATAGAAAGTATCATAAATTATGTCAATATTTTTTCTGCTCTGTCATTATGCTCCATGTTCACAGAGGTTACAGACATTGTCTTTATACCTCTAGAGCTGTGACATCTGGTTCAATTTATATTTGTGAAAAGAAGGAAATAAGTGATAAGGGAATGTGTATATGCATTTTTTCTTCTTCAGATATACTTGTATTTTAAATATCATATGCAACTGATAAGCAAAATCATACAGACATAAATTTTTAAGGATTCAGTCAACAATAGAAGAAAATCATGTTAACATAGGAATTTCAGAAACCACTAAATTTACATCATGTATGGAAACCACATCCCTAAACCTCAGGTGAGTCTGGTTCTATTATCACCAATAGTGGAGGAACTGGTGTTTAGATAAATTCTGGAGATAAGCCTTTGGGTTTCTGGGAACATGGCATCTGAACTTGTAGAGAAAGCAGCACAAGATAATTCTTATCTTATAACATTTAGATAATTCTTATCTAAAATGTTTCAGGGGTCCCTGGGTGGCTCAGTCAGTTAAGCATCTGACTTTTGATTTCAGCTCATGTCATGATCTCAGTGTCTTGAGATGGAGACCTGCATCAGTCTCTACACTCTGTGTGGAGTCTGCTTGTTCCTCTCCCTCTTTTCCTCTCCTTCTCTCTCTCTCTCTCTCTCTGTCTCAAGTAAATAAAGTCTTTTAAAAATAAAATAATGTTTCATAATCTTAGGGATGAACTTTGCCTCCTTAGAAGCAAGGAGGTAGGGTTGATACAAAATTGGATTCATAACACTTGTGGGTATTTTGGCTCAGTCCCGTCTTCCCACAGGGACATTTGGACTACTGTTATGTGAAAAGGTGGCAGGGAATTGTTCACTTTAGAGCTTCCCAATTTCATCTACATGAGGAAGAGCATATAATTGCAATAATGATGATAATAATAGCAGTCAGCTTTAGTTAAGTCCTTTCTATTTGAAAGGAACTTTGCATGTTTTTATTTTTTTAATCCTCAAAATAATCTATGGGGTAATACTATTATCATATTCATTTTACCATATTAGAACTGAACTCATAGAAAGATCAAGAAAATGATTCTCCAAAGTACGTCTTATATTTTATTTTTTTTTATTTAAATTCAATTTAGTTAACATGTAGTGTACTATTAGTTTCAGGGATAGAATTTAGTGATTCATCAGTTGCATATAATACCTAGTGCTCATTACATCAAATGGCCTCCTTAATGCCCAACACACAGTTACCCCATGACCCCACTCTCTTTCCCTCCAGCAACCCTCAGTTTGTTCCCTATGGTTAAGAGTCTCTTATGGTTTGCTTTCCTCTCTGTTTTTATCTTATTTAAGAAACAAAACAGATGAATATAGGGGAAGGAAAAGAAAAAGAAAATAAGTCATATTTTAAAAGTTAGAAAATTAATAATTTTGTTTAAACTTCTCCAATTCTAACATTTTAGCCAAAGCAATTGGAATAGTAATCCATCAGAAATATTAACCTTAAATGTGAGCTGACTTATAGGGGGCAGCACCCTAATCATTTAATCAGACAGAGCCAAGTTCTAATCCCAGCCTTACCATTTACCTGATCTTCAGAGTTACCCAATTTGATTAATTGTTATCATCTTCAACTCCCTCATCTTGAGAAATGAAATAAATATGGAGCACATATGCTTCTTGTCTGAATTAAATGTGACACCTTAAGTAAAATTACTGGCACCTAGCAAATACTCCAAACAGAAGCTAGAACAGATTATAAAAGGTACAGGATTATGAAAATCCTTCTATAAAAGATCAGAACAAAAAAATGTTGAGTGCATAGGAGGGAAAATATAATGACACAAGGCTGAAATACTTGAGATATGTCATTTCTCTTAAAATTCCTATCTTGCTTTTATGGCCAGTTATTATTTACACCTTTTTTAAAATACATATATTTTTAGAAATAATGAAATACCTACCTTTCCAATATTAATAGTGCCACTTTTTTGTTTAGCATAAGTTAAGCAATGTGATACTTGTTTTAGACCCCTTATATATACTCTTCAAGGTGACCTTCCTCATCTCTGATTGCATGCATGGTGTGTTAATTTCCTGGTTTGATTCTCAGTGGACAATTTTATTTTCCTTTGTTTATAGGAGTATGCTCTTTTGCCCTCCATGTCCTCATGGCCATCATAGGAGAAAGCTATGATAATAAATAAACCTTTATGTTTTAAGAATAGAGCACAGACGCATGAAAGGATACATTGAAAATAGCAATGTGAACTTCAGGAATGAAAAGGAACTCTTTTTTTCTAGGACTATCACTAAAAACAGTAGCATTGGAAGCAGAAAACACTTTCATAGCCCTTATTATGTGCCAGGTACTGTTTTAAGAGCTTCAGGTATGTTGACTTATCTCATTTTCATCAAAACTCTTTGTAGTAGATATTATTATTATTTCCACTTTATGCATAAGAGAGCAAAACTGTGGACATGATTCATGAACCACCCAAAGTCTTCGGATGGGCATAGAATATCCTATCATTGACAAAATTCAAAAACACTCTCAACACTGTCAAATTCAAAAACACTCTCAACACTTAAGACAAAGGAGATTTTAAAAAAAAAAAAAAAAAGACAAAGGAGATTGTAATGACCAGGTTATAGCAATCTGTGCATCATTAATAATTATAACTGATAATAATAATTGTAGTTATTTATGAAATACCATTAATTTGTATTAATGTGCAAATGGTAAATTTAATATGGAGTATATGAAACAGTCATTATAATAAAAAGATGGTTGATCATTACAGACATATATACACAAATATTTAAAAGTAATGAACATAACAGTGGCAATATATTTTTTTTTCCTTTTAGAGTTGGGTGTTTGTGTATGTGTGCAATTAGAAAGGAGTGAACATAAAATAATTGAGTCAATTCTCAGTGAAGAATAGAATCTACCAGCACCAATGATAACACAAAATAAAAAAGCTGAAGAGAGTAAAGTGGGTGATCACCACTGGTGGTGATGTACCAAAAAGATCTGAGAGTGGGTCCCAAAATGAATTTGCAATTTTCTCTTAAATGGGAGTTGCCCAAAAAGAGTGAACATTCATCTTCTAGTAGATGACAAATCTATGAGAGTTTCCTCTTCATACTGATAAGGATTTTTAGACTTTCCAAATAGGTGAACAAATTAAGTTAATAATCACAATATACAATACCACCACCATAAGTTAGTAATTAATTATGGTCACAACTTCAAAGCTTTAAAAACTAAAATCTGGGGGTGCCTGGGTGGCTCAGTGGGTTAAGCCTCTGCCTTCGGCTCAGGTCGTGATCTCAGTGTCCAGGGATTGAGCCTTGCATTTGGCTCTCTGCTCAGCAGGGAGCCTGCTTACCCCTCTCTCTCTGCCTGCCTCTCTGCTTACTTGTGATCTTTCTTCTGTCAAATAAATAAATAAAATATTTTTTAAAAATTAAAAATTAAAAAATAAAAAATAAAAAATAAAATATGTATAGAATATGTGACTGAAATTTATTTGATATTAAAAACCCTAATTATAAATGATAAATAGCCCAACTCTGAACCATATTTAACTGTGGACCAAGACCTCTGTTGGGACAAATATTTTAATCCATTGGTATCCCAAAATCTACAACCTGGGCTAATTGGACACTTTACTCTTTCTTTGTTTTGATACTGGATAGATTACTGAAATTCTAAAATTATGATTACTGCAACCTTGGAAAGCAAAACTGTAGGAACAATGATAAATTTAGAAATTACAGAGAAAAAACATAAATTTTAAAATTTGTTTAACTGTAAGTGGAACAATCCCAATATTTTTGGTATGTTTAAATATAGTAAGGCACTTTATTTTAATAAATATGTTTAGAAAAATTTGATTAAGTATGTCTATAATTTTTTTAAATTCCATATAATTCAGTATGTTTTGTTTTGATTGATGATGCATACAGCAGAAAATAGTATATAGATTTTGATTATTTCATATACCAATGAATATTGTTAATATTGGAATACAACAATGATTGTTAACTGTTAAGTAGATTCCTAAGGTAGTTAAACTAAATGCACGCAGTTTGACTGTTTCTTCACACACAAAAACTCCTCAGACATTAAAGAATCTGAATAATTAAAAAAAAATCTTAATCACACAGAGGAAGACAATGGAGTTATTGTATGGATTTGCTGCTGAGACTAAATAAGAGAGAAAAAAAGGAAGAAGTCAATTGTAAGTCCAAGAAGTTAGGGACATAACATTGAAAGGCTTATTTCTTGGAGATATAAGCCCAAGAAATGTGGTAGTGAAAAATGGAGAATAAATGTGAATAAAGTGGTACAGGTAGGCAATCTTGTATATCAATCTATTTCTTCTTTCTTTTTTAAATTTTGGTTTTATTTTCGATAATTGGGTTAATTAAATATACTGAAGGTGATTTGGAGCTAAAATATTTGAAAAGATGATTTAGGTAATCATGTGCAGAGATCATCTGAATTGGGAACCATGGAGACAGAGACCAATTTGAAGGCTAATGCCATAATCACGAAATGTGGTGCAGAATGCCTGAGCTTGGGTGCTACAACAGGGCCCCTGAGGGAGAGGCCGATATGAACAGCACTATAGTAGAAGCCTTGGCAAACCTCTATGTGTGGGGAGGTTTTGTCTGCTCTATGTAAGGGCAGACAAAACCGCCCTTAGATTTGGAGCCTGGGAAATAGTTATCCAGAGGTCCATTCATTTCCAAAGCAGAAAGTCTTCTATTATTCCTCAGAAAGATTTATCTTTGCAGCTTGGCACTCACAATGGTACATATTTAAAGACACACAAACATATCACTGTCACTTCCATTGTGAGCCACCCTGGGAATTTCAGGTACCCCATAATAAAGTCAATAGGCCAGTAAAATAAATGTCTCCCTGTAATCTTCAACTCCACAAGGAGATGTTTATTATGTCAGAGAAAAACATTTTTCCTTTGAGTCTGTGAGCTTGTGTTGTGGACAGTCGTTTCCTAGGGTGCCTGAATGTGCTGAACTGTAGCTCTGAAAATGGTGACATTTTAACAAGAAACAGCTCAGCAATTGTTTGATGTAGAACAATGGTCCTACATGTAGAGCTCAGGTTTTAAAATATGGTGGCTTTGAGAACATCCTGAGGCCTATAATAGGAAATCAATTAGGGGATTAAATAAATTTTAAAAATTAGAAAAAATTATTATGTTAAGAGGAAAACATGAGATCTACCATCTCAAATTTTTAGGTGCACAGTACATTTTTGTTGATTCTAGGGACTATGCACAGCAGATATCTGGAGCTTATTCACCTTACTTGACTGAAACTGTATGTCCACTGGCTAATAACTTTTCATTTCCCCCTCCCTTTAGCCCCTGGAAACCACCATTATGCACTATGATTCTATGAATTTGTCTATTTTAAATATCTCATAGAAGTGGAATCATGCAGTATTTGTCTTTTTGTGACTGGCTTACATCACTTAGCATAATGTCAAGTTTGATCTATGTTGTTGCATATTGCAGAATTTCCTTCTTTTAGTAGCTCATTGTATGTGTATACCAACAGGCCAGAACCATAATGACATATATCATCTCATACCTGTTGGGATGGCTATTATTAAAAAATACATACATACAAATATTTGTGGGGGTGTGCAAAAACTGGAAACCTTGCACACTCTTAGTAGGAATACGATAGAATGTAGGTACAGCCCCTGTGGAAAACAGTATGGAGGTTCCTCAAAAAATGAAAAATACAACTACCCTATGATTTAGCAATACCATCTCTGAGGTAGAAAGAGAATTAAAATCAGGATCCTGGAGAGATAACTGTGTCTTCTGTCCATGGCAGTGCTCATTCATAATAGCCAAGATATGGAAGAAACTTAATTTCCACTGATAAATAAATTTATTTAAAGTAAAAAACAATTGGCCAGGGGAAAGGGTGGAGGGGTGCAGTAACTGGGAGATTGACATTAAGGAGGGCATATGATGTAATGAGTACTGTGTATTATATAAGACTTATGAATCATTGACCTCTACCTCTAAAAACTAATAACACATTATATATTAATTAATTGAACTTAAATTAAAAATAAAATTAAGAGAAGCAATTAATTCAATCTCATACTCCATCAAGCTCAAGCACAGGAAGGAAAAATTTGTTCTGTTTCATTCTTACTTTACATTTTCACTATAACTGTCTTTCAGCCAAATGGTATCATCCTTTCAAACAGAAGTAACAAACTCTTGGCTTTCAGGCTGGATCAAGATAACAAAACATCTTTTGTTTTGAATTCAAACTTAAAAATAAGAATAATAATATCAGAAAACAGTTACCAATATTTGAAAATCAGAGAATTTCAACTATAAATAAAAATATGTGGTTTAACTTAAGAAAATATTAAGATCTGGAAACTATTTGGATCCTTTCCTAGAAACAATCCCTGAACTTGAACAGTGGCCACCACTTCAAGATGCAACATAGACAGTGAGGAGTTCAGTCCTAGACTAAAATCCTGTCTATGATTTTTCAAATCATAAGACTGTTAAGCCTCAGGTAGGGAAACTGTCCTCCCAACACCAAATTTGGTTCACAAGCAATGCACTGCTATTTTTTAGTGAAAGTTGCAGTCAAGAACTCAGGCCTTCTCACTCCCAGGCTGCCATCTTTATATACATGTCTGTATTTCTAACCCAGACACCTCCCTGTGGAAGCTTCCTCTTGGAGTCTCAGCCCAGACACTTTTCCCCACCTTGATATTCTAGCTTCCCAATCTCTGCCCTTCATCTCCTCCCTACCTTATGCCCAGGGGTCCAAAAAGAGGCAAGAGCCTCTTGCTTCTTGTTCTTTGACAGTAAGATGACTCCCAGTATCTATGCAGCTTCACCTGACCCTCCCCCAATGCCAGTCCATGGTGAAAATGGAGTATTGAGGAGCCTGTACCTCTCTATTGGCTCTTGCTTGCACTGTTGAGTGACTGAAGGTTTGACTGTAACTCTGAGTTTGGCTTCTTGCTCTAATTGACTCTCTACACATTCAACAATGGATTTGAGGTGTGGTGCAGTCTTACACCACTTCCTGTGATCTTACACCAATTCTCGTGCACCCATTTATACCACACGCCTATTATAAGGCATTTGAATTTGAATTCCTGCATCCTGGCATAGTTCCATTTCCATTTCATCCAAAAATCCTTGACCACACAGCCCCTGACTATCTCTTCTAAAATTGCATAGAGTATTGCTAATGTATGTGGTCCATGCAAAAAGAAAATCATCACATGGAAGCCTGAAAGAGATGCACTATCGTATTGCAGAATTTCCTTCTTTAAGGGAAAGAACGCCCCTCTCCACACCTATCAGACTGCAGTCTGCACTATAACAAGATTCCCAATGGTTTCTATGTGCATTAAAATTTGAGAAGCACAGGTATATGACATCATTCTATACTACCTAGTTTTACCAGGTTTTGTGTTTTTCTATTTGTATTGATATGAGATATCTTATCAATTAGACTTCAAGCGCTTCAGTGGTAGAGATCACATCCTGGGATATTTCACTAGTATATTTAGGCTAGAGAAACTAGCAAACATTGATGTACACAGAAATTAAATCTAAATCTGTCATCTAAAATGAACTTGCTCAGTATTTGTCATCTGTCTTCCCAAAACCTGTACCACATATGTGAGAGATAAAGATACAAGATAGATAACTGAGCCCCAAATTCACCTCATTTCATCCAGACTTGTTCTCTTTCTGTATCTATTTGGTCATTTCCCTTACCTTGATACATTTTGGTCACTTGTGACTTTAACTATTGGGCTTGGTGTTTGTCTCATTTTGACCCAAAGCAGTTGCAAATATTCTGACCCCTCAAACTCCTGTCTACCTCAGGTAGTATGTCTTATTGTTCTTTTAGGATCGAAATCCTAACATAAGCTCTTTTGGGTTGGCATTTCAATCAGCCCAGATAGGTTTTTGTTTGTTTGTTTGTTTGTTTCTTAATCTGCTTTTAGACCTAAAAAGTTTTCATTTTTCCAAATAACAAAATAAGCACAAATTAAATATTACATTAATCTAATTTATTGTAATTGAACTATTCTAGAGGTCAGCAAACTATGGCTATGTACATAAAGTTTTATTGGATCACAGCCCCACTTATTGATTTACATATTGTCCACAACTGTTTTTGTATCACAATAGTAACATTGAGTAGTTATGACAGAGGCAATATGGTCCTCAAAGCCTAAAATAGTACCATCTGGTCCTTTAAGAAAAAGTTGCCAACTCTTGAACTAGTCAATGTTGTGGAGGAAAAATCAACAGTAAAATGATACTTTTGGCACTTGGCAGACAAATGACTGCTTGATTTATTTTTTCAGTTTTTAAAATGTCCTCTGTACTTAGCATCACTGAGTGACACTGAAATCTAAAGACAGAAAAATGACATTTTAAAAGAAGCAAAGGTCACCTCATGTTTCTTTAACCATGATAGACAACCTATCACTCATGTGACTACTGAATGTGTTTGGAGCTCTGAGTTCTCAGTTATATTCCATGTGTCAAACTTAAATATTTTTTTCATGTATAAGTCCATTTATTTTAGATATCTTCAGAAAAAGATGTAGAATATTTATGTTATTTATTCACTCACGAGTTTATTCAACTAGGATGTGCCAGGACTATCATATAATCCATAATACTCTGCAAGATACTCTAGGAAACTAAATCAAAACTATAAATGTGAGATTTCAGTCTTAAATATGTTTACATCCACATAGAATTATGTGAGCAACTGGGTCTCCAGTTGGAATCTACACTGACCACCATATTTGATTAGGTTATCCTGGCTGATGAATGTCTGCTTTCTGTGTCCTTACTCAATTAAAGGTTATGAGCTTGGTAGAAAATAGTGATTACAGATAGCCTAGGCTTCAGTCAATCATAACAAAGAGTTGAACTCTGTTGCTAGAAACTCAACATAGCTCCATGGAACAGTACGTGACATGCAGATTTGGCACCTCATTTCCAAAGACACCTCTCCCTACCCTCAACAAACATGGTGATCAGTATTCACACTCTTATGCAGTTTTCTTCTCTGTAATTATGAACTGTGTATAGTACTCATATTCTGACCGGTGGAATAATGCAGAAATTACATTGCATGACTTCAGACTAAAGTCAGAAATAGTTCTTTAGTCTCCTCCTGGGTCTGCAGAGAATTCATTCCAGAGGAAAATAAATTCCATGTAAGAAATTCCACCCTTGTGAGACTATCATTCTATGATGGAGAGACTCTAGAGGATGAGACGTCATATGGAGAGAGAAAGAATATGGAGCACTAAGCACCAAACATGTGAACAAAGATTCTCTTCAGGCAATGGATCCCCCAGACCTTGCTGCCCCAGCTGATGCTATGTGGACCAGAGATGAACCACCCAGCAGAATATTTCCTAAATTTTGGGACCATACAAGAGTGAACAAAAATAAAATAGCAATTTTTAAATAATAAATTAAAAGGTAGGTAGTGACACACCAATATAAATCAGAAATGGGGGATGTAAAGATACAGGTTTTAGGTTGCTGTGGTAAGGAAAGTATGAATTAGAAGTAAGCTATGAGGTGGGCCCTTAGGAATGTTCAGTATTGTGATGAGTAAAAATCCAATTGATATTAAATGATGAAGAAGGTATGGAAGAGCGAGAATTAGTAGGAGGCAGGGGAAAATCAGATAAGTGGGAGATCCTGGCTCCAGGCGACTTAAATCTTTTAGAAAAGATAGATCATCTAATTAAATAAATAGTTACTGACATAATAATGATTATGTCAATATTTGGCCAGAATGGAGTGAAGCTCAGAGGCGAAAGGTGTTGTATTAAGTGCAAGGGATGTTAAGACTGATTTCTTTAAGGGGATGCCCTTTGAGCTGAACCAATGAGAGAACAGTTTTAGGACAAATGAATAATAAAAGCTCATTAAGAGAATAGAGAACCTGCCTGGCTGGAAAGCTTCTTCAGTGCTGGGAGTACCAGGGTAAACAAAGTTCAAAAAGGCAGGAGCATCAGAGGTAAATAGAAGTTTCCTGAGGCAGGGCTGGGAGTCATGAGTATCCTGACTCCTCTGAGCCCTTTCAGACATGTTCAATTCTGCTGTCTGTTCACTGAGGGAAACACCTAGAATTCTTTAAACCAGACTTGAACTTTAAAATGAGCATTTTCTCTAAAATCCACCCTAAGCACAAAAATATGTGAAAAATTTTCTAATCATTTCTTATTAGGCAACACTGATGTGTCGATGTAAAAGAAAGAGCTAGAAGGCAAAGTCTGGGACCTGTAGGGTAATTCCTTGAGAGCTCAGAATTAAATGTGTGGGGAAAATTGAACTTTATATGTACTACTGTGGTTCACAAGAGGAGAGGTGAAAAATATTGGAGATAAATTGCCTATAACAGAAACCCTGAAGTTCTTTTAGGGCTACTCTAGATCAAAATAGTGATGAAAAAAGATTGCTCCATTTTTCTGAAGAGATGTTTAAAGGTACCATGAGTAGAGAGAAGCCAAACAAGCTTGTTTTTCAGATATCAAATCCATAAAGTAAAGAGAGCTAACAATACAGCAAATCTTTCTATTGTAATTGTAACACTACTAGCAGCATATAATAACAGTCTGTTTTGGATAAAATAGAGCTTCCAGTTAGAAAGATGACCAACTGACTTGATGGTCAATCTCCATCCAATTTTGTTCTTCTTGAACTTCAATTTGTTCTCTATATGAGAGCCAGAGGGATGTTTGAAATGGAAATGATATGGTTTCACTGCTCATAAAACACTTTTATGAAAACTGACAAATAAGTAAAGTGGCATACAAAGCCCTACATGATCTGCCTTCTATCTACTACTTGATATTCTTTTTGCCCTGACAGCTCTCTCTCTCTCTTTCCCTCTTTCTCTCTCGCTCTCTCTCTCTCTCACACACACACACACACACACACATACACACACACCGTATATTCATAAACACTTGAGTTCCGCTGGTCTTTTCAAAATATCATCAGGCCACAGGGGATCTACATAAGATGATAACTTCCAGAGAGAATTCCTTCCACCACTCTCATTTGGAAACTAATTCTGAACATGTTATTTCAATCTTTGCTCCTGCTGAAAGACTTCCTTTGTGTTCCGGACATTACAGCAGATCTCTATTAGATGATCTCATGATATCATACCTTCTTCTTTATAGAATCCATTACTGCTGTTATTTTCCATTTAGACCTGCAATTATCTAAATAATGTCTTGGAGATTACTAGATTGTAATCTCCATGAGGACAGAATCTTTGGTAATTTTTTTCTGACACTAGAAACAAAATTGTTGAAAGAATGGAATGACTGAATTAAATGGCTCCAGTACCAAATATAAACAGGAAGAAAACAGTTGGGTTAACTATTTAACCTTGCTGGTGACTTTATATTTGTTGATTCTGAGTCACAGACTCTAACTTTATTTATTTAATTCTAAATGCTGTGGTAGAAATCATAAACCCTTTGTTCTACTTGATAAAGGAAATTGAAGTAGGGCAGGGGAAAGCCTTCTTTGCAAAGTTCAACATCAAAAGGAGTCAAGTAGATGTAGAAATAGAATTCCTACTTTCTAAACCCCAAGTTCTTCTTTTCAGTGCATTTTATTGATCTTAGCTACAATTTTCTTACATTCTCTTCATTCTCTCCAATATTAAAAACAAACAAAAACATAAAATATTTCTCTTAGAATTTCTAAAATGTAGTCTTTATTCATTAAAACAAAATGGTACACAAACCAAAGTGAGTATCTATGAAAGGCCCAAACAATATGGACTTTGAATCATATAAGGCTGGGAGTAACTTTGAGCTCTATCCTTTATTGGTTCTTTGATGTTACATAAATTAATTAACTTATGTAAACTTGAGTTTTCTTCAATTATAAAAGAGTTTCAATACACTGTATAGATTGTGAGGGCAATTAAGTGTTTATAAAATGCCAATTGCAGTTGATGATACCTAGTCAGTTCTTAATATTAGTTCCACCACTACTGTTTAATGTTATGTCTACCATTTAGCTTTCCTGGACCCTATGGTCAGAGATTCACATGAAACTGAGCCAGATATGTCATAAATATGAATTTCAGCAGTGAGATTTACACCTGACATTGACAGAAGGATAAATAATGTGTTTCTTTGAATAACATTGAGTCAACAGGCTTTTATTTGTAAATGAAAGAATCAGTCTGATACTATATATTTTTAATTAAAAATTTTTTTACTTTTGATAAAAATTTGGTCTTTTTTCAGTATTTGTGCAATTGTGAATCATATTTCTGGATTAAATTATTACATTATCTAAGTACTCAAGGAAGGAACAGAAATTCATCCAGTGAACCAGAGCTAAAGACATTTACACTTGTCTAAATCTAAATTCTTTTGAAAACATGTGGAAGAAGTACAGGCAGCTATTATTTTAAAAGGGTGTGACTCAGTATTTGTCAATCTGTATGTAATATGTTTATAATACAAGGTTTATTGCGTATAACATCAGAACATTTCTGGGTCATCAGCCTATGTTGATTTATCACTACTTTAGAACTATCAGAAGAGTTTGGATTCACATAAATTCATGGTTACTTCATTCTGGTAGAAAAAAAATGGATTTATTTTTTTCTCAAGCACTTAGTTTTGAAAAGAAATTACAAAATTTGCTTTCAGATGTATTTTAACTTTTGCAAATCCAGTCAATATTGAGATATTAAATACTATAACTTATTTTCTTTTTGTCATAAACATTTTTGAGAGCTGCTGGACAGCAAAATCAGATTGCTAGTTTGCCTTAAAAGTTAGGAGAACAAGATTTTCATATACTGAAATCACAGTAATAAACAAAAAGATTATTTGGTTGCTGAGCCTTCTTTTATTCTCGGCTACCCCTTGAAAAGTGACTCTGTCACTGATTGGTTTCCCTTTTTTTTTTAGTAGCCCAATGTAGGGTTTAAGGGTCTCCAAGAACCAGTGAAAATGTGAAACCAGAGAGACTGGGAGCAAGGAAAACAAAGGAGCCTGAAAATTGGTTGAAAAAATAACAAATATTTATTGAGGTTCTATTTTCATTTATTACATAGTCAAGAATACAGTTTAGAGAGCCAAGATCCTAATAATTTATTTTTCCTGCAATGATATGGATTAAAATTGCAAATGAATGGCAAATTCAAAGGAAATATAAAAGAGGCTTTATAGTCATTACATTCATAATTTAAGAAATCCAGAATTGTTATGATCAGTTATTATCATAAATGTAAATTGATTAAATTAATGGATATATTGTAAAAAATACTGGTATTCAAGCATATATTATCAAAGTGAATAATAAAAGAATAAGAATAAATATATGTGGTTAGAAACTGTTCTACTTTGGAAAAGCTACCAAAACGCCATGACATGTCAACATTCGGTATATTCACAGGAACTGAAGAAGGAAGATAAATGACAGTCAAATGGTTGAACAAAGGTTTAGCAGCCATAAGATCCACAAGAACCAAAAGGGTTGCAAGATTTTTCTCTTAATAAGAAATGGGAAATATAAAACTAAAAGCAACATTTAGACCAGAAATTGCATTTGTGTCTTCTATTTACTGGAGGTAAATTGAGGGAACGGTTAATGTATTAGTGACCACTGGGATGTGTGTGTCATGAATAACAGAATCTTAGATGTTTGTGATCTGTTAGATAGCCCAAGAACCCTAGAAATATGTCAGATACAAAGATGATGTTAAGTACAAATTCATTCAACATATGGATGCTTATATATTTGAAATCTTAAAACTAAAAGATCCAAGTTGCAGATCCTGGGGGCGCAGGATCTTTTGCTTGTACCCAAAGCCAAGGCAGTGGCGGCTGTCTGGGAGCTCCTGACCGCCAGAGAGGTTCCAAGCAGCGATGGCCACAGTCGCCAAACTATGGAAAGAACCAAGATGCCCTTCAACGGATGAATGGATAAGGAAGATGTGGTCCATATACACTATGGAGTATTATGCCTCCATCAGAAAGGATGAATACCCAACTTTTGTAGCAATATGGACGGGACTGGAAGAGATTATGCTGAGTGAAATAAGTCAAGAAGAGAGAGTCAATTATCATATGGTGTCACTTATTTGTGGAGCATAACAAATAGCATGGAGGACAAGGGGCGTTAGAGAGGAGAAGGGAATTTGGGTAAATTGGAAGGGGAGGTGAACCACGAGAGACTATGGACTCTGAAAAACAATCTGAGGGGTTTGAAGTGGCGGGGGGGTGGGAGGTTGGAGTACCAGGTGGTGGGTATTATACAGGGCATGGATTGCATGGAGACTGGGTGTGGTGAAAAAATAATGAATAATGTTTTTCTGAAAATAAATAAATTGGAAAAAAAAGATATGATCAGTATTATATAGTCATGGGTAGATAATCTTTGTTAAATATTTGAAGAAAAAGATGATTTCAACCTTACATATTCTTCAAAAAAAAAAAAATCCCCTCATTTTGTAAGGTAGAGTAACCTTGATATGCAAATCAGAAAAGGACAGCATGAGAAGTATAAACGTATAAAATTACAGTACAAGATTACTCATATACAGACATCCTATCGTAAACAGTATATAATTATAATGAAAGAGTGATTAGAGACTTAGGGAAAGTTCTTAGGCCACAACAACCCAACTCAGATACAAGAAACTCTTAAGAAATAGCAGGACTCACATAAGTTAGGATAGTTCTCCAGGGACAATCCAAAACACAAACAAATGAGGATGATTTTGTAGGCATATGACAGTTGGGAATACTGGAGCCAGTACTAGATAGTAGGTGTCTGAAAGTCAGGGCAGAGGAACCAGGACTAGAAGGGAATGGCCAAAGTCAAATTCACAGATAGTGGGTGAATGTTATAAGGAATTGACCTGGATAGCAAGCAACAGGGAATTATTTTGTTCTGTGGGTAGATTTTCAAGACGCAAATTATGGATACTTATCCTTGGTATAATAACCCATAAAGGAAAATAAGTTTGAGACTCCCAAATTTACACATGGGAAATTGAAGTCACAGAGGATGGATTTCTTTACCAACAGGCACTAGACTTTTTTGCAGAAATTTGTATAGATACAAGCACGAGGGACTCTCATAGATTAAAATCAAACTCGAGGGCACCTGGCTGGCTCAGATGGTTGGACGACTGCCTTTGGCTCAGGTCATAATCTCGAAGTCCCGGGATTGAGTCCTGCATTGGGCTCCCAGCTCCATGGGGAGTCTGCTTCTCCCTCTGACCTTCTCAGCTCTCATTCTCTCTCTCACTTTCTCTCTCTCTCAAATGAATAAATAAAATCTTTAAAAAAATGAAATAAATGAAATCAAACTCAATCCTACAAATAGTTTGGTATGACCTTGTTAAATGAACATACATATACCCCACAGTGTAATACCTTGTGTATGCATATGTCACTACTTTGTACCGTTAGAGAAAATAATCATACATAAAAAGACATGTTTAGGCATGTCCATAGCAGCATTATGTGATTTTTCTAAAAGTTAGAAGGTGTCCAAAGTGCCATTAAAAGTAGAATAAAAAGGACACCTGGGTGGCTCAGTGGGTTAAAGCCTCTGCCTTTGGCTCAGGTCATGGTCCCAGGGTCCTGGGATCGAGCCCCACATTGGGCTCTCTGCTCAGCAGGGAACCTGCTTCTTCCTTTCTCTGCCTGCCTCTCTGCCTACTTGTGATCTTTCTCTGTCAAATAAATAAATAAAATCTTTTAAAAAAAAAGTAGAATAAAGAAATACTTTATGATTTCTATATAGTACCATTCATCAATCAGAAAGAATTAACTAAACTGTATATTCCAATATAGATAAATCACAGGAACATAATGTTGAGTGAGATAAGAAATCAAGCTACAGAGTAATATATATATATGTAATATGATTCCATTCAAATCAGATATACCTAAATAGCAGCACAGGGGACAATTGACACAGAGTCTAAGATGGTGTTACAGAGCAAGCATGGAGATTTGATATATTTTTTTAAAGGTTTTTAAAATTTATTTGTCAGAAAGAGAGAGAGCAAAAGCAAGGAGAACTGCAGGCAGAACAGGCAGAGCAGGCAGAGGGAGAAGCAGGCTTCCCACTGAGCAAGAATCCTGATGTGGAACTTGATCCCAGGATGCTGGGATCAAGACCTGAGCCAAAGGCAGAGGCTCAACTGACTGAGCTACCCAGGCATCCCAAGCAGGGAGACATAAAAGTTACATGTACACAAGAGACTTCAGAAATTTAGGTAAAGTTCTTGTTCTTGAAGGTGGTAAGCACATGAATGTTAACTTACTATTTTTTTCTTTATAATTCACATACATGTCCTGTGTGTCTTTGTCTGTGTGTCTTCTTTAGCATGTATGTACACTGTATTTTATTACTTAACAATAACTTAATGAAGAACACTTTTGGGCCAGACGGTGACAGCACTCCTATATTGGATAATACATTTAAACAAGTGGTCATAAGCTCTTATTACCCAGGGCAAAAGAGGTAAGGGGAGGGGAGAAATTAGACTATGTACACATACATGCATGTCCCATGTGGCTGACAGGACATTTGAATTGGAGAGTAACAGCCTTTCTGAATGGAAATGTCTCCGAGGTCTAGCTGAATCAGGTCATGCGAAATATGGGTCAGGCATTATTCCATTTTTCAGCACCTCAGAAATGAAGCCAGAAATCTGAATTTTTATATAAAATCTTTGATTTATTAAAGGTTTACGTGTTTACAAAGAATATTTGAGTAACCTCTTGCAAGGATTGTCTTGAAGGTTGAAGATATGCTACCTGTTACTTGATCTTTATCCTGCGTGGGGTAACCTAGGAGAATCTGAAGAATCTAAACTCTGGTGGGGTCAAATACTGAGATCATGAGAACACTTAACAATAAGGCAGAAGCCGGGCTTCAAAATACATATTCTGAACACACACACACACACGATGTATCAGAAAGGGATGGGCCCAATATGATCACATGAACCTAGCTAGGTAAGGCATGGTGAGAAAATGAATGACTTAGGATGTGGAAAGACATTGAAGACAATATGAGAATATTTGTGGGACTGCAGTTTAGCAGCCCAGACACATTGTGTTCCCAAGAGAAGGGCTTTTCAAGACTTTCTGACTGGCAGTGCTATGAATGGGCTCCAGAAACATGAAAGAAGTCTTTAAAGTAAAGAGGGAGACATTGAATTCTGTGTTCAAAATCCCGCATTTGGCTTATCTATTGACATTTCATTTGAAAGAAATGAGGTGAAAGGAAAATTGAGGAAAATCTGTCAAATTAGAATGCCAACTCTGTGGAGAGTGGGGACTCTGGAGCAGGTATTGCTCCGTCAGAGTTACTTTTCATTTTCCCTGATGGCAGGACCTTCAAACACCTCTTTGATCTGTCACTGGAGGCTACTGCCCTAGAAAGGGCGTGACTGTGGCTGATGTACTTACCCTGAAGCAGGTAACAGTGGGAGCTGGCCTGTCAATCTCACTGGATACAGCCTAGCAACAAGTCTTCCTCAAATTGGGATAGGATGGGATAGGATTCCATGTCTCTGGTACCAGATAAAGCTTGATTTTCTTGCTTGATGGTGAACTCATTAAGGAATGTTACTAGGTCTTAATTAAATTTACAATTATAGTAATAATAGCTGACTTTGTTAGTGCCAACTGCACATCCAAACATTGCACTAAAACATTCCATACTTTACATACTAAAACTTCACTCCGGCAAAGAACTGAATCTTTTGACACAGACAAAGAAACAAATGGGTCACACAGCTAGAAAGTGGCAGAGCTGTGCTTCACATTGAGACACCTGAGCTTAAAGACGTTTCTTGCCCACATTGCTCTGCTTCTTCCTTCATGCCTGGTTGGCACGTATTGAGAAAACAAAGACTTCAGCTTAATGTAATTGATGATGCCTCATTCATACATCCCCTGGGTGTTTATGCATGGCTGCTTGAGAAGCTCATGTGTACACCATAACTGACTTTCCTATAGCCAAAATTCTGTAGTTTCTATTTTATCAAACTCTTGCGAAGATAAATTTAGGACTAAAACACTCCACAGAACCTGGACTGATGTTTTTCAAAATGGAACTCATCAAGGGACTGTCTCAAGTGATACTCTTGAGGAAATGAAGATAGAACTTCGTTAGATATAGTCAGGAACTGATAAATATCCACAATTATAAAGAGATGGGCAGAAATTCTAACTTATGGGGCCTCAACTATCCAAATTTCAGCTACCAGAATTAAATGGACATACTAATGTGATTACCTGTTTCAAGGTGTTACTGTGCAAATGAAACAAATCAGTACTTACAAACCACTTATGAATACTTGCAAACAGTGCCTGCAGGTATGTTCAGTACATTACATTTTACATCTAACATCATTTTATAAATATAGTACTACCGGGGCGCCTGGGTGGCTCAGTGGGTTAAGCCGCTGCCTTCGGCTCAGGTCATGATCGCAGGGTCCTGGGATCGAGCCCCACATCGGGCTCTCTGCTCAGCCGGGAGCCTGCTTCCTTCTCTCTCTCTCTCTGCCTGCCTCTCTTCCTGCTTGTGATCTCTCTCTGTCAAATAAATAAATAAAATCTTAAAATAAATAAATAAATAAATAAATAAATAAATATAGTACTACCTTTCTTCAGGATTTCTATGTGTCAAACACCAAACTTTATGTATATCATCTTATTCATACTCATGACAAAAATATGAACTTAGCATTGTTTCTATGATATTTTCCATAAGAATACTGATGTGTGAAGTCAATAAAGTTACCAGGTAAATTAGATTGTCTAGTTATTAGAGCTACTATGGCTATATAACATTTTCCCCCAAAACATAATAACAAAACCTTTATTATGTTCGTGGATTAACTTTCTGTGGGCCAAAATCTGCACAAAATGTAGTGAAGGTGATCTTTCTGTGATCCAGTGTCTGGATCTTCAACTAAAATCATCTGAAGGCTCACTCAGATGTCTGGCAGTTGATGCTAACTATTGGTTAAAGCTTCAGTTTGTCTTCACATGGGCTGTTGCAGATTTCTCACATCATAGTGACTGGTTTCAAGGACAAGAATACTGAGGGAGAGTAAGGTAGAATCTGTACTCCCCTTATGAACTAACCCCCATCACATGGTGTTTCGTCGCTCATGTTCTATTCAGCAGAGCTGTTACAAAGTCCCACCGTGGTTCAAGGGCAGAGGAGATGGACTTACCTCTTGGTGGAGAGTGGTAAGTTTCTGGAAGAATATATGAGACCAGAAAGAGTGTTTTAAACATTTTTACTTTAAATCTTATTGAGATGATTTCAGATTCTCATGTATTTCTAAGAAATAATACAAACAGAAACCAGGTTTTCTTTATCCAGTTTCTTCCAATAGGATTATCTTCAAAATAATAATCTAATATCACAACCTTGATGGTGACATTGACATAATATAACTATCTATTCATATTTCCCCAATTTTTGGAAAATACACTATATTACACAAGTAGATGGTAAAGCTGGGCCAAACCCATGTCTGTCTGGCCCAAGCATTTTGCTCTGTACCACTGTGGGATAAATGATCTGACCACAGCATTTTTTCAAAGTCTAAAAACAGAAAAAAGTCTGGCAAGCTCAAATCCATCATTGCCTAGATTGAATACTTTATTTTCGTAGTTCTAATAATAATGTGTCCAAAAACTCCAACCATCCCTTACTCCCCAGACCATTGCTGACCATAGTTATGGCTAATTAACAAATTTGCCTGATAAAGACAGTAAAATAGAGAAAAATAAAACAACTGTAAAAAAAACAAGATTATTTGTCATATTCTTATCACGAGCCCAGCTCTGAATAAACAGTGTTACTGTGGAGTCCAGTCTTTGCAGGAATTACTGAGGCGCCTGGGTGGTTCAGTTGGTAAGCTTCTGCCTTCAGCTCAGGTCATGATTCCAAGGATCAAACCCCACACTGGTCTCCCTGCTCAGCAGGAAGCCTGCTTCTCCCTCTCCCCCTCCCCCTGCTTATATTCCCTCTCTTACCATCTCTTTCTCTGTCAAATAAATAAATAAAATATTTAAAAAAGGAATTCTTAATAATAGACACTAATATTCATTCTCATTGTACAAGTAAGTATATCAATATATGGAAAGCTTAGATAGAGGCATAGAGTTTAAATGCTGCTAGGCCATACTCTGTGTTAGAGATGAGATCAGTTTAAAAGCAGAGTCCTTCATCCAAACACTTTGTATCTTTCTCCCCTTCTGGAAATGATCTGACCAAGTAATAAAATAAAGAAAAATTGACTTAAAAAGATCCTACTTTCTAATTTCCTTCTTAATAACCATTTGTTCCATCTTGAGTCACCAGAAGTCAGAGTTACAAGTTGACTTTCATAGCTCATCTTAGAAACTAGTGACCTTAGTATATTAGGTGACTTTTCACAGCATTCTGCAGCCATGAAAGCCTGAATCAATTCTTGAAGGTATTTGAAATTGGAGTTAAATCTCCAGATGCATGGGTTGAACAATGCAAACTACCCTCAGAGAACCAACATAATCAGCACCAAACTTCACTAGTTAATTGGAACAATTGCACATCACCTCTGAACATATTTAAGGAATTATAAAGAGATGTATTTTGTTGACAATATGTTCAATTAAAGGAGCCTTAAATAAAGTGACTCTGAAAATCATTATGGCATTCTAGCAGGCTATAATTCCTTCAAGTACAAAAAAATTCTACCCTAGTAGCTAACTTTACCTTACAAAAACTTGGTGTTTAGCTTCATATTACAGAGAATAAAATTAAAGTTAATTAACAAACATTTATTGAGAATCTGAAGACTTTTACTACAAATGAAAGTCTCATCAAATATATGGTTCAGGTTAACTTACATAAATAAAACCAGTATATATAAATACAAAATGCATAATAAGTATGATTGTAATTCCTTCAACATGTTAGTTAACATGATATGATAGTGGCAGAGGAGGACTGATAATCAGAAAATATATTTCTTTTTTTTTTTTTTTAAGACCTTACTCATTTATTTGAGAGAAAGAGAGAGAACATGATGGGAGTATGTGGAAGAGGTAGGAGAGTAGACTCCTCAGTATTGGGCAGAGAGCCCAATACTGGCTCCATCTCAGGACCCTCAGGTCATGACCTGAGCTGAAGACAGATGCTTAAGCAACTGAGCTTTCCAGGAGCCCCAGAAAATACATTTCTTTGAGGTTCTTTCCACCCCTTATCTGTTGACATGCTTTTAGGCATTACCTCTATTTTGTTTTTTCTCATTTATACCTACACCTCCCTGTAAGTCAAATCAAATCAAACGATGCTAGCATATCTATTGCTGGCTCTGATGGAACAGCAGGAGTACCGGACATACAAACTCTTAGCCAAGATGGAAATGGGGTGGTTTCTCCACCTGTCAGTGAGGCAGTGAGCCAGGCATCATGTCATCAATCACTCTACCTCCACATGTCTCATCCACTCATCCATGACATGTGAATGGTGCTCTGCCTTCCCATATTCTAAACAACCTCTGCAACCCTGCTGATAGAGCTTTGGAAACACCAGTTCCACTTTATAAGATATCATTTATATATTTAAGAACACAATAGGGATGCCTGGGTATCTCATCTGGTTGAGTGTCTGCCTTCCGCTCAAGGCGTGATCCCAGAGTCCGAAGATTTAGTCCCACATTGGGCTCCCTGCTCAGTGTGGAGCCTGCTTCTCTCTTTATCTCTGCTCTTCCCCCTGTTCATGCTCTTTCTCACAAATAATAAATAAATAATAAAATCTTGGGAGAAAAAAAAAAGAACACAATAGATTTCTTTAAGTGAAGCAGACTTCATTTTTGTGAAAATTATATCTGTGGTTTTAATGTTGCATGTGGTTCAAGTTCACAAGTAAAAGTTTTCACTGTGACATAATAGTATTATTCTTTAATTACTATTGGTAAGATAGTGACTCAGAAGTTGGTATCTCTAAATCATAACTCTACTCTGATCTCCTTTTAAGAACATGAATCTAAGTCCTATATGTAGCCTACCTTTGTGGCACCAGTAGGTGCCTGATAAAACAATAGATAATTGATTAGCCATAATTAATTTTGTGACATCGGACTAGTCCATCAGCTCTTTAACCTGGATTGCTTCAGCTGAAGTATAAGAAAATTAGACTGGTTTGTTCCTATGCGTTCTTCCATTTTTGACATCTAGCAATTCTATTTCCAAATAACCAAATATTTAACAAATTTTATATCACATATAGATATGATACAGAGCATTTCTTCAATACTATCAGATTTATTCGATAAGTTACTGTGGTTGGAGTAGCTAAGTCCTAAAATAATATGAGGTAATCAACTCTAAGCATTTTAATAATCCTCAGTTAAATAATAACATGGGGCATAAACTATTGTCAGAGGCATTCTCTGAGAATCTTCTACTCAGCTAAGAACTTCATGACTCTTTGGGGCTTGACGGTAATGTTTTCTACCACATTGAGGATAAAAATTGCTAACCTCACATGTTGAGTTATTAGATCTTTGTTGAGAAAACATGCCTCATATTAGAAATGAAAATAGATGTGCTGCAACTTCACCCTCTTAGGAGCTTTATAAATGGATTTGAAAATGACTTGTCATATTTAATAGGTTCTGTTCATTTATGAGAAAGAAAAAGTTCAGTTGCCCATAGACCTTTCTACTTTACTACCACTCAATGGTCTATGGTCAGTTTCCTTCAGCCTAATTCATTCATTCTGTTATCATGGAAATAGATAAAAGAGTATTAAAAAATGCATCACTTAAATGCTTCTTTGAGGCACATTTTAATCATTTTATTTTCTTATTTATTACACATATCCACTCCTGCAAGCAGTTGGAAAGTACTATACTAATTCTTAAGGAGATCTCAAAAGAATAACAATCCAGTAGAAGAAGGAACATACACAAAAACAAATCAAAGGCAGTATATATTTAAACATCACATGAGGGCCACTTCCAATGACTCTTTTAGAGCAGTTTTTGTCAAAAGGGGGCAACCTATAAAGAAGAGTCCCTAGGACAGAGTTTTAGAATAGTGGAGAAGATAAGATGTTCTCAAGATATACTGCCCCCTTCCTAAGCTTAATTGCAAATGATCATTTTATGTTGAGAATTTCTAACAATACTATAAGCACGCAATCCTCTTACATTTTTGTGCCATCTATAATATATAAAGCTAACCAGATTATGCATATTGTTTCAATTAGTTATCACAAAATTATTTGAGTTTGGGAAACACTGTTAGATTAGGACCTTTCACTTCATCAGTCGTGAGGTCCAGACCTAGCTGGGCAATCCTGCTTAAAAAATGATCATACTATTTGCAGACCACATGTGGGGTGACAAGGACAGAGTCACAGGGACCTGGTTTCAGAGCTGACTCAGCCACCACTGATGAGCAGGTATATGTGGCAGTTAAGTGCAGTGACTCTTGGATTTTGACATGCTTGGAGATCATATGGCCAGCTAATTGCATATTCTTTCTCTGGGCACCAACTCCCAGTGATGTTGCTTGCATAGTAGTTTGGATTGGGCTTATGAGTACATTTCTGTCAGGTTCATGGATGATTCTGAGTTGCTGATTCAAGAACCCCACATTGGGTAATCCTGGTTCAGTGCGAACTGTGAGGTCAGTCTAGCAAGGTTTGAATCCCAGCTCCAGCATTAACCAGCTGTGTGATCTTTGGTGTTTCATTGTAAAATGGAATTCATGATAGTAACTACCTCATAGGTTGTTACTAGAGATCAGTGGGCCAATACAGGTAAAGTGCTTACAAATGTGCCTGCTATACCCACTATAAGTGAAATTATTACCACCACAACCAGATGTCTTTTACAACAAAGCTAAGTCAGCAACGAATGTCCTGAACCTAGGCAGACAGGCAGACAAGCGACTGAAAGATGGAAAGACACAAGGTCATCTTTAAAGTAAGCCATCTTTAAAGACTTCCGGTGTCCACTAAAAACAGAAAGCTGAGGGCATGGATGCAAAAGAATGATTTTAAAAAAAAGGTATTTTTATGTATCCTGCATGCCAGCAATTCAACCTCAAACAGGTATTTCCTGAAGGCAGGGTTGCATTTCCCTCATTTTCAAACTCCAACTCTCCATACAAGGCGTGGCATAGAAGTAATATTAATTTATTAAGTACATTAGCCAACAAGCCGTAAGTTTAGAAAGTCACTTTACCGCTCCACTTGCACTTCCATTATAAAGGGAAAATTCTTGTTTAAAAAGCATGTGCATTCACATGCATGCTTGTACATACATGAACACACATCTTCATGAACACACATCTCCATGGGGTGTTGCTTTCTGTACTTTATAGACAAAATTCGAGAGGCACAGAAGTTAAATAGCTTGCCCTTCAACAGGTAAAAGGCAGAGCCAAAACTGAATTCTCATTCTCACTCTGTTCTGCCAGATGCAGCCTGAATATGACAGTGGAAGTAATTATATACTAATTTTTTTTCTGTAATCATGGCGTTTGTCCTAGAAGATAATACAATTTATATTGCATGCTTCACTGTATTTATTTTAAAGATTTATTTATTTATTTATTTGAGAGAGAGAGAAAGAGAGAGAGATCACTAGTGGGAGGGGAGGGGCCCAGGGGGAGAGAGAGAATCTTAAGCAGACTCTGCTCTGAGTGGTGACCGCAATGGGGGACTAGAGGTGGTGTTCGATCTCATGACCCTGAGATCACAACCTTGAGATCACAACTCGAGGCAAGACCAAGAGTTAGACTCTTAACTGACTATGCCACACAAGTGCCCCTGCATTGGTATCTTTTTTAAAGAATTCCTGAAATTGTGTCCTCTTTATTTCTGATGTCTGACAGAGCCATAACCTGTGAAGAATCCTGCTGCAAAAACTGTTTTAACAGCTTAGCCCTATAATGCATCCATAAATATTAAATATTTAAATAATTATTAATTAAAATTTGTTGAATGAGTAGAGCATGTTTAAAGGCTGGCAATTAATCTATATGTTATTGGCCATTTTAAGAAAATAGAACCTGACTCTTTTCCGGAGGCTCTAGATTTGTCTGTTGAATAGAGGAATGGCCTAAATAAATGAGAGTCTTCTATGAGTTACTTTATGCTAGCTTTCTCTGGGATTCTGCTAACTATTTAGCCTATAACACATACAGATATAGATAGATATAGAAATTCGTGGTCAAATAACTTCCTTTTTCTCACCACATATTTCACATTTGGTGGTTTTGAGATTAATGTATGTTCATATTTTTTTGTTGTTTTTATTGAGTATTTATCATATTGTATGTAAGGTATACATCTGTCCTCTTTCCAGATAATAAACCAAATATATTTCTCAGGAAGTATATTGGTTAAGAGAGTCTACACTGCAAGTGATTGAGCATCTAAGTCCTATGAGTCCTATGACATAATTTAAATGACAATCACTGCATCCACTCTTACCCGCAACTTTGTGTGTGCAACACATCAAAACTGTGGTTTATCTGCATTGCTTCCACTCCTTGCCCACTTTGGAAGACATTGCCTTTCCTTTGAAGATGACAAAACTGAGATGCAGAGAATTTAAATAAGGTGACATTTAATGCCCAGTATTGGACTGAACAAATGATATCTAACTTCTAAGTCTCTGATCTTTTCAGTATGTCAAATCATAACTCATTTAAGGCCCATAAAGGTCATTTTATTCTTTCAAAGCCAGTGAGTTATTTAACACCAGAACTTCAATTAGAAGGCTACATTTCAGTTACTGACTGAAACTGAGAACAATTTATTTCGAAGAATGGGATGTAGAATTCTCATAATCCTCTTTCTAGTTCATTCCAAAAAGTATTTTAGACCCAAATGTTTCCTTTCTTGCAGAATGTATAACACTTCCGATCTAAGGGCTGCTTTTGACTGTGGTCTCTTGGGGTTTGTTTGCCTCAATCACAGCTCATTTGTTACCTGAATCATTCATCTGTAACCCTCTCCTCTTATTTTGTCATAAAGAAAGGCTTGCCATCTCTTTCATTCTATTTTTTTAATCGAATTAGTCAACTTATAGTACATCATTAGTTTCAGATGTAGTCTTCAGTAGTTTTTCAATTGCATATGATACCCAGTGCTATTCACATCATGTGCCCCCAGTAATGCCTATCACCCAGTTAACCACACCCACCGCCTGCCCTCCAGCAACGCTCTATTTGGTTCCCTTAGTTAAGAGTCTCTCCACGTTTTTTTTTTTCCTGCTTCTCTTTTAACTTCCTCTTCAGTTTTTCCTTCCTTCCTTTAAGGTCCTATGCCCTGTTTTTTATATTCCACACATGAGTGAAACCATGTGATAATTGTCTTTGTCTGATTGACTTACTTCACTCAACATAATGCCCTCCAGTTCCACCCATGTTGATGTAAATGGTAAGCACTCATCCTTTCTGAGGGCAGAGTAAGATTTCACACACACACACACACACACACACACACACACGATATTTTCTTTATCCATTCATCTGCTGATGGACATCTCATTTCTATAGTTTGTCTATGGGACACATTGCCTTGCCTTTGAGTGTTCCTTACTTTTCAAAAATCATTACCTCAACCAAATGTATCATGATATACGATTTCTTTGAACTCTGTGTCAAAGCTAAACTTGAAGAAGTCTTTGTTTATACACAGATAGCCTCCCAAGGCTTGCAATAAGGATGGTCTGGCAGAGATTTGCTTACAAAGCACAAGGAAAATTATTTAAGTTCAAAAAATTAATTTAATGGTAGGACTAAAATTCTAGATGGTTGACTTTCAATTCAGGATTCTTTCCAGTCCTGAAGATTTGGAGCTATGTATTTAAGGGGTTAAATTTTCTTTCTATTAGGTAACCATTCAAATTTCTGGCACATTCTCATCCATCCCATTAGGATACTGAATACAAGACCCTTTAATAAGTGTGGGAAATAATAAATTATAATGAATTAATAACATGGAAATCATGGAATGAGAGTGTTAGTATGTAGAGCTACTGAAATGAGAGGGGCACTCATAGTTCCATTGTAATGAATGACACCGATCATGTCCTTCACATCTCTGGAAGTATAGAATGTTGTCTCTGTTAAGCAATGAAACCACTTTGAGTCTTGCAAGTGACCAAGTGTCATAGAGGTAATTTGTTGACAGTTCTAGGAAACCCCAAGGTTTTTTTTTTTTTTTTTTCCTTTGACCTTTTATAGATAGATGGGAATAGATATCAAAATCCATGTCTTTTCTGCATATCTTTACACATTGTTAATGTACCTAAAACATTGTAAAAATAAACAAAGATAAATAAACAAAATAAAAATAAACAAATGGTAATAAGCAAAGGTTATTTATTCAGAAAAAGGAGTCATCCACCATCACATTTTTTTGGAAAAGACTCAAAGACAGAAGAGTGGGGAAATTTTTTTTTTTTTAAAGATTTCATTTTTATTTATTTGACAGAGAGAGATCACAAGTAGGCAGAGAGGCAGGCAGAGAGAGAGAGGAGGAAGCAGGCTCCCTGCTGAGCAGAGAGCCCGATGAGGAACTCGATCCCAGGACCCTGATATCATGACCTGAGCCGAAGGCAGCGGCTTAACCCACTGAGCCACCCAGGCGCCCGAGTGGGGAAATCTTTATAACAGAAAAACAGAAGACTTCAGGTATCCTTCATGTGACACTGTTGTCATGGGGTAGTGGTTGGAGAGTTAACTGAAACCAAGGCATTCTAAGTGATTATGTGATTCGCTACAGGTAGAGTTTTAACTATTTCTGGTTAGAAGTAGAAACAAAAATATAGAAGCTAGCAAATTAATCAAGTTTTGGCTATCTTGAGCTAGTTGTTATAGGAGTTATTGTTTGACTTCCTGTACTATTACAAGAAAGAACAGTCAGACTTTTCATCAGTTTGACTTACAGGTAATAGGCTGGCATCCTGGGTTGGTTATTGCTCATAATAGTTTGGTTTCTTGAGCTGGATGCTACAGGTTGTGGGTCAGAGTTCTATTTTTATATCTGGTCTATCCATTGTCTATGTGACCATTGTCTATGTGTGTTTTCAATCTTTCAGAATGGAAAGTTGTTGAATATTTTGAATATTTTTGATTTTCTGTTTTGTTGCCATTAGAATTGCTCCCTGGAATAATGTCAGCATCATGGCAGCATAATATTTCTCTCCTTTTTGTCTCCCACTTTAACAACTAAAATTCAGTATCCATCCATGAAAAACTGGCCTCTGTAGGAGGCATATGCTTTATATCATGAGCATAATATGGCACCATATTCCTTATGCCAAGGAACCCAAAAGGAATTATATACATCTGTGCATCAGTTAATAGGCAAACAGACTTCTGTACAGGCTACAAAACCAATAGGAATTTGTGAAACAGCTTCAGCCCCTCTTGGCCACAGTCAGGGAATACCCAGAGAGTGCCTACTTACACAACCATTCACAGTCAAGAAAGCCCTTATTGAAATCCAGGTTTACTAAAGGGAGATTCCAAAACTCCCTTGGAGCAAAAAATAAAATAAAGTAAAATTAATTAAATTAAATTAAATATTAAATTAAAAAATAAAGAAGTTTAGATGCCCTAAAGAGGGTAACATGAACTATGCCAACACTGCTCCTCTCCCAAGGTAGCACAATGTAGGGCTAAATTACTTAGCAGCAACTTCTCCCATGGGAAAAAAGTGATGAGTGAGTGCTGTCAACCTTCCCCAGCTGTGAGGACATGGTTAATGGAATGTTTCTCTCCTGCAACATTCAGAGTATTGAGGTGAGACCTCCATGACTGATGGGAGAAAAGAGGTTGGGAAAGAGGGATGTAAGAATATTAAAATATATTAAAGAGATGTGATTCCTTTAGATTGGTCTCCAACAGGAGGTCAACCAATGAGAGGGAATACCTCACTTGAAGATCTCCCAACCTGGACCATGGACATCCCTAATATCCAAGTACCCATAGCAGCTCCCATTCTGTAGCCAGCTTCTTGTGCATGGTACCTAGGGCAGCAGCAAGAATGAGCTCTGGTAGAGAGAGAATATGCTCAGAAAAGAAGTCGTCATGAGATTTAGCTCTACATAGCTATACCATCAGGAAAACAAAAGAGACGTCTCCAACATCTTGCCTGATGAATTGTAAGATTAAGAGAAGACATAAAAACTTAAGAAATATGCTACAAGAGGGAGCAAAAAATATATCCATGAATAAGTGTATCCATGTAGGGTCAGAGAAAGCCCAAATATGGACCAATGAAAAATTATCTCCCACTTGAAGACAGCTAACAAGATTGGAAGAGATGACTGCTACTTCAAATGTAAAAACAACAACACAAAATTACAAAGAACATGTAGAATCAAAGAAATATGTCATCAACAAAATATAATGGTAATTCCCCAGTACCTGAACTGAAAGATACAGTTTTGTGATTTAGTTGATAAAGATCTCAAAATAACTGTTTTGAGGAAGCTCAATAATCCACAAGAAAACTGAAAAAAGATATTTCAGTGAAATAATAAAAAGTACATGAATAAAATGAGAAATTAAAGAAACAAAAATTATCTTTTAAAAAAGACTAACAGAAATTCTTCTTGTGAAGAATTTCATCAATGCAACAAAAAGTGCAAAAAATAAACAAATAAAGTATCAGTTTTAGAGTAGACCAAACAAAAGAGAGAATTAATGAGTCAGAGCATAGGAACTTTTAAATAATCTGGTCAGAAAAGAACAGAAAAAGAAAGAATTTAAAAAAGGAAGAAAATCTGCATGGTCTATGAGACAATATCAAATGAACACATATCAGAATCACTGCAGTTCCAGAAGAAGAGAGAGAGAAGGGGGCAACACAAAATATTAGCAACCTGATTTCTGTTTATTTACAGAAATAACATCTCAGAACCTATTTTTTTTTTAAGTTTTATTTTTTTAAATTTTTTTGAATTAATTTATTTTCAGAAAAACAGTATTCATTATTTTTTCACCACACCCAGTGCTCCATGCAATCCGTGCCCACCTGGTACCCCAACCTCCCCGCCCCCCACCACTTCAAACCCCTAAGATTGTTTTTCAGAGTCCATAGTCTCTCATGACTCACCTCCCCTTCCAATTCACTCTTTTTTTTTTTTCCCAATTTATTTATTTTCAGAAAAACAGTATTCATTATTTTTTCACCACACCCAGTGCTCCATGCAAGCTGTGCCCTCTATAATACCCACCACCTGGTACCCCAACCTCCCACCCCCCCGCCACTTCAAACCCCTCAGACTGTTTTTCAGAGTCCATAGTCTCTCATGGTTCACCTCCCCTTCCAATTTACCCAAATTCCCTTCTCCTCTCTAACGCCCCTTGTCCTCCATGCTATTGGTTATGCTCCACAAATGAGTGAAACCATATGATAATTGGCTCTCTCTGCTTGACTGATTTCACTCAGCATAATCTCTTCCAGTCCCGTCCATGTTGCTACAAAAGTTGGATATTCGTCCTTTCTGATGGAGGCATAATACTCCATAGTGTATATGGACCACATCTTCCTTATCCATTCATCTGTTGAAGGGCATCTTGGTTCTTTCCATAGTTTGGCGACTGTGACCATTGCTGCTATAAACATTGGGGTACAGATGGCCCTTCTTTTCACGACATCTGTATCTTTGGGGTAAATACCCAGGAGTGCAATTGCAGGGTCGTAGGGAAGCTCTATTTTTAATTTCTTGAGGAATCTCCACACTGTTCTCCAAAGAGGCTGCACCAACTTGCATTCCCACCAACAGTGGAAGAGGGTTCCCCTTTCTCCACATCCTCTCCAACACATGTTGTTTCCTGTTTTGTTAATTTTGGCCATTCTAACTGGTGTAAGGTGATATCTCAATGTGGTTTTAATTTGAATCTCCCTGAGGGCTAATGATGATGAGCATTTTTTCATGTGCCTGATAGCCATTGGTATTTCTTGATTGGAGAAGTGTCTGTTCATATCTTCTGCCCATTTTTTGATGTGTTTGTCTGTTTCGTGTGGGTTGAGTTTGAGGAGTTCATTATAGATCCTGGATATCAACCTTTTGTCTGTACTGTCATTTGCAAATATCTTCTCCCATTCCGTGGGTTGCCTCTTTGTTTTTTTGACTGTTTCCTTTGCTGTGCAGAAGCTTTTGATTTTGATGAAGTCCCAGAAGTTTATTTTCGCTTTTGTTTCCTTTGCCTTTGGAGACGTATCTTGAAAGAAGTTGCTGTGGCTGATATCGAAGAGATTACTGCCTATGTTTTCCTCTAAGATTCTGATAGATTCCTGTCTCACGTTGAGGTCTTTTATCCATTTTGAGTTGTTCTTTGTGTACGGTGTAAGAGAATGGTCGAGTTTCATTCTTCTACATATGGCTGTCCAGTTTTCCCAGCACCATTTATTGAAGAGACTGTCTTTTTTCCACTGTATATTTTTTCCTGTTTTGTCGAAGATTAATTGACCATAGAGTAGAGGGTCCATATCAGGGCAGAACCTCTTAAATCTGGGGAGATATTTGGATACTCAGTGTTAAAACATCACCCCATTATTTCAATTAAAACAATCTTCTCCAGGACATGTTATAAAGAAACAGTTAAAAGTCAAAGACAGAGAATCTTAAAATCGAGGGGGTGGGGGGAGTTTTCTTATTAAGGAAACTTTATGGAGTGATCAGTAGTTTTCTTAGTGGAAACCTTGCAGGGGAGGAGAGAGTAAGATGAAATATTTGAAATCTTGGGGGGAAAAAAAAAAGCCAGCTCACAAAATTCTATCTGGCAAAGTTATCCTTCAGAAAAGAAGGAGAGGGAAAAAACAAACAAACAAACAAACTTTTCCACACAACCAATATCAGGGGAGTTTGTCACCACTAGATTTGCCTTATAAAAAATTCAGACAGAAGTTCTTTAAAAGCTGAAATGAAAAGACAACCTAAAAGAAAATGGATTAATTCTTAGAACATATGACATATGAAGACTGAATCATGAAGAAATAGAAATTCTGAACAAACTAATTTTTAGTAAGGTGGTTGAATCAATAACCAATAACTTTCCAACAAAGGAAAGTCCATAACCAAATGACTTCACTGCCAAATTCTACCAAATGTTTAAAAAAAAAGAATTGAGACAGGTGCACCTAGGTAGCTGAGTCAGTTAAATGCTTGCCTTCAACTCAGGTCATGATCCTGGGGTACTAGAATCAAGCCCCACACTGAGTGGGAAGTCTGCTTGTCCTTTTCCCTCTGCCCCTCTCCCTGGCTCATTCTCTATCTCCCTCTTTCTCTCTTAAATAAATAAATAAAATATTTTTTTAAAAATTGATACGAATTCTTCTTAAACTATTCTGAAAATTAGAAAAGGTAAAGCAATATCCTGATACCAAAACAAGAAAACACCAAACAAAAGAAAATATTAGTAAACACAAAATATTAGCAACCTGATTTCAACAATACATTAAAAGGATCATTACATCATAATCCAGAAGAATTTGTTCCAGGGTTGCAATGATGGTTCAGCACCCACAAATCAATAAAGTGTATATGGAATGAAGATAGAAATCATTTGATCATCTCAATAGATATAGAAAAAGCATTTGAAAAAATTAAACATTTTTGTTATGATAAAAACCCTCAGCTAATTTGATATGAAGGAAACATAATTTAATATAATAAAGGAAACAGATGGCAAACACAAAGTAAACAACATTTTTAATGAAAAAAGTTCAAAAGATTTTCCTTAAAAACTAGGAATAAGAGTGCCCACAATCATCACTCTTATTAAGCATAGTACTGAAAACCCTAGCCAGAGCAATGACCAAGATAAGGACATTATAGTCATCTAAATTGGAAAGGAAGAAATGAAATTGGCATTATTTGTGGATGATATAATCTAACATAAGTAAAATTATATATTTTAATCATATAAACATTTAATTATATAAACATGTATAAGATTCCATTAAAAATTTTGGGGCACCTGTGTGGCTCAGTGGGTTAAAGACTCTGCCTTCAGCTCAGGTCATAATCCCAGTGTCCTGGGATCAAGCCCCAAGTCAGGCTCTCTGCTCAGCAGGGAGCCTGCTTCTTCCTCTCTCTCTCTGCCTGTCTCTCTGTCTACTTGTGATCTCTGCCTGTCAAATAAATAAATAAACAAATAAATAAATAAAATATTTAAAAAATTGAACTAATTCATGAATTCAGTAAAGTTGTTGGATATGAAATTGGCATACAGAAATGAGCTGTATTTCTAAGCACTAAGAATGAAATACTTTGAAAAAAATCCCATTCACAATAGAGGAAAAAATAATAAACACTTTAAAATGTATTTAAGCAAGGATCTGTACTATAAAAACTATAAGATACTGATGAAAGAAATTAAAGAAGACACAAATAAATGGAAAGATATTTGGTATTCTTGAATCAGAAGAATTAATATCATTAAAATATCCACACTGTGTAAGCAATTAATGATTTAATGCAAACCCTATAAAAATTATTATGGCATTTTTCAGAAATAGGAAAAACAATCCTAAAATGTGTATGTAGCCATAAAAGACTCTGAAGAGTCAGAACAGTTTTGAGAAAAAAGAACAAAGCAAGAATTATCACACTTCCTGATTTTAAAATATATCATAAACCTACAGTAGCAAAACAGTATGATACTGGTATAAAAATGACATACAGACAAATGGAGCAAATATGGAACATAGAAATCGACCCCTCCATATATGGTCATATGATATTTGAGAAAGGTGCCAAGAGTACTCAATGTGGAAAGGAGAGTCTCTTCAATAATTGATGCTGGGGAAAATTGATTACAATATGCAGAAAAAGAAAATTGGCTCTCTGTCTTTTACTACTCACAAAATTCCATTCATAATGAATGAATGAGTTACAGACTTAAACATAAGATCTGAAACCATAAAACTCCTAGGAAGAATATGGTTAAAAATCTCTTTGTCATTGGTCTCGCCAGTAAGTTTTTGCATATGACACCAAAAATACAAACAACAAAATCAAAAATCATCAAGTAGGGTTATATCAAAATAAAACAAAACAATCAAACAAACAAACAAAAAACCCTCCTGCATCATGAGGGAAACAATCAACAAAATGAAAATGCAAATGATAGAGTGGGAGAGTATATTTTCAAACAGTATATTGGATACATAGTTAATATCCACAATATATAAAGAACTCACACAAATCAATAAAAACACAAATAACCTAATTAGAATGGGAAGCAGAAGACACAAATAGACTTTTTTTTTTTAATTTCAAAAAAAGACATCAATATGCTCAATAGGTCCATGAAAAGATGCTCAACATCATTAATCATCAGGGAAATCATCCTATTTCTGGGCATATATGCAAGAGAAATGAAAGCAGAATATTGAAGAGATATCTGCATTTCCATGTTTATTGTAGCATTATTCACAATAGCCAAGATATGGAAACTATCTACTGGTCTGTCAGTGGATGAATGGCTAAAGAAGATACATACACAGCCGCCCGTGCGCGCACGTGCGCTCGGACACACACACACACACACACACTAGAATATTCTTCAGCCACCAAAAGAAGAACAGCAGTTGCTGCTGTTGACAACAAATAGATGGAAGCTTGAGGAAATTATGCTAGGTGAAATAAATCAAAGACAAATCTTGTATCTGTAGGGGCCTGGTTAGCCAGAAGGAGCTCTTTGGTTGTAAACTTAGATTGACCCCGCCCCTCCTAGAGCAACTTACTTGCAAACCCCAGATATAGGGGCAGACCAGACTGGATGGAGACATCCAATCAATGGGGCGCACATATATTTACTGTGGTGAATTGAAATTCAATTGGTCACCCGTATTGCTGACCAAGAATGACTGTGCAGTTTTCCCAGTGTGTTTCAATTTTATTGGCCACCTGTGTGTGGGCCAGGCTCAACCACCTCTATAAAGGTTAGTCTGTGAGGCGGGGTGGGGGTCGTAGTAGTCAGAGTAATAGTCATGGGGAGCAGCGCCAGCACAGCAGCATCGTTGGGGGTTGTAGTTGTTAGTGTAGTCATCCAGGAGCAGCCTTGTCTGGGGAGCAGCCTCACCAGAGCGATGTTGTCGGGAGCAGCGTCCTCGTTGTTGTCGCCTCTTTGTAAGAGATGGCCCTGACCGGTCGGTTTGATTTTCGATGCTTGGCATGAAATAAAGCTTTGCTTGACTTTGGCTTTGCATCAGTATCATTTCTTTGATCACGGACCCTAACATTGGGGGCTCATCCAGGATCAAACGACGAGAACTAAGCCAGCATCAGAATTTCTGGGAAGAGCCTCCGGAGTAAGATCACGGGATCCTATCTGTCTGTCTGGTTGGAGCTTCAGGGTACGGCCCCCTGGGGAGAAGCTGGATATAGCCAGGCTCCCCAGGGCTGGGACGCCCCTCCCCTCCATTGGTAGAGCGCCAGGGGGCTTGAGTCCCCCTAGATGGTCAGGGGGTTTGAGTCCATCTAGGCATTCAGGGGGTTCAAGTCCCCCTGGGCAGTCAGAGCCTGCCAGGGGGTTCGAGTCCCCCTGGGCAGTCATGGGTCAGCCAGGGTGGGGTTCGAGTCCCCCTGGACGATCACCAGGGACTGAGAAAGTCCCCACTAGCAGCAGGTTCTGGGTAAGGACCGCTGGGTCTGCAGTTGTCTTTGTGTTGTCTTTTTGTTGTCTGTTGTGTTGTTTGTTGTGTTTGAAGGAATGGGGCAAGCAGAGAGTAAGGGGACTCTGACTTTTGACTCTCTCTTCCTCATAATAGATGTGGGGCTTCTCCCTCACTCACTTTTGTGCTTAACTGCTGTTGCAACAGCAGTTATATAATTTAATATTTAGTCTTCACTGGAGATTGAGATGTTTCTAAAAAATGTAAATGGTTTTCTCTTTGCCCACCCATAATTGTAAATGAGATCTCTTTGACTCATAAGGCTTTTCCTTGATATGCTAAGTTACTCAGGAGGTACTGCTAAATCAATGATAAACCTTGGGTTATATTTGGGTAAATGCGGTAACTACTCCAGAGGTTCTATACATTTCATAAAGTTTTAATGTTTTGATAAGGGTCATCACTTGATATTTAACCATATTTATTCTGAGTTTTTTGGTAATTGTTTTAATTCTCTTGTAAGATGAATTCCACCTTAAAGGAAATTCATATGGGAGACTTTCAGAACAAATGCAGGTCTTTGATATGTTGAAATCCTGGAACTGAAATGGATAAGAATTTCCAGAAGTAAAAGCTGCACTCGGACTAAACCAGAATTAGCACGGTGACTCAAGGTAAGAATGAGTCTCCAGGAGATTTCCTAGAAAGGCTTATTGAAGCCTATAAAATGTGTAGCCCGATCAACCCTGAGGCACCCAAAAAGCAGAGGGCAGTGAATCTTGCTTTTGCCAGTCAGTCAGCCCCAGATACAGGGAGGAAACTTCAGAAAATTGAAGGATTTGAAGGGAAGAATCTGAGTTAGTGGGAATAGCAGAAAAGGTGTTTAACAACAGGGATGCACAGGAGGATGAAAAACAGACAAAAAGCTGGTTAAGGCATTACATGAGGCAGGTAGGGGATGATAAATGGAAGGAAAAGCCTAATCACAGAGAAGGTAGGTGGGAAGACTTAGATTCGGATCAGTGCACTTACTGTAAAGAAAAAGGACACTGAGCCAGGGAGTGCCCTAAAAGGAAGACAGCAATGCTGACCACCAGAGTAAAAATTGAAGTAAAAATTGAGGGGAAATCAATTGTTTTTTGGTGGACACAGGAGCCCAATTTTCATCATTATTTATCTCAAAGATGTATTTTTCTGCATATCTTTAGCAAGGGAGTCTCAAACCCTCTTTGCTTTTGAGTGGTCCAACCCACAGGAAGGATTCTAAGGCCAGCTCACCTGGACAAGACTTCTCCAAAGGTTCAAGAATTCACCCACTATCTTCAAGGGGACTCTACACAAGGATTTGGGAGTACAGAACCTCCAACCAGGGAGTCACTGTGTTACAGTATGTTGATGACTTGCTAATACCTGCTGAGGACTATGAGTCATGTTTGCAGGGGACAAAAACTCTCGTACAGACTCTGCAGGAAAAAGGGTATCAGGTATCAAGCACAGCTCTGTCAGAGCCACACCACTTATCTAGGCTTTGATCTCCATGAGGGAGTGCATTCACTGTCTGAGTCCAGGAAACAGGTAATCACCTGATACCTCTGCCCCACCACATCCCAACAAATGAGGGAGTTTCTTGGGATGGTGGGCTACTGTCGGCTATGGATACTACGGTTCAAGGAGATTGCCTGACTTCTCTACGAACTGGTAAAATTGGGGGGGGGGGCTCACTATGATAGAATGGACAGCTGAGGCAGAAGGAGCATTTTGGGAATTACAAACAGCCTTACTGAGTGCCCCAGCATTGGCCATCCCAGATGTTACCAAGCCCTTCCCTTGTATGTGGATGAAAAAGCAGGGGTGACCAAAGGAGTTTTGACTCAGACTCTGAGGTCTTGGCAAAGGCCAGTAGCCTATCTTAGCAAGAAACTAGATCCAGTAGTGGTAGGGTTCCCCCCTTGCCTCTGCATAATTGCTGCCATGGCCCTCCTGGTCAAGGATGCAAGTAAATTGACTTTGGGTCAAAATCTCATCTTGACCACCACCCGTGCTATCGAGGGCCTTCTCCGGACTCCACCAGACCAATGGATGACAAACACCTGAGTGACGGGATATCGGGCCTTCATCCACAATAAACCAAGAGTGAACTTCTGGCCCCTGGCGGTGCTAAATTGAGCCATGCTGCTGCCAGAGGAGCTGGCTGACCACCCACACAACTGTGGAGAGGTCCTAACCCAAGTCGCAGGAGTAAGGCTGGACCTCAGAGACATTCCCTTCCCGTCCCCCAGACGGGAGTAGCTACATGGTCAATGGAAAGAGGTATGTGGGGGCTGCAGTGGTTTCTCCTGAGCAGGAACTCTGGCTGGTAGCCCTGCCACATCGAACTTTGGCACAAAAAGCAGAACTGATTGCACTCACTAAGGCACTGCAGATGGTCAAAGGTAAAACTGCCAACATCTATACAGACATCAGGTACACCTTTGCTACTCTCCATATACATGGGGCTATTTATAAAGAAAGGGGCCTATTAACAGCAGAAGGAAAAGGAATTAAAAACAGAGGAGAAATACTGGCTCTCCTCCAGGCTATTTGGGACCCAAAAGAGGTGACCATTATGCATTGCCTGGGACACCAAAAGGGGGCTGATCTGATTTCAAAAGGAAACCAATTAGCAGATCAAGCTGCAAAGCAAGCAGCCTAAGAGACAGTGCAAGAGCTGGTTACACTCCCAGCTCCAGCCCTACCAGAAAAACCAAACTATTCAGAGAAAGATTTAAAGTATTTACAAAAATGGGCTAAATTGGACTATGAAAGGGGACAGGACTAAGAGTAAAGCAGGAAAAATAATTCTTCCTTGAAGTCTAGGTAAGAAGTTAGTAGACCAGATACATCAGGATACTCATTTGGGGACATGCAAACTCAAGTAGCTAATAGGCAAGCAGTTCCAGGTTTCTAAATTAGGGCGTATGTTTCAGGATATAGTTGATAGATGTGCTCAATGCCAGGCAGTTAATGTGAGGGGAACTAGAATGGGAAGAGGGAAAATAGAAAGAGGTAAGGAACCAGGAATTTATTGGGAAATAGATTTTACAGAAATGAAACCTGGAGAATTAGAGTGATAAAAATGTTAGTCTACCATGCTCAGTATAACTCCTTACAACAGGAGAACATAGAACTAGCTGAAAAGTCAAGGATTTGACTAATTTCCAAAGAAAAGGGGGGAATGTGCGGTCCCGGTTAGTCAGAGGGAGCCATTTGGTTGTAAACGTATATTCCCCTCCCAGAGGAACTTACTTGCAAACCCTCAATATAGGGGCGGGTTAGACTGGATGGAGACATCCAATCAGTGGGGCACACATATATTTACTGTGGTGAATTGAAATTCATTTGGTCACCCATATTGCTGACCAAGCATGACTGCAGTTTTCCCAGTGTGTTGCAATCTCATTGGCCACTTGTGTGTGGGCCGGGCTCAACCACCTCTATAAAGGTTAGTCTGTGAGGCTGGGTGGGGGACGTAGTAGTTGGAGTAATAGTCGTGGACAGCGGTGCTGCTGTGAGCAGCCTCGCCACCGGGAGCGGTGCCACCATGAGTGGCGTCACTGGAGTTGTAGTCGTTAGCGTAGTCGTCGAGGAGCAGCCTGGTCTTGGGAGCCACCTCACTGGAGCGGCGTCATCTGGGAAGCGGCGTCACCCGGGTAGCGGCCTCTTCAGGGAAGTGGCCTCATCAGAAGCAGTGTCCTCGTCATTGTCACCTCTTCTTAAGAGATGGCCCCAACCGGTCACTTTGATTTTTTTTTTTAATTATTATTATTTTTTTCAATTTATTTATTTTCAGAAAAACATTATTCATTATTTTTTCACCACACCCAGTGCTCCATGCAAGCCGTGCCCTCTATAATGCCCACCACCTGGTACCCCAACCTCCCACCCCCCCGCCACTTCAAACCCCTCAGATTGTTTTTCAGAGTCCATAGTCTCTCATGGTTCACCTCCCCTTCCAATTTACCCAACCAGTCACTTTGATTTTTGATGCTTGGCACGAAATAAAGCTTTGCTTGACTTTTGCTTTGCATCAGTCTCGTTCCTTTGATCACAGACCCTAACAGTATCATATCACTTATATACAGAATCTAAAAGGCCAGACTTGGAGAAAGAGAGTAGAATGTGCTAATCACCCTTCCCCCAGCCGCTGGATGTGGGAGAATTGGAGAGATGTTGATCAAAGTGTACAAACTTGTGAGAAGATGAATAAGTTCTAGATATCTACTTGTGATTATGATCAACAATATCATATTATATATTCCACATTTATATCTATATCTATTTATCTATCTCTTCTCTTACACACACACATATTCATTTGTGAGATTTTTGTCTAGTGTCAGTCTTATCATCACATTGCAGTTTCCATGAGGAAGATTAGATTTGTTGCTCAACAGAAGCCTGGTACAAAATTCAACTAACCTGAAGTTACCATTATTAGCCTCACCCTTCCTTCCCCCAATAGAATATTTTTGAATAGAGCCCTAATACTTAGAGCATACAAACTAGAAGAAAGAGTATTCAAATTATATAACATTGTATTTCAATTATACTTCAATAATACAACAAAATAAATAAGATAAAGTAAAATAAAATATTAAAAATATTCAAAAAATAAAAAGAAATCTAGTGAGGCTTTGATCTTTGATTATAGTTTCCTTGACACCTCATTTCCTTGTGTCCTGCATCTTACCACTCTTAAGTCCACAGATGCCCTTCCTCACGACCTGCTCCCACAAGGTCCTTGGTGAAGGATTTTCCCTCCACACAGAACCTTCCACCTCTTTTTTTCTAACATACTAGAATTGTATTATTCTCAGGCTGATCTCCGTAGGCCTTTGTTAAGTGCCAGGATAATGCAAAGAGCTTAATTCATACTTTGACAATTATGGTTGATGGTGATAAGCAGCTATTCCTCTTATTTAATATTTGAATCCTAGCAATTATGTCAACGTTTTAATATAGAAAGAAGAAAACCCAGAGTTGACATTCAAAACACTAAACAATCAGTAGGGTAAACTAATTAGCATATAAATCAATGCAAAGTTTGACAATCTATTTAAAAATTCTCCCACATTTTTCTATTAACAACCCAAATAATATGAATTATTTATTTACCAAGTTGGATAAGTTGTAGTGCCATTTGCTTATTAAATCATTCTAGTATCTTTTAAATTGCCTATTGGTTTTTATAAATTTTATCTGACCAGGTTTTAACTAATAAAATCCTTTTCTGACCTATGATTTGAAAAAGAAACTCACAGAAAGTTATCTTAAAAAATAACCTATTCTATTTGTTTAATTATTTTGTTTTTCTATTTGACAGTGAGAGAGAGAGACCATGAGAGGGGAGTGGGGCAGGGTGAGAAGCCAGCTCTCTATTCAGCAGGGACCCTGATGCTGGGCTAGATCCTGGAACTCCAGGATCACCACCTGAGCTGAAGGCAGCCCCTTAACCACTGAGCCACCCAGGCACCCTACTCTATTCTGTTAATAGTAGATGAAAGTAGTTTTACAGATTGCCTTGGGTAGACAAGACCAACTTGTCTCCCCCTCCCCAAGTGTCAGCTCTCCCCACCTCTGCCTTAGACTACACTGTTCCCCTACCTTCTGCTGCATTTTTTTGTTAACTGTCATTCTGGAGGGTGCTTTTTGGGCACTAGTCTCACACTGGCTGCCAAATGTGTACATGTGGTTGTTCCTGGAATACAGGAATCAGAGGAAAAATAAAAGAGGATCCATAAAGTTGAAGAGATAGTGAAAAGTAGACATGCCCTCATGGTCCAAGTAGATTTCCCTTGTAGTCTGAGAAATGACAGCTGGATGTGATGGAGAAGAGTGAGGGAGAGAGAGAGAAAGATGCTGATAAAGGAGAAAGAGAAAGGAAGAGAGAAACATGTGATTTCAAGCCATCAGCTTTTTGCATAAATAGAACTCAAGAGAACATTTCAAGTTGTTCCCTTGCCTATATTTAAATTACATGGACTGCATATCTTAACACTGTCTCATTTATAACTATTTCTGGTAAAAGAAGATCATTATATATTGACACTGGTGTTGTAAGTTGAGGATATAATCAACCATTTCTATAGTGAAATTAGAACTAGTGTTTAAATCATCCTAGATACAGTTGAGCTGTAGACTTGGGCATCATATTAAATCAAGATTATTTCTGGAATCAAAATTTCGTGCTGAAAAGGTGTTATTTAAAATGATAGTTGTTAGACCTGCTCATTTGTAGGGACTTATTATGTTTTGATTCATCTGTTTTAACATAAAAGTTTTATAGTCTTTTGATCTTGGGAAGCTCCTTAATCTATTTTGGTTTCATTTTCCTTATTTGTAAAATGAGTCATAGTAGAGCATACTCAGATTTGTCTTTGTAAAGAAAATAACAGGACGATACTCTATGCATTGTAAACAATCATTATTGTCATTAATTTGGGTGATGAGGTATGAACATTTCAGTAGTGTCTTTCTAATCTGTTATTAATAGTGACCACACACATTTCTTTCCTTAGTTTTTTCCCCTTCATTCTACAATATGTAGAGTTGATATTTGTTCTAAATATCTTAGACATGTGAGTCCTGCAGTTTTCTTTTCTGTACCAAATAATTTTTAAACTAAAAATTTTAGTGAGATAATTATAGATTTCCATGCAGCTATAACAAATGATACAGAGAGATCTTATATAACTTTTAACCAGATTCCCCAATGGTACAATCATATAAAATCCAATATTGCAATATACAATATCACAACCAGAATACTGATATTGATAAATCCATTCACCTTATTCAGCTTTCCCCAGTTTTAATTGTATTTATTCTGTGTGTTGTGTATGTATATTTATTTTCCTATACTTTCCTTATGCCTGTAGTTCATCCACTGGCACAGTCAGCATATAGAGTAGTCCTATCACCACAGGTATTTCTGGTATTGCCCTTTTTATAAAGGGCTCTCCTCCTCTCCCTAACCTGCCTGTTCATTAACACTCAGAGCCACTAATTCGTTCTTTTTTTAAAAATAAATTTTATAAGAATAGATTAATAAAATATGTAACCTTTCAGAATTGGCCTTGGGGGGGGGGAGAAAGAAACAACTCAGTTCCCTGGAGATTCATCTAAATCGATATGCATGTTTATTTTTCTCCTCCTTTATTGCTAAGTGATATTCCATTACTTCAATGTACCATACTATTCAACCAATGAATGACCACCAAGTAATTTCTAGTTTGGGGCTATTAAGGATAAAACTGTCATAGGCTTTCAAGCATTTTTTTTTTAAATTTTTAATTATTTATAAACATATAATATATTTTTATCCCCAGGGGTACAGGTCCGTGAATCACCATATTTACACACTTCACAGCACTCACCATAGCACATACCCTCCCCAATGTCCATAACCCCAACCCCCTTCTCCCAACCACCCTCCCCCCAGCAACCCTCAGTTTGTTTTGTGAGATTAAGAGACACTTATGGTTTGTTTCCCTCCCAATCCCATCTTGTTTCATTTATTCTTCTCCTACCCCCGTAACCCCCCATGTTGCATCACCACTTCCTCATATCAGGGAGATCATATGATAGTTGTCTTTCTCTGATTAACTTATTTTGCTAAGCCATGATACCCTCTAGTTCCATCCACGTTGTCGCAAATGGCAAGATTTCATTTCTTTTGATGGCTGCATAGTATTCCATTGTGTATATATACCACTCATCTTTATCCATTCATCTGTTGATGGACATCTAGGTTCTTTCCATAGTTTGGCTATTGTGGACATTGCTGCTATAAACATTCGGGTGCACGTGCCCCTTCGGATCACTACATTTGTATCTTTAGGGTAAATACCCAGTAGTGCAATTGCTGGGTCATAGGGTAGTTCTTATTTTCAACATTTTGAGGAACCTCCCTGCTGTTTTCCAGAATGGTAGCACAAGCTTGCATTCCCACCAACAGTGTAGGAGGGTTCCCCTTTCTCCGCATCCTCGCCAGCATCTGTCATTACCTCACTTGTTAATTTTAGCCATTCTGACTGGTGTGAGGTGATATCTCATTGTGGTTTTGATTTGTATTTCTCCGATGCTGAGTGATATGGAACACTTTTTCATGTGTCTGTTGGCCATCTGGATGTCCTCTTTGCAGAAATGTCTGTTCATGTCCTCTGCCCATTTCTTGATTGGATTATTTGTTCTTTGCGTGTTGAGTTTGGTAAGTTCTTTATAGATTTTGGACACTAGTCCTTTATCTGATATGTCGTTTGCAAATATATTCTCCCATTCTGTCAGTTGTTTTTTGGTTTTGTTAACTGTTTTCTTTGCTGTGCAAAAGCTTTTGTTCTTGATAAAATCACAATAGTTCATTTTTGCCCTTGCTTCCCTTGCCTTTGGCGATGTTCCTAGGAAGATGTTGCTGCAGCTGAGGTCAAAGAGGTTGCTGCCTGTGTTCTCAAGGATTTTGATGGATTCCTTTCTCACATTGAGGTCCTTAATCCATTTTGAGTCTGTTTTCGTGTGTGGTGTAAGAAAATGGTCCAATTTCATTTTTCTGCATGTGGCTGTCCAATTTTCCCAACACCATTTATTGAAGAGGCTGTCTTTTTTCCATTGGACATTCTTTCCTGCTTTGTCAAAGATTAGTTGACCATAGAGTTGAGGGTCTATTTCTGGGCTCTCTATTCTGTTCCGTTGATCTAGGTATTGTGGATGTTTTTGTGCCAGTACTATGTTGTCTTGATGATGACAGCTTTGTAATACAGCTTGAAGTCCGGAATGGTGATGCCACCAACTTTGGCTTTCTTTTTCAACATTCTTTTGGCTATTCAAGGTCTTTTCTGGTTCCATATAAATTTTAGGATTATTTGTTCCATTTCTTTGAAAAAGATGGATGGTACTTTGATAGGAATTGCATTAAATGTGTAGATTGCTTTAGGTAGCATAGACATTTTCACAATATTTATTCTTCCAATCCAGGAGCATGGAACATTTTTCCATTTCTTTGTGTCTTCCTCTATTTCTTTCATGAGTACTTTATAGTTTTCTGAGTATAGATTCTTAGCCTCTTTGGTTAGGTTTATTCCTAGGTATCTTATGGTTTGGGGTGCAATTGTAAATGGGATTGACTCCTTAATTTCTCTTTCTTCTGTCTTGTTGTTGGTGTAGAGAAATGCAACTGATTTCTGCGCATTGATTTTATATCCCGACACTTTACTGAATTCCAGTACAAGTTCTAGCAGTTTTGGAGTGGAGTCTTTTGGGTTTTCCACATATAGTATCATATCATCTGCGAAGAGTGATAATTTGACTTCTTCTTTGCCGATTTGGATGCCTTTAATTTCCTTTTGTTTTCTGATTGTTGAGGCTAGGACTTCTAGTTCTATGTTGAATAGCAGTGGTGATAATGGACATCCCTGCCGTGTTCCTGACCTTAGCGGAAAAGCTTTCAGTTTTTATCCATTGAGAATGATATTTGCGGTGGGGTTTTCATAGATGGGTTTGATAATATTGAGATATGTGCCCTCTATCCCTACACTTTGAAGAGTTTTGATCAGGAAGAGATGCTGTACTTTGTCAAACGCTTTTTCAGCATCTACTGAGAGTATCATATTGTTCTTGTTCTTTCTTTTATTGAGGTGTTGTATCACATTGATTGATTTGTGGATGTTGAACCAACCTTGCAGCCCTGGAATAAATCCACTTGGTCGTGTTAAATAATCCTTTTAATGTACTGTTGAATCCTATTGGCTAGTATTTTGGTGAGAATTTTCACATCTGTGTTCATCAAGGATATTGGTCTGTAATTCTCTTTTTTGATGGGATCCTTGTCTGGTTTTGGGGTCAAGGTGATGCTGGCCTCATAAAATGAGTTTGGAAGTTTTCCTTTCATTCCTATTTTTGGAACAGTTTCAGGAGACTAGGAATTAGTTCTTCTTTAAATGTTTGGTAGAATTCCCCTGGGAAGCCGTCTGGCCCTGGGCTTTTGTTTGTTTGGAGATTTTTGATGACTGTTTCAATCTCCTTACTGGTTATGGGTCTATTCAGGCTTTCTATTTCTTCCTGGTTCAGTTGTGGTAGTTTATGTGTCTAGTAATGCATCCATTTCTTCCAGATTGTCAAATTTGTTTGTGTAGAGTTGCTCATAGCATGTTATTATAATTGTTTGTATTTATTTGGTGTTAGTTGTGATCTCTCCTCTTTCATTCATGATTTTATTTATTTTGGGTCCTTTCTCTTTTCTTTTTGATCAGTCTGGCCAGGGGTTTATCAATCTTATTAATTCTTTCAAAGGACCAGCTACTAGTTTCGTTGATTTGTTCTATTGTTTTTTTGGTTTCTGTTTCATTGATTTCTTCTCTGATCTTTATGATTTCTCTTCTCCTGTCAAGCATTTTTTATGAATCTGAGTTGTTATTTCTCTGGGATAAACACCCTAGTGTGCAATTTCTGGAACATGTGGTGATTACAGGTATTGTTTTAGGACAAACTGCTATCAAGATTTCTAAAACACTTTTACCATTTATTATTCCCACCAGCAATGTGTGAATGTTCTAGATTTTAAGCATTTTTGTCATCATTTAGTGTCATCCACTTTTTTTTTTTTTTTTTTGGTAGTAGGCATGTTAGTTATCACTATGATAACTGATTGTGGTTTTGGACTGCAGTTCCTTGATGGCTGACTAAATATCTCATGGGTCTATTTGCCCCTGGTATCTCTTCTTCGGTGAAATATCTGTTTCTATCTCTGCTCACTTTCTCACTGGGTTATTTTTCACTGTTGAGTTTTAAGAACTCTTAATATATTGTAAATACTAATCCTCTGTCAGGAATATAATTTGCAAATATTTTCTTCCAGACTGTTCTAAGGAACAGGATAGTGTATTATATTTACTCTTATTTTTGTAGTTTCTTTATTTCTTTCCTTATTTTTCCCAATTTATTTTATTTCTTTTTGGTTTGAAACATTTCTTTTAACCAATCTTTAAGGATAGGTCTGCCAGAGACTTTTTTCTGCTTTTTAAAAGTTTTCTGTTGTCTGAGAATGCTTCAATTTCCCCTTCATTTCTTAAATGTATTTCCAGTAGATACAGAATTCATGGGTGACAACACTTTTCTTTCAGCATTTGAAAAACGTGTGTCAATTCCTTCTGGTCTCCTGGTTTAAATGAGAAAAACTCTGTAATTTGACTTGACGTTCCTTTATTAATAATGTGCTATTTCTTTTCAAATGCTTTCAAACATTTTCCTTCATTTTCACTCTTCAAGAGTTTAATTATGATGTGTCTTGGCAGGGCTTTTTGTAGCTCATTCTGTTTAGGACTTATTCAGCATCTTTGATCTATAAATTTGTGTATTGCCAAATTTGGGAAATTTTCAGCTATTATTTCTTCAAATAATCTGTCAGTCTATGCTCATTCTGTTCTCCTTCTGGTACCCTGACAATATAAATATTGGCTCTCTTTTTTAATACTATTGTATTTTCTCTTGATCTGTGTGAATTCTATTGTTCTTTTGTTCTTTCCACAAGCTCATTGTGTCTATCTTCTTTTATAACCAGTCTAATATTGACTGCATCTGGTGAGTTTTCATTTTCACCCTCTTTTAGTTCTGTAACTTTTATTGGCTTATTTTTGATAACTTTTATTTCTTTATGGATTTTTATATTTTTTTGTTTACACATAAATTGTAAACAGTTGTTGAAACGACAAATTTTATGATGACTGTTTTCAGTTTCTTTTCAGATAATTACATCATCTGATTTGTTTCAATCTTGGTGTCAATTGATTTTTTTTTTTTTTAATTAACGTTGTGATTTTCACCACTTCCTCATATCAGGGAGAGGGGGGTAGGGTTATGGACATTGGGGAGGGTATGTGCTTTTGGGTAAATTGGAAGGGGAGGTGAACCATGAGAGACTGTGGACTCTGAAAAACAATCTGAGGGGTTTGAAGTGGTGGGGGGGTGGGAGGTTGGGGTACCAGGTGGTGGGTATTATAGAGTGCACGGATTGCATGGAGCAGTGGGTGTGGTGAAAAAATAATGAATACTGTTTTTCTGAAAATAAATATATTGGAAAAAAAAAAGTTGTGATTTTCTTGGTTCTTGGAGTTATGCATGATTTTCAGTTGTATCCTGGATATTTTGGCTCTTATGACCTAACACATTTTTGGAGAAGATAATTTCTATTTTTTGAAGGAGGTTACATTTTTCTCTTATTTTCCTCAGAAGAATATAATCCCACAGTTTGCATTGAATTGTGCCCACTGAATGACAGAGACTACAGATTTAAGCTCCCTCTTTGGTTTAGCAACACCAAGAATTTCTTTAGTTTTTACTTGAAAATTTTATTTTCACAATGTAGAAGTTTAAAATAATGATGATTTGATAAGTTTCACTGCATGGAAAATTATTCAAAGGTGCTTTTATATTGATCATTTTATTTTCACAGATTGTCTTTATAAGAGTATCATTTTATTGTGGTACTGTTTATCTTTAAATACGTCTATTCTTATAATGAATTCACTGAAATAGTTTAAAATATCATTCTTCCAAACTGACTCTAAGAAAATAATGCTTAAAGGATTATTTTGGAGTCTCCATTTTAGGCCAAAGAGATTGTTTAAGGACTTACATATTACTTAGGAATACCTCATACCATAGTGTGTGTGTGTGTGTGTGTGTCTGTCCATGGAAGTTACTAGCAAGATAAGCTAAAGTTTTCCCTCTTCTATAGGATGATTTACACTAAAATGAATACACTTGGGTTTCAATGAGGCATTTTGCAATTCACCAATTTCATTATTTCCTTTTATAAAACATATGACCATAATATTTTGTCTTGAGTCATATGAAGTCTTAAAAATAAGCATAGGGGTGCTTACATGACTCAGTGGGTTAAAGCCCCTGCCTTCAGCTCAGGTCATGATCTCAGGGTCCTGGAATCGAGCCCAGCATCAGGCTCTCTGCTCAGTGGGGAGCCTGCTTCTCCCTCCCTCTCTCTGCCTGCCTCTCTGCCTCCTTGTGATCTCTGCCTATCAAATAAATAAATAACCCCCCCAAAAATAAGCATGAACAAACTTATCAGCCTATAATATTTTTTTTCTTTCCCTAGAAACAATAGAGGCAGTACCGAACAAAAGAACAAACAGCTCTTTTTTGGTTTTGTTTTGTTTTGCTTTTTATATCATATTGATATTTGTCATGGGAAATACACTGTCTTACATATTTTAAGGCTATGGCCTTCAGTTTTATATTAAGTGATGAAGAAAAAAATACTAGTCTCTATATTAATGATCTCTTTGGCAATCCTCCTTCATGTAGCCCAAGAACAATTTTTTTTTTTAAGATTTTATTTATTTATTTGGCAGAGAGAGATGACAAGCAGGCAGAGAGGCAGGCAGAGAGAGAAGAGGAAGCAGGCTCCCAGCTGAGCAGAGAGCCCGATGCGGGGCTCGATCCCAGGACCCTGAGATCATGACCTGAGCCGAAGGCAGCGGCTTAACCCACTGAGCCACCCAGGCACCCCCATTTTCTTTTTAATAGTGAAAAAAAAGAACTCATTTTCTTTACTCCTTTTATCTAAACTGATATTATTCAATTTTATATTCTTTTGATATATATGTACATAGGTATGTTTATGTAGATGTCATATATATATGCATGCTTATAGTATATATCTTCTGATATATATAATATGTATGTATAGAATATAATATATATACATACACATACACATCTAGAAAGAGAGGAAGAGAAAGAGCCCATTCCTCACTAAAACAGAAAAAGAAAGATGTGTCAGTGTTAAAATTAAATTAAAATACATGAAGGAAAAGAAGATGTCTTAATAATCAATGTATCAAGAATGGGAAGAAAGCTGAATAAAAGTTCACTTTTTTTAAAATCCCAGTTTTGAGTCAAACTATTTTTGCAACATTGAGAAAAATCACGATGTTTCCTGGATTTTAGTTTTATCTTCCATAACATATTAGCTTAAATATCCACAATTCCATATGTCTAGAACTCATGTTTACTTACTTATTAGTGTCAAACATTAGCTTTGAATAAAATTGTCTTACAACTGAGAGCATTATACGTTTCTGAAATTGTTTAAATAGTTCTGGGAGTCTTCAGGAAGAGACTATTTCTTTATGAGGCAGTTTGATAGGCTACTCAATGGTGACTGCCATTTTCTTCTAGTCTCCTCTAACAACGCATTATGAGTCCCTGCTAGTGATAACATTTCTTGTGGAGACAAAAAATTCTGAAGTTGTCAAGATACTCCCTGTAACATGATGTCTACAAATATAGCTCCTATTTTTCTTGTTTTTCAGGTCACCTTGGCTTCTCCATATTTTCTGTAACGATAAAAAATATAATTCACTGTCATTTCTACTGCATTTTGGCAAATAGGCTATGAAGGAGTTCTCTAAAGTCTTTCTTTAATCCTTTTTTTTTAGATTAGATTTATTTATTTATTGAGAGAGAGATTGAGAGAGTATCTCGAGCAGACTCCCTGCTGAGTACAGAGTCAGATGTGCTGCTCGATCCCATGACTCTGACAACGTGCCCTCAGCCAAAAATCAAGAGTTGGATGCTTAAATAACTGAACCACGTAAGCACCTTATTTTTATAGAGATGTAAGACAAATTGCTGTTCTGTCCCAAGAATTTGGGGTTCAAAAACATGTGTAGGAGATAAGCCAGAAGACAATTGAATTATAGATCTATATTGAATTAATTTTGATCTACCACTCTTCATTTCCCACCTGCCCTATCACACTCTATCACTGAACCATGGTCATGTAAGAAATATGTATTTCTGAACTCTTAGTTAAGAAGAATGTTTTTCAGATGGCTCTGAAACCCCTTCCAGATAAAACAGGCTGGACAATCTTTGTCGTTTCTGGTATAAGGATTTTGCAGGATGATTACAGTTGGGATGGTCTCTTCAGGGATCCTTACCTACTATACATACAATGGAGAGACATATCCTTGTATCAGTAGTCATGCTGGGAGGTGGAGAAGAGATGGCTCTGAACACAATATTAATAACCATTAGTCACACTACTACTGGAACCCTTAAGTATCTATCATTAGTGTTCATATGCCAGTCTCTCTCTCAATATATAGAGAAAGACATCTATATATCTATAGCTATACTCCACAAGTATACATAAAAATACCTGCTTTATAAAGGCAAGAATAAAAATTTCAAATATATGTAATATATTATACGCAAACACCTGCAGACATGTGTTAATACTGAAAAAAAAAAATATGTGTAGGAATTGTGAGATGGGTGTTCCATCTCTCTCATATAAGAAACAGGAATACCAAAGAAGGTAAGACATCTATTCTTTTGAGCACAAGATGTCTTATGGACATGAATATTAATGTGGACATGAATAAAACCAATGAATATCATGGGAATGTTCATGCTTTTTGTGTTCTAAACTCTTGGAAGAACATGGCTTATAAATATAAAGGGGATTTAGGTTACTAATGAGGACATCATCCTCATTAATCATCCTTAAATCCTACAAAAAAATCTTATCACTGTTATCATCCTTCTAAACATCATCATTGAAGGTAGTGTTTTTTGACTGAGAATTTTTTTAAAAGCGTTGAAAAAAATGAAAAGAATAATATTTCATGATTCATGAATTTATATGAACTTTATATTCAATGTCCCTAAAGAAAATTTCACTGGAGCACAACTGCACCAATTGATTTACATATTGTCTGTGGCTGCTTCCATACAACAATGGCAGAAACAATTAGTTGTGACAAAAACGATCTAGCCAACAAAACAAAAACTGTTACTGTCTTTCCTTTTACAATAAATGTTTGTGAATCCCTTCAACTAAGCAAGGACACCAGCTAGTAGACACAGAACTTTGTGAGCAAAGCCCTATTCACACTAGGTCACATATGGGTCAGTAAATACAGAGTTAATTATTTTTATTTTTTATACAGATGTTTTTTGAAGTAGACACTATCATACAGTAGAAAATGCCTCAGCAATCTTTAATAATAGAGACAATGTTTCTGCTCACAGAGAATTAATTAATGCATGTATTTAGAAATCACTAAGCAAACTGTAATTAACTAACAAAGCAATGAAATATTTATAGGAAACAGACAGAAAACAATAAACAAAGTATGTTACAAAGTGAATATATTACAGTAAACATTATTAAAATATTATCAAGATACATATTTAATTTTATAATTTGCATGCTTCCTTGTTAATTTTATTTAATTGCATCATTTGCTATTTGGAGAGAAAGAGTTTTTTTCCATTTGCTGAGTTAAATCTTTATGTAGAAATAGAAATTGAGAAACAGTTTACATTTAGTGTTTTTTTAGAAGTATTATATTTAATATACACTACAAGTGAAAGTAAATACAATTATAAATCTTGGGGGAGAAATTGAGCTTGATTTGTATTTAGTATTCTTTATGCAGCATTCCCCTGTATAAGTATCTAACGGTTAAGTTAGACACTGTTAAGTACATACAAACTTAAATGCTTGGGGAGCAGGTTTAATAATCAAAACAGTGACACCTAGGTGGCTCAGTGGGTAAGCATCCAAATCTTGATTTGGGCTTAGGTCATGATCTCAGGGTCCTGAAATTGAGCCTGTGCTGGGCTCCATGGGGGGCATGGAACCTGCAAGATTCTCTCTCTGGGGCATTGGGTATCTCAGTTGATTAAGCATCTGCCTTCAACTCAGGTCATGGTCTCAAGGTCCTGGAATCAAGCTCTACATTGGACTCCCTGCTCAGTGGGGAGCCTGCTTCTCCCTACACCCCGTCCTTATGCTCTCTCTCCTGTGCTCTGGCTCTCGCTCTCTCTTTCTCTCTCTCTCCCTTAAATAAATAAATAAATAAAATCTTAAAAAAAAAAAAAAAAAAGATTATTTCCCTGCCTCTCCCTCTGCCCTCCTCTGCCCCACATCAGCTCATGTTCTTTTCTTTCTCTCATTCTCAAAAAAGAAAAAACAAACAACAACAAAAAAGAAAGTAAAAAGGAAAAAAGAAAAAAAAATCAAACCAGAAATGTTACTTTCTTACTTTTTGTTGACTTGCTAATTTTGGAGAGAAATACAGCTACCTTTTTTTTACATCAGACTTTTATTCACCTTGATGTACTTTTTTTTTTTTAATATTTCAATTTGGTAATTTATTTAAAGAACATAGTCCAGAGATTAGGGACCCCCTCCTCCCCCAAAAAGAAAGAAAAAAGAAAACCCTCTAGAATGGAAGCTGTAACTGCTCAATTCTATCATTTCAGAGAGAGAAATATTAATATGTATAACTTTGTATGTTTGGCTAAAAGAAAAATAATGCCTTTAATCTTAGGTACAGTTTGTATGCACTTTTTAAAAAAGATTTTATTTATTTACTTGAGACGGGGAGGGTACAAACTGGGGAGAAAGGCAGAGGGAAAGAGAGAAGCAGACTTCCCGCTGAGCAGGGAGCCTGATGTGGGCAAATCCTAGGACTCTGAAAAACAGTCTGAGGGGTTTGAAGTGGCGGGGGGGTGGGAGGTTGGGGTACCAGGTGGTGGGTATTATAGAGGGCACGGCTTGCATGGAACACTGGGTGTGGTGAAAAAATAATGAATACTGTTTTTCTGAAAATAAATAAATTGGAAAAAAAAAATCCTAGGACTCTGGGATCATGACCTGAGTTGAGAGAGACACTTAACTGACCAAGCCACTCAGGCACTCAGGCACTCAGACATCATGACACCTGTTTTGATGTTTAAAAACTGTTCTGCGAGCATTTTATTCATTTACCCAAAAGGAGATTAATGCCATCATGAAGCTATCATGAAATTCATTAGGGGAATAATAAAGAAAAAGGGCAATAAAGATGACATTGGAGAAGCTGAGGATATGGACAGCTTTGCTAAGGCAGAGGAAGGCATCAGCAAGGAATAGCTCTGGGGAATTTGGTGTCTTCAGCAGTGTTTTTGATACATTTATTTTTATTGTGATGACATATACATAGCATACTTTAACACTTAAACCATGTTTAGGTATACAGGTTAGTGCCATTAAGTACATTCACATTGTTGTACAACCATCACCACCATACCCCGACCCCTGGGCAAACACCCTTTTACTTTCTGTCTCTGTGAATTCGACTACCCTAGATACCTTTTATTAGTGGACTCCTATATTATTTGTTTTCCATGACTGTCTTATTTCACTAAGCATAATGTCCTCAAGCTACATGCAGGCTGTGGTATGTGTTAGAATTTCCTTTCTTTTTAGGGTTGAATAATATTTCATTACATGTGTATACCACATCTTGTTAATCTGTTCATCTGTGGACAGACACATTAGGGAGACTCCAGTTTTGACTGCTGTGAATAATGGTGCTATCAACATGGGTATGCAAATATCAATCTGAGTTTCTCCTCCCTATTATTTTGGTACATACTCAGAAGTGGAATGGCTGAGTCATATGGTAATATTTATTTTTAATTTCTTTGAGGATTCAGCATACTGTGATATATTCTTGATTGAAAGAAGGAAAAGAGCTTAAGTTAGAAATCATGTATTATGAGATCAAAGCACATTGGTCCTAGTGACTGTCAGGTTTATGACATAGGGAAATTAAATTTTGGGAAATATTAAGAAAAAAATAAATGCCATATGCTCTTCTAGGCATCACTCAAGAGAGTAGGAGGCTAAAATCATGAGATTCTGGCTTATAATTTTTAATAATGTCATTAGAGAATGAAGTAAAGGGAAACAAATTTGTAACAGAGGCAGCCTCTGACAGCAGCGTTCTCTGTTGTTTTACAATGAATATGGAATAATAGATATCAACTTAGAGTGGTATTTCTGTTGTCTTAACAATATTAACGGTTTTAAGTAATCATAGAGTTCATGCTTCTTACCATTTTAGGGATGATCAATGCACTCCGTAATGTTAACATACTAGCATTCTGCTCCAGATGACATGATTGTGAGAAGTCTCATAATCCCCACTTTAATTTGAGAATTGGGAAAGCTGACAATACTTATCAGACAAAAGACCTGGAGGAAATCAATAGCTGCCTGCCTACCTCTACCGGAGGCTGTGTGTAGAAGAAACTTGGTTGCTCTGTAGGTAAATTTGTACAAAATAGGACAAAGTGAAACAGAAGATCTTGACTCAACCCAAAAAAGGATTCTCCAACCTCAAAACTACTTTCCTTCTCAGCGCAGTTAGCCTTCTATTACCAGAGGTGCCCAAGCAGAGCAAGGGATGGTCAGTTCAGGAAATGTATTCAAGTAGCCTGTATTATCTAAAAATTTAAACACAGTGATATTAAAAGACCACTGACTACTTAAGAATTTATAAAATGAAGATAATTTTGAGCTTCTGTGCAGGGTTAGTGAATGGAATTCGTAAATTAATAGAAATTATGTTAATATATATAAATATTTAATTCAAATTAAAAGTTAATTTTCTATAGTTCCGCCATTCCATTTATATTAAAGTATGCTTTTGTCCTGTCTGGTTAGCTGGATTCACAAGATTTTGCTATGAATACTAAAAGAGCTTTCCAGATGTTTTAAACCATCAGTGTAGTTCACATAGCTCTACACAGTCTCTGACCTTTATTACACTGTTGTTTTTCCTAAGAAATTCCTGCCATGGCAGCCACTCTCCATAAACATTGCTATGATGATATAACTACACAAAAGCCTCTTACTGACTGCCACAGAAATCCCTCTTCCTCTAATACTGCATAATCTTTTATCTTTTGATATATCCCCAGACTTCTCACTTGCCCCTGCCCAGCCAAGCAAGGACTAATAGATCTACCAAACAGAAAGTCCCTTCCAGTTGCAAAGCACTTCTTTTATTTTTTTTTAAAGTTTTTTTTTAATTTATTTTATTTGACAGAGAGATCACAAGTAGGCAGAGAGGCACGCAGAGAGAAAGAGAGGAGGAAGCAGGCTCCCCGCTGAGCAGAGAGCCCAATGCGGGGCTCGATTCCAGGACCCTGGGATCATGATCCGAGCTGAAGGCAGAGGCTTTAACCCACTGAGCCACCCAGGAGCCCCTGCAAAGCACTTCTTTTTTTTTTTTTACATTTTTTTTTCATTTATTTATTTTCAGCATAACAGTATCATTATTTTTTTTCCACACCCAGTGCTCCATGCAATCCGTGCCCTCTATAATAATAGAACACTTGACAGAGACTGTCTCAGCTTTCTTTTCTCCTTTTACTCTATAAATCTCTCTTTTTTAATGCCATCAAGCTTCTGCTCGAAGACGGTTTATGAATCACGTGTTGCAAGTTTATGAATAAGCAGCCTTTGTTAATTTTGTCTCAGAATTAGGTCTGTCATAGATTTCTTCCTGAAGATACTGAGCTTAATTATTAAGTGGAATCCAAAAGCAAACAACAATTTCATAGTATCTATAAACACATCTTTTCCTGAAAATATTTACCCTACAATTTCTGGGTAAAACCTGAAACATCAAAGTGAAAACCTTTCTTTTGACAGTTGAGTGAACTATAGGAAGTGAGCTGGGTCTAGGATTTGGACTGAGATCAGTGGTATGTTAGTAAATGGCTAAGAACTACTTCTCCAAAATTAAAGAAAACTGAAACAAGCTCTGATTTTTGGTGGCTCATTTCAAGCCACCATGGTGGAGTTGGAAAGGAAAGGGCTTAGTGCACTCTGGGAGCTCCCGGGCCAGCTCCAACACACCAGGGAAGGACCGATACTTTTCTTGAGCATCTTCTGTGTGAAACTTTCTAGCACCTTTCACATCACTCCTCTGAACCTTAATGTACTTACTTTAAAAAACCAAGGAAAATGCCAAATCATTAAGTTACTTGTTTAAGGTCACACAGCAAATAAATGGCATGTGGTATTAACCTCTGATCTCAGTATGGTACATCATTTGCAAAACCTCCATTAGAAAAGGAGTCAAGTAATTTAAACATATACCAACCTGTAAAATGAATAAATATCATATTTTCCCAAAGGACTCACTTTTGCTGAGTCTGATTGAAACAGAGATTGCTTCAAAAAAATGTATACACATAGCATGGATCAGAATATGGGAGACACATTTCACTCCAGTCAATTTTGTCAAGGGTTAGGCCTATCATGAACAAACAGCCCAGCCAGGATATTCTCTCTGCTAAGTGGCCAAACAGCTCATGGATAGTAGAACATTTTTTAGTGTCCATGTGCTCTTCTGGGTGCCATGTCTTTACCTCCAGCACAGGTGAGCAGCTCACCTCCACGCCCACACTCAAGGTGTGAGAAATTGTCATAGTCACTCGTGTCTAAATGCAAACCTTGTCTGTGATCGACCCAGTTTGCTTAGCTGTTGTTGTGGCTTGAAAGAACGGATAAAAAAAAAAAAAAAAAAGGCTTTATTCCTGCTGTTTCTTAATTGGGACCATCTGTTACTCTTTGTCTCCACTAAAGAAGCTATAATCCAGGGCCTGGGTCTGACATGGAAATCTGGGTCTGTAAGCTTTGTAAGCTTTGGAACAGACAGCGATCTCCTAAGGGAAGGCAAAGTGCTCTGTACATAGGGGCATTGTTTTGAAGATCCCTTGTTAGAGAAAAAATAATATTACAAGAGTAACTAGTGTTCGAAAGGAATATAAATCAATAAGAACGTATTATTTTTCTAGAAGGTAGGGTTTCAAATTTTACTTGGAAAAGATATGATCGTGAAAAGTTTAGAGAGAACTCACCTGTATTGAGACCTACTATGCACCAGTTATATTACTTATGCTGTTTCACAAATGTCCTAGAGAAAATATTATTAACTGCATTTTATAGGTAATGAAACTTGAGATTCAGTATGGGCTGTGTTCTCTAGGCCCAGAGCTAATACATGGCAAAACTGAGACAGTAAATGAAGATCCCTCTGGAATTAAAAGCCATGTTTATATTATAGCAGGTTTTAGCAACCATAAGCCAAATCTAACCTGCCACCTGATTTTATATATACCCCTAAAGTTAAAAATGCTTGTTAAGTTTTTGTAATAATTTTTATTTTTTTAATTTTTATTTATTTGCAAGAGAGAGAACGCTCATAAGAGAGAACACAAGCAAGGTGAGGGGCAGAGGGAGAGAGAGAAGAAGACTCCCCACTGAGCAGGGACCCAGATGGGGAGCTCTATCCCAGGGCCATGAGATCATGACCTGAGCCAAAGACAGATGCATAACGGACCGTGACCCCCAGGCATGTTTTTGTAATAATTTTTAATAGTTGAAAAAAAGTGAAAGAAAAAATAGCATTTTGTGGCTCAGAAAAATTATTTGAAACTCAAATCTTGGTGTCCTGAAAGAAAGCGTTATTTAACACCATCTTGATTGCTCATTTAGGTACTGTCCATGGCTATTTTCACACTATAACAGCAGAACTGAGGGGACCCAACAGAAATCAAATGGCTTTCAAAGACTCAACTATTTGGTACCTTGCCTTTTATAGGAAAAAGCTTTGCATACCCCTCCACTAGACCAGTGGTTCTCCAAGTTGAGTATGCATCAAAATCATCTGGATAACTTCTTCAACACTGGGTCTCACCCCAGGTTCTTAATTGGCAGGTGTAAAGTGGGGCCAAGAATTTTCATTTCTAGCATTTTCCTGGGTTTTGTCCTTACTGCTGGTTTTGGGCCCAGCCTTTGATAAGCATTGTACATGACAAACATTTGTTAAAATGTTTTTTTTTTTTAATTTTCTAAGATTGTTTAGGTATTCAACCAGTAGGCTTTACAACTAGGGGATAAACCCTCATTAACTCGATAATTCACCCTTCCATAATATTTTCTTTGTGTGATGTATTTAGCACTTGTACTGTTGGTTGACTCTTTACAATTGTTCTCATTTTCATGGGTCTAGTTTTCTCATTTCTATAGTTTAAGTTTACTCAGAGCAAAAATCAAAGTCTGTAGCCATATGAGCCATGCAGGGTTAATCTCACACCACAGGTGGAAGGCAGGGTAGCAGAATGAAACACAAGCACATGTGCTTTAAATCCTAACTCTTTTGCTTGCTTTCTTCCTAAATTGGGGCAAGTTAGCCTCCAAGGGCTTCAGTTTCTTCTGCTGTGAAATTAGCATAACATGTGCCTCACAGAGGTACTCTGAGTTTTTTAACAGATCAAATATTTAAAGCATATACAATGCCTGGCAATCGGTAAACAACCTGGAAGCTCTTGAGGGGATCAATGTATAATAGTTGAACAAAAGCCCTCTGTCCTGCCACTCTAATGAAGAACATGTAGTGAGGGAGGTCTTTTCCTGTGCTGTGCCAACTGGCTGAATTGCACACATCCCTTGATGGGAGTGCAGAACCCATGAAAACTTAGCAAAGCACCCATACCCACTCTACTCCCATGCAGCTTCCTCCTGGACTGGTGCCTAAAGACAACCTGGAAGGCATCTAGATTGATGGTTAGACTAAGTCTGCCTCCAAAGCAGAGTTACAGCTGTTTGTAGAAAACTGGCCTGTTGCAACTCAGAAGAGTTAAGAATCCTAGAAAGACAAGACAATGAAATCCACCGCAGCATTAACATTTGTGATTGCTATCTTCTTCCAGAATAACACAGAGGTTAAGAACTCCACATATCGACTCTACTACCACCTGGGATGGCTTTCTGACTCCATCACCAGCCTACAGTGTGACATTAGGTTAGTTATATATTTTTCTCTATAGCTTATTTCATCATTTCTAGAAGTGGAGCAATCCCAGAATTTACCTTGTATGGTTGTCATAAGGGACAGATGAGAGATCTTAGGTAAAGCCCTGGCCTGACCCAAGATAAAATGCTAACTAGAGCAAATGCTGATGAAATACTTGCCTATTCCAGAAGTTGAGTTAAGGGATTTACTTATATTCATTCACTCATAAAGCAAGACGGAATTCATGCAAACTGTGAGTTCATTGAAAGTATAGACATATAGACCTGGAAGAGTTAGGACCAATAGGTTCTATTTAAGATTGCTGTTAGTATGTTTGTGTGTTTGAGTGTATATACCTATATGCACTTCTTTTTTTTTTTTCCAATTTATTTATTTTCAGAAAAACAGTATTCATTATTTTTTCACCACACCCAGTGCTCCATGCAAGCTGTGCCCTCTATAATACCCACCACCTGGTACCCCAACCTCCCACCCCCCCCGCCACTTCAAACCCCTCAGATTGTTTTTCAGAGTCCATAGTCTCTCATGGTTCATCTCCCCTTCCAATTTACCCAAAAGCACATACCCTCCCCAATGTCCATAACCCTACCCCCCTTCTCCCAACCCCCCTCCCCCCAGCAACCCACAGTTTGTTTCGTGAGATTAAGAGTCACTTATGGTTTGTCTCCCTCCCTATCCCATCTTGTTTCATGGATTCTTCTCCTATATGCACTTCTTTTGTTGAGCTCACTACTATATTTTCTGACAAAAATACTTTAAAACCAGGAAAATAATGTACACATTTTTTGTTGTTGCTTTAGGTTTTCACCTTGTCATCATATCTTCACTCTATCTCATTTGAAATCTTACCAGAAACATTTGAAAAAGAAGGAGGAGAATCACTCAGTGATCTTTGACAGAACAAACAAACAAACAAACAACTTCATATGTTCTCTGTGTCAGTTGACATCTGAAGCTCAATAATATCTTGACCAAAAAAGATAAGAGATACTGGAAGGAGAAGGATTTTGAAATGGTTTTATGACACCACATAGAAAACAACCTATTTCTAGATTGTTCTGGAGCAAGGTACCTATTAAGCACATTAACATCCGGGAGCATGTCAAACAGCTAGTTCTCAACTATTATCACCAACCAGGAGTTCCTTTAAAAACTATTCTGAGCCTGGGTGGCTCAGTGGGTTAAGCCTCTGCCTTCGTCTAGGGTCATGATCCCAGACTCCTGGGATGGAGCCCCACATTGGGCTCTCTGCTCAGCGGGGAGCCTGCTTCCCTTCTACTCTCTCTGCCTGCGTCTCTGCTTACTTGTGATCTCTGTCTGTCAAATAAATAAATAAAATTAAAAAAATATATATATATTTTTTCTCAATTTATTTATTTTCAGAAAAACATTATTCATTATTTTTTCACCACACCCATTGCTCCATGCAAGCCGTGCCCTCTATAATACCCACCACCTGGTACCCCAACTTCCCACACCCCGCCACTTCAAACCCCTCAGATTGTTTTTCAGAGTCCATAGAAAAATATATATATTCTTAATGTTTTAAAGAAGCAGCACTACGGGCGCCTGGGTGGCTCAGTGGGTTAAGCCTCTGCCTTCCTCTTGGGTCATGATCCCAGAGTCCTGGGATCGAGCCCCGCATCAGGCTCTCTGCTGGGCGGGGAGCCTGCTTCCCTTCCTCTCTCTCTGCCTGCCTCTCTGCCTACTTGTAATCTTTGTCTGTCAAATAAATAAATAAAATCTTAAAAAAAAATAAATAAAAAGAAGAAGCAGCACTACAGTAAGAGAAAATAGAACCTAGCCTAAAAGCACTGGCACCTCCTATTCCCTCTCACAGATCTACTCTTAGTTACTCAGTGCAGGTTTTCTGCACGTCATTTTTTTCTTTATTGATGACCCCATGCCCACGTTCATCATTTGTTTAAGCCCCTTCCTGAGCCTTGGCGAATATCTCTTTGAGGACTCTGCATGCCCTGACTTTGGTCAGTTGGGCTCCCCAACAGAATCCCCCTTTTGTCTTTCATACTGGTCTCCCTTTCAAATGGTATTTTTGGATCCTTTGTCATGGACTAGCATTTAAGTGAATTACTTATTACAGTATTTTCAAATTTTGTCTGCAAAACATTGTCTGGAAAGGACTCCATTTGTCCGTAGGTGTGAGAATCACAGTGATTGACCAGTGGACTAGCTTATGTGTTTTCTGAAGCACAAGGTACAAATTTACATTAACTCTTCTTTTGCCAGGACTGTTCATACTTCTATTCTATTTTGCAGTTACCTAACCTTTTCTGATGTTCTAATATTTAGGTGAAATATAATTTTATCCTGTAAGCTTTCCTCAATTTCCATCTCCCTGAGATAGTGTCCTGTCTTTTGCTACCCATTAAATTCCATGCTCCCTTCTTCCATCATATTTCCATTAAGGCATAAAGATCTACTTATGTATTTTTTAGATATTTGCAGAAGTATGCTCATATATTTTATTCTTTCCCCCCTTTAACCTCTGAATCTCAAAGCAAAATTTTATAGTACACTTAGGTGGATAACAAAGGAGGAAAAAAGATTTAGTCAATGTTGAAATAATGGAATGATGAGCATAATTTTGCCTGTGCTCTTTTTGCTTTTTCTGTTAAACCAGAGACCTAAATAAGATTAGTCTGAGGGTCTTTTCATCTTCAAGCTTTAAGTGATAGTAATTATACAAGAAAGTATTTTATAAGAGAAAGAACTATTTAAAAAGCCAACAATGCATTACATGTATGAAACACATTAAAAATAGATTAAACATTTATCTAAAACTCTATCCTGAAATGCTCAAGCTTCATCTTTACTCTATGTATGAAAATAATTCATTAAGAGCTTACAGCTTACAACTGGTTACCAGAAAGTAACATATTCTTCCTCATACTAGAAATTCTTCACCAGCAAGCAGCTTCCAGGGATAACAGGGAGAGTATCAGATGTTCATGCAAAAACTATTACTGTCAAACACATTCTATACTAAAATGATTGCTAAGTGTTTTTTATTTATGTGATTTGCCATTAATGTTTTTATGATTTGAGTAATCTTAGATCAATATGATTCCAGGCATCTGGATACTTAAAACATATGAATATTGGTCTAGTGTGTACATTTTCATCTTAAAAATAGCATATAAACAAAATACAACTTTTTGAAATGTGAATTTACTACCTCCCCCTTGATTCCATGGTACCAAAGTTTCATTCTGATCCTCCAAAATTCATTGGTATTATCATTATTCATTCAACTGTTATACACTTAGAAGTTCTCATTTTCAAAATGCTATTAGGAGTAGAAAACAATACTTGAATATATTTTATCATTAAGCTTTTATTTATTAAGTACAATCAGATTTAGAAATAATCACTGACCATGCAAAAATCCTGGAAATTGTAATAATGAAATAATGTAAATTAGTCTTTTCTTGCCCTTGGGGAGAATTTGTTCCTAAGTGTTCAACTATGGGAAGCAACAGAATTTAATGGAAATACATTCTTGCTAGATGCTAAGAGTTCTTGTTTTTTTTTTTTTTTTTTTTTTTTTGATGATCTTGAGCAAGGCATTTACTTAGCTGTAAAATGAAGCTTCTATTTCTAAGGTGAATTATAGATGGTTACTAAGGTTTTCTATAGCTCTAGCACTGGATACGTATATTTCATTGTGACAGACATTGTTGCTGGCCCAATAGTTATACACACACATACACACACACACTTTTTGGCTGCTTATAAAGTCTATTTTCTACTAAAGAAGCTGAAAATACCAGGCACTTATTATCACAGCCATATCTTCCCCATTTAGAGAATGGTTATAGGTTCCATTCCTGGCTGGTGGGATCTAAAAGTCTGCATCCAGAAGTCTAAGAAGGCTTCCTCTTGTTAATAAAATGCCATGGGGGAAAAATGTCTCTGTTCTTTGCTAGATCTTTTGCACCTCTATGTGTCACTTGGAGAGTCTGCCACTGTGCTAGTACCCTAAGGGGGACAAAACCATCCATCCAAAAATGTCAGAACTAAAAAACACAAAGATCTACAGTTCATAATGGTATTGTTGGGTAGGTAAGTAGGTAAACTGATTCTCTGAACTATTTGTTTGAGATGTAATAAATAACTTAAATCTCCAATGGGCTTTTGTTGAGTGCTCTGCCTAAAGCCAAAACGCCCCCACACATGTATGATTATCAGATAGTTTTCTCTGTATTTAAAGATATGACTTTGTTCCAATTCACCACAGATCTTTTAATGGATGGTCCAGACCATTACACAAATGAGACCTCTTTTCACATGTTCACCTTCTTAGAGATGTTTACTGACTACCCTGCATAAAATAGCCATACTCTCATTACTGAATTTTCTTTTATCCCATTCTACTTTTCTTTTAAGCCCTTACCAATTTCTGAAGTTATTTATTCATGTTATACCTGATTAATATATGATCTTTCTTTCTCTAAAATGTAAGTTTTATGAGGGAAAGACAATTTTTTCCCATAGATGTCTTATTTTTATAGCATCTACAACAGGTTTTGGACAACGTTGGTATTTGATAAATATCTCTTGTGAACTAATGATAGTTTTAAAGTGTACCCCCATATATAAAATTTCTTTTGATTGTTAGTGAAAATTTTGGCAAATTATAAACACATAAGAGAGCAAAGCAAACATAATTTACCTTTTATAAAAATAATTCATAAAATATAAGTTATTTGATACATATTTTATGTATACTTTACATATATTTATTTTCATAACATGGTCTTAAAACTTCATGATATAAGAAATAAATGATTCTGTGATATATAAAAAAGAGTCAGCAAGGAATTGAAATAAAATAAGATTGAAAGATCCATTCATTTATTCAAAATTTTATTAAACATAGACACATATGATGGTATACATATTAGATTTTCAAATTTTTTTAAAATTACATATAATTAAATAATGAAATAATAATGATACATTTTTTACTTTATACATGATGCACCTCTGTTAATTTTTTTTAAGTGAACATATAAAAATGTAGTCTGTAAAATGGTTCACACAAGATGCTAACTGCTAGGACAAATCTCTGTTCATCTAAAACTGAATATCCAGTTGGAGAAATGAGCATTTAAACAAGTGAGTGTAAAACATGATTTAGTGCTAAGATAGAAATTTGTACTGATTAAAGAGTCTCTCTCTCTCTTTCTGACACACACACACACACACACACACACACACACACCCCTATTCAAAGTTGAAGCAAGAGATTGTTCAAACTCTTTCTTTACTCCAGACCTATTCTTTATTCCATATCAATATTATTCCACCCTTTTCCTCTTACCATTGAGGAGAAAAAGACAGCAGTTCATTTATAGAACAGGGGGGACATCCTTACTAATAGCTAGATTGCTCGGTATCTCTGCCCAGGCTCTCCTTTCATGGATGTATCTGGAAGGGTAATTTCATCCACAGCCTGCACTGTGTACGTGCTCAACCAGCCATTCTCACATCAACTTCCTACCCAAACCTTGACAGTCCAGAGGATGAGAGTCCTCAAAATTGAAATTAAATAGGGAATGACTGGGGAGGAGGATGAAAACACATTAAGGTAAAGAATTTAAAGTTCAATGCCAATGCAACTTTTAGAAAATTTTGCATTAAGTATCATTGGGAAAACTGACAACATTTAATAATATGGTTATTTAATTTATATAACTGTTATTCATTAAGGGAAAAAACTCTCAAGAAGACAGAGTTAAAGGATGAAGATGATGGGTGGGGTAAAATTAAGAGGTTTCAAATCTGTGATTATAATAAAGAAACTATCAAATAAACCTCCAACCAAAAACTTAAACTCTACTGTGATTCTTAAAGTGCAGCCCATTTGGAGTGAGTGGATAAAAAAAGCCTCCAAAAACAAGTGAAGGAAGGGTAGAGTGTACAAATTTAGTTTTTAGTTTCCCAAGCTAACAAAGGGGTGGGGAGTAAATTGTTCAGGCTGGGGTGTATGTCTATCAATTAAACACCAAATACCTCAACATATGCAATGCTAAGCACTAAAAAAATATGTAGGCTAAATTGAAACTCAAGAAATCATAACTTGGAGAACAATGGATACTTTACATTAAAAATTTCACCAAGTCTTTTCCTGATAAATTCCACTTAATTAAAGAAAAGATACCTAAGTTATGTATAATTATTTTTTCCATCATCACACTATTATATTATGCACACCCAATAAGATCCTTCCAGATTTAAGTTTAAATGTAGAACATCTTCACCCATTGTTTGGTTTAGATTAATTTTTTGTCATTTATGTTTCAACTTATACAGAGAATTTATAGGTTTACACAGACATCCCTATGGTTAAGAAGGAGTTGTTTTAGAACCCATAGAATCCTAGAGAAGAACATAGGCAGAAATCTCTTTGATATCAGCCACAGCAACTTCTTTCAAGATATGTCTCCAAAGGCAAAGGAAACAAAAGCCAAAATAAACTTTTGGGACTTCATCAAAATCAAAAGCTTCTGCACAGCAAAGGAAACAGTCAAGAAAACAAAGAGGCAACCCACAGAATGGGAGAAGATATTTGCAAATGACAGTACAGACAAAAGGTTGATATCCAGGATATGTAAAGAACTCCTCACACTCAAACACACAAAACAGATAATCATATCAAAAAATGGGCAGAAGATAAAACAGACACTTCTCCCATGAAGACATACAAATGGCTATCAGACACATGAAAAAATGTTCATCATCACTATCCCTCAGGGAGATTCAAATTAAAACCACATTGAGATATCACCTTACACCAGTTAGAATGGCCAAAATTAGCAAGACAGGAAACAACATGTGTTGGAGGAGATGTGGATAAATGGGAGCCCTCTTCCACTGTTGGTGGGAATGCAAGTTGGTGCAGCATCTTTGGAGAACAGTGTGGAGATTCCTCAAGAAATTAAAAATAGAGTTTCCCTATGACTCTGCAATTGCACTGCTGGGTATTTACCCCAAAGATACAGATGTCATGAAAAGAAGGGCCATCTGTACCCCAATGTTTATAGCAGCAATGGCCACAGTCGCCAAACTGTGGAAAGAACCAAGATGCCCTTCAACGGATGAATGGATAAGGAAGATGTGGTCCATATACACTATGGAGTATTATGCCTCCATCAGAAAGGACGAATACCCAACTTTTGTCGCAACATGGATGGGACTGGAAGAGATTATGCTGAGTGAAATAAGTCAAGCAGAGAGAGTCAATTATCATATGGTTTCACTTATTTGTGGAGCATAACAAATAGCATGGAGGACAAGGGGTGTTAGAGAGGAGAAGGGAGTTGGGGGGAAATTGGAAGGGGAGGTGAACCATGAGAGACTATGGACTCTGAAAACCAATTTGAGGGTTTTGAAGTGGTTGGGGGGTGGGAGGTTGGGGTACCAGGTGGTGGGTATTATAGAGGGCACGGATTGCATGGAGCACTGGCTGTGGTGCAAAAATAATGAATACTGTTATGCTAAAAATAAATTAAAAAAAAAAGATGGAGTTGTTTTCATGGATGCATCGATCATTGTTCACTGAATGATGGGAGTACAGAAACTATGCTCAACTGAAGCCCCCCTATTTTATATATATATATATATATATATTTATATATATATATAGTAAATAAATACATAATAAATATAAATATATATTTACCTTCTTACTTCCTTCTTCTCTTCTTTCCTCTCTCTCTTTTCTTTCTTCCTCTGTTTTCTTTCTTTCTTTCTTTCTTTCTTTCTTTCTTTCCTTTTCTCTTTTCTAATTTATAATTGATAAACAATATGGAACACCAAATACATACCAGAAACTTAAATATATGTTGGAAAGTTGAGCCCCCCTATAATATATATATATATATAGTAAATAAATACATAATAAATATAAATATATATTTACCTTCTTACTTCCTTCTTCTCTTCTTTCCTCTCTCTCTTTTCTTTCTTCCTCTGTCCTTTTTCTCTTTCTTTCTTTCTTTCTTTCCTTTTCTCTTTTCTAATTTATAATTGATAAACAATATGGAACACCAAATACATACCAGAAATTTAAAAAGATGTTGGAAAGTTGAGTTACATTGACTATGATAATTGAATCTTTCTGAAGCTATTGCTTCAATTTCTTCCAAAACAATCTCTTGTCCCTTTCTAGTCATGAGGTCCCTCCTGGTATAAAGAAAATAGGGAAAGTTAGAGTAGGTGGATCAGTGTATTTCTTAGTCCAGAGGCTCTCTCAGACTTTGGTGCAACTGACCACATCATAGGGAAAATAGATTGTGGGGGCATCCAGATGAGAAACTTAGGTTGGGGTCTGAATGAAGTTGAAGTGGAAACCAATTTGCAATAATCCACATATAGATTATGGTCTTTCTCCTATTTCTCCTCCTCTATGTCCCATATCTGTAACATAGATTCTAAATACAAACTATCTATTTGCTTTATATATATATATTCCTGGAAGAGGCATTTTTAGCTGCCTTGGTGACTGTTACCTCTCAGAACTCCTTGAATATTTTTAGATACCAAGTATCCCTTAGAAATAAATGATGGAAGAACTCCTTGAGCTTCACCAATAAATTCTGCTAAGGGGAGAAAGAGTAATATTCATTGATCTAAATGGAAACAAACAGAAAATACAGTATTATGTTTTTACTATTAGAATGATACATTAATTATCTAAATATATGTTTGCACTGGTTATGTTTCATAATGTTTAACTTGTGATAGTCATCAAACTGTTACTGCAGCAAACATGGATTCCTTCAGTGGTCATATGAAGACCAAAAATATAAACTTAATGCTAAGGGCTCTCAGAATTAAAACTTACAAACTGGCTATAAATAAGAACTCTATTGTTTTCTGAATGTGATTTATCTTTTTCTAACTTAAGCTGAGAATTTTTGTATGACATAAATTTAAGTGTGACATTTTTAATTTAATTTACTAAATAATTTTTTAAGGATCATATACATAAGAAAGTGTGGAATAGTGTCAGCAAAAATGGTGTAGTAAAGATCTCTTAAAACTTTATTCAGTTTTAAAAACAGTGAGAAAACTCCTAAGAATTGACTTCTAAATAAAGAAAATGTAATCAATAGAAACTTTTCTTGAGGAAGCTCAGTTGTTGAACTTTCTGTAAAAGGACTTAAATCAGCTATTTTATTTATTTTTAGTAATTATTTTTATTAACATATAATGCATTATTTGCCCCAGGGGTACAGGTCTGTGAATCATCAAGTTTACACACTTCACAGCACCCACAATATCACCCTCCCCAATGTCCATACCCAACCACCCTCTCCATACCCGTCTAGCAACCCTCAGTTTGTTTTGTGAGGTTAAGAGTCTCTTATGGTTTGTCTCCCTCCCAATTAAAAACTGAAGGAACACATAAGAACAATGCCTTACTAAGTAGTAAATATCAACAAAGATGGATTTATATCTATGTATCAATCATCTATCTCTATCATCTATCTACTACCTATTTATCATCTATTATCATCTATTAGAAACTCTGGAGTTTAGAAATAAAATATCTGAAGTGAAGAAAATACTCTACTGGGTCTCCAGAGCATATTTGAGCAGGTAGAAGTAGGAATCAGTAAACTAGAAAATAGGTCACTTGAAATTATCCAGTTTGATGAAGAGAAAGAAAAAAATGAAGAAAAAGAAAAAGATCCTAAGAGACCTGTGAGATAACATCAACTGTACCAACATATGCATAATGGAAGTCTCAGAAGGAGAGGAAAATTTTGAAAAAAAAATTAATGAGTAGACACTTTCATTATTTAGTAAAAGCTATTATTCTAACATTAAGATTCTCAGCAAACTTCAAACAAGAACTCCAAGAGTTACACACCAAGACATATCACAATAAAACTGTGAAAAATATATATAAAATAGCCAGAGAGCGACTGCTAATGGACATGAATTTTCATTTCCTTTTTTTGTACTTTTAAAAAAATTCAGAGAGAGTGAGTGTGTGAAGAGGAGAGGCAGAAGAAGAGGAAGAAAAAGAATCCCAAGTAGGATCCTTGGAGCTTGAGTGGGATTAGATTTCCATAACCTCTGAGATCACAACTTGGACTAAAATCAAGAGTTGCTGCCAAACAGACTGAGTCACCCAGGTGCTGTCTTTTTTGTACTTTTTAATTCAAGATTAAAATTGAAATAAAATTGTAATAAAGTCATATAATTCATATAAATTTACATTGTAAAATATAGTGGTTCTTTGTTTATTCACAATGGTGTGCAACCATTGCCACAATTTAATTTACTAGACACTTAATTTAATAGGTACTTCTATTACATAACTGTTAGAGTCATCCTAGGTCTCCCTCCTGAACACTGTTGGGAAATCATTAAACTGTATACTTTTGCTATGTATTTGTCTATTTTCTATATTTCATGCAAATGGAATTATACATTATATGGCCTTTTGTGTCTGGTTTCTTTCATTTACCATATTTTCAAGATTCATCCACATTGTAGTATGTATCAGCACAACATTCTTTTATATGGCTGGAAAATATTCCATTGTATTCATATGTCACATTTTGTTTATCCATTCTTTACTTTATTTGAGTTGTTTCCTCCTTTTGGCTTTTATGAGTAGCACTGCTATGAACACTCATGAACTAGTTTGTGTTAAACATGTGTTTTGATTGTCCTATACATGTGTTTAGGACATCTCCCTCATGACTAATGACATTGAGCATCTTTTCACGTGATTAATCATTTTCTGTCTCCTTTGGGGAATTTTCTATTCAAAAGCTTTGGTCTTTTTTTTTTTTTTTTTTAAATCAGGCTGTTTTCTTTCTTTCTCTCTCTCTCTCTCTCTTTTTTCTGAGTTATAAGAGTTTTCTATATATTCTGGATGACATTAAACCCTTATCATATGTATAATTTGTGGATATATACTATCATTCTGTGGATGTCTTTTCACTATCTGGATAGTGTCCTTTGGAACACACTTAAAAACTTACTGATGTAGTCCAATTTATTTTTTCTTCAATTGTTTATGATTTGGTTATCATATTTAAGAAACCATCGCCTAAGCCAAGGACATGAAGACTTATTCCTATGTTTCTTTCTAAGAATTTTATAAGGTTAGTCTTAGTGTTTATTTATTTATACTAATATTTAGGTCTTGGATACAGTTTTTAAAAGAGTTTAATCATTTGTTAGAGACAAGAAGAGAGAGGGAAAGCACAAGCAGGGAGAGCAGCAAGCAGAGGGAGAAGCAGGCTCCCCACCAAGCAGGGAACCTGATATGGGACTCCATCCCAGGACCCTAGAATCATGACCTGAGCTAACGGCAGACTCTTAACCAACTGAGCTACCCAGTTGCCTCAGTTTGATACATTTTTTAATATGTTTTGAGGGATACTGGTCCAAATTCAAGAACCTTTCCTTTGATGAGCATAGTCCTCATTCCATATGTACCAACTGGCTCATTCTACCCCTGAGATGGAAGTGTGTAATTTTAGTTTTCTTTTGCCAGTAACTACCATAGTTCTACATAGTGTGTATGAATTTCTTCTTTTTTTAAATCTTTGAAAACTTATAAAAAGATTATTGAACTTCTGCTATGAAAAATGAAGGTTTAGGCTAAAAAATATTTCTATTCATATGTAGCATGCTATAATGGATAAGGATACACTTTTAAGATCCAGACCACTCAGGATTGTATAAAATGTTGATACTCATTAACTATTTAACTTTAATTACATTAGATTACATTATTTAGATGTTATGAGGTTAAATGAACTAAGATTAGTAATATATATATATATAGAATAGTGCTATCAAATAGGATGCAATATTATCTATTAGTATTGACTATTAAAATAATATCTATTAACATTATCATTCTAGATATGGCTGTTTTCACTATTAGTAATAGTTACTCATTTATCCACTTGTCATTACAGAAATATTTTAACAGAAATTAAGGGAATAATCACACTGTAAAAGAACACATTTAGAATTTAAGGATAATGAAAATAAGATATATCAAACTGTGGGGTGAACCAATAAATGATGATTTATAATCCTAAATAAGTATATAAATAAATATACTATAAGCAAAGTTCTGACAAATGATCTAAATACCTCTTCAAGGAAGTTAGGAAAAGAAGAGCAAACTAAAATCAAGAAACCAAAGGAAAGGAAAAAATACAGAAAAAAAAAACATAACAAGCAAAGACAAATGTAGAAAAAAGATCAACAACATCAAAAACTGATTTGAAAAACCTTGTAAAATTGATAAATTCCCAAAAAGTTTATTGATAAGAGAGGAGAGGATAAGATAAGATGAGATAAGAAACAGAAGACACAAATTACTGATATTGAGAATAAAAAATAGAGATCTCACAAAAGATCCTATATGTATTTATTAATGGATAATAAATTCTTTATGAATAATTTTTGCCAATAAATTGGGAAAAGTAGATAAAATTGATAAATTATTAGAAAAATAAAATTTATTAAAACTGCAGAAGAAATGGAGAAAAATTAATAACTTCAAATTTCTTAAAGAAATAGAATTTTTAATTAAAATCAAGAAAATAAATTTAGACACAGATGCTTTCCCTGGTAATTTTTCAAACATTGAGTATCAGATTAATATCCACAGTATATATTTTTCCAAGAGAAGAGAAAGAAAAATATTATTATCATATTTTATAAGGTCACATTGATATAGATACCAAAATCTTATTCACTAGTACAAGAAAGGAGACTAACATTTTAATTACTTTTCTAAATACAGATGCAAAAGTCTTAAAATCTTATCAAACCAAATTCAACAATACATAAAAAGAATAATATACAATGGCAAAATAAGATTTATTTCAGTAATACAAGAAAGGTTTCACTTTCTAAAATCAATCAATTTAATTCATTACAGTAACAGAATAGATTGGAAAAAATCATATGGTTAACTCAGTAGATACAGTAAAATAAATTGAAAAATTTTCTCAGAAATTAATAACAATTTTAATAACCAGGAATATTTTTGAAATGAATGAACATTATTAATCTAAAAAGGGATATTATACCTGTATGGCTTAGATTAGAGTGATTACAAATAATATAGCTCAAGGAGGTAATATGGTAATTTATGGATAGAGAAATAAGGGAGAATCTAAGCAAATTAAAATCTGACATTTTGCTGTTAAAGATGGGAGTCCTCAATAATTAAAGAAATGGAAACACAGAAACAAGGGAAGAAGCTGCTAATTGCAATGAAATCTCAGTTATGATGACTGAAAGAGTTAGGATTGCCCAAGGGAGAATCAACATGTGGCATCTTCTGTATGATGTAACTTTCTCACAGTCGGCAGTTTTAGAACAGTCTTAATTCTTATTTCTTCAACTGGGGCTCAGGGATCCAAGACTAAGTGTTCCAGGACAAAGAATGTGCTGCTTTACCGCTTCTGACTTAATCTGAGAATCATATGGTGTCACATCTGCCACATCCTATTAGTTATAAGGAAATCACAAGCCCACTCAATAAAATATATATATATATGGTTCTCACTTCCGGCTGAGAATAATGTTAAGATCACCTTGTGGGAACAGATATACCATAATAAACTTTGAAAAAACTCATAACAATTACCTATCCTCTATAATTTCAATCCCTCATTCTGAAAGATGAGTTTTTAGTTGAATAGTGTAATATTTGGATTGATACTTGAAGACTTTTACTTCTTTTACCTTTTTCTTATAATTTGACTATACTTTCTTAGAAATTTTGTTTCCCCTGTATATAATTCCTATATTCAAGTATTTTATCTTTCTATACAGTTTTTAATTTTCTAGAGGTCATTAATACACCTGGATTTTCCTTTTTCTAAGAACACTTCAGTTTCTTATAGTGGTATGTATATATTTTTGTTTTGTTTTAAGGGTGTAATATCAAAATATATTTAATACTGATACAGTTTTTTAAAGTTTCCTTAGAAATGTATTAAAAAATTTAAGCATAGTGAATTTTTTTTGTTTTGTTTTGCATTGTGTGGCCACCCATATAAAAGGAAACATTACATTTATTTTTTAAAAATTATCACAATTTTAGCACTTTTCATTTTTATGTGTCTTAGTTTATCTTTGTCTCACAAATGCTGTTGTTATTTTATTGGCTATTTATATTTAAAACTGATTCTTATTGAAAACTCACATTCTTTGTTTAGGATTTATTGACAAATGGTCTCGTGATTTGTACTTGGTCTGGTTGTTCTCTTATCTAGAGCTGTCAATATGTGGAGGGGTTTTTTTGTTTGTTTTTGTTTGTTTTATTTTTATTTTTTTCCTAGAATGTTAGTTTTTCCACAGAAGACTTGTCTGAAAACTATTCTACAACCTGTCTGAAGAAAGTAGAAGATACCAGGATGAGATAATCTGGAAGCCAAACCATAAATTCTGTTTTGTGTTCATACTAATCTGCATGAAAATTCTAATTCACTCCTTTTGGTTCATCTCACATATCACTTCTGCCCTTCATGTGCCTGTGTCCTTTAAAGCCATGGCACATGTAGACCATTATTTCCAGAAAACCTCTAATTGCTGTTATGCCTAGGAATCAGGCACTTCTCTGTAGGTGTTAGGTCAAAGGGTAAAATATAGGGGTGAAATGTGTAAGCCTGATGAATCACAGATCTGTGCTCCTGGGGCAAGTAATACATTATATGTTAATAAAAATAAATAAATAAAGTAAAGGGGGGTCAAAATTTGTTATAAACTTTCAGTTACTTTCACATAAGAATGTTTTCTGTGATTTATGTTTCAATTTTAACCTCTTCATTCTTGGTGCCAATGTATTTTCTGAATCCTTGGAGTTTTACAAGGAAAATCAGCTCACTTCTCATCACATTTCATCACTTGCCATCATTATCAATAACTTAGAAGTCCTTTAGGACTTGTCCTCAAATCTTAAGTATATCTGTTTCCTCATAGAAACCCAAATTTTATAGCTGCTTTTGTTTAAAACTTTATTATATATGTAATATAATATATTCTTTTGAATTATATTTAAATTTATGTAAAGAAATGGTTGTGTTTATTCATCTATAACTTACATATTTTCTGTTCAAAGTAATATTTGTGAGCCTGATGATTTATTATCATTCAGTTCCACAATTACCTTTTCTGTCTGCTCTGTGAATATGAATTTGGACTCTTTTGTTCTTAGCCAGCTGGAACAATGTTAAACTTTGTCGGTAGATAGTCCGAGAAAGAGACTGCAGAAAAAACGTGTTTTGCCTTCTCGTTCCAGTGTCCTTCTCTAGGCAGGCTCTAGCAGTACACATTGATTTTCCAGAGCCTGGCTTTGACAGCTTCCCAGCTTCTCCAGTATCCTTTTCTTGCTGTTCATGGAAGTCAACAGCAACAAACCAAACACTTTCCTGGGCAGCTTATTTGTAAGTGGTTTTGTTGTAAATTACCTCTGGTGAGTCACTTCCTTGAGAACACTTTTACTTGGAATCTGGAAGGCAAATTTTCATCAAGTCCCAAAGGGGGCAGAACACAGCAACTTCCTGCCATTCAGGGGCCATGGCCATAGATTCCCCAACAAGTGCTGAGACTCAACCCTGGGAGGTGTTCTTAACAAGTCAGTTCTCTTCATGCCTAGGTATAATGGCTGTTCTTATTAGAATTCTCTTTACTTTTTATTAGAGAACACCTTATTATTCCAATCCCCTGTTATGGTTAATAATTCTTCATATTAAATTTTCCTTGTTCAAGTTATTTTCTGATTCTCCTAACTTGACCCAGGCTGATAGTCTTTCTTTATGTGTATATTGACAGTTCATTCTTCCTCTCCTTTTTTTTTCTACCTATGATATTATTTTTTAAATTTTTTTATTTTTTATAAACATATATTTTTATCCCCAGGGGTACAGGTCTGTGAATCACCAGGTTTACACACTTCACAGCACTCACCAAAGCACATACCCTCCCCAATGTCGATAACCCCACCCCTTTCTACCAACCCCCCTCCCACCAGCAACCCTCAGTTTGTTTTGTGAGATTGAGTCACTTATGCTTTGTCTCCCTCCCAATCCCATCTTGTTTCATTTATTCTTCTCCTACACCCTTAACCCCCCCATGTTGCATCACCACTTCCTCATATCAGGGAGATCATATGATAGTTGTCTTTCTCTGATTGACTTATTTCGCTAAGCATGATATGCTCTATTTCCATCCACATTGTCGCAAATGGCAAGATTTCATTTCTTTTGATGGCTGCATAGTATTCTATTGTGTATATATACCACTCATCTTTATCCATTCATCTGTTGATGGACATCTAGGTTCTTTCCATAGTTTGGCTACTGTAGACATTGCTGCTATAAGCATTCAGGTGCACGTGCCCCTTTGGATCACTACGTTTGTATCTTTAGGGTAAATACCCAGTCGTGCAATCGCTGGGTCATAGGGTAGTTCTTTTTTCAACATTTTGCTGTTTTCCTGAGTGGTTACACCAGCTTGCATTCCCACCAACAGTGTAGGAGGGTTCCCCTTTCTCCGCATCCTCGCCAGCATCTGTCATTTCCTCACTTGTTAATTTTAGCCATTCTGACTGGTGTGAGGTGATATCTCATTGTGGTTTTGATTTGTATTTCCCTGATGCCGAGTGATATGGAACACTTTTTCATGTGTCTGTTGGCCATCTGGATGTCTTCTTTGCAGAAATGTCTGTTCATGTCCTCTGCCCATTTCTTGATTGGATTATTTGTTCTTTGGGTGTTGAGTTTGCTAAGTAATTTATAGATTTTGGACACTAGTCCTTTATCTGATATGTCGTTTGCAAATATATTCTCCCATTCTGTCAGTTGTCTTTTGGTTTTGTTAACTGTTTCCTTTGCTGTGCAAAAGCTTTTGATCTTGATGAAATCCCAATAGTTCATTTTTGCCCTTGCTTCCCTTGCCTTTGGCGATGTTCCTAGGAAGATGTTGCTGCGGTTGAGGTCGAAGAGGATGCTGCCTGTGTTCTCCTCAAGGATTTTGATGGATTCCTTTGTCACAATGAAGTCCTTCATCCATTTTGAGTCTGTTTTCGTGTGTGGTGTAAGGATATGGTCCAATTTCATTTTTCTGCATGTGGCTGTCCAATTTTCCCAACACCATTTATTGAAGAGGCTGTCTTTTTTCCATTGGACATTCTTTCCTGCTTTGTCGAAGATTAGTTGACCATAGAGTTGAGGGTCTATTTCTGGGCTCTCTATTCTGTTCCATTGATCTATGTGTCTGTTTTTGTGCCAGTACCATGCTGTCTTGATGATGACAGCTTCGTAATAGAGCTTGAAGTCTGGAATGGTGATGCCACCAACTTTGGCTTTCTTTTTCAATATTCCTTTGGCTATTCGAGGTCTTTTCTGGTTCCATATAAATTTTAGGATTATTTGTTCCATTTCTTTAAAAAAGATGGATGGTACTTTGATAGGAATTGCATTAAATGTGTAGATTGCTTTAGGTAGCATAGACATTTTCACAATATTTATTCTTCCAATCCAGGAGCATGGAACATTTTTCCATTTCTTTGTGTCTTCCTCAATTTCTTTCATGAGTACTTTATAGTTTTCTGAGTATAGATTCTTAGCCTCTTGGGTTAGGTTTATTCCTAGGTATCTTATGGTTTGGGGTGCAATTGTAAATGGGATTGACTCCTTAATTTCTCTTTCTTCTGTCTTGTTGTTGGTGTAGAGAAGTGCAATTGATTTCTGTGCATTGAACTTATATCCTGACACTTTACTGAATTCCTGTACAAGTTCTAGCAGTTTTGGAGTGGAGTCTTTTGGGTTTTCCACATATAGTATCATATCATCTGGGAAGAGTGATAGTTTGACTTCTTCTTTGCCGATTTGGATGCCTTTAATTTCCTTTTGTTGTCTGATTGCTGAGGCTAGGACTTCTAGTACTATGTTGAATAGCAGTGGTGATAATGGACATCCCTGCCGTGTTCCTGACCTTAGCGGAAAAGCTTTCAGTTTTTCTCCATTGAGAATTATATTTGCAGTGGGTTTTTCATAGATGGCTTTGATGATATTGAGGTATGTGCCCTCTATCCCTACACTTTGAAGGGTTTTGATCAGGAAGGGATGCTGTACTTTGTCAAATGCTTTTTCAGCATCTATTGAGAGTATCATATGGTTCTTGTTCTTTCTTTTATTAATGTGTTGTATCACATTGACTGATTTGCGGATGTTGAACCAACCTTGCAGCCCTGGAATAAATCCCACTTGGTCGTGGTGAATAATCCTTTTAATGTACTGTTGAATCCTATTGGCTAGTATTTTGGTGAGAATTTTCGCATCTGTGTTCATCAAGGATATTGGTCTATAGCTCTCTTTTTTGATGGGATCCTTGCCTGGTTTTGGGATCAGGTGATGTTGGCCTCATAAAATGAGTTTGGAAGTTTTCCTTCCATTTCTATTTTTTGAAACAGTTTCAGGAGAATAAGAATTAGTTCTTCCTTAAACGTTTGGTAGAATTCCCCTGGGAAGCCGTCTGGCCCTGGGCTTTTGTTTATTTGGAGATTTTTAATGACTGTTTCAATCTCCTTACTGGTTATGGGTCTTTTCAGGCTTTCTATTTCTTCCTGGTTCAGTTTGGTAGTTTATATGTTTCTAGGAATGCATCCATTTCTTCCAAATTGTCAAATTTGTTGGCGTAGAGTTGCTCATAGTATGTTCTTATAATAGTTTGTATTTCTTTGGTGTTAGTTGTGATCTCTCCTCTTTCATTCATGATTTTATTTTTTTGGGTCCTTTCTCTTTTCTTTTTGATAAGTCTGGCCAGGGGTTTATCAATTTTATTAATTCTTTCAAAGAACCAGCTCCTAGTTTCGTTGATTTGTTCTATTGTTTTTTTGGTTTCTATTTCATTGATTTCTGCTCTGATCTTTATGATTTCTCTTCTCCTGCTGGGCTTAGGGTTTCTTTCTTGTTCTTTTTCCAGATCCTTTAGGTGTACGGTTAGGTTGTGTACCTGAGACCTTTCTTGCTTCTTGAGAAAGGCTTGTACCGTTATATATTTTCCTCTCAGGACTGCCTTTGTTGTGTCCCACAGATTTTGAGCCATTGTGTTTTCATTATCATTTGTTTCCATGATTTTTTTCAATTCTTCTTTAATTTCCTGTTTGACCCATTCATTCTTTAGAAGGATGCATTTTAGTCTCCATGTATTTGGGTTCTTTCCAAACTTCCTCTTTGGTTGAGTTCTAGCTTCAGAGCATTGTGGTCTGAAAATATGCAGGGAATGATCCCAATCTTTTGTTACCGGTTGAGTCCTGATTTAGGACCGAGGATGTGATCTATTCTGGAGAATGTTCCATGTGCACTAGAGAAGAATGTGTATTCTGTTACTTTGGGATGAAATGTTCTGAATATATCTGTGATGTCCTTCTGGTCCAGTGTGTCGTTTAAGGCCCTTATTTCCTTGCTGATCTTTTGCTTGGATGATCTGTCCCTTTCAGTGAGGGGAGTGTTAAAGTGCCCTACTATTATTGTATTATTGTTGATGTGTTTCTTCGATTTTGTTATTAATTGGTTTATATAGTTGGCTGCTCCCACATTGGGGGCATAGATATTTAAAATTGTTAGATCTTCTTGTTGGACAGACCCTTTGAGTATGATATAGTGTCCTTCCTCATCTCTTATTATAGTCTTTGACTTAAAATCTAATTGATCTGATATAAGGATTGCCACTCCTGCTTTCTTCTGATGTCCATTAGCATGGTAAATTCTTTTCCACCCCCTCACTTTAAGTCTGGAGGTGTCTTCGGGCTTAAAATGAGTTTCTTGGAGGCAACATATAGATGGGTTTTGTTTTTTTTATCCATTGTGATACCCTGTGTCTTTTGATTGGGGCATTTAGCACATTAACGTTCATGGTAACTATTGAGAGATATGAATTTAGTGTCATTGTATTGCCTGTAAGGTGACTGCTACTGTATATTGTCTCTGTTCCTTACTGATCTACCACTTGTAGGCTCTCTCTTTGCTTAGAGGACCCCTTTCAATATTTCCTGTAGAGCTGGTTTGGTGTTTGCAAATTCTTTCAGTTTTTGTTTGTCCTGGAAGCTTTTAATCTCTCCTTCTATTTTTAATGGTAGCCTAGCTGGATATAGTATTCTTGGCTGCATGTTTTTCTCGTTTAGTGCTCTGAAAATATCATGCCAGCTCTTTCTGGCCTGCCAGGTCTCTGTGGATAAGTCAGCTGCCAATCTAATATTTTTACCATTGTATGTTACAGACTTCTTTTCCTGGGCTGCTTTCAGGATTTGCTCTTTGTCACTAATGCTTGTAAATTTTACTATTAAATGACGGGGTGTGGGCCTATTCTTATTGATTTTGAGGGGCGTTCTCTGAACCTCCTGAATTTTGATGCTCGTTCCCTTTGCCATATTGGGGAAATTCTCCCCAATAATTCTCTCGAGTGTACCTTCTTCTCCCCTCTCTCTTTCTTCTTCCTCTGGAATCCCAATTATTCTAATGTTGTTTCGTCTTATGGTGTCACTTATCTCTCGAATTCTCCCCTCATGGTCCAGTAGCTGTTTGTCCCTCTTTTGCTCAGCTTCTTTATTCTCTGTCATTTGGTCTTCTATATCGCTAATTCTTTCTTCTGCCTCATTTATCCTAGCAGTGAGAGCCTCCATTTTTTATTGCACCTCATTAATAGCTTTTTTGATTTCAATTTGGTTAGATTTTAGTTCTTTTATTTCCCCAGAAAGGGCTTTTATATCTCCTAAGAGGGTTTCTCTAATATCTTCCATGCCTTTTTCAAGCCCGGCTAAAACCTTGAGAATTGTCATTCTGAATTCTAGATCTGACATATTACCTATATCTGTATTGATTAGGTCTCTAGCCTTCAGTACTGCCTCTTGTTCTTTTTTTTGTGGTGAATTTTTCCGCCTTGTCATTTTCTCCAGATAAGAGTATATGAAGGAGCAAGTAAAACACTAAAGGAGTGGCAACAACCCCAGTAAAATATGCTTTAACCAAATCAGAAGAGATCCCAAATCGTGAGGGGGGAGAAAGGGGATAAAAAGAGGTTCAAAAAAAAGAAAGGAAAAAAAAAGGAATTAAAAAAAGAAAACGAAGAAAGAAAAGTATGAAAAAGAAAATATATATATATATATTAGATAAACTAGTTTAAAAACATTAAAAATGAAAAGGGTAAAAGTTAAAAAAATTTTAAAAAAATTTTAAAAAAATTTTAAAAAAATTAAAAAATTTAGCAAAAGTAGAGAAAAAAATGAAAAAGAAAAAAATTAAATTAACTGCAAGACTAAAAAATCACAGGGAGAAATCCATGAGTTCCGTGGTTTGTTTTCTCCTCCTCTGGAATTCTGCTGCTCTCCTTGGTATTGAAACTGCACTCCTTGGTAGGTGAACTTGGTCTTGGCTGGATTTCTTGTTGATCTTCTGGGGTAGGGGCCTGTTGTAGTGATTTGCAAGTGTCTATGACCCAGGCAGAATTGCACCACCCTTACCAGGGGCCGGGCTGAGTAATCCGCTGGGGTTTGCTTTTACGAGCTTTTGTTCCCTGAGCGCTTTCTGTAGAGTTCTGGAGGACGGAAATACAAATGGCGGCCTCCTGGTCTCCGGCCCAGAGGAGCCGAGAGCCCGGGGCCCCACTCCTCAGTGCGCCCTCAGAGAACAGCACCCAGTAACTCCCGTCTGCCTGACCTCTGGCCGCGCTCCGAGCTCACCGAGCCTGCGACCGGTTCAAGGTAACCCCAAACTGCGAGCTTACTGTCGGCTCTGTCTCTGCAGCCGGCTTTCTCACTCCAATACCTGCAAGCTCTGCGACACTCAGACACCCCCGATACTTCTGTGACCTTGTGGGACCTGAGGCCATGCTGAACCCACGTGGGCTTTGCCTCGGTTTAGCCTCTGGAGCGATGTCCCTCAGTGGAACAGACTTTTAAAAGTCCTGATTTTGTGGGGGGCCTGGGTGGCTCAGTGGGTTGAGCCGCTGCCTTCGGCTCAGGTCATGATCTCAGGGTCCTGGTATCGCATCCTGCATCAGGCTCTCTGCTCAGCAGGGAGCCTGCTTCCTCCTCTCTCTCTGCCTGCCTCTCTGGCTACTTGTGACCTCTCTCTGTCAAATAAATTAAAAAAAAAAAAAAGTCCTGATTTTGTGCTCCGTTGCTCCGCCTCTTGCCGGGAGCCGGCCCCTCCCCCCGGGGTGTATCTTCCCGTAGCTTTGGATTCACTTCTCCGCCTGTCCTACCTTTCAGAAAGTGGTTGTTTTTCGGTTTCTAGAGTTGCTGTTCTTCTCTTCGATCTGCCGATGGATTTGCAGGTGTTTGCAATCTTTAGATAAGCTCTCTAGCTGATCTCCTGCTAGCTGAAGTAGTCTCAGCCTGCTACTTCTCCGCCATCTTGACTCCGGGGAACAGTCCAGTGTGTCATTTAAGGCCTCTATTTCCTTGTTGATCTTTTGCCTGGATGATCTGTCCATTTCAGTGAGGGGAGTGTTAAAGTGCCCTACTATTATTGTATTATTGTTGATGTGTTTCTTCGATTTTGTTATTAATTGGTTTATATAGTTGGCTGTTCCCACATTGGGGGCATAGATATTTAAAATTGTTAGATCTTCTTGTTGGACAGACCCTTTGAGTATGATATAGTGTCCTTCCTCATCTCTTATTATAGTCTTTGACTTAAAATCTAATTGATCTGATATAAGGATTGCCACTCCTGCTTTCTTCTGATGTCCATTAGCATGGTAAATTCTTTTCCACCCCCTCACTTTAAGTCTGGAGGTGTCTTCGGGCTTAAAATGAGTTTCTTGGAGGCAACATATAGATGGGTTTTGTTTTTTTTATCCATTGTGATACCCTGTGTCTTTTGATTGGGGCATTTAGCACATTAACGTTCATGGTAACTATTGAGAGATATGAATTTAGTGTCATTGTATTGCCTGTAAGGTGACTGCTACTGTATATTGTCTCTGTTCATTTCTGATCTACACTTGTAGGCTCTCTCTTTGCTTAGAGGACCCCTTTCAATATTTCCTGTAGAGCTGGTTTGGTGTTTGCAAATTCTTTCAGTTTTTGTTTGTCCTGGAAGCTTTTAATCTCTCCTTCTATTTTTAATGGTAGCCTAGCTGGATATAGTATTCTTGGCTGCATGTTTTTCTCGTTTAGTGCTCTGAAAATATCATGCCAGCTCTTTCTGGCCTGCCAGGTTTCTGTGGATAAGTCTGCTGCCATTCTAATATTTTTACCATTGTATGTTACAGACTTCTTTTCCCAGGCTGCTTTCAGGATTTTCTCTTTGTCACTAAGACTTGTAAATTTTACTATTAGGTGACTGGGTGTGGGCCTATTCTTATTGATTTTGAGGGGCATTCTCTGCACCTCCTGAATTTTTATGCTTGTTCCCTTGCCATATTGGGTATATTCTCCCCAATAATTCTCTCTTATATACCTTCTTCTCCCCTCTCTCTTTCTTCTTCTTCTGGAATCCCAATTATTCTAATGTTGTTTCATCTTATGGTGTCACTTATCTCTCGAATTCTCCCCTCGTGGTCCAGTAGCTCTTTGTCCCTCTTTTGCTCAGTTTCTTTATTCTATCTCATTGGTCTTCTATATCACTAATTCTTTCTTCTGCCTCATTTATCCTAGCAGTGAGAGCCTCCATTTTTTATTGCACCTCTTAATAACTTTTTTGATTTCAGCTTGGTTAGATTTTAGTTCTTTTATTTCCCCAGAAAGGGCTTTTATATCTCCTGAGAGGGTTTCTCTAATATCTTCCATACCTTCTTCAAGCCTGGCTAGAACCTTGAGAATTGTCATTCTGAATTCTAGTTCTGACATATTACCAATGTCTGTATTGATTAGGTCCCTAGCCTTCGGTACTGCCTCTTTTTCTTTTTTTTGCGGTGAATTTTTCTGCCTTGTCATTTTCTCCAGATAAGAGTATATGAAGGAACAAGTAAAATACTAAAAGGGTGGCAACAACCCCAGGAAAATATGCTTTAACCAAATCAGTAGAGATCCCAAATCGTGAGGGGGGAGAAAGGGGATAAAAAGAGGTTCAGAAAGAAAGAAAGAGAAAAAAAGAGAAAGAAAGAAAGAAAAGAATTAAAAAAAGAAAATGAATAAAGTATAAAAAAGAAAATATATATATATTAGATAGAGTAGTTAAAAAACATTAAAAAAGAAAAGGGTAACAGTTAAAAAATTTTAACAGAAGAAGAGACAAAAAAATGAAAAAGAAAAAAAAAATTAATTAACTGCAAGACTGAAGAGTCATAGGGAGAAAGCCATGAGTTCTGTGCTTTGCTTTCTCCTCCTCTGGAATTCTGCTGCTCTCCTTGGTATTGAAACTGCACTCCTTGGTAGGTGAACTTGGTCTTGGCTTGATTTCTTGTTGATCTTCTTGGGGAGGGGCCTGTTGTAGTGATTTGCAAGTGTCTTTGCCCCAGGCGGAATTGCACTGCCCTTACCAGGGCTGGGCTGAGTAATCAGCTCGGGTTTGCTTTCAGGAGCTTTTGTTCCCTGAGCACTTTCCGTAGAGTTCCAGAGGACGAGGATAAAAATGGCGTCCCCCTGATCTCTGACCTGGAGGAGCTGAGAGCCCAGGGCCCCACTCCTCAGTGCGCCCTCAGAGAACAGCGCCCAGCAACTCTCGTCCGCCTGACCTCTGGCCACGCTCCTAGCCCACTGAGCCCGCGACCGGTTCAAGGTAGCACTGAGCTGTGGGCTCACTGTTGGCTCTGTCTCTGTAGCTGGCTTCCCCATTCTAATACGTGTAAGCTTTGCAATACTCACACACCCCGATCCTTCTGTGACCCTGTGGGACCTGAGCCACACTGACCCCGCGTGGGCTTCACCCTGGTTTAGCCTCTGGAGCGATGTCCCTCAGCAGAACAGACTTTTAAAAGTCCCGATTTTGTGCTCCGTTGCTCCACCACTTGCCGGGAGCTGGCCCCTTCCCCCGGGGTCAATCTTCCCGTCGCTTTGGATTCACTTCTCCGCCAGTCCTACCTTTCAGAAAGTGGTTGTTTTTCGGTTTCTAGAATTGCTGTTCTTCTCTTCGATCTGCCGATGGATTTGTGGGTGTTTGCAATCTTTAGATAAGCTATCTAGCTGATCTCCTGCTAGCTGAAGTAGTCTCAGCCTGCTACTTCTCCACCATCTTGACTCCTCCTGCCCTATGATACTATTTTTAAAATATACATTTAATTTACATTTCCATCATCACTATAAGTTTGCACAACTGTTAAGATGTTTACTGACAATTCATGTTTATATCTACCAATCCTTTAATAAGTAATATCATTTAATTTTCATCACAGTGGTATTATATTCCATTTTATATTTGGAGACTGAAACCCCACTAGATGTATTGATCCCTCAAGTTAAGTTAGTTGTTTAAGGATAGGAAAGTGGTAGATCTAGAATTTAAAAGATTATCTTTAATTCCAAGATCACTGTTATTTCTACCACTCTATGCTAAGCAATCATGGATATGGTGTAGAAAGTGGGAGTCTACTATTATAATTTAACAAGGCAGAGCTTAATTTATTTAGAAAGCAACTAGGATTCACTAGTAATCAATAAACTTTTGTTCTGTCCAGTGGGAATAGGGACAGAAAGAAAATAATCTGATTTCTTTTAAATAATCTAGGGGGGACAAAGGGGGAATTTAAATTATTTAAAAAAAACTACTTTTTCTTTGAGTTTCTGAATTAAACTCATTCAGAAAGTCATTAACAACACCTGAATATAGTGGGTTTCACATGATATTGGGTCATCAAATTTTTTAGTCATCTTCAAAGATAATGAAGAATAATGTATGTGAAAATCAGCCTGGTGAAGAAAGAAAATATTTAAAATTCAAATTCAGATAAGACTTCATTAAATAGGCAAAGTAGAAGTCCCAAAGCTGGACTTGTTCACTCCTTGGTTTGCAAATGAAGATTTTTAATAATTGAATGACAGAGAGATCAATGTGGGGAAATAATTCAGAACCTAGCACCTCAAAGGAATAAAATGTAATATAATTACATGTCAAATCCATGAGCAAGGTTTTCAAGACTGTCAATTTGAAATCTACAAAGGCTATTCAAAGGGACAAGGGGAATACACTCCCCTCTCCCATATTTTGTCACTCTGTTTTATACCTAAGGAGATTTGCACATGATCTAGTCCCGAGACCAATTTAAACATCTGTGAAGTTTTCCCTTTGCACTCGTCCACCTATACTATGATCTCCCCTTGTGTCCTCTGCTCTTGGGCTTCTGTTGTGTTCAATACTAACCTTTCAAATGGTGATGGATAACAGCAGGGTTACTTCTCTTAGCAACTGAAAAATATTAGAGGCATAGGAGAATAAATGTTTTTTTTTTTTTTTTTTTAAAGAAGAAAAAATTGGGTGGGTTTATAAAAAAGAAGAAAAGCCTGGCAGGCTCAGTTGGTTACGTGTCCAATTCTTGATTTTGGCTTAGGTCAGGATCTCAGGTTTGTGAGATTAAGCCCCTTATCAGCCTCTGGGATGAGTGTGGAGCTTGCTTGAGATTCTCTTTTTCTCCCTTTCCCTTACACTCTCTCTTTTTCTTTTTGAAAGAGAGAGAGAATTTCATTCAATGGAACAAAGAACTATTTAACAAAGGTTGTTTCTTGGTAGCTTTCAAATTATGCAACATAAATTGATGCTTAGGTATTTTATCAGAATTTAAAAAGCAAAAATAATTAGTAGATTGCAATACATTATGGGATGTGGCTCTGAAATTATTTCAATAAGGTTGAAAAGGTAACATTTTGGGGTGCCTGGGTGGTTCAGTGGGTTAAAGCCTCTGCTTCCGGCTCAGGTCATGATCTCAGGGTCCTGGGATTGAGCCCCGCATCGGGCTCTGCTCAGTGGGAAGCCTTCTTCCCCCCTTTCTCTGCAAGCCTCTCTGCCTACTTGTGATCTCTGTCTGTCAAATAAATAGAACCTTTTAAAATTTTTTGAAAAAAAGAAGGAAAATGTAACATTTTGTGACTGAATTAGGGTAAGATGCTCACTACTTTTCTGCACAAGGTACACCTTACCTACACCAGCAAGTTTACCACCTACTCTTTATTTTGTTTTTGTTTTATAAATAATTATGTTTCAATACATGTGCCCACCCACCACACTATTGAACTGGTTTCTTGATGGTTACATTGAAATCTTATTATTTACAAAAATAGAATCACACGTAAATCTTGCTGTTCCATGTAAGTACAGGTCTCTAATATGCCACACCTCATGTGACTAGTTGATGTTTAAATGCATATTTCACAAGTAAACTTTTTATGTGAGACCATAATTTCTTTTCTTTTCTTCACTAATGTATCTGTGGAACGGAATCTCTCATGATTCATGATTCTCTGCTTAGAGTTTGCAAAAGATTTTCCTGTATTTTTAAACTAAGTAGGTGCCATTGCATACAAAGATAAGACAGGACAGAGCACCCCAAGTAAATTATAAGTGTTCATCTGGGTACATAAAAGTGTATCCTGTGCTGTTGTTTGGACATACCTGATGTCTCTGACTTACTATTTGGTTTGTACCTTTAAATTTGCTATTCCCTATCTCATAGTCATGACTGCCACAACTATTTTGTTGTCAACATTAAGGTTTATCCTTATGTTATTTATCATTAGTTGCCCAAATAAGTTTCCCAAATTCCAGCTCTGCCAAATCCCCACCCCATGGAGTCTGACTTGAATGGAAGGTGATTAACAACAGAATCCTAGACCTCCACCATTTGGTTATTGTTGACTCAGAATGATGGCCCTTTTCCGTCTCAATGCTGACTTTACTATCCACAGTTTGACACCCATCCTTCTGTTGATATCAAGGCTGCAAGTCATTCTTTCTCACCAGGGTTTGGGGACCCTTGTCCCCCACACTGCTGAGGAGACTAGAACTGTATGTTCCAATTTTAAGGAAGTTTTAGAACTTTATGTTCTAATTTTATTGTTCCACTTGTTTGTCCAGTTCTACGTCTTCTTTTAAAGAAGAGAAAAGGTGAAATCTTTAATCCGAGGTTCTATCTATAATCAAACACACTAGAAGAGTGTTGGTCCAAAGGCCATTCTTTCTTTCTGTTCTCATGTAGTAGAGCTCTGCCTGGCCCATTCTGTATTCAATATTCTCTGCAGTTATAGAAGGAAAATTTATTGCTCTTGTGGAGATGTGTTACTTTGCAACTTGAGTCTGAAGTGGAGAGATATCTTTATTGCATAGAAACATAGATGCCTTGAATCTTGCATTGTAAAACTACTATATTTTTATTCTAGAAATAGTTCCTTAGGTGTGGTGCTATTTAATCATTTCACACCAATATAACTTGGAATAAACTTATCAGAGACCAATGGAAAATAAGATTATATAGCTAAAGTAGAGTGATCCTCACAGTATCAAATTACAGTAGATGCAGAACATGACAAACAGCGATGAACATTTCATGGTTGTAACTAAAGCAGTGGCACTTTATAGGAAAAACTTTAATTTGATAGGAATAAGTAGTTCAACATCAAGATTCATGAAATGCTCAGACGATACTTCAACCTGAAATATTGCAGCTGAAATATAATTGATAAAGCTACAAGGTGGTTATAGATGAAAGTACATTTAAAAAATAGAGGGGGCTTTCAAGCTAAAGTAGATTATTTCTATTTTTGAGAGCATGAAGCACATCTTATTCTACTGTTTCAGTATTCACAGATGGCACACATTTGGAGAGGGCATTCACATTTAAAGAAATGCACAGAAAAACATTTCCTAAAATATGTAACATGAGATATTAAAGGAATGTGAGAAAAGAAATGAAACAACATCCACAACAACTACAAAATATTCTGTGGTTTAACATATTTTAGAAACTACTTTTGAGAAAACCATTTTCGTAGTTAGATTTCTCAGAGCCTACAATACACTAACATTCATCATGTATCTCCAAGATAGGGATATTTTATGTGGAATTTCGGAAACATGTTTGAATACAGCATCCTTTCTTCATGGAACATCTTTTTCTTGTTGCATCCTAAATAACTTCAGTTTGGAAAATAATAGTTTAAAACCTCATTATTTCAACATATACCACATTTCTTATATTTGTATATTTTCAATTTGCAACCAAACTCGCAGCAGATTTTCTAAATTGTGAACAAAACTACATTTTGAGCAACTGTATGCCCATTATGCAGAATTCTTAACAATTCTATGTTATCATGTGATCTTTTGTTCATACTGATCAATGGAGGATGTTGTAACAGGGGCATCAGAGTTGAACTGAGACCTATAAAGTAACTTTCATAATACTGATTAAGGAATTCACCAACAATCATTTTTGTTTTAATTAGTTCATATTTATTGTGCTCATACCATGTGCCATATGAACTAACATAATGAATGATCAGCAGCAGATATGCCAATGTACTGACCAATCTAGGACATCTGTTTATGGCTTCTCAATTTATCCCTTGTGACTGATAGAATCCTAAACAAAAATCACCCCCTATGGTATTTGTTAAGAAAAGACACCCACATTAATCTTCAATGGTAGATATTAGGGTTATATTCAGCCACAGGAATTTCTCTCAAAGAAATGTGTTCCTCCTTTGAATTTCAATGAATGATCTTCAGTATCACAACTAAGAATTGGACTTCAGAGTCACAATGACTTAGGTTTTAATCTTGGCTCTGCCACCTTTCAATTATGTGATCTTGGGGGCTTACTACCCTTCTCTGAGACTTTACTTAATGACCTACTAATCTAGTAAGTTGATTAATTTATGGCTGGTACAGTGAATTCTCATGTGAAGCTCCTACACTATGATTAAAATGGGGTAGATGCTCATTGTAAATGACAGTTATGAAGATGATGATAAATGGTTTAGGATCAATCTGTTTTTGTGCAGAATAGATTAAGGGGAAGGGATATTGGCTATAGAGAGAATGCTAGAAGACTGTATTTCTTTTTTTTTTTTTTTTGAAATTCCAAGCAAACTTTATTTGTGAATGTAGAGGCAAAAAAATTATAAGTGAAATATTGACAAATTGAATTCATCAGTATATTAAAAGGATGATGAACTATGACCAGAGAGGATTTATTCCAGGAATTATGATTCAATTCCCAGATGAATGTGTTTTTGGTGGATAAGTTGACATCACTGTATTTCAATGATAATGAAATAATAGCACACATTTGATATATCATGAAATACATTATGAACATCGTTTAGTAATAAAAAATTTATAAGTAATGGAGTTATGCACTTAGTTTTGCCTAAGCTTTTCCTATGAGACTGTGTGTTATCGGCAGTGCTTTAGTGATAATGGGATCCTGGGTGGAGTTGAAGTCTGACCAGGTGGTGTTGAGTGGCATGAGATTTCATAATATCGCTGTGCGTGCTAAGGAAATAAATGTTGGACTGCTTACTTCCAGTGAAGTGCTCAGCCACACCTAAAAGAGTGAACAGCAGTACCTACCTTAAAAATGCAAAGATCCAATTCTTTATACCCAATTTCTCCTGTTTTCCTTTTCACTTTGCATATTATTATGTTTTGGCAGTTACACAGCAATAGGGAACTTCCTCTTGGCATATGATATTTACACCCTAAGACCATTCTGATAAGGTTGCATTAGAAAAGTGAAGTTTGTTCATTAAATCTCTGGGTAAATAATTATTCAGTTTGAAGAGTAGAGTCTCCAAGCATTAACCTTCCTGAATAAAGAGAACATGTTTGTAATCCAAATGAGCATAACTTCAAGAGAATTTTATGAGCTGTTGCATTCTACTAATAAAAAACTTTCACAATAACAGCAGTGGTGATTTGTCCAAAAAGTTCAGGACTTAATATGCTCTATGTAACCCCTTGAGTGCATAAAAAGGAGTTGTAAATGTTGGCTTTGGGATTCTGAAATTTTTTAGTTGGGGAAGCAGAGTATGTACAAAAGGAAATTAAGAGTGTAAAATGAAGTCACAAGAGGAGGAAATAAAATTTATTTTAATGCAGTGTATTGCTTAATTTAAGTGTTTTTTTTTTCTTCTGTTTTTGCTTTTTTGTTTTCTTTTCCTTTTGTATGTTTGCAGGTATGGGGTATTATATTTGGAAGAATCCAAAGTGTGTTTGTTTGTGTGTGTGTGTGTGTGTGTGTGTGTATAAATTTTCAGTAAAACCCAGACACAAATTAAAAAAGAGCAGCAAACATTATCTATGTGTCCATATTTTATAATTGAGTGTTTAAGATCGATTTGATTATGGCATTCAATAAAAAAGTTAATATAATAAAAATAATAATGTACAAAGGTATAAAAAATTCTGCATTTATACATTTTTATATTAGATGCACATAGGAAAAGCTTGCTAAAAGCTCACTGAATTCAAAATAATGGCTCATCTAACTATCATAAGTTCATGTAAATGACTATAACACAGAACAATTATTAGTATGGCTCTCATGTTTCAGACAAGGAAACTGAGCCACAGATGATTATAATAATGATATAACAAGAATTACCTTGCTCAAAATCACAGACGAGACCTTATAAACAAAATTTATTCTATTAAAGAAAAACCTAAAGTGATTTCCAACCTCCTTCCTAATGAATTACTTGGATACCTAATTAAATCAATCTGAAACTGCCAATTACATCCATAGGGTGATTCCAAGAACACAGACAATACACAGTCCCATGTACCTGTGGTGTCATGGTGTTGATTCCCCACATCATAATCTGTGTAATCTCATTGCCCTTATTTGTCCTTGGTTTAAGGTGGCCAAGTGGTCCAAGAGGACATAAAGGGAAAACTTAAGGAAGTTTCCATTGTTCCTAAAAACTGAGACAGAAGAAGGAGATGGACCTTCTTTCCAGTCAAAACATTGTTGAGTGCAAGACCTAGAAATTTGAAGGTCATTATACAACCATGAGTAAGGTTAGCTTGAGAACAATGAGCATTAAATAAATCCTTATGAACATCTTGTCATAGGATACTGTTTTATTTTTGTACAAACCAGTCGATATTTATTCCATTCTTAGGTAGAGATATTAAGTAATGCAAAGTGAAACCCATTTGAGTTTTGCAGGATCTGTCTATATAATTGCAAAAATTAAGGTGAAATGGGAAGATTCAGTAAATCATATGGCATTTGGACAGGCATGGGCTTCCATTTTCATCTAGAAGTATAATGTCATCTAGACACAACTTCACTGATGTGGGATGCATTTCAGATGCTTAGCAGGTGGCTACAATTTCTTCTTCAATGACACTACATGTTTACTGAATTAAATGAAATTTAATTTTACCCTATATTCTGATACTTCAAGTTACTTCCTTCTTGTACATTTGGAAAATTTGAAAATAAGAATAAAAGGAATAGGGAAAATATTATCCAGTGGTACTTAAATTCATTGAGAATTTCATAAAACTTAATAAAAACTAGCTTTACTATTATTCAGATGTTAAACCCATTAAAGACATTCTTCCTTGTTGTAGGAGTTTGACACAATTTCTGTTTTGGCAGATGTTTCATTTGGTTTTTGTTCCAATCATGTCAGAACTTGATTTAACTAAAATCTGTTGCAATGTGTGACTGGCAGTCAAATAGCAATTCCCCAGCAATGGAGCTATATATCTAAGCTGTTACAACCACCATTGCCATTGCTCTCTTAGAATCTGTTTTTGTGGTTACTCCCATGAGATTTTGCTTCATAGGCAACACAAGCATAAGGCAAGCCTAGAGATGAATAATTTTGAAATTTATGCAAGTGTGAGATATTTGAAAGATGGTAACAATCTAGTCAAGGGTTTGTTTTAAACAATGAGACACTAATGAGGGCTCTAAAACCAAGAGGAAAAGATTAATATGGGGGGAAAATCTTAAACTGATAGAAGGGTATGGGTTTGGGATCTAAATAGATTTGGATAGAAAACCTACCTTCTTATTTTCGGGCTTCTAACCTTTGCCAATTTTATTTCACTACATTGAATCTTGGTTCTCTCATCTTTAAAATTGAGAAAAATATCATCCATCAAAAAAAAATGCACTGTAAAGAAGATTTCTTGAATAGCCTATGTTTTCTCTTAAATGTAATTCAGTTGCTCTTATTATTTGGGAAGCCACAAAAAAGTAAGCAGAAGCAAAATTTCATGTCCAGAAATTTCAGAAAATATAAAGAATTGTAGAGTGTTTTCCCTCTGAACTTAAGGAAATTGTTTGTTCTGAGCTCGTTAATGTCCCTTGTTATACATGGCTGTCAAAGACTTATAGAATGTAACTCAAAAGTATACTACTAATTTTTATTCCATCCAGTAGAAAGGGCCATACATATCATATTTTTTCCACATAGTGACACTGACTATTGCAATGAGGAATACAAATGAAGTCAAATGAGCTAGCTTCTTGGTCTTGCTAATTCTCTTCGTAATTCATATTCATTAAATGTATCACTTTCTAGAATTCAAATTGTGATATAGGAAGATACAGAATGCTATACCTGCTCCAGACTGTAATAGTAAAGGACACTAAAAACAATAACTAGAATATGTGCATAATGCAGTGACCAATAAATATATAGGAACTAGCATAATGTTAATCAATGACCAGAGAGGAATATTAACCAGGCATTGCATGTGGAAATAGGTAAATCTGGATTTGAATATTAAAGCTAGAGAAGACAAAAGAAAATGACAGTTTTTGAGTAACTACTCAAAGCCAGGTACTACGCCAGACACTTTAAAGATATATATAATTTTATAATTATATAATTATCTCTCTTCCTCTCCCCTGGCCCTTCTCCCGACCCCACCCTCCAATGTGTGCTCTCGCTCTTAAAACAAAACAAAACAAAAACCCTTATTTAATCAATCCAATCTTTCAATAACACTGGGAGATACCACTGGCCTCTCCATTTTACATGAGAATGCTGCTAGAGTCACAAGTTGTTTTTTGTGGCAAAATTGGAATTGTGGCTTTGCTTGATCAAAACTCTTGAGCTGCACCTTCCCTACATAACTATTAGTGCCCCCCCATGGGAGAAACACTTAGGAGTTTGGTGGTGGAAATAGTTTCTGAAACAAAGGGTAAAAATAATGTGTTTAATGAGAAATTTAGTTGAGACTAACGAAGAGTTGATCTGAATTGGCCTGGCTGAAATGATAATCTGAGTTCAGTGATAAGACATTAGTTAGGAGTGGCAGAGAGATAAAGTTGTAGAAAACCACTCTAATGATCTGTCTGAAGTATATTTCTATGAATGTGTTTTTGTAGTAACATTTCTTAATTTTACTGGGCAAGTATCCAATTCAAAGGAAATCAAAAGCACAAGATTCTGATAACTATAACAAGGCTCTGTCTTTTTATTGAACTCTGTTCTAATAATCTGTACTACAAGAAAGAATTCAATATGATGCCATTCCATTGTCTATCATTATCTGTGTGTTTCATAAAAGATCATGTTTTCATTGACTAGTTCATGGTTTCTCATCCATTACCATAATGTGTGTGGTTTCTATTCCCTTATTAGATTGGCAAGTTATTTATATGTAAAATTTTTTGTAGTAAGTTAAAAGTTACTTGCAATAGTTTCTATAATAAAATGTAATCATTTTCAGGTAATGGGAACTGGGGAAGAAAGAATGTGAGTTTAGTAATTTACATAACTTCTGCTTTATATTTTATCTCTGATCTACTCTGCGATGCCCTGAGAAATATCAGTGTGGATGAGAAACAGTAACTATGTAGGAAGGACTTTAAAAAGACCTATTATTCCAGTTTTCTGAATTTGAAAAGAAAATTGAAATTTAAGAAAATCATCAGGTAGTACCATGCATTTATTTTTATTCTTTGTAGCTGTTTGAATTTAAGAATCATAAAATATATGAGTAAAACTCTCATCACAAAAGCTTACGTGAATACTGTCTTCCTCATGTCCTCTGAAAAGTTTTAAAAGGGTTTGAGTTTTCAAGATAGATGTCTTACGGCCTTCAGGCTAAATTCCACCAACAAAAGTTCTTTGTTTGGTCTGCACAATGTTATTTGAATTGAATTTATTAATTTATGTAAACTTCAAGGTTTACATAAAACTCTGGATAGGTATCCAAATCACTTTAATAAGACCTTGAAAGAAAATAGTTCAAATCAAACTCCTCTTAATTTGAAAGACCTTTTTAAAAAGTGTGATTTTTAAAATTAAATGAATCCAAAGAAAATAATAGAATAAAATGAAATGAATCTAGTTGATGCTGACTTACTGCTAAGGGAGAGAAACACAATAAGCTGAAAGCTTTCAATATGGCTTGTTGAGTTATTGAGTTCTGGGGTTAATATATGTTATTAATATTTCTAGTTTAGTAAAATAAGAAGCAAATTTTCTAGCTTGGTAAAATAAGAAGCAAATTTTCCAGACTGGTAAACTAGAAACATGACCAGCAGATATATATACTCCTAGAGAGAGCAAGAGATAAAAACACCTGCCAACTTAAATCTGTATATCTTCTGTCCAGTTTGTCCATAAATTTCCTGGAGTTTGAGCACCTTGTGGGAAGCTAAAAACTGTATTAGCAGCTTTGAACACATGTTCATTTTTTGTCTTCAGTATTTGTAGTAAATATATTAATGGCCCTTAAAGATGTTAACATCTTAATCCTAGAAATCTGTGAATATGATTGTCCACATGGCAAAGAGAATTTAAAGTTGAAGATATAAGTGAAGTTGTTATCTTGACTTACTAAACTGATATGAAATTACTAAACTGATATGAAATTAGGGAGTTTATCCTGAGCTATCTGGGTGGGTCCAAATAATTATGATGGTCAGAAGAGCATCAAACAGATGGCAGCATGAGAAAGTCTCAGTGTGAAGTTGCTGATGAAGATGGAAGAAGAGGCCATCAGCCAAGGAATGTGGGTGACCTCTAGAAATGGAAAAATAAAGACAAGGATACAGTTTTTACTCTAAAGTCTTTGTAAATGAACAAAGACTTACACACTTTGCTTTTAACTTAGTAAAACCAATGTCAGACTTCTGCTTTAGTGAACTATAGGATAATAATTGTGTTTGTATTAGGCCACTAATTTTGTGGTAATTTGCTACTGCAATAATAGGATTTTCATACATTTTTTTTTCTAACTGAAGTAGAGTAATTTTGAATAAATACCTAAAAATGTGGGAATGGGTCTGCAACTTGGGCAAAAACTGGAAAATGTCAGCCTGAACTTGATAGAAAGTCTTAGATTCACCTGACCAGATGTTAGTAAAAACATGAATATGCTAGTAAGGATTTTAAAAAATGAAATGAGAAAAATGATAGATAAAGCATCTGCTTTAAAGAGTTCCTAAGTTGTGATGAACAGGTTATTGGTAGAAATGAGTACATAAAAACATTGCTGGTGACAGCTCAGAAGACAATAAAGAAGGCAACAAAAATTGGAGAAAAGCTGATTCTTGTTTTATAGTAGGAGAAAGCTGTGCAGAATTGTGTAAAACAAAACTTTTAAAGGGTGAAACAGGACATTCAGCTGGGAAGATTTCTAAGCAAAGTCTCACAGACTGGTTTCTTCTTGCCATTTAACTTAAAAATATGAGAGGAAAGAGAGGTTTAGATAAGAAACATTATGCAAAATGGAACCAGAAATTGATGATTTAGGAAATTCTGAATCTATCCAGATTGCAAAAATATTATAATTGGCAGGTTCATTGTCAAGAAAGATGTTCTAGGGAAAAAAAAAAAAGTCAAAGATATGCTGAATAACTTTCAACTTATATACCTCAAAGAGAGTTTTAAAAAGTAAGAGTATGCAGGTACACAAAATGTCCTTTGAAGAAATTAAGAATATGACTTATAGACCTTCCCAGCCATTTAAGCAGAAACCAAAATCTTGATGGCATTATCCATGGAGGAACTTTTTGTCTAATTGAGTGAATCCCAGAGAAATACATAGAAGGCCCACGCATTTCTGAGAAATAGACAAATCCACTGTTAGAGTTAGAAATTGTAACACATCTCTATCAGTAATTGACATATATAGTAGGCAGAAAATAATAAACATAGAGATTTACTGGACAGCACCATTAATCAACTGAATCTGATGAACATTTATAGAATTCTTTCATCCCAAACAGCGGAATATTCATTCTCCTTAAGCTCACTTGAAATTTTCACCAAAATGTTCACCAATTCTGGATGTTAAAATATAAATTCAAAATTATTGAAATCATATAATAATTGCTTTCAAAATACAATGGAATTAAACAAGAAATCAATAACAGAAAGAAAGCTGGAAATTTCAAAATATTTGGAGATTAAACACTTTTTTTAGATTAAACATTTCTAAGTGACACATGCATCAAGGAAAAACTCTCAAGTTAATTTTAAAAAATATTTAACTAAATGAAAATAAAAATATAACTCGGCAAAAAGTTGTGGGATTAAGAGGAAGCACTGCTTAGAGAGAAATTTGTAGTATTTAATGGATCACTTAACAATAATAAAGAATTAAACTCATCTAAACTTTCACTTTAAAAAAACCTAGAGAATGAAGACTATAAACATAAAGCAAGGAGAAAAAAAAAAAAAAACCTAAAACAGGAATCAGTGAAATTGAAAACATATGGGCAAATAGGGAGATTAAGGAAACAAACAAACAAAAAAGGATTTTTTTAAATTAATAAAATTGATAAACTTTTAACCAGGCCAAACAAAGAAGAAAAAGACACAAATTATTAATTAGCTATTGAAAAAGGGACCATAACTACTGATCCCATATACATTAGATTCATAATAAGGAAATATAGTTGACAACTGTATCCCCACAAACTTGATTTAAAAAATGGAACAATTCCTTGAACAACGCAATCTAACAAAACTCATGCATGGAAAGATAGATCACACAAGCAGGCTTGAATCAATTAAAGAAATTGAATCAATAATCACTCTCCAAAGAAGAAAGTGCTAGGCCCAAATGGTTTCACCAGTGACGCCTGCCAAATATTTTAATAAGAAGCTATCAATTTTCCTGAATCTCTTTCAGAAAACAGAAGCAGAAGTAACACTTCCTATTTCATCTTATAAGATCCACATTACCGTAAAACTGAATGAAGACATTATAAGAAAGAAAAAAATATAAGCAAATATATCTTAAAAATATGTATGCAAAAATTCTCAACAAAAATATGGCAAACTAGATCCAACAATGTATACAGATATTTATAAGCTTCAATCAATTGGGAATTATTTTAATTTTGCAAGTTTAGTTCAACATTTGAACATGCATTAATATAATACATCATATCAACATGCTAAAGGAGAAAACTCATATGACAGTATCAATAAATGCACAAAAACAAACGTTAAAAAAAATCTGGCATCCATTTATGATAACAATCCTCAAAAATTTAGGAATAAAAGTGAAGTTCCTACACCTGATAAAGAACATCTGCAAAACTCTGACATTTTACCTAATGGTGAGAAACAGTCTATTTTCTCCCGAAGACTGACAACAAAGATGTCCCTGTCACTATTTCTATTTAATATTGTAGTGAAAAATCCTAGATAAATGCAGTAACACAGAAAAAATAAATAAAAGATATTTGATTGGGAAGAAAGGAATAATACTGACTTCATGTACAGAGGGCATTACTATGGGACCCTCCATGTAAAAATTACATAGAATCAACAAAAATTTCCCAGTAAAAATTAGTGATTATAGTGACTTTGCAGGATATGAGGTTAGAGAACAGTCAATTCCTTTCCTATACAATCAATGATTGGAATGCAACGTTAAGCATACATTTCCATTATCACATCAAAAACAAAACTCTTAGGTGTAAATCTAACAAAATAAATACAAGATCTATATGAGAAAAACTATAAACTCTGATAAAAGAAATTAAAGAGCTAAACAACAGTAGAAATAGGCAAAATAAATGTTGTTGAGATGTCAGTTCTTTCTGATTTTTTCTATAGGTTTAATAAAATTCAATCAAATGGCTTGTTGGGAAAAAAAGGTATTTTGTGTAAGTCAGCAAACTGATTCTAAAATTTATGTAGAAAGGCAAAAAACACAGAATAGCCAACACAATCTTGAAGAAGAAAAAAGGACAGATCAAAGGACTGATACTTCAAGTCTTAAAGATTTACAAACAAGCCACAGTAATGAAATCAGTGTGATACTGGAAAAATATCAAATATAGTAATGCAATAGAATGGAGGTTCAAAGAGTAGTCAACTATAGGTGTGCAGTTATAATCTACTGACATTTGACAAAGGAGCAAAGGTAATTCAACATAGAAAAAGTAGACTTCTCAACAAATGATACCTCCACAATTTGACATCCACAGGCAAAAAACAAACCAAACTAAACCAAAGCAAAACCAAAAAAAAACAAAAAACAAAAACAAAACCCTATACAAAAATTTGACTCCTGTCAAAAAATTGACTAAAAATGGATCATAGACCTGCATGTAAAACGCAGAACTAAAACATTTAGAGGATAGTGTAGATAATAATCTAGTTGAGACTGATTTTGACCATGATTTTGTAGACAATGTCAAAAATATAATCCATAAAAATAACAATAATTAATATTAAATGACCTGTAAAGAACAATGTTAAATGAAAAATGAAGCCGAATACTGGGAGAAAATATTTGCAAATCACCTATCTGACAAAGGACTTTTCCTCAAAATATGCAAAGAAGGGGGGACAAGATGGCGGGGGAGTAGGAGGAGGCGCCTTTTCAGCCTGTACCCCAAAGTGAGCTGATTACCTACCAAAGAACTCCGATCACCTATGAAATTAGCCTGAGATCAGAATTATACACGTCTGGATCTCTACAGGGGCAGAAGACGCCAGTGGGCAGAAGTGTTCCAGGGTGCACCTTGACTGCACCAGAGTTGATGCATCCAGCTACATCTGTTCAGTCATCTCCCACCAAAATGACTAGGAGGAGGAATGCCCAACAGAAGAAAAATACAGAGGATGGACCTTCTGCAACAGAGCAAACGGCTATCAACATAGACAATATGTCGGAAAGAGAATTCAGGCTAACAATTATCCAGGCAATAGCTAGGTTGGAGAAAGCCATGGATGACGAAACAGAATTGATTAGGGCCGAACTGAAAGCGACCAGACAGGATGTTCACAATGTTAGGGCGGAGCTTAAGGTTACCAGGGAGGAGGTTCACAATGCTCTCAATGAGTTCCAATCTAATCTAAACTCTCTCAAAGCTAGGGTAACTGAGACAGAAGATAGAGTTAGTGATCTGGAAGACAAACAGATAGAGAGAAAGGATCAGGAGAAAGCCTGGAACAAACAGCTTAGAAACCACGAAAACAGAATCAGGGAAATAAATGATGCCATGAAGCGTTCCAACGTCAGAATTATTGGAATCCCTGAAGGGGAGGAGAAAGAAAGAAGTCTAGAAGATATAGTGGAACAAGTCCTTCATGAAAATTTTCCCAATCTCGCGAATGGAACCAGCGTTCATGTACTAGAGGCTGAACAGTCTCCACCCAAGATTATACATTCCAAACAAAAACATCACGACACCTGATAGTCAAATTGAGGAATTATAATTGTAGGTATAATCTCTTGAAAGCCACCAGGGCAAAGAGGCTCCTTACTTACAGAGGGAAGCCCATCAGAATAACGTCAGACCTGTCTACAGAGACCTGGCAAGCCAGAAGAGGCTGGCAAGATATATTCAGGGCACTAAATGAGAAGAACATGCAGCCAAGAGTACTTTATCCAGCAAGACTGACATTCAAAATGGATGGAGAGATAAAGAGTTTCCAAGACCGGCAAGGCTTAAAAGACTATGCAACCACCAAGCCGACACTGCAGGAAATATTAAGGGGGGTTTTATAAAAGAGGAAAAATCCCAAGAATAGCATTGAACAGAAATATAGAGACAGTCTACAGAAGGAAAGACTTCAAAGGTAACTCGATGTCAATAAAAACGTATCTATCAATAATCACTCTCAATGTGAATGGCATAAATGCACCCATAAAACAGCACAGGTTTGCAGATTGGATAAAACGACAGGACCCATCTGTATGTTGTCTACAAGAGACCCATTTTGAACCTAAAGATACACGCAGACTGAAAGTGAAGGGATGGAGAAGCATATTTCATGCCAATGGGCCTCAAAAGAAGGCTGGGGTAGCGATTCTCATATCAGATAAATTAGACTTCAAACTAAAGACTGTAGTCAGAGATACAGAAGGACACTACATAATCCTTAAAGGGACTATCCAACAAGATGATCTAACAATTGTAAATATCTATGCTCCCAATATGGGAGCAGCCAATTACTTAAGAAAACTGCTAATCAAGATAAAGAGTCATATTGATATGAATACACTAATCGTAGGAGATCTTAACATGCCTCTTTCATAATTAGATAGATCATCGAAGCAGAAAATCAATAAAGAAAAAAGAGCATTGAATGACACATTGGACCAGATGGACCTCATAGATATATACAGAACATTCCACCCTAAAACAACAGAATACTCATTCTTCTCAGGTGCACACGGAACCTTCTCCAGAATAGACCACATACTGGGTCACAAATCAGGACTCAACCGATACCAAAAGACTGAGATTATTCCCTGCATATTCTCAGATCATAATGCTTTGAAACTGGAGCTCAATCACAAGGAAAAGTTCAGAAGGAACTCAGACACCTGGAAGCTAAAGACCACCTTGCTTAAGAATGCTTGGATCAACCAGGAGATCAAAGAAGAACTGAAACAATTCATGGAAACCAATGAGAATGAAGACACTTCAGTCCAAAACCTATAGGATGCGGCAAAGGCAGTCCTAAGGGGAAAATACATAGCCATCCAAGCCTCTCTCAAAAAAATTGAAAAATCTAGAACACAACAGCTGTCTCTACACCTTAAAGAACTGGAGAATCTACAACAAATCAAACCAACTCCACACATAAGAAGGGAAATCAAGTTTAGAGCTGAGATCAATGAGGGAGAAACCAGAGATACAGTAGAACGTATCAATGAAACTAGAAGCTGGTTTTTTGAAAGAATCAATAAGATCGATAAACCATTGGCCACACTAATCCAAAAGAAAAGAGAGAAAGCCCAAATTCATAAAATTATGAATGAAAAGGGAGAGATCACAACTAACACCAAGGAAGTAGAAACAATCATCAGAAGTTATTATCAACAGTTATATGCCAATAAGCTAAGCAACCTAGATGAAATGGATGCATTCCTGGAAAAATGTAAACTACCAACATAGAACCAGGAAGAAATCGACAACCTGAATAGACCAATATCTAATAATGAGATGGAAGCAGTGATCAAAAACCTCCCAAAAAACAAGACCCCAGGACCTGACAGATTCCCTGGGGAATTCTACCAAATCTTCAAAGAAGAAATAACACCTATTCTCCTGAAGCTGTTTCAAAAAATTGAAGCAGAAGGAAAACTTCCAGACTCTTTCTATGAAGCCAGCATTACCCTGATCCCCAAACCAGGCAAGGACCCTACCAAAAAGGAGAATTTCAGACCAATATCACTGATGAATATGGATGCTAAGATTCTCAACAAGATCCTAGCCAACAGGATCCAACAGCACATTAAAAAGATTATCCACCATGATCAGGTGGGATTCACCCCTGGGCTACAAGGATGGTTCAACATTCGTAAATCAATCAATGTGATACAACAAATTAATATGAGAAGAGAGAAGAACCACATGGTCCTCTCAATTGATGCAGAAAAAGCATTTGACAAAATCCAACATCCGTTCCTGATTAAAACACTTCAAAGTATAGGGATAGAGGGAACATTCCTGAACCTCATCAAATCTATCTATGAAAGACCCACAGCAAATATCATCCTCAATGGGAAAAAGCTTGCAGCCTTCCCATTGAGATCAGGAACAAGACAAGGCTGCCCACTTTCACCACTCTTGTTCAACATAGTATTAGAAGTCCTAGCAACAACAATCAGACAACAGAGAGAAATAAAAGGTATCCAAATTGGCAATGAAGAGGTCAAACTCTCTCTCTTTGCAGATGACATGACTCTTTATATGGAAAACCCAAAAGACTCCACCCCCAAACTACTAGAACTCTTACAGCAATTCAGTAACGTGGCAGGATACAAAGTCAATGTGCAGAAATCAGTGGCTTTCTTATACACTAACAATGAAAATTTAGAAAGGGAAATTAGAGAATCGACTCCATTTACTATAGCACCAAGAACCATAAGATACCTGGGAATAAACCTAACCAAAGAGGTAAAGGATCTGTACTTGAGGAACTACAGAGCACTCATGAAAGAAATTGAAGAAGACACAAATAGATGGAAGACCATTCCATGCTCTTGGATCGGAAGAATAAACATTGTTAAAAAGTCTATACTGCCTAGAGCAATCTATACTTTTAATGCCATTCCGATCAAAATTCCACCGGCATTCTTCAAAGAGCTGGAGCAAATAATCCTAAAATTTGTATGGAATCAGAAGAGACCCCGAATCACTAAGGAAATGCTGAAAAACAAAAATAAAGCTGGCGGCATCACATTACCTGATTTCAAGCTTTATTACAAAGCTGTGATCACCAATACAGCATGGTACTGGCATAAAAACAGACGCATAGACCAGTGGAACAGAGTTCAGAGCCCAGATATGGACCCTCAACTCTATGGTCAATTAATCTTCGACAAAATAGGAAAAAATATACAGTGGAAAAAAGACAGTCTCTTCAATAAATGGTGCTGGGAAAACTGGACAGCTATATGTAGAAGAATGAAACTTGACCATTCTCTTACACCGTACACAAGATAAACTCAAAATGGATAAAAGACCTCAACGTGAGACAGGAATCCATCAGAATCCTAGAGGAGAACATAGGCAGTAATCTCTTCGATATCAGCCACAGCAACTTCTTTCAAGATACGTCTCCAAAGGCAAAGGAAACAAAAGCAAAAATAAACTTTTGGGACTTCATCAAAATCAAAAGCTTCTGCACAGCAAAGGAAACAGTCAAAAAAACAAAGAGGCAACCCACGGAATGGAAGATATTTGCAAATGACAGTACAGATAAAAGGTTGATATCCAAGATCTATAATGGACTCCTCAAACTCAACACACACGAAACAGGCAAACATATCAAAAAAATGGGCGAAGATATGAACAGACACTTCTCCAATCAAGACATACAAATGGCTATCAGACACATGAAAAAATGTTCATCATCATTAGCCCTCAGGAAGATTCAAATTAAAACCACATTGAGATATCACCTGACACCAGTTAGAATGCCCAAAATTAACAAAACAGGAAACAACATGTGTTGGAGAGGATGTGGAGAAAGGGGAACCCTCTTACACTGTTGGTGGGAATGCAAGTTGGTGCAGCCTCTTTGGAGAACAGTGTGGAGATTCCTCAAGAAATTAAAAATAGAGCTTCCCTATGACCCTGCAATTGCACTCCTGGGTATTTACCCCAAAGATACAGATGTCATGAAAAGAAAAGCCATCTGTACCCCAATGTTTATAGCAGCAATGGCCACGGTCGCCAAACTATGGAAAGAACCAAGATGCCCTTCAATGGATGAATGGAAAAGGAAGATGTGGTCCATATACACTATGGAGTATTATGCCTCCATCAGAAAGGATGAATACCCAACTTTTGTAGCAACATGGATGGGACTGGAAGAGATTATGCTGAGTGAAATAAGTCAAGCAGAGAGAGTCAATTATCATATGGTTTCACTTATTTGTGGAGCATAACAAATAGCATGGAGGACAAGGGGTGTTAGAGAGGAGAAGGGAGTTGGGGGAAATTGGATGGGGAGGTGAACCACGAGAGACTATGGACTCTGAAAAACAATCTGAGGGGTTTGAAGTGGCGGGGGGGTGGGAGGTTGGGGTACCAGATGGTGGGTATTATAGAGGGCACGGATTGCATGGAGCACTGGGTGTGGTGAAAAAATAATGAATACTGTTTTTCTGAAAATAAAGAAATTGAAAAAAAATATGCAAAGAAGTCTTAAAACTCACAAAGAAACAACTCAATCTTTAAAAGAAATAATATGGGCAAAATATCTGCACAGACACTTCATCAAAGAAGATACACACATGACAAGCATATGAAAATATTCTCATTGTTATATGTCATTAAAGACTTGCAATTTAAAATAATATAAGGCACAGTCACTACACATTTATTTTAGAGGCCACACACACACACACAGACACACACACACAAAACTGAGAATATCACGTTGATGACATCGTGTATCAACAGGAACTCTCTTTTATTGCTGGTGGAAATAAAAAATCACAGAGCTACTACTGAGGACAGGGCAGTTTGGCAGTTGCTAAAATTATCAAATATGCAACTACCATACAACCTGTCAGTTACACCTTTTTACGTATTTTTCCAGAGAAAGGAAAATCCATGGGCACTAAAACCTCTGTATGAATTTTTATAGAAGTTTGATTTTTAATAACCAAAACACAGAAACAGTCCAGATGTACTTCAATGGGTAAATTATTAAACAAACAGTGGTACATTCGTACTGTGTAATACTTGTCAGCAACAGAACTAATGCATAGTACACATAACTACTGAGATGAACTATGCTCAATAAAAAGTCAATTTTAAAAGGTCACCTATTGTCTAATTCCATTCAGACATAATTCCTTAAGTGACAAAAGTATAAAAGCGGTGAATAGATTTTTATTTGCCAAGGATCACAGACAAGGAGGGTAGTAACTGTGGTCAATGCCAGCAATCTTTATGCTGGTGGAAGTGTTCAGTATCTTGATAGAAAATGTCAATATCCTATGTGTAATATTGTAACATAGTTTTGTAAGATATTATAATTTAGGTAATCTGGGTAAAGTGCATATAATTCTTCTGAATTATTTATTACAACTACATGTGAGTCTATAATATCAATATAAAATTTTAATTAAAACATATAGAGGGGAATACAGTCTTCACATTGTGCTATTTCTCAATCTCATGTTGACATCAAGTGAAAATGTCTTAACTAATTATACACTAAGCAACAAAGCATCATTTATAGTTTATCATGTGGACCAGGTAACCTGGTAGTGATACTCAATACTTAGAAAAGATGAGACGAGCCAAACTCACATGGCCACTTGGAATAGAATAATATAGAGATGAAGTTATGTGTGCTATGTCAGCAAGGCAAATATTTCACTGGTTCCTCTATTAGCTATAATTAAACTGCCTTTATTTAAACTTTCCCATTACCAGTCCTCTATCTTTGTAAGCCAAAGTATCTGTTAAGAAGGCTTTTGCCAAAGTTCTAGAGACAGAATCTTTCTCAAAACAGAAATAACAGTAATAATGACATTAATAGTAAAAGCAGCAGTTAATATTTACAGAATGCTTATCACCTGTCATACATTATTCTCATTCCTTTGTAAAACTGTATAATTTAATTACCCACTAAGTCCATAAGCTGACTAAAATTTAAATCACATTTTTCACTTGACCTAGTGATTTACAAGGGAAACTAAGTGATTTTCCCCAAGATAAAACACTTTGCAAATGCTGGAAGCAGGGACTGAAGTAAGCTAATATGACTCTGGGGACTGTTATCACAACACTCTGCTCTATTGCCTTACAGAGCAAAACTACATAGCTCATAAAATGATCTCTGGAGAAACATATTCAGAGAAAAAAAACACACACAACATTGGAGCAGGTGTGCCTAGAAGAAATAATAAGCATTAAGAACCTGGAGATTATATATAGGTCTAGGACATGTTACGCAGGGATTTTGGTAAAAGAAATGAGTATGGACCATCTGAAGATTTAGAATGAGGGGTTTTCCATTAAAGACAAGGAATCAGAGCTTCTAGAGACTAGACTCCATGGGAACCGAACACCTGAGATTGAAACCTGGCTCTGCCTAAGGTCACATTACTTGGGCTTACTTTGCTTCTGTTGCTCTAACCGTAAAGTAGAGGTACAAGTAGCATGCATGTCATTGGATTGTTGGGAGAATGAAGTGAGCTAATACATAAAAAGCACTTAAATACAAAGATTAGCACATCTAGCATGTGAAATATGCAGTTCAAATTAAATTTTCAAATGTTTAAAATCTTTCTGGAAGAAAACGGAAGTACTTCAAAGATCCTAGGTGATTTAATATCTTTGGTAAGTTAAACAGTATGTTCTTTTTAGTGACAGGAGAGAGGACACAAAATCACATATTCTCAGCTAGCTGGGTCTCTGTAGCCTGTTAGCAGCCTCAAGCTAAGATGATTGCAGGAAATAATTTAAAAGAATGCAAATATATACATAAAAAGTTATTTCTTTATACCTGGAATAGATAAATTAAAATGTAAGAAAATTAAAGACCATTTATACTAATATGTATCACGAAAGGTTTATAATAAAAATGCGTGTTTGTAATATTTTCGTACTGTATTTTACTATTATTTTTCTGCTCCAGATAACTGTTTCTTTCCATATTAGCTTTTTTGTTTACCTCTGTCTGTTCCTCTCAAACTTTATCAAATGACTGATGATTCTTAATTTTCTACTGATATTCCAGACTGAAGTGATTGCAAGACTCATACAGAGTTCTGTGTTCTTGCCAACTGATAGGATTCTTTTTCCAGTGAACCCAGAGGGAAACAGACAGTAAACTTTCTCCTCCCTCTGTGGGGTGTGAGGAAATAGCTCTCTGATGGCAATAACTACTGGCTGTCTCCATTTGCTTCAGTATTTATTTATTTATTTATTTATTTAGTTATTATATTATGTTAGTCACCATCCAGTACATCATTAGTTCTTGATGTATTAATTCCAAGATTCATTTTTTTTTAATTTTTAATTTTTATTAACATATAATGTATTATTAGCCCCAATGTGATTCATTGTTTTTTATAAAGTTCTTAGAATAAAATTTTGTTGTATTTGTCAAGGGGTCATCTGTTTATGGGTCTTTGTGGCTGAGGGTGAGTAATGGGCATGTTGAGGTCTACTGTTTCTTATAAAGCCATTACATTAATCTCTGTTTTTTTCTTGACCATTTTTTGCTTCTATATTTTTCATGTTTCTAGGCTTCCCAGAACCCAGAGGCTCCTGGGAGTTCCACAGGGCAAACAGGTAGTAATACTATAGTATACAGACGGTGCAAGTGCGTGAAGGCTAACTTCTGTTTGTTGTCAGGTTTTTTGTTTTTTGTTTTTTTGTGTTTTTTTTGGTCCTTTATATACTTACATATTTATTCATCCTTTTTCCTTGCAGGGGGAAATCTGTATTTCCATTTGTGTTTTTATGCTCATCGTTTGTTTTGACAGCTTTACTAAGGTAGAATTGATATACAGAGAACTGAACATATTCAATGTGTACAATGAGTTTGGACATATGTAAACACCCATGGCACCATTATCATAAGAAGGTTAAAGAAATATTTAATACTTCCCAAAACTTTCTTGTGCCACTTTGGCTTTTTACTTTTGTTTTTGTTTTGTTTGTATTTTGTGGTAACAATGAATATAATATCTATCCTTTCAACAAACTTGGAAGTACCCAATTCCTAATCTATAGGCTCTGTGTTAGATCTCTGGAACTTACTCATGTTGCACAACTAAAGCCTTATAACCACTTAAAATATCTTTTCATTACCCTCATGCCCAAGACCCTGACAATCATTATGGAATTCTCAGTGTCCATCAATAGATAAGTGGATTAAAAATGTCCTATACACATGCAATGGAACATTATTGAGCATCTGTAGTAATACAGATGAAACTGAATGACATGATACTAAGTGAAATAAGCCAGTTATTGAAAGCAATAAAATTGTATGACTCCACATTTATAAAAAACCTAAAATAGTCAAACTCATAAAAGTGAAGAATACAGTAGTGCTCATTTATTTTTTTATCATGTTTTTAATTTTCAGTGTAATAGAATTCCTTGTTTATGCACCACACCCAGTGGTCCATGCAATATGTGCCCTCCATAATACCCACCACCAGGCTCCCCCAACCTTCCCCCCCACCCCTTCAAAACCCTCAGGTTGTTTTTCAGTGTCCATAGTCTCTCATTGTTCATCTCCCCCTCCAGTTTCCCTCAAATCCCTTTTCCTTTCCATCTCCCCATGTCCTCCATGTTATTTGTTATACTCCACAAATAAGTGAAGCCATATGATAATTGACTCTCTCTGTTTGACTTATTTCACTCAGCATAATCTCTCCCAGTCCCATCCATGTTGCTACAAAAGTTGGGTATTCATCCTTTCTGATGGAGGCATAATGCTCCATAGTGTATATGGACCACATCTTCCTTATCCATTCATCCGTTGAAGCGCATCTTGGTTCTTTCCACAGTTTGGCGACCATGGCCATTGCTGCTATAAACACTGGGGTACAGATAGCCCTTCTTTTCACTACATCTGTATCTTTGGGGTAAATACCCAGGAGTGCAATTGCAGGGTCATAGGGAAGCTCTGTTTTTAATTTCTTAAGGAATCTCCACACTGTTCTCCAAACTGGCTGCACCAACTTGCATTCCCACCAACAGTGTAAAAGGGTTCCCCTTTCATCACATCCTCTCTAACACATGTTGTTTCCTGTCTCACTAATTTTGGCCATTCTAACTGGTGTAAGGTGTTATCTCAATGTGGTTTTAATTTGGATCATTTATTTTTAATCAAATACTACATTTCACTATAAGAAAGAAATTGAGGGGAAAGGATATAAAATTTTTTTCTTTATTTTGAAAGAAAAAAACAATTACTTTGATTAGTATGGTGTAAGTTATAACTTCAGAATAAATTTAAAATATTTTAACCACATTTTAAAGATTGTGGAAAATAAATATGTGTGTGTCAGGTATGTCCTTTTTGGGATATCATTTTTTTGTTGTTGTTGTTCCTACTTTGTTGAGACAAAATTGACAAATAACATTGTGTATGTTTAAGGTGTACAACATAACAATTTGATGTGTTTTCTGAAATGATTATCAAAGTAATGTTAGTTAACACATTGTCTCTCATAAATACAATTTTTGTGTTTGTGTGTGGTCAAAACTTTTAAGATTGACTCTCTTAGGAAATTTCATTTTTTTATTGTATTATGTTAGTCACTATGCAGTACATCATTAGTTTTTGATGTAGTGTTCCATGATTCCTTGTTTATGTATAACGCCCAAATACACAACACAGTATTTTTAACTATAGTTGCCATGCTGTATATTACATTCCCAGAACTTACTGATCTTACAACTTGAGGTTTGCAGATTTCGGCCATCTTCATGCCTTTCCCCTACAACTCATGCTCCCATGGCAGGCACCCAGCAGTCGGCTCTTCCTATTTAACATTTTTAGATCCCACAAAATTTACACAGTATTTTTCTTTCTCTGGGTTATTTTCCTTAGCAAAATGCTTTCAAGCTTCATTCATGTGACCAAAAATGGCAGTATACACAGTATATACTTTTGTTTTTATGTTCAATTAGCCAACATGTTTGACGTGGCTGTTGTGTGCAACTAAGGAATTTTTGAACATTATATACTTTATTATGGCTGAGTTATATTCCATTTTAATATAGGTAATAATTATTTATGCATATTACATACTATACACTATACACATAATATTGCTATATTATTTAATATAATACATAATATATCATAATATATATAATCTTATGTATATCTACCTATCATTTATCATCTCTATATATAATCTATCTTATATTTTCTTTGTCCATTTATCTATTGATTGAAACTTAGGTTGATTCCATGTCTTAGATATTGTAAATAGTACTACAATGAATAAGGGTACATATAATTCTTTGAGATAGTTATTCCATTCCTTGGGGTACATACCCAGAAATAGAATTGCTGGATCACATGTTAGTTTTGTTTCTAAAGTTTGGAGAAGTCTGTATACCATTTACCAAACTGGTTGTACCAATATACATACCCGCTAGATTGTACAAGGGTTCCCTTTTCTCCACATGTGTGGTATCATTTGTTATCTCTTTTGTTTTCAGAATGGCAGTTCTGGTAGGTGTGAGGTGTTATATCATTATGGTTTTCATTTTAATTTTCCTGATGATTAGTGGTGCTGAGACCCTTTTATGTAGTTTTTGTTCATTTGAATACCTTTTCTGGAAAAATGTCTGTTTAGGTCCTTCGCCCATTTTTTAAAAAAATAGATTATTGTTATTTTTCTATTCAGCTTTGTAAGTTCCTTCTTTATTTTGGACATTTATGTCTGATCAAATATGTGGTTTGCAAATATTTTATCTCATTCTTTAGGTTGTCTTTTCATTATGCGATTTTTTTTTCTTTGCCTATAGAAAACCTTTTGAGTTTGATGTAGACCCACTTTATTTCTTTAATTGATTTTACTTTTGCTGTTATTTTTGTAAAATTATTGCTAAGACCAATGTTCAGGATCTCTTTCCCCATGTTTTCCTCAAGGACTTTTATGGTTTCAGAGTTCAACATTTTAGTCTTGGTACCTTTGAGTTTTTGTGAGTCGTGTAAAATATGGGTCTAGTTTTTTGTTGTTGTCATTGTTGTTATTTTTCTTTTACATATGAATATTCAGTTTTCCTAAATCATTTATTATAGACACTACCTTACCTCCTTTGAGTAATCTTGGTTTTGTGTTAAATATTTGTTGCCTGTAGGGGCACCTGGGTGGCTCAGTTGTTAAGCATCTGCTTTCTGCTCAGGTCATGATCCTGGGGTCCTGGGATTGAGCCCCACATCTGGCTCCCTGCTCAGTGGGAAGCCTGCTTCTCTCTCTCTCACTCCCCCTGCTTGTGTTTCCTCTCTCACTGTGTCTGTCTTTCTCAAATAAATAAACAAAATCTTAAAACAAAAACAAAAACTTGTTGACTATATATGCATAGGCTTATTTCTAGGCTCTTGATTGTGTTTCATTGGTCTATATGGCTGTTTTAATGTCAATGTCATATTGTTTTGATTAGCTTTATAATATAATTTGAAGTTAGGAAGTTGTGATGCCTCCAGGATTGTTCTTCTTTCTCCAGATTGTTTTAGCTTCCCAGGGTTTTGTGGTTTTATAAGAATTTTAGATTTTTTTTTCTATTTCTGTAAAAATTACCATTGGAATTTTAGCTGGGATTGTATTGGCTTCACAAATGGCCTTGGGTAGTATGACATTTTAACAATATTAATCCTTCCAGTAAATGAACACAAGATAGTTTTCTTTGTATTTGTCACTTCATCATTTTTTATCATCAATGATTTATAGTTTTCAATGGACAGATCTTTTGACCCCTGAGTTATATTAATTTCTATTTTCCTTTTTTTTTTACTGTTTCGATACTATCATAAGTGCGATTTTCTTTATTTCTTTGTCAGTAATTCATTGTTAGTGTATAGACAACTGATTTTGTATGTAGATTTTGTGTCTTCAATTTTTACTGTGTTTGTTTATTAGTTATAACAGGTTGTTTTGGTTTTTTTGTGGGTTTTTTTTTTTTTTTTTTGGTAAAGCATTAAGGTTTCTTATACAAAAAGAAAACTGCCATCTACAATAAAAAACATAGTTGTCCTAGCTATTAGAACCATAGTACCATTGGTACTATGTTGAATAGGAATGGTAAGGGTAATCCCCTTGTCTTGTCCCTGATCTTAAAGGAAAACCTTTCACACTTTCACTGTTGAGAATGATGTTAGCTGTGGGTTTGTCATATATGACTTTGATTATGTTGAAGTACACCCTGTATACCTAATTTTGGGGAAGATTTGTCATGAAAGGGAGTAGAATTTTGTCCTTTTTTTTCTGCCTTTATTAAGATGATTGTTTGGTTTATATCTTTAATTCTATTCGTGTGATGTATGACATTTATTGATTTTTGTATTTTGAATCATACTACTGCATTCAGTTTGCTACTATTTTATTGAGAATTTTTATGTGTATATTCTTCAGGAATATTGGCCTACAGTTTCCTTTTCAAGCAGTGTTTTTATTTGGCTTTGGAATCAGGGTAAAGCTAGCCATGTAAAATTGTTTTAGGAGTGTCCCCTCTTCAATTTTTCAGAGAGTTTGAGAAAATTGTTAATTCTTTAAATGTTTGGTAGAATTCACCAGTAAATTCACCTGTTCCTGGACTTTTTTCTGTTGGGACTATTTTGATTACTGATTCAATCTCCATCAATCTTCTTCATCATTGGTTTGTTCACATACTCTATTTATTCATAATTCAAACATAATTTATGTTTTGAGGAGTTTAACCATTTCTTCTAGGTTATCCAATATGTTGGCATATAGTTGTCCATGATAGTGGCTTACAATCATTTGCATTACTGTGGAATCAGTTGCATTGGTCTCCTCTTTCATTTACAGTGATATTTATTTGGGTCTTCCATCTTTGTTTCTTGGTTAGTTTAGTTGAAGCTTTGTGAATTTTATGGATCTTCCAAAGAACTGTTAGTTTTGTTGATCTTTTCTATTATTTTTCCTATTCCTTATCATTTATTTCTGCTCTAATCTTTATTTTTATTCTGCTAACTTTGTGTTTAGTTTGCTTTTATTTTTCTAGTTTTTTTAAAAATATAAGTTTTTTGTTTATTTAAGATCTTTCTTTTTCTTAATATATTCATTTACTTTTACAAACATCATTTCTAGAAATGCTTTTGCTACATATAATAAATTTTGGTGTATTGTGTTTCCATTTTCATTTCTCTCAAGATATTTTTTTGATTTCCCAATAATTTCTTCTTTGACCCACTGTTTTTTTTGAGAATATGTCATTTAATTTCCATGCATTATATATTTTCCAGATTTCTATTTGTTATTTATTTCTATTTTTATACCATCATGTTCAGAAAAGATATATTATGTCCTCCTGATTCTGATGAAACTCGCTATATGGCCTACCAAAGGATATATCTTAGAAAATGTTCCATGTATATTTGAGAAGAATGCATATTCTGTTGCTAATGGATGACATATTCTATAAATGTCTGTTAATGCCACTTGGTTTATATTGTTGTTGAATCCAGTGTTTTCTATTGATTCTCAGTCTGGTTGATCTATAGATTGTTGAGAGTGGGACATTAGAGTCTTTAATTATTGTATTGCTGTTTAATCTGTTTAATGATTTTTTTAGCTGCATTTGCTTCATACTTTACATTCTCCAGTGTTGAGTGAATACATATTTATAGTTGTTATATATTTTTGTTGGATTTGGCCCTTTCTTGTCTCTTTTGGAGCATTTTTAGCTTAAAGTTTATTTTAGGTGATGTGAGTGTGGATAACTGCTTTCTTTTGATTACCACTTGTTTGGCATATTTTTTTCTATCCCTTCATTCTTAGACTATGTGTGCCCTTGAATAAAAGTGACTCTCTTGTAGGCAGATTATCGTTGGATTTGTTTTCTTTCTATTCAAGTATTTTATATCATTTGATTAGAGAATTTCATCCATTTATATTTCAAGTTCTTAACATAGGTAAATACACTATCACCATTTTTCTTAATTGTTTTCTGAATGTTTCCTGCATCTTTTGTTTCTTCTTAACTTCTTCGTGATTTGATTGACAGTATTTATTTCCTTTCCATAGTTTTTTTTTTATTCTTTTAAAGATTTTTATTTATTTATTTGACAGATAGAGATCACAAGTAGGCAGAGAGGCAGCCAGAGAGAGAGGCCCTACATGGGGCTTGATCCCAGGAGCCTGGAATCATGACCTGAGCTGAAGGCAGAGACTTTAACCCACTGAACCACCCAGATGCCACCTTTCTATAGTTTAAATATGTCTTTTCACTCAGTTTTGTCCTGAAAATGTGTTTTTTGGTTTTTGGTTTTGCGGGTTTTTTGTTTGTTTTGTAAAAAATCAGCTTATAATCTCAAGGGACTCCATTATATGGGATGAGTATTATTTTCTCTAGCTTTTTTCAGAATCTCTTTTTGTCTAAGAACTGCAACAACTTAATTGTAATGTGTCTCAGGTAGCTTTCTTTGTGTTCAACCTATCGACGTATTATACATGTCTTGAATCTGGATGTCCATTTGTCTCTTCAAGGTTGGGAAGTTTTTAGCCAATATTACATTAAATTGACTTTCTGTCCCTTTGTCTTTATTTCTCCTTCTGAGTTTCCCATAATGTGTATGCTGTTTTATTTGATAGTTTCCCATAAGTCCTATAGGTTTTCTTCACTCCTCTCTCTCTCTCTCTCTTTTTTTTCCCCTCATTTTACTTCTCTGACTGAAAAATTTCAAATGACCTATCTTTTAGTTTATGGATTCTTCCTTCTACTTTGTTGAATCTGCTATGGAAGTTCTCTGCTGAGTTATTTGTTCAATCATTATATTCTTCATCTCTAGGATATCTGTGTGTTTGGTTTTGATCATTTCTATTCTTTATGTGTTTTTTTTTTTCCCCTATTTTGTTTCATTGTCTCTCTGAGTGTTCTCTTAATTCACTAAACTTGCTTAAGATAATTATCCTGAATTCTCGATCAGATAGTTCATAGATCTCTCTTTCCTTTGGATGATTTATTAGAGCTCTATTTGTTTCCTTCGGTGGTGTAATGTCTACTTGATTTTTTGTGATGATTTATTCATCGTATTGTTATCTGTTCATTTGAGTATGTGGTCTCCTCTTCCAGACATTACAGGTTCACTTCAGCACTGACAGACCTTTTTTTTTTTCTTTTTTTCTTTTAAGATTCTATTTATTTATTTGACAGAAAGAGAGAACAAGTAGGCAGAGAGACAGGTGGGGGGTAGGGGGAAGCAGGTTCTCCACTGAGCAGAGAGACCAGTGCGGGGCTTGATCCCAGGACCCTGAGATCATGACCTGGGCTGAAGGCAGAGACTTAACCCACTGAGCCTTACCAGTCAACTCCATTTGGGATTGTGAGTGAGCCAGCTGATAATGACCATGAGTATGTGGGCTTGCAATTGGGTCTCTATTTTGACATGTCGACACCTTGTGCTCTGATATTGTAGTGGTGCTTCTGTCAGCTCCACGTTTTAATAGGGCTTTGTGTAGACTCACTGATTTTGTAGGCCTGCTAACTGACTCTGCAGTCAGGTGGGTCCACTAGCTGGTTTCTGTAATCGCCTCAGGTAAAGCAAGATTGTGGGCGGTGTTCCCTGATAATTTGGTACCATGGGTTGGATTCTATGATTGAAAAGTGTTATTGGCTGTGATCCACAACTCTTATTCAGGTCTCAGACAATGTTCCTTGACCGGATGGTGCTACTAACTGGAGTTTTTGTTCACTCAGAATTATAAACAGGTCTTTGTGGCCTGACAAGTATGTGCTCTGCAATCAGGCAGGGATGAAAACTCTGCCCCAAAGCTGGGTGTGGCTTCAGACTGGGGTTCAATAACACATAAGCTACTAGCTGTGTTCTGCCATTGGTTAAACTCATTGACTGGGCTCTTTGGTTGAGAGGGAATTCAAGTTCTATTTAATATTTGGCTGGGCCTAGAGTGCTGCTTTCTAATGGCCACTTGCTGCTTCCCAATGGCGCATGGGAGAAGAATGAGGCACAAACAAGTCAGCTTCAAGAGAATGGGAGCAGGGGTTAGCAATTGGGAAAATTGCCACCCAGAATAACTCCTCAGTTCTGTATTTATTAGATATTAGATAACAATCAATAAAGAATTCAAAGGAGATTATAGATAAGCAAGATATGCCTGTTCAAGCAGTATAGGATTTGTGGTTGAGTAAACACATTTAAAGGAATCATCTAATTAATTACAGGTGATCTATGGAGAAGGGGAGATAACAGAAAAAAGAAGCAGGTGGCCTTCCACACTGAGTGGGCCAGGCATTCCCACTGCTCAGCTCAAGGATGTATATCATCCTTTCTCCCAGAGGCCTGTTGCTGGTACATATTCAAGTGTGTTTGGTCAGTATATTGTTCTGAGGGATGGTTACACTAGAGACTCCTCTATATTTGTGCAAAGTCAGTCAGCTTCCTCATCAGGTATGATTGGGTAGGGAAGAGGCTAGTCTCCCTGCTTGTACAAAGCCATAGGATGTGTTCAGCAATTGAGTAAGGACACAGTCTGGACTCTGCTGTGGGGCAAAGCTGTTGACTGGGTTCTTAGGCTGTTCAGGATCACTATTAAGCCTCCCTGGTTATTTGAGGCCAGAGGTTTTACTTTTTACTTCACAGTTGGACAGGACTTCTGGGTTGGCTCTCTGCACAAGTGAAGCTGTTGGATGATCTCTGCAACTGCCCAGGTTTTCTAGCCTGGTTTCTTGGTTGGACAAGATTGGAGACACTCAGCAGTTTGTTGAGGTTGCAAATTTGCTTTCCTACCTGGGTGGGGCTGTAGAAAAGGCTCCACAGCCAGTTCAGCTTACCAGCTGATGATCCAAATCAGGGAGAACTGCCTGAGTACTCAGTCAAACAGAGCCACAAACTCTGTTTTGTAGATGGGCAGAGCCATGGTTAGAATCCCTGCTGTGTGAAGCTTTACAATGAGCTCCACGGATGCCTGTGTTCCCTGGTTAATTTTGGGGGTTGGGGGGTGGGCAGTGGGACTGAAGTTTCTACTCAGCCATTAGGAGGGACATTGAATATACTTCCTTGCCCAGGCAGGGTCATAGAGAAGGTTCCACACAATACAACTCATTGGCTGAAACCTAAATCAGGAAAATTTCCCTCCAAAGTCTCTGGCCATGACAGGGCCACTAGCTAAACTCTGCAGACGGGCAGAGCCACTGGTTCAGATCTCTGCACAGGCACCACTCTAATCATGGGTGTAGAAAGGACACTTTCTAATCATGGGTGTAGAAATGGACACTGTAATCATGGGTGTCCATGTTCTTTGGCCAGGCTTTCTGTTTGGCAAAACTAAGCCTATACTTATGGCTCATTGACCAGGGATTCAAATCAGGCAGAATTTTTCACTGAGCTCCCTGGGCAGATAGAGTAACTACATTAACGTTGCAGAGAGGCAGGGCCACTAGACTAGATCTCTGCTTGGGTACCTCTGCAAGGAAGAATGAGATCTCCCAGTATCTGAGCACTGTAAACCCCATCCTACTTTTCCATCTCTATCTGATCCCTAGAAATCCAGCCTCATGGGTTCCCCCTGTGATCTATTTGTGGTGTGACCCAAGTAGGCCTTCCAAAAAGCATCCTGCAGTTCTAGGAAAGCTAGATGTCTACCTTGGACTCATTTTGTCCCCCTAGATAAACTGTCACTGTGCCAATCTAGTGGAGAGGTGATGTGGTAAAAACGAAACTATACTTTATACCCTTCTAATACAGTCCTCCTTGGTTTCTGTGATTTGGTAGGTTACTTTAGCCTTAGGCCCAGGTTCTAGAATTTTCTCAATGTTGTTTGTTGATTTAAAGTTGTTGATTATCCTTCTGATGCTAGGAACTAAAATCAGGAATAACCTATGTCTCCATCTTGATGATTCTAGGACATGATCTCCAAGAGGTCAAAATGGATTTCTCACTTTCACCAAATGTTGCTTGGTAATTGGTCTTTATTGAGAAAAGTGGAAATTCAGAAAGCCAGTTTGGTAAAACAGAGAGTTACATAATCCTCAAGATTTATTAAAATAATTTTACATTTCATGCATCCAGATGTAAACTTAATCCACATAAATCATAAAAATAAATGTGTGTATTCTTATGTATCTATGTATTTATATATAGATATGTTGATACATAAAGGACACAGGATTCTTTTTAAGGTGATATAAATTGAGTTGATGGTTTCACATATATACATGTGTGATGTGTATATGTGTATGTGTGTGTGGATGGATAGATAGATCATAGATAGATAGATAGATAGATAGATATAGTTGCAACCCACCACATCCCTTAAGCAACCACTCTAATCTAATTTCTGTCTCTATAAGTTCCACAGAAATCTAATTTCTGTCTCTATAAGTTCCCCTATTGTTGACATGTAATGTATATGGACTCATATAATGTCAGGTTATTTGTGACTGACTTCTTATACTAAGCATAATGTTTCAAAGTTCATTCATGTTTTGACATGCATTATGTATCAATGTTTCATTCTTTTTCCTGCTGTTAAATAATATTCCATTAAATGGATACACCATGTTTTATATGTCCTTCATATCAGTTGATGGATATTTGTATGCTTCTACCTTTTGAGCATTATGAATTATGATGCTATTAATATTCTTGTAAAAGGTTATGGGAACATATGTTTTCATTTTTGTTGGCTACACCAAGGGGTGAAATTACTTGGATCTTATGGTAGTTCTATATTTAATAATTTGATGAGCTTTCAGACTCTTTTCCAGGGTGGCTGCACAATTCCTATAAGTAGAGTAGGAGTACTCCAATTTCTCTATTTCCTTGTCAATAATTTCTATTTTTTTTAAATTTTAGCTATTCTAGTGGATACTTTATATAGTGTGAGATAAGGGCATACTTCATTCTTCTGTGTGTCTATCCTACTGTTTCAACACTATTGTTGAAAAGCCTATTCTTTCTGCATTGAATAGTTATTGGCCTCTTTATTAAAAATCAGTAGATGATAGACACATAGGTTTATTTTTCAGTTATTAATTTTATTTCACTTATGTTATATCTGTCCTTATGCCAGTATTACATTGTTTTGATTACCATTGCTTTATGTGAAATTTTTTTAAATTAATTTTTTATTTTTTATAAACATATATTTTTATCCCCAGGGGTACAGGTCTGTTAATCGCCAGGTTTACACACTTCACAGCACTCACCAAAGCACATACCCTCCCCAATGTCCATAACCCCACCCCCCTTTCCCCAACCCCCCTCCCCCCAGCAACCCTCAGTTTGTTCTGTGAGATTAAGAGTCACTTATGGTTTATCTCCCTCCCAATCCCATCTTGTTTCATTTATTCTTCTCCTACCCACTTAAGCCCCCATGTTGCATCACCACTTCCTCATATCAGGGAGATCATATGATCGTTGTCTTTCTCTGCTTGACTTATTTCGCTGAGCATGATACACTCTAGTTCCATCCATGTTGTCGCAAATGGCAAGATTTCGTTTCTTCTGATGGCTGCATAGTATTCCATTGTGTATATATACCACTTCTTCTTTATCCATTCATCTGTTGATGGACATCTAGGTTCTTTCCACAGTTTGGCTATTGTGGACATTGCTGCTATAAACATTCGGGTGCACGTGCCCCTTTGGATCACTATGTTTGTATCTTTAGGGTAAATACCCAGTAGTGCAATTGCTGGGTCATAGGGCAGTTCTATTTTCAACATTTTGAGGAACCTCCATGCTGTTTTCCAGAGTGGTTGCACCAGCTTGCATTCCCACCAACAGTGTAGGAGGGTTCCCCTTTCTCCGCATCCTCGCCAGCATCTGTCATTTCCTGACTTGTTGATTTTAGCCATTCTGACTGGTGTGAGGTGATATCTCATTGTGGTTTTGATTTGTATTTCCCTGATGCCGAGTGATATGGAGCACTTTTTCATGTGTCTGTTGGCCATCTGGATGTCTTCTTTGCAGAAACGTCTGTTCATGTCCTCTGCCCATTTCTTGATTGGATTATTTGTTCTTTGGGTGTTGAGTTTGCTAAGTTCTTTATAGATTTTGGACACTAGTCCTTTATCTGATATGTCGTTTGCAAATATCTTCTCCCATTCTATCAGTTGTCTTTTGATTTTGTTAACTGTTTCCTTTGCTGTGCAAAAGCTTTTGATCTTGATGATATCCCAATAGTTCATTTTTGCCTTTGCTTCCCTTGCCTTTGGCGATGTGCTTTATGTGAAATTTTGAAACTGAGAATTGTAACTATACCTTCTTTTTTCTTCTTAAGATCGTTATGTCTTTTCTGAATCTCTTGCAATTTTATATGAATTCTGGAGTCAGCATGACCATTTCTACAAAGAATTCACCTGAGATTCATATAGAGTATGCATTGAATAAGTAGATTAATTTGGAAAGTATTTCTATCTTTACAATATTAAATCTTCTGATCTATAAACAAAGGCTTTTTTTTTCAATTCCTTTAGATAATTTAATTTTCTTTCAATAAAGTTTTGTAGCTTTCAGAGTAGACATTTGCATTTCTTTTGTTAATTTATTCCTAAGAATTTTATTCTTTTTGATATGATATGATAGATGTAATTGTTTTGTTAATTTCATTTTAAAATTTTAAAATTGTAGTTGTAAAAGAATACAATTGGTTTTTGAATACCTATCTTGTATTCTGCAACTTGATTTAATCCATTGATTAATTCTAATATATTTCTAGTGGATTTATAGGATTTTCTACATACAAGATCATGCCAACTGTAAATAGAGATAGTTTTAGTTTTTCTTTTGCAGTGGATACCTTTTATTTCTTTTCTTGCCTAAGTACACTAACTGTTACCCACACTCATATCTATTCATAAAAAGCTGACCTAAATCTGGGGACACACCATGGACACAGTGTGGATTTCACTCCATTTCAGTGGCCCCTTCTCCCTGAGGCATTACTTTCCTAAAAAACAATGGGTGGAGGGGTGCACCTGGGTCGCTCAGTCATTAGGCCTCTGACTATGGCTCAGGTCGTGATCCCAGGGCCCTGGGATGTAGCCCTGTATACGGTGCATCAGGCTCCCTACTCAGTGGGAAGACTGCTTCTCCCTCTCCCACTCCCCCTGCTTGTGTTCTTTCTCTCGCTATCTCTCTCTCTCTCTCTCTGTCAAATAAATAAATAAGCAAGCAGAAAGATTATACATGGTGTTTGGCTCTTGTACTTTGGGCGGGGCTCCACCTGTATTTCATTACTTGACTACATACCTTATGGTCCTTGGAATTTTGAGATATCCCCTGGAAGCTGAAAGAAACTGTCCAGGGAGAAACCTTTTACCCTGGGAAAAGGGAACCTGGTCCCAGTTGATTTATTGTCCATAAAACCCATAGTGAGGTCCTGAACATCTTCTACTTATTGCAACAAAATATGAAGTGAATTACATAAGATATCCATTTGTAAAACAAATGTTTATTCATTATGTTATGGCTTTTTTTTAAGTTAGAGCTTGGGCATGATTTTTGTTTTTCAAATTCATTTTCAAATGTGTGTAAACTACAGGAGATTTGAAACATAACCTTTAATAAAAATGTAATATTTTATCTAGAAAAAAATTATTTTGTGCTAGTTTTACAACTTTTTAAAATTAGGAATTCAGAGTAAGCTTGTCCCAATAATATTTTGAACTTATAAAGAGAAAGTGAAATCTCAAGGGCACACACACACATACACACACCTACTTATTGATGGATTTATTTACATAAATCAGAGATATATTTTACACCATGTTTCTTTACAAGTGATAAATCTAGTTTATGTTAACTCCTACATTCTGTCAATCTAACCATGGCTATAAATAAAATGTAACTTGAATTTTTCTAATAGAATAAGTTCTAAGTATCAGAGATTTGTTTCTACCTACCTTCACTATTGTATTTGTCTCTCTCATCTATCAATGGTCCACTCCAAAAGAATTTTTCATTGATCTCTGAACACACTGTGAACATTATATCTTTATACCATGACATTCTTTCACTTACACCCCTTCTCCTACATTAAGATTTGACTAAGCTTCACCTTCTTTTTTTATTATAACTCATATTCCATGTCATACATAGAACTTTCCCTGAGTTTATGGGCATCACTTCCTCTTTTGAATACCCATTGATTTAATCATATATCATTCATTAAGTATGGTATTTATTTAATCAAACTATAATGCAATTGCTATAACTGAGTCACAACTGGCTTACAGTGTGAATACAAAACATAATATTTCATGAATGTTAATAAAACTGCAATGCAGGTTCTGCTAAACCCAAACAAAAATTTTATATGTGTGTGTGTGTTTGTGTGTGTGTGTGTGTGTAAATGCATATATGTATGTATACTATAAGTGGATGTGTGTCTGTATTTGTATTTCTTTTTTATAATAATGTCAAATTTAATCTGCTACACATACAAGTTGAATTTGTGGAGCATTAAACAGTAAATAAAGATTTCTTGAAATGGTTGATGCACATGCACACACACATATATGCATATATTTATGCATAGACTTTAAGAAATATCAAGTATGCTTTTTTTAAAGGGGGGATCCACTATGAGTAGGCCATATATAAATTTGTAATGGACAATAAAAATAATACTTGGTATCTGTTTAAGGCTAGGTTATAAATGTTGCCTCTTTATGGAACATAAGGTTCATATAGGAATCCCTGTTACAGGGGGAAAAGGGCGAGGAATAGCTTCTATATAGGCTTATCATCTGGTCATGGCATCTCTAAGTCAACCCAGCAGAGAAATTGCTGGGAACCTAAGCAAGATCTGGTCTATTTAATGGTGAATTCAATTGATCAAAATGTATTATGTGAAGCACCTTAGAGAGAGACAAAAGCAAAGCTATATGAGAAGTGGAATTTCATTGACTTTTGCAACAAGAAACAACTAAAGCTACACAAATACCTATTCATCATAGACAAACTTAATGCCATCTTTGGAGGCCTTCTTTATAGAATTTTAATCTGATGGTTCATAAGAGATAATATGGAGCTTGCTGAAATTAAGTTTGCCATCCCTTTTCTCAGGTTTGATATAAAGCAATTGCCCAAAATGTCAGAGGTGGCTAACTTAACATTGACTCTAGCCCATAATTCTTCTACCATAAGGAATTCTGATTGACCCTTTCAACTCAGTGTCTTTCATAAATATAAAATCTAATTCAGAACTCAAGTGCAATCCAGGAAGGAGAAGACACTTGAGGATGGGTTATAAAATTGTGGCCAAAAAGGTTTAAAGCAGCAGAAAAGAACATACAGGTCAGAATTTGAATTGATATCTAGTGACAGACAGAAATCAATATCATCAAATCATAAGATTTCACATATGCCAGGACTTTTATTTGTATATGTGGAGCAGAAAAGTTAATTTTTATTATCAGTTTTTGCTCTTAAATTCTTGTTGGCTTGAGATATGAAAGGACTGGCATTTTTCTAGGGGAAAATTGTTTCTCAACATCATTTATTTTTTTTTATAAAGATTTTATTTATTTATTTGAGAGAGAGAGACAGTGAGAGAGAGCATGAGCGAGGAGAAGGTCAGAGAGGGAAGCAGACTCCCCATGGAGCTGGGAGCCTGATGTGGTCTCTACATCATTTATTATTATGAGCTACTTTCATAGGCATTTTTAGCATTTGATTAATTTGTTAATGTGAGTTGAATTAGTTTATAACTATGTTAATGTTTCCTCTGTCAGCCCCATTGGTCAAGCCATAAAATTTGAGGAGAGATCAAAGCTGCTTGCTCTACTTCATCTAACTTAATTCCAATAAAAGTGGCAAAAGAATCTCAATGATTTTCACATAAAATGGAGAAAGAGCTTATGGACTAGACATATTTAGATTACATTTATTTTGTTAATAATTGGTGCTTAATAGTTTAGTCTGAGAAATTTGGGATTTACCAATTTAAATACAGTCATGAGAAAAAAACTAAAAATCTACTCTTATTTTGAAGTCTAGTGCTCGTTTCTTAGTCTTTCTCCCTTTCCTCCTAAGCCTCTTCCTCTCCTTCTATTCCTCTATTCTCCTTCCACCTTATTCATCTTTGTGTTGTTTTTGTTTTGTGCTTTAGACTAACTTCAGCAAAATGTAGAGTAGAAAATCTCCAAGCTCTTGTACCCTCACAGAAACATCAAGAAACAACCAGAAGCCATCTGAACCAACTCAGTAGTGGTTGTAGAAAGCATTAAATGATTACAGCAATCAAGCAAAAGCACAGTGAAGAAAAAAAAATCTTTAAAATGATAAGAAACTTATATGGAATTTTTAATCACTGTGGCACCACCACTTCCCAGGAGGAATAGCAGTTTTCATCTTGAGTAGTAGCATCCTGGTTCCTCAGTCTCTTCCTCAAAAAGGTTGGGGGGGCAATATTAATTTGCAAAATATTGTTTCATGTCTGTTCTAACCTGCTTGGGGACTACCTGCAGGATGGGAAAACTTGTATCTCATTTGCAAAATTTGGAACATAGGGTGGAAAAACACAGCACACTTCTTGTAAAAACCACAAGGGAAATACAAACCTGCAGGCACCTTGGAAAGAAAGTATGGGGAGAGACATAGAGCATACTAAATGAGGCCTGAAAGAGAAGATATGTTGACGCTCATTGGAAAATTAGGACATTCCAAGACAGCCGTATATAGTGGGAGAATTTATAAAGCCACGTGAATATCAATATCATGCTGAGAAAATTTCTTAGAAGACATTAAATTTTCATCTCAGGTTCCTCCATAACATCAGAGTAAGCTTACCTAATCAGAACTTCCCAGCAAAGAACCACACTGCAAAGACTGAAAGTGACAAATGATTTCTATATTTGTTTGCCTGTTTGTTTGTTTCTATATGCATGTGTTTGTCTGTTTCAGCTCTTGGAATTCAAGGAAATCTCTGTCAAATCATTAATCACACATGAGCTGAAGGACAACTTCAGTGAGCATGCACATACTAAGAAATAGACGTTGCATAGTATAACTATCTTGGAAAAGTCTCAAGTAGACTGCTACAGATTCAACAATTAATAAAAACAACAAACACTGGAAAAGGAGAAGATTATATTTTCCAGAGATGCCACATTATAATAATCATATGTCTACTTTTCAAAAAAAATAATAAACTATACATATAAATAGAATACAAAGCTGATTAAAGGAACAATTTAAATGGAAAGAAACTATCTTTACTAAACAAGGCATTAAAAAAATATGTTAGGGGTACCTGGGTAGCTCAGTCAGTTAAGCATTTGCCTTCAGCCCAAGGTCCTGGGATCAAGCCTGCAATGGGCTCCCTATTCAGTGGGGAGCCTGCTTCTCACTCTCTCTGCCACTTCCCCTGCTTCTTCTCTTTCTCTCAAACAAATAAATAAATTATTAAAAAAAAAAAAAACAACTGTTGCAGATATTCTCAACTAAGGGGAAACACAAAGAACTAAAAAAAACTATGAAACTCAAAATTTTATATATATATACACACACACGTATATTTTTTTCTTGTTTTGATAATATATATACACAAAAAAAGAAAATGCAAAAAAAATTATATACAAATGTTAATGGTACACTGTATATTAAGATGTAATTTGTAACATCAGTAACATAAAGGAGAAGGGACAAGCTATACAAAAGTATGGTTGGTGAAGCCAAAGTTAAACTGACATTAATTAATTATTTTTTTAAAGATTTTATTTATTTATTTGACAGAGAAAAAGATCACAAGTAGGCAGAGAAGTAAGCAGAGAGAGAGGGGAAGCAGGCTCCCTGCTGAGCAGAGAACCCAGTGTGGGGCTAGATCTCAGGACCTTGAGATCATGACCTGAGCTGAAGGCAGAGGCTTAACCCCGGGCACCCCAAACTGACATTATTTTAAGATAGGTTGTTATATATTTAGGATGTTATAGACAAACCCAAAGAAAATATTGACAGAATATATACAAAAGGAATTGAGAAGAGAATCAAAACATGTCACTAAAGGAAATCAACTAAACACAATTAAAGGCAGTGAAGTATAAGATGAGGGATAAAAAAATGCTATAAAACAGACAGAAAACAAATAGCAAAATGGCAGAAAGCCATTCCTTATAAGTAATGACTTTATTTGTAAATGGATTAGACTCCAAACAAAAAATATACATTGGAAGAAAGTGAAAAAAAAAAAATAGGACACAAGTATATGTTATTTGCTGTCCACAAGAAACTCACTTTACATTTAAGAACATGCATAAGTTGTAAAAGAGGGCACAGAAAAAGACATTGAATAGAAATAGTAACTGAGAGAGCTGGTGTGGTTGTACCAATATCAGACAAAATAGAGTTTATGTCAAAAATTAATATAACAGACAAAGGATTTTTTTTTAAATTTTTACTATTAAAGAGTTGATTCATCAAGAAGATCTAGGAGCACCTGGGTGGCTCAGTGGTTTGGGCATCTGTCTTGGGCTCTGGTTATGATTCCAGTGTCCTGGGATTGAGCCCAGCATTTGTATTCTTGCTCAGTGGGGAGCCTATTTCTCCCTCTCCCTCTCCCCTTGTTTGTGCTTGCACTCTCTCTCTTTCTCTCTCTGTGAAATAAACAATATCTTTAAAAAAAATAAAATGTAACAATTATGAACTTACATACACCAATGTCAGAGACAAAAATCTATGAGGCAAATATTGACAGAACCGAAGAGAAGAATAGACAGTTTTATTATAATTGGAGATATTACTACAACATTGTCAATAATAGATGAACAATCAGATAGAAACCAGTAAGGAAATAGAGGACCTAAACAGCATCATATCCCAATTATACATAAGAGAAATTTCTAGAAAAATCTACCCAAGAATAAAGAATACACATTTTTTCAAGTGCACATGGAACATTCTCTAGGATAGGTAATATTTTAGAATACAAATATAATTTGATAATTTTTTAAAAAATTAAATCTTACAAAGTATCTTTTTTAATCATAATGGAATGAATCAAAAAACCAATGAAAGAAGGGAAATTGGAAAATTCAAAAATATGTGGAAATTAAACAACACACTCTTAACCAATCAGTGCATCAAAGAGGATTAGAAAGATTAGAAAATGTGATTTAAGTAATAAAAAAAAAGAGGAAAGAAAGAAAGATAGATGAAAGAAAAAAAGAAAGAAAGAGAATATCAAAACATATGAGGCATAAGGGGCACCTGGGTGGCTCAGTGGGTTAAAGCCTCTGCCTTCGGCTCAGGTCATGATCTCAGGGTCCTGGGATCGAGCCCCGCATCAGACTCTTTGCTCAGCAGGGAGCCTCCTTCCTCCTCTCTCTCTGCCTGCCTCTCTGCCTACTTGTGATCTCTGTCTGCCCAATAAATAAATTTAAAAATCTTAAAAAAAAAAAATGAGGCATGAAAGCAGTATTAAAGGGGAGAAGTATGGCATAAAACTTAAAGAAGGAGGGTGTCTGGGTGGCTCAGTCTGTTAACCTTCTACCTTTGGCTCATGTCATGACCCCAGGGTCCTGGGATCGAGTCACACATCCAGCTCCCTGCTCAATAGGAAGTCTGCTTCTCCTTCTCCTTTTGCCTCTCCCCCCTGCTCCTTCACTCTCTCTCAAACAAATAAATAAAATCCTTTAAAAAATTTTTAAAGAAAGAAATAATAAAGAATAGAGACAAATTAGTTAGATAATACCAAATCATTAGAAAGAGCAAGGTAACCAAAAAGCTGGTTCTTCAAAAAGATCAATAGAATTAACAAACATTTGGCTAGATTACAAAGGGGAAATAAAAACTGAAATCACTAGAAAAAAATTTTTAAAAAACTGAAATTACTAGAAAGAGAAGAGAAATTGGGGACTTTACTACTGGTTTTACAGAAAGGAAAGGACTATAATAAAATATTATAAGAGAATATTTGTATGCCAACAAATTAGACTACTAGATGAAATGAACATGTTCCTGGAGAAGAGGGGAAATGCAATCTACAAAAGGTGATTCTTGAAGAAATAGAAAATCTGAATATTCTTATAACTAGTAATGAGACTTAATCATTATTCAAAAACCTGCCAAATAATATTTTACTAGTGAATTCTACTAAACATTTAAAAAATAATTAACACCAACCCTCCCCAAATCCTTCCAAAAAAACTGAAAATGACGGAAAACTTTCTAACTCATTTTATAACACTAGCATTGGACTGTTAGCAAACCAAAGACTCTATAAGAAATATTGACCAAGATTTATTATAAATACTGATGCAAAAATATTCAACTAAATATTAGCAAACCAAATTCATCAGCATATTAAGAGGACTATGCAACATGACCAAGTAGGATTTATTTCTTGCTCCACATGTGAAAAACAATGTAAAATACCACATTGTTAGAATAAAAGAAACAAAGTCACAATTATCTCAATTAATACATAAAGTTTTTGACAAAGCTTAACACTCTTATTTGATGAAACAATAAACCAGAAATATAAGGAAACTTGTCTACCATGATAAAGTCTATATATAGAAGGGAAGAAAAAAAAAAAAAAACACAACATAACCAACATACTTAATGGTGAAAATTTGAAGTTCTTTTCCATAATATCAGAAAACAAGAATGTCAGTTTTCACAACTTCTACTCAATATGGCATTAGAAGTTCTAGAGAGAATAATTAGAAAAGAAAAAGAAATACAACACAGACAAAATGAAAAGAAATAAATAAAATGATCTCTGTTCACAGATGACATACATGTAGCAAGTCCTAAAAATTCTGAACATGAAAGAATGATTACATCTAATAAATTAATTAAGTAAAATTTCAGGATATAAAATCAACATAAAATATTATTAGTATTTCTTATACACTGACAATAAACCATCTGAAAATAAAACTTAAAGAAAAAATTTCATTCACAATAGGATCAAAAATAATAAAATACTTAGGAATAAATTTAAGCAAGAAGGTGAAAAACTTTCTACATTGAAAATTACTAAACATTGCTGAAACAAATTAAAGACAAATGAATGGAAAATCATCACCATCTTCATGGATTAGAAGACTTAATGTTGCCTAGATAATAATTTCCAAAGATATCTACAGGTTTAATACACACCCTATCAAAATCTAATGACTTATTTTTTTTTCAAATATAGAAAAACAATTCTAAAATTTATATAGAATCCCAAGGAAAGTCATACATCCCCCCCAAAAAAAAATTCTGAAAAAGGAAAACAAATTCAGAAGACTCACACTCTCTGATTGAAAACTTACTTCAAGGTTACAAAAATTAATTCAAGTAATCATAAAGGAGTATGTTCATGAAACTGCATTTTACTAGGATTTACTGAACATGACACTAGAAGCACAAGCAAAAACAACAACAAATTGATAAACTTGATTTCATCAAAATTAAAAACTTTTGCCAATCAAAGGACCCTATCATGTAAATTTAAAAAAAATTAATGGAATGGGAACAAAAATTTATAAATGACACATCTGATAAGAGATTAATATCCAGTATATTTAAATAATTCTTATCAGTTAACTATTCAAAAAAACTCCAAGCAATCTAACTCTTAAAAAATGGGCACAATTTGAATACATATCTGTCCCAAAAAGAAATTACAAATGACCTAAAATCACATAAAAATGTGTTCAATATCACAAGTGATTTAGAACATGCAAACCAAAACCACTAATGAGATATTACTTAACACAAATTAGGATCATTCTTATTTAACAAAACAAAGAAAATAGCAAATATTGAGAAAGATATGGAAGAATTAAAACCCTGGTGCATTGCTGTCAAGAATGTAAAATGGTGCAGCCACTGTGGAAAATAATATGTCAGTTCCTCAAATGTTAAATATAGATTTGCTATTTGAAACATTGTTTTCACTTCTAGGTAAAGAATTGAAAGCAGGACTCAGATTACTGCACATCAATATTCATGTCAGCACTATTTACAATAACAGATATTGGAAGCAGTGCAAAGTCCAGCAACAGAGTGAATAAAGAAAGTGCATTATATACATATAATGGATATGCCTTAAAAAGAAAGAAAAGCTCTGGTATGAGTTCATGACTTGATATATTCATAACATCATAATTTGATGAACCCAGAACTTGATGAACCTTGAAAACACTATGCTAACTGAAATAAGCCAGACACAAAGGAACAAATGTTGCATGATTACATTTATATGAAGTACCTAAAATAGGCAAATACATAAAGACAGTAAGCATGGTAGAGTCTGGAATTTGGGTTAGGAAAATGGGAAGTTATTTAATGGATAAAAAGTTTCTGTTGGGTATGATGAAAACCCTCTGGGAAACAGATAGTGGATAATAGTTGCATAATTTTGTAAGGAGGGTTAATTCCAGTTAATTGTACATTTAAAGTAGTTAAAATTGTGAATTTTACATTATATGTGTTTTACTATGATAAAAGGTGCAAAATAACAATGCTTTACATTTTAATTCTTTTAATTGCTATCTTTTCCAAGTGATATAAATTATTACTATGTTCATTTTCCAGATGGAGAAAGTGTTTTCCAGAGTCTTCAGATAATTGTTCAAGGTTGTATAGCTCGTGAACAGAATACCCAGGTTCTAAACCTTGGCTGTTTAGCTCCAAAGTCTGTACTCTTCATCATAATATCATATAGCAAAAACCCCTTTTTTATCTGATTTTTTGGTTATCATATTTTTAATAATATAGTATACACAGATCCTTTATCTGAAAAAGTCACTTTTTTATGTATAATTGGAAAGTAATCATTTTCCCAATACTTTGAATAACACATTTGCTGTAAACTCAATTTGAACAAAATTATATCTTATGTTATTTTTCAAATGATTTCATTTTTTCCAGTATCCTGGTTATAATTTGCATTTTGAATCTAATTTTAGAAATTATTTTATACTTACTATGTAATTCTCCTAAATAGTGGTTTTGATTATTTCATTTAATTTATCTTTTTTTTTGGCAACCCTGGATTTTTAAAGCTGTTTATTGAATTAACTGATTCCTGAGTGTGTAACACATGCTAAAAAATTGTGATATATATAGAATGATACATTTATATTGTCCTTGTTTATCTATGAGAAAACAGATATATGAAGAGCTGCTTATAAATAATGGTGGAAGAGATAAAGTATGAACAAAAGGATGCCTTAAAATAACATTTTATACAAATAAACTATAATATATTTAAATATATAAGTTTAAATATGTAATATATATAGGCAGAGGATGGAAGAGATAAAACTGGAGAGGTAGGGAAGACAGTAAGTCATGGAAGGTCTTATGCAATATGTTAAACAGATTTTGGGGAATTTGTTTATTTCTGATAAAAATAATAATAATAGTTGATGTTTGTTATCCCCTCAGTATTCTAAAATGTGGAATAGTATGTCTTCTAAGTACCTTCATATAATAACCCATTAAATATATCAATTTGGGTTGAGAAAATATAACAGAGAGGTTATTTTTTTTTTAATTTTTATTTATTTATTTAACAGAGAGAGATCACAAGTAGGCAGAGAGGCAGGCAGAGTGAGAGGGGAGAAGCAGGCTCGCCGCTGAGCAGAGAGCCCGATATGGGGCTTGATCCCAGGACCCTGGGATCATGACCTGAGCTGAAGGCAGAGGCTTTACTCTGCTGAGCCACCCAGGCGCCCCTAACAGAGAGGTTATTTAATTTGACTTGTTTCACAAGGTTTGTAAATGATAGAGCCAAAATTCAAATACAGAAGTTCAAGCTCCAAAGCCCACACTTTTAACCCAAGCATTATTGCTTGTCATAATCACATTTTTTTTTAACTTTATCAGTTACTCTGTTGGACAGGATAAAAGATGAATTTGATAGAATCAAGTCTTAAAGGTAAAAGTTCAAGTCAGAACTTAGGGCATTCAAGGAAAGAAAAAAGAGAGGTTTAGCAACATATGTAGTTACAGGAATAAGGAGGTTATGTTTTGGAAGTAGAAAAAGAAGAAAACTGTCTATAGATTAAATGTGGAAAATAAAGAAAGAGGAAGAGTTAAGAAGACCTAATGTAAATGACTGAGTGGACAAGGGACACCTATTGATGTTAAGATTATGAAAGGTTTATATATGGACTTCCCCCTTGGGTCTGAAACACCAAAGATTTTTTATTAATAGCCCATCAATGTCCACATGAAGAAAAATGAAAAAAAAATCTAATTTCAAACTCACAATTCATTTCTAGCAATTATTTTTTTACTTATAGTAATATTTTACAGGATAATAATGTTACCTTACATCTTCTGTTATTTTATACTTTTATTCTTAACCTCTTAATCCTAGTTTTATCCTGTTTCATATGTTAGGTAAACATCATAATTTTTTAGTAATAAATGGAACTAGCAAAAAGAGAGACTATTACAGTATGCTTTCTATACAGTAAAATGCACATGTATGCCTTTAGCATCTTGATAAATATATATACTACTGTAACTCATACCTATTTCAAGATATAGAACATTTCCACAATCCAAGAATATTCCCTTCTTGCCCTTCACAGTCCATTAGCCTCTCCTCAAGCAATTACTATTCCAATTAATATCACCATAGGTGAAGTTTTATCTGTTATAGAACTTCATGCAATTAAAACAGTATGTACATATTTTTAAATTTAGTTTCATTCACTAAAGATAATGTTTTCCAGGTACTTATATATTGCTGTATGTGTGTGAAAATATATTAAGAAAACCTAACTCAACATTGAATTAAAAGTCTGTAAAGAAAGGGCTCTGGTGAATGTACAACTCATGGTAAGTACCCATAGACCAGCGGAAGAAGGATTTCCTCTTGGCCCCACAATGGCAAACTGCAGGCATCTGGAAGGCACCTAGAAAAAACAAGGAGCACTCACTGAAGCCAATCGGAATTCACCATGACCTGTTGCCATTACCTGCTGCCAATGAGAAACCACCACCACTCTGAATTTACTAACTTTTGTTCAAGACAACCCTTTCCAACTTCTTCCTTTACTCTATAAAAAGACTCTCCTCCTTTGTTCTCTGGACTTGCCTATGTTTTGGTATAGTTTTGTTGATCAGAACTGTAAGTCCTTTGTTATTTCTGAATAAATTCAATTTTTCTGGCTAAATCACTTACATTTTTATTTAAAAGGTGACATTTCATGGTGTCATAAGTGGGATCTAACTGCGACAACACCCTGAGGAGGTAGGAACCTCTGGAACTGTATGCAGAACCCACTTGAGCCCCTTGTGCTCTCCAAAATAACAGAAGGTCCCCACAGATTTGTTGAGGAATTTATTATAGTCATTCAAACTTATTAACCTGGTTCCTCTGATTTGTATCAGTTAGTCCACTTGCTTGTTGGTAAAAGCTAGACTCAATAGTGAATGAAACTGCTAATTGATTGGAATGAGCTTGAGAAGTCCTAAGAATTATAATCAGTGGACAAAGAAATATCCACTACATTATTATATGATCAGACTTGGGTAATTGCCAAGAAATCCCAAAACCATATTTAGCAATTCCTAAGGCTTTCCCAAATCCAGTGGATTGAAAAAAATGCAGGCCTGTCCCCAGAAAACGAGTCCAAGTATGATTATTATAGTTTGTTCAAAATTGTCTTTGGAGAATATTCTCAGGGTTTCTGGATTTTGAATCCACTTAGGTAGCTTCCACCCGCCCCCAGTACTCCAAGATTCATTGTCTTAGGTAGATTTTAAATCTATGTTCATTAACAAGCTGAAAGGGGATCTTTCCCCTTGAGTTAAAAGTCTCAAGATGAAGAGGGAAACATTATGTCCCCTACAAATCAGATTTAGTTAATTTATCAAATAATCCTACCCTTCCTTGTTACTCAAATGTGGCCTAAGTGGTTTCCAATCTGTGTACTTCTGTCCAACATGGAATGTGACATCCAGGAAAGGTCCTTCCCAGGACAAAGAAACAAAAACAATCATTCCTGCCCCCCACTAAGATTCTTAATTTTTAACTCTAATGAGTGGAGGTTCCAAAGCACAGCTAAATTTCTCCTGGTCTCTGTCATTTTTCCAAAATGCCAGGACATTGGAAAAAAGGCTGTTACAAATTGAAGCACTCCAAGTGCTTTCAGCCTTCTAACTAATTTTTCCATTGCCCATTTAATTCATAAAGATGGAACTCTGAGGAACTACTGAGGTTTTCCCCAATCCTCTGCTTAATCAATTTGGAGAATCCACTCTCCAGATAAGGAAAAAAATCTTTCTCTGAACTTACTGATACTGGCGATTCACTCTTGGTGCTGATTCCTACTCTCATTAAACAGACTCTGCCTCAGAGTAATAAAACAGTTCAAATAATAGAGTTTTCTAATATAACTCAACATGTCGCTATCTCTGAAAGTGTTTTTTGTTTGTTTGTTTGTTTAGGATGTCTAAGAGATACACACCCTTTCTCTTTACTTTCCTCACCCCTATTCATTTATTGGGCTAAGATTTCTTGGGAAAATATGATGAAATTTCTTTTAAAAAAGGGAAATAATTCTAAAATTTGAAAACATTGAACAAAATACCCAATTAGGTGAATCAAATGACTCTTCAACATCTGTTATTTGTTCCTCCTTTGATAACACCAGAAATAATCCCAACGACACTAATCATTTATCTCCATTAAATCATTTACCACCCTCCTTATGGATGAAATCTTCAACTGATATTGACAAAATCCACAATGTGTCTCTTATTAAGATCCAAATAGGTTCCTCAAAACATCTTCCCAGAATTAATCAATATTGTATAAACAAAGAAACTTTTTTTAAAGATTTTATTTATTTATTTGACAGACAGAGATCACAAGCAGGCAAAAAGGCAGGCATAGAGAGAGTGGGGAAGGAGACTTCTCACTGAGCAGAGAGCCCGATGTGGGGCTTGATTCCAGGGCCCTGGGATTATGACCTGAGCCGAAGGCAGAGGCTTCAACCCACTGAGCCACCCAGGCACCCTCAAAGAAGCCTTTTTTAGGAATTACGTCAATAATAGAAGACCTTAAGGTCCAGAGCCTCATTGTCCTCTGCACGGTCCCTGCAGCACTTCTATGATACCTGTAAAGAAACCAAATGGCCATGGATGGAGACTTGTCCAGGACCTCTGGGCATTAAGCATTATTATCATCTTTTGCTACTTTGTTGTCCCCAATCTCTACACTTTATTGGCCTTCATCCCAATTGAAAGCATTTTTTTTTCCATGACTGATTTATGTAATGCTTGCTTTAATATCCCAGTAGATAAAACTAGTCAATATTTTTTTTTAAATTTACTTGGGAAGGATATCAATACACCTGGATAGTAACACCCCAGAGTTTCACTGAAAGCCCTTTTTACCTCTCACAAATTTAAAGATTAATGTAAATGATATCAAGTTCCCTAGATTACACTTTAACACAATATGTGAATGATTTACCTCTCTGCCCCCCTCCCAAGCCTCCTCATAGGAAGATAACACCTCTTTGCTAAACTTCTAGCCAAAAAGAGACATAAAATATCTAAGAAAAAATTTTATCTATCTATCTATTTATCTATCTATAGATACTATATCTACCTATAAATAGATAGATTATTTATATGTATAAATAATCTATCTATATATTTTTTTAATAAAATGTGATATATAGGACATCTAATCTATGAACAAGGACTACATCTAGATCCAGACAGGCTTTATAGCATGAAATCCCCAGAGCCCAAATCCCAATGTCCACCATGATGCTCTTTCAGGTTGGCAGGCTATTGTTGCAACTGGATCCCAAACTTTTCCCTTAAGGCCCAATCTTTATACTCCTTATTAAAAACTACCAAACCTGACTCTGACCCATCTAGGGAGATTCAGATGACATGACCGTTCTGATCTTAAAGAGTCTAATAAAGCTCCTGCCTTTCCTGGACATCCCAAATATATTCTCCCTTTCTTCCTTTTTGTATATGAAAGAGAAGGGAGTGCCCCTAGGGTACGGACCCATGAGATATTAGAACCAGCAACTGGATTTCATAGCCTGAGGATTAACCTCCCCCACATACCTCCATGCCTCAGAGCGATACCTGTTACAACCATTTTTGTTAAAGGTCATGAAGGAAATAGTCATAGGGTCCACTTTATTTTGTGGCATATCCTGGGGAAGTTTTTAACTCTCATTACAGTCCATATATTTCAGTAGGCCATCTCATTTCCTGTATCACTAACCCTTATAACACTCTTTCATATGGTAATAACCTCAACCCTGCAATCTTCTCTCCTCCTTTCCTGATGAAACCCTCCATGACTACTTAATACTGACAGATTGCCTTCTGACCCCCTGTAATGACTTATAGAAAACTCCTTCGAAAAATGCTGACTTTTCATGCTTCACTGATGGTTCTTATTTGAAAGACAAAAGTGGTAAATACTGTGTTGGATCTGCTGAATCTTTAGAAGTCATTGAAGTGGCACTTTGACCCCACAAGCCAAATTATATACTCACACAGGTCTGAATTCTAGTCAAGGGCAAAACAACATTATACTGACAGTGAATATGCCTTTGGAGTGACTCACAATTTTGGAATGTTATGAAAACAATGTGGCTCCTTACTTCCAATGAAAATAAAATTATAAATGGCCTTTACACTTGGGAATTATTGATGCCATGTTCTTACCTACTGCTTTGCCTATTATTAAGATCCCTGAGGAATTCTAAGCCTGACTCTCAGGAAGGCAAAGGAAATCACATTGCTGACAATTCTTCAGAAAATGCTGCCTTTAAAAGGTCCAAAGTCAGACCTCTGTCATTGCCTAAAGGAATTCACCTCTATATGATAATTTGGAAAAACTAACTAGGCACCCATCAATCAGTGCCAAAATAGGAAAAACAATATTGACAATCAAATAGTTGTTGTAATGATAGAAAGAAAAACCTTTAATCCGGGCCACAGAAAAAATGTTGTCCGGTAGAAATTTAAAAATTCTCACCACTGACTGCTATACATGTGTTAAATCATTGGTCTATGATTAAAATGATGATGATTGTGAATCAACAGTAGTGGCACACACTGCTGAACTTCTTAATCTCATTATACTCCATATCTTTAGGTAAACCATCTCATTTCCTATGAAATTCTGGTGAATCAGTGCTGTAGACTACAAAAAGTGCCTACTTTTCTTGCCCCTTCTGCGAAAAATACAATCAAAGGAAACTTACCTACACTGCTCCTGGGCACAGCAAATTGCTTAATGGACCATTTGAGGTTTGGCAAATGGACTTTATTTAACTACTATCACATGTTTACAAATATGTCTTAGTAACAATGTATATATTAACCCACTAGTTTGAAGCCTTTCATGTAGACAAGCTGCTACCTCTTCACTAGCCAAAACCCAATTGGGAAAAAAAAAAAAAAAAAAATCATCCCTCCCTGGGGAACCACTCTTGAGCTCCATAGCAACTAGGGACCCCATTCTACTGGCCAAACCTTATGGTGGTTATGTGCTATTTGGTCAGTTCTATAGGATTTTTGCTGTGCTTAATATCCTCAGTCCTCAGAACTAGTTGAACAAACCAACAGCATCATCAAAATTCAGTTGGTAAAATTTGTGAAAAGCCTCCAAATATCTTGGCCAAAGGTGCTATAAGTTCTTATTTTTAGATCTACCCACTTTGGAACTCTTAAATCCTCAGTACCTTAGGATAATGACAGGACACCCCGTACAGTCAGCTTCCACCTCTTATACCCACATCTAATAAAAGGAGATATACCTCGATGTTTCAGAGGCCTAATTGCATCAAATGAAAACAATTATGCTCTAGTGGAGCAATCTTTTTTATAAAAAAATATATTTAAATTAATTAATTTCAGAGAGAGAGAGAGTGAGCACAAGTTGGCGGAGGGGTAGAAGGAGAGGGAGAAACAGACCCCCTACTGAGCAGGAAGTCCCACAAAGGGCTAGATCCCAGGACCCCAAGATCATGACCTGAGCTGAAGGCAGACACTTAGCCAACTGAACCACCTTGACACACGTAGTAGAACAATCTTGCCACAGCACGCTCCCAGAAGACCGCAACTGCTATGGAGATTTAATCCCTGCTACATGGGGATTTCATTTGTTGGAAAAGACTCTCTCCAACCATGCTGGAAAGGTCTTTATCAACTGTTAGTACCCAATTTTTGTGCCACCAAAAATGGTCCCAAGAATAATAGGGAGTATAATTCCCAGAAGAAATGAGGTAACATATTCATATGAAAATTATTTTCAAAAGAAAATTGGCACTTAATAGTTTCAATTTTTGTGGAGATTATACAGGGGAGAAACTTTCCTAGAAACCTAAGAAATACAGTTAATATTAAATAAATAATAAAATAATTTTATATAATAATATATAATATATAATAATAATATAATTTTTATATAATAAATTACAACCTATGAAGGAAAGGATAATAAAAATTAGAGAATTTCAGACATTCAAGGAAATGAAATACATCCCACCCGCCAAATGCAAAATATTCTGCTCTACTCTTCAAAGCTTGTGAGACTGATTATTGTTTATATGTCCATTAGTCATTTATCATACTATATAGTAATCATCTTTTTACTATTATGCTTTCTATTAAATTATGAGCTGCTTGCCTACTGAAGGCAGGAAATACATCTATCTGTATTGTTTATGGCTCTATCCTGAATACCTCCTTCAATATCTGGTACAGTGTAATGTCAAATGCAATGCATATTATTGTCTAATACTTAATCAATACACACAGTTATTTATAATATATAAATATCTGTAATTGAACCATTATTATTTAGCATATAGCATAGTGCATGAAATACAGTAGGTACATAATAATTTTTATTTGATTTTGGACAGCAAGCAAAGAAGTATATATAGACTAGCATATTTATGTATCTTTTCTGGGATGGGATGGCTTTTCATTTTAAGTAGTAAAAATCAAAAACATTTATTCCAAACACTGATCCAAACATCTGATAAATCACATTTACTCTCTGTGGAGCTCTAGGTATTGGACGATGCACATCCAAGGGAAGATTGAGCTATTTCAACTATGCAAACCATGTACATGAGTGTGGAGTAGGAAGATTTTTTATTCCTTCTCATGCCCAGAGCTCTTGGGTCCAATCATAATGAAGGCATCGTAGGACTTAACCAGTTTGAAGGTTGTGTAAGGAGAACTCTGAAATAAAAGGCTGTGTATGTAATATTCTTCCTCAACTTTAGTGTTATTATAAGACTTTTCTGCCCTCTGTTCCTATTTTAACCTACAGCCTGTATCTATTTGAGTCATCAAGTCAATTGAGTGGAGTTATGTAGTGGAAAGGTTTCAAATGAGAGTTTCACTCACATTTAAAAAGTCGAATTGCTGTGGCTTCCTCTGCTTAGCCTTGGGAAAAGCAAAAAAATATCGTATATCAATATCTAAGTGTTGCAAAAAGCACACCATGCACTTTCTCCTTTAACTGGTTCATAAAACTGAGTTTCTATCTCCAGCACCAAAGTTAAATATGAACCCATTCTGTAAGGGCAGGAGGACCTATTTTCTTTTTAGTGATCCATATGGCTAAATTTCGCATACAAATTCTCATGCGACTAGGGGTAAGGCAATTTCTTATGGCACAAACAAATACAAGAAGAACTTCAAGAAAAAAATTAGAAAATACATGCTAGGCTAGATCAAGCAGTCAACTTGCTCAAACTCTTTTAAATAGTATTGAATATCTAATATGTGCTAAAAATTTTGGGGTGTATGTGAGTGATAGGTTTAGGGCAACACTAGTAGCGATGAGCACTGTGAGGAATCGCTAAATCCTACACCTGAAATTAATAGTACACTGTATGTTAACCAATTAGAATTAAGAAAAAAAAACTTAAAAAAGAAATAAATTAAAGAAAGAAAAATTAAAAAAATACAACAACAAAATAATTTTAAGGTGTATGAAGCAAACTATAGTCCAGACCTCCGATAGTTCACCAAATAATTAAACAGGTAACACCAATATGTGAAAAGTGTATAAAGAGTACTATACAAATATACCATAAATAATTCTAACTTCAATCATTCCATCAAAGTAAACTATTTTGTTCAACTTTAGTTATACCTTTGGTAAATTTATATCTAAACAACCTGAGGTCCCTCTTATTCATACAACTGCTATGAAAAGTCACTACCTGTTCTGTATCAGGAAACTTCACTAGAAGGTACTTGGAACACTGCATCAAAAACTAAGGGTATATTTTATGGTGACTAATATAACACAATAAAAAAATAAATAAATATTTTTAACATTTTAAAAAAAAGTTACCAGGGACAAATGCATTCTTTGTTTAGAACATTCCAGCATTTAAAAATATAACATTCTAAGCATGGCTTGAATCTCTAAGATCATGGCTTAATCAGGGTCATGCCATTACTATATAATAATATGGGCTAGAACCAGAATTATTTGTAATTCATAGAAACAATTAGATTTAAGAGGTTGGTACCATAACTGGGCTTTGGCAAGAATATAGCATGGCTTATGTTAAAATATAAACTAAGGCATATTAAAATTTTTAAGAGTTTATTTAAGCAGAAATTGATTTGAATTGGGCAGCATCAAATCAAAAATGGTTAGAAACACTCCATACATAGGTGCTTGGGGAGAAACTTTTACAGAGAGCAGGCAGAGGGAAAACAAGCAAATTGCTGATTGGCTACAGCTTAAACTACACTTAGCAGTGATTGGTTGTCCTCAGGTTTTGATTTTGTAACCATGAGGTATTTACAAGTTTAGATTTTGGTTTGCTTACATAGGCTGCCAAGGTCCTGGAGCCACTGTGGTCCAATGGTCTCCTTGTTTAATTAACTTAACATGCATTTTTTTTTTTTTTAAGATTTTATTTATTTGACAGAGATCACAAACAGGCAGAGAGGCAGGCAGAGAAAGAGCGGAATGGAAGCAGGCTCCCCACTGAGCAGAGAGCCCCATGCGGGGGCTCGATCCCAGGACCCTGAGATCATGACCTGAGTCGGAGGCAGAGGCTTTAATCCACTGAGCCACCCAGGAGCCCTAATTTAACATATATTTTAAATCTTGCCATATTTTCTCTCCAGATTAAGGATTGCTTACATTTCTAAAAGACTACTGATGCTCCTTCGTGTCATCAGGGTATTGTTACTGAATCAATCAATATAACCAAAATTCTCTACACCAGAGCCATTTGGACTCTCAACAAATGATTCACCCTGAGTTATAAGAGACTTTCCCTTTACCTTATGTTGACTGTTGAGGGATTTGTATGAAAGGTTTTATTCCAGTTCTTTCAAAAATCACAAAAATACTAATTTCTTTACTCAAAGTTCCCTACAGAAAGACCACAAAGAGGGAAAAACATAACGCTTGAAGGGTAGGAGAACATGCCATTCCAAAATGTGCCTCTTTGGCATAGGGATTATTTTGAGCTGATGAAAACAGTGGAAAACACCCTTTTGGAAGGGACATTTACATGTATAAGGGAAACCTCCACTTATAAAGGTATCTCCCTCTCTATACCAGAAAGAAAAGGATGACTCTAAATCACAAGAAAGTATTATCCAGGGAGGAGACACTGATTTCAACCTGTTTAACAGCTTTACCCTTGTTTACCTGTGCTTTTCTGTTACCTCCTATCTCTGTCTTTCCCATTCCCCCAACAACTTTTCTCTTTTAGCTGAAGCTGATATTTAAGGTGGTAGCTTGGGCCATTTCAGAGTTTTTCAATTATCCTGGTTTTCTCCCAGGTGTGTGTAGATTATACATGATACACTTCTGTCTGTTTTGCTCTTGATAATCTCTTTTAGCCCAGTGGGCCTCAGACAAGAATTTGGAAGTGTAGAGGGAAAACTCTTGTTCATCCCTTATACTGTCATATTTAAATGCCAAGAAAACCTCTGATTTCCCAAGAAGGTATTTTGTTTTCTTGTTCGTTTGTTTGTTTTTAACTTACAAATCATGTAATCGCTCCTTCCACTTTTGCATTGACCTCCTAGATATCAGAGTTAAATTTATGATTCCATTTGAAAGATTGTAAGTTTCTTTACAGCCTGTGTATCATTGTGTTAGGGCTCTAGTATCAACTTCAAAAAAATTTAATATCCCATTTCGTTATTATTTCCCTGATCTTTTCTTCTACCTGATGTTTTTCTGTTTCATATAAGCTTACCCAAAAATTCACAAATAAGTGATTGGAAAGTCAATCATTTGGAATTATAATGATTATTTGATATGGCAGGGTAAACATACTGTAAGAATCTGAACTTGTCACAGGGATTTGCTTTTCCTATTATTGACAAAAAATGGTCCCAACTGGACTCAGTTGTCCCCAACACAGCAAACCAAGACTAACTGCAGTTTCAACCTCCCCCAGAAATGTGACCTTTAAACAGTCAATCTGCACTTTCCTGATCCACACAGTGAGGTCATTAGCATGATATGACCCCTGTCATTCCCTCCTCCCCACAAGAAGATGACCCACCCTGACACAACCCTTTCTTTTCTTTTGCTCATAACTTCCCTGCCCCGCCCTCCTTCTGCCTATAAAAACCTTTCATTTTGTACAGCTCCTTAAAACATCTGTCTGGTTCCTGGATGGGATGCTGCCTAACTTATGAACTATTGAGTAAAAGCCAATTTGATCTTCAAATTTACTGTTGATTTTTTGTTCTTTAACACTTTTATGGAGGCATAATTTAGAGAGTTTAACAAACTAGATTTTTGAAAGAGATGGTTTCTTGAAGTAAAAGGATAATACTGCTTAGTTACTATTATTCTGAAGATTAATATGATTTTAGAAGCTGATTCAATGACCCAATTATATTTTTCTTCTTTTTTTATCCCTTTGTGATGTTTTCATGCTTACTGAATTGGCTATCTATAAAAGTGTGCTTGACAAAATAAAAGATATATATATAATAAATTGAGCACAATCAGTTCTACTTCATTCCTGTTTTGAAATGAATGTGATATAACACCATCCTTCTGAAAAGTGACAGGAAAGACAGAAGCTTATTAAAAATATATTATCTTTACAGTTTTACATGCATTAAATATGTCAATCCTTTTTCAATTCTTTTACTTTTTCAGCCAGAAACAGAAGGGGATCCAACAGGAGAATATCTCTTGTGCCAGAGTTTGGCTGAATTACTGCATTTCCTAATCCAAAAAGCAGATTTCATTATTTTATTCAAAGATAAATCTTATTAAATGTCTGGGTTTGTTTTTTTTTTTTTTCGTCTAAAAAGGGAGAGCATTCTCTTTTCTAATATAACCTGGCAATCATTAAAACATAATATAACTTAAGAAAATATTTCCTGATAGCTCTTAAACTAAGCTTTTTCAGAAGCAAAATCCAGACTTCACAATGACAAAGTGAGTGTGAAAACACAAATCTAAATTCCAGAGCCAAAGTGGAATTTGGGTTGCATGTGCAGGGAAAGGGAAAGACGTCTAATTGGCTCTGGATTCTACTTGGGCTGATTTTAATAGGTATGTCCTCCACCGATTGTTCAAAATTTCCTTTCATATAGACATAGTGAGGGCTGTTGTAATATGCACTGTAATATCATGGAAAGGTCCTTTTTAAAAGATTAAGGGTGTGCATTATACATATAAACCTCTCAATAAAATCATATCCTTCTAAAAAAAAAAAATTGTCCTTTCAGGGGAATCATGTTCCTAGCTACATTACCCATTGGAGTCATTGCAATGAGTCTAAATCAAGCCTTAATTTTCCTAATCATATTGTCCTGCAGATATTATTTATGTATAACCGCTAAGAGCTTTGCTCTACTCTCTCATAGGGTGTTTGAATACTAACAAGAACAAATGATGAAATACTAGCAGAGTGACTCAAGAATGCTCTGTGGGTTGTGGAAAATTTTAAAGGGGTGACAGATCTTAAAATCTTACCACATGAAGAACTGCCTAAAATTGATTTTATTAGTTTGACTCCAAATCCAAGAATATAAAGAGAGGTATCTGTTGCCAGCAAAGGTGTAATCATGTCCTCTTTAAATTTGTATTTTCTAGGATTCCAATAATTATTTCTAAAAATGAACTACGACCTCTCTGCATTAAAGTGATATTCCATAGCAATCTAGATGTCTAATTGGTTAAATTAAGTATTTAACATAACATATTCCAGGTATTCATTCAAAGAGATACTGTGCAAAAATGTTTAATGACATGAGAAGTATGTGCAAGATATATTAGTGAGGAAAATAGAGTACAAATCATACGCAAAATTATTTTCCAAATTTATTAAAGTGGCAATGTACAAGGTTCATGTCGGTGGAAACACTCAAAAAACTTCATTTTCTCTTTCCCTACTAAAAAATATGTGTATTTTTCTCCTTTAAACAGTATTTCTCAGTTGAAAAATCAACTTTTCTGAAACTTCACTTAATTTTGAAACATATTCTAATTCAGAGATAATATTTTTTGATGAATCCCTTATTCCTTTTCTAACTAAAATTTGAGATGCATGGGTCTCATCTGAATACCTCAAGTTCATGGAAGTGATGTTGACCAATAAAAGAAAAATATATTACCAGTGGTAGAGTCAAACTCTACCAACATCACTTGAGACTGTGAGGTACTGTCAACATTTTCAAAGGATTTCTACAATTTTCAGACTTTTCAGTTAACTACTTATCTTCTCAAGTTAATATGCAGTAATATTGATTTGTTCTTGAATATGGGCATTATCATAAAAACCCTACCTTTTGTTATCAGTTCCACCTTTTCCCCTCCCAGCTCCACCAATCACATTTCTAATATCTCAATGGTTAACTTCCAATTCAAGTTTTTCCACAGTGTAAATTGACTAAATCGAAATTGCTTTCATTCTTATGAAATTCTATAGGATTTCTTGCTTGCATATTTATGTACTAATTGATGTCTTTTGAAATGTGTTTTCTTGGTTTAGTTTACTCTCACATCACACCTTTATCTTTCTAAACTGTGATCTGCATTTTATTTGCCAAAAATATATTACTACACCATCCACCACTTATATTATCAATATGCTTCAGGGAATGTATCACGTGTTTTAATATATGACTTTATATAGTGACTATGAAATTACTAAGAGGCTGGTAGTATTATTTGCTTTTGAAATTTTAGTAAACAGAAGCTTAGTGAGATTAAATAAAGAATTTCAATGTTAGTGTATTGTGGTGGAGAAAAATATTTCTTGGATTTAATGTGAAGAAAAATTATAACATAAAAAATCAAGAGATCCTAGAAGCTAAGGAAGCCCTCACAAACATCAAAGGGCTTTCTTGCCTACTTATCTTCTGATGCAAATCTTGGATCCAAACTTATAAAAATTGCACAATTTAATTTTTTGTACTTTCACATTACAGAGAACAGAGGAGAATGAATACAAATGCAAATGCACATACACACTTTTTTTTTTTTTCTTCAGAAAACAAAACCAAACAAAATTGCTATATACCTAGGCTTAGGAACCTAATTGCATGTAATACTTTGAAGTGTTCTATTAAAGTTCTCACAAGCAGAATTAGTGCTTAAATTTCTATCACTTTTATTTCTTACTCAATATTTGAAACAATCCTCTAAATCTTAGTTCACCTGCAGCTTATTCTAAATTAATTCAAGAGAACATGCTCAGAAGAAAGCAAGGGAAAGGTACATTCTTGAAGCAGAATGTTCATGAGGGAAAGAAATAGGCTGGTTGTGGAAATCAGTTTCTCCCCTCATTTTATAAGATAGCACAGAGGTACTCATCTGAATTCAATTCATTGGTTGATTCTAAATTGGTTCATTCTAAACCTAAACCCTCAGGAGATTTCTCTTTTCTAACTAGTCTACTTTTGCAACCAGGAAGCTCCAAACATTACAAACATTGCCTAGGAGTTCACTCTGCCCTTTTTGTATAAACATGTAGTATTAAGAAGTCACTGTGCTCTGGTAATTTCATGACATAAGTGAAACTCTGCAGTTTGAGAGCTAAAAGAATGGTGTGTCATCTCCTAAGTCTATGTTGTAAATTCCTTCACAATAATCCATACCTCAGTTATAATGTATAAACATATGTATAAATGTATAAATCCCTACTTTACATATATAATGGATAAATATATGTAGATATATAAATTTGTAGTGTATAATAGTGGGGTGGGTGTTGATGCTTCAATAGCAAGGCAGTTCATTCAATCAGCAAGCATTTGACAGGTAATTACCAAAAGACAAGCAGCATAGTATTCCATTGTGTATATATACCACATCTTCTTGATCCATTCATCTGTTGATGGACATCTAGGTTCTTTCCATAGTTTGGCTATTGTGGACATTGCTGCTATAAACATTCGGGTGCACGTGCCCCTTTGGACCACTACGTTTGTATCTTTAGGGTAAATTCCCAGTAGTGCAATTGCTGGGTCATAGGGCAGTTCTATTTTCAACATTTTGAGGAACCTCCATGCTGTTTTCCAGAGTGGTTGCACCAGCTTGCATTCCCACCAACAGTGTAGGAGGGTTCCCCTTTCTCCGTATCCTCGCCAGCATCTGTCATTTCCTGACTTGTTGATTTTAGCCATTCTGACTGGTGTGAGGTGATATCTCATTGTGGTTTTGATTTGTATTTCCCTGATGCCGAGTGATATGGAGCACTTTTTCATGTGTCTGTTGGCCATCTGGATGTCTTCTTTGCAGAAACGTCTGTTCATGTCCTCTGCCCATTTCTTGATTGGATTATTTGTTCTTTGGGTGTTGAGTTTGCTAAGTTCTTTATAGATTTTGGACACTAGTCCTTTATCTGATATGTCGTTTGCAAATATCTTCTCCCATTCTGTCAGTTGTCTTTTGGTTTTGTTAACTGTTTCCTTTGTTGTGCAAAAGCTTTTGATTTTGATGACTATGGAAAGAACCTAGATGTCCATCAACAGATGAATAGATCAAGAAGATGTGGTATATAGACACAATGGAATACTATGCAGCCATCAAAAGAAACGAAATCTTGCCATTTGCGACAACATGGATGGAACTAGAGCGTATCATGCTTAGCGAAATAAGTCAAGCGGAGAAAGACAACTATCATATGATCTCCCTGATATGAGGGAGTGGTGATGCAACATGGGGGCTTAAGTGGGTTGGAGAAGAATCCATGAAACAAGATGGGATAGGGAGGGAGACAAGCCATAAGTGACTCTTAATCTCACGAAACAAACTGTGGGTTGCTGGGTGGAGGGGGGTTGGGAGAAGGGGGGTAGGGTTATGGACATTGGGGAGGGTATGTGCTTTTGGGTAAATTGGAAGGGGAGATGAACCATGAGAGACTATGGACTCTGAAAAACAATCTGAGGGGTTTGAAGTGGCGGGGGGGGTGGGAGGTTGGGGTACCAGGTGGTGGGTATTATAGAGGGCACAGCTTGCATGGAGCACTGGGTGTGGTGAAAAAATAATGAATACTGTTTTTCTGAAAATAAATAAATTGGAAAAAAAAAAAAAAAAAAAAGACAAGCAGCGCAGCAGAGTTTTGGGACTCAGTGATTAGACCCAGACCTTTAAGGAACATATGGCTTGGTGAAAAGGCAAAAAGTAAATAATTATGATATAACTTATTGTTACCATGTAACATTTTGAACAGGGGGATGGGGTGTCCCAGGGGTGGTCAAAAGTAGAGTATTCCAAAAAGAAAAAATAGAGTACAAAAAGTCATGAGTTTAAAAAGTTCCAGGGGTGCCTGGGTGGCTCAGTGGGTTAAAGCCTCTGCCTTCGGCTCAGGTCATGATCCCAGGGTCCTAGGATCAAGCCCCACATCGGGCTCTCTGCTCAGCAGGGAGCCTGCTTTCTCCTCTCTCTCTGCCTGCCTCTCTGCCTACTTGTGATCTCTGTCTGTCAAATAAATAAATAAAATCTTAAAAAGTTCCAGAGACATTCTCTGGGAAATTATGACTTGTTGGAATGGGGAAGGAATGGACCAAATAAAACTATTTTAAGAAATCTACTGAGTGATTTTTTCATGTTCTAGTAGTCTGGGACCCAGCCATTCAAGAAGCTCTAAAATTCTTAGCTGTTTATGTGAATCTGCTCCTAATATTTAATTTCCTGTTTTTTAAATCTTTCCTTTTCTTATTTTTCTATATCTAACTATGTTACATGTTCTGAGAAAAGGATCTCATTACTCCTGCCTACAACTATAGCTATAAATTTTTTCATTAAGGAAGCACCAAATATGGCTCAGTGCTCAGGGTTTTCCTGCATAGCAAAAGATTAAGTTAAATATATATATATATATGAAAATTGACTTGTCACTGTTGTAATGAAATCAACTATTGCTAAGCTGAGGGGATACAGTTACAGGTTGGAAACGAAGTTTAAAAAAAAGGAGCAGACATTTGAATTACCATTACCCTTGGGCAATAAAAGAGGACGCCTGGGTGGCTCAGTTGGTTAAGCGCCTGCCTTCGGCTCAGGTCATGATCCCAGGGTCCTGGGATCGAGTCCCACATTGGGCTCCTTGCTCGGCGGGGAGCCTGCTTCTCCCTCTGCCTGCCTCTTTGCCTGCCTGTGCTCACGTCTGCCTGTGCTCGCTCGCTTTCTCTCCCTCTGTCTCTGACAAATAAATAAATAAAATCTTTAAAAAAATAAAATAAAATAAATAAAAAAAAGATATCATAGTTAGGCTTCCAGGTATTGAGTTTTGTATACTCATTTAATGAGATACCTGCAATTCTGTAGTTACCACAGAACCAAGCATTAGAACAGTAAATAACTAATTCTGCCAAAAGAAGAACAAAGTTAATGTTAATAATAACAATCTTACCATTTAATATTAATTATAGCTAGCATGAGTTGGGAATTTACTATATGTAAAACAACATGTTGTGTACTTACCTTCATCATTTCATTTAATTCTCACCATTATCTAGTAAATTATTATTGTTATTTTTCCTTTTCTATAAATTATGAAATTAAAGATTTGGGAGGTTTAAAAAGAAAATAGCACAGATAGTGAAATTCAGTAAATAGTTTCAGTGATCAAGAATATTTTAATTCATATCCATAATATTTATTCTGCTTGACCAGATATAATTGATATATTAGAAGATTATGTTAAAATAAATGTTCTTAACAAGAAAAAAGAAAGAGTACAATGTTTTTCTTTTGAATCTACTTGTATACTGGATTTATCCTCTATGTGTATTATGCAGTGATGGCAACAACATTAATATATTTTGCAAACTAAAAATAGGTCCTTCAATTGGAAAAGTGGACTTGCTTCAGTAGAGCTGAAAGTCATGAATTCTAGAATGGATGCTATAAATTAGAAGTTTAGTTCACTACAGTTTGTCAATGTTGGAGACCTGCACGGTGAGGGACAAGAATCAATGACTCAGCCACTTGTATTGAAATTAGTTGATTAATGGCAGACTACATTAACTGATTTTTTTTTCTTTTTACTCCTTGCGTGATCTTGTTAATTAGGAAAATTCCCCCTGCTCCTTGAAATTTCAAATAAATTTCACTTGCCTGTGTTAATGTGGTGACCAAGCAAAGAAATAATTTTATCTTTTGAGAAACTTGCACATTTTAGAATTGACCCTTCTTAATGAGGTTGCAACAAGTACGGTGTGAGCAAGCCATCTGCTTTCTCTAAATTTCCAGTCACTGACATAAGAAAACACTTGATTAAATGAAAAGGAAACTGACTTTAATTTTTTTCTATAAAATTTATACATCTTACTTCCTTTGTCTATAAGTGTGTGTGTGTGTGTGTGTGTGTGTGTGTGTCCATTCAGGCCAACAAGTTCCCCATATTTACATAATGTAAAAGCAAAAGAACATATTTAGACATCTACATATTTATTCTAGAATGAATTGATAATCTACCTTCCAAAACTTACTGATTTATAGTGTACAGTTATATAATGCAACATAATATCCTGGTTTGTTTAATATGTATAGAGAGATATCCATTTGAATATTAATATATAGAGATCAGCATTCACTTGAAGTATCACCTTTATTATTGAATAATAAAATAAACTCACATTACAAATTTGTAGAATCATACAATTAAAATTCCCTATGACTTCTATGAAGATTATGCTTTTGAAATATAAATCATTACTATTTTCCTATTTCATCCAGAAACTGGGAACTCAGCTGATTTTTGGTTGAAATAAATTATTTGGTGTTATTAAATAAAACATTTATTCTGAAGTATTTATTGAAACCAGATGCCAGACACAGTGCTCAAGTTTAACAAAATTGGTAGGTTTTAGCCTCATAGAATTAAGAATTAAGCAGGTGAAACAGAAACTAAATTAATAATCACATTGCAATTTAATAGTAAAAAGGAAAGTACAATGTGCTGTTGAAACTTGCTTAGTGATGTATGTGATTACATAAATCTTGTGATGTATATCCCAGGATCTGTTTCCAACAAGAAGGACCATAAGTGTCCTCTTCCCAGGTGGTGAATGACACCTCTTGCTTGCCCTTCCCCAGATGACTTGACCAGTAGATTACCTGACCTGGGGGATAAATTCCCAGGGCTGTCCCAGCTGGCTGGAGAGTGGGACACAAAGTCCCTGAAGTTCCAGGATGCTTTTTACCAGGCTACTTTACACTCTCCCTTGACATGCACAACCATGAAAAAACTGTTATTCAGACCCTGCTCAAGATGGAACACCTAGCAAGTGATAAAGCTGTGATGGACCTGAACGTATTCTGACTTTGGAAATGAGACTGGACACTACCATATTCCAACACAGTCATTTATTACCCTCTTTGCACAGAGAAGCCTTTCCCCATGTACCCCATCTCAGTCAACCTGCTCCCCATCACATCATCCTGTTCATTTCTTTCATGGTTAGAAATTAACTTGTTTTGTTTGGTTAAAAAACAAAACCCAGATTTTAGGAATTCAGAAAAAAAAAAAAAAACTTTTGGCACAAGTAATGATTGAGCTGAAACTGAATGATCAGTTAAGATTAAGCTTCGTAAAGAGATGGATGAGTGTTTCATGCAAAAATAACAGCATGTAAAACTTCCTGTAAATGGGGCAGGAGCATGACAAGTCCAAGTAAAAGAGAAAATCTTAATATGGCCAGACCTTTGAGTACAAATGGAGGAATAACAAAACTGAGACTAGAGAGAGATAAGGGTATAAATCAGATGGGACATATAAAATCATATTTTAAGTTTGTCTTTATGCTATGAATATGGGAGCTAATAAAATTAGTTATTAAGGAGAATTAAATAAGTTGATTCATATTTTAGTCTAGGTAAAAGCAGAAACCAGGATACATGATAATGTAGTCTCTAATTCCAAGTTTTTAACATGGATTTCAAATTTCAAACTTGGTTAATCACTTCTGGGCCTTTTGGCTAAGGTCAAGTGAAATTTCAAACTTGGTTAAAAAATTGAAACTCCATCAAGATCAAAAGCTTCTGCACAGCAAAGGAAATAGTCAACAAAACAAAAAGGCAACCCACAGAATGGGAGAAGATATTTTCAAATGACAGTACAGACAAAAGGTTGACATCCAGGATCTATAAAGAACTCCTCAAACTCAACACACACAAAACAGATAATCATATCAAAAAATGGGCATAAGATATGAACAGACACTTCTCCCATGAAGACATACAAATGGCTATCAGACACATGAAAAAATGTTCATCATCACTAGCCATCAGGGAGATTCAAATTAAAACCACACTGAGATACGACCTTACATCAGTTAGAATGGCCAAAATTAGCAAGACGGGAAACAGTATGTGTTGGAGAGGATATGGATAAAGGGGAACCCTCTTACACTGTTGGTGGGAATGCAAGTTGGTGCAGTCACTTTGGAGAACAGTGTGGAGATTCCTCAAGAAATTAAAAATAGAGCTTCCCTATGACCCTGTCATTGCACTACTGGGTATTTGTCCCAAAGATACAGATGTAGTGAAAAAAGGGCTATCTGTACCCCAATTTTTATAGCAGCAATGGCCACAGTCGCCAAACTGTGGGAAGAACCAAGATGCTTTTCAATGGACGAATGGATAAGGAAGATATGGTCCATATACACTATGGAGTATTATGCCTCCATCAGAAAGAATAAATACCCAACTTTTGTAGCAAAATGGACGGGACTGGAAGAGATGATACTAAGTCAAGCAGAGAGAGTCAATTATCATATGGTTTCACTTATTTGTGGAGCATAACAAATAACATGGAGGACATAGGGAGATGGAGAAGAGAAGGGAGTTGAGGGAAATTGGAAGGGGAAATGAATCATGAGAGACTATGGACTCTGAAAAACAACCTGAGGGTTTTGAAAGGGTGAGGGATGGGAGGTTGGGGTACCAGGTGGTGGGTATTAGGGAGGGCACATATTGCATGGAGCACTGGGTATGATGCAAAAATGATGAATATTGTTACGCTGAAAAGAAATTTTTTAAAAAAATTGAAACTCCAGTTCACTTCTATTCAACATACTAGACTACAGGAATTACTATACATTTAGAGTCATAGAGATCTTGAGTGGAATCAGAATGTTGACACCGGATAACCTAGATAAAGAATAGAATATCTAATACATAGGTTCTTTACATGTAAAAATAAATGTGACAATGCTTACTTTAAAGATTCTTATGACTAATAGAAGAGGTGCAAGTAATAGATGCTCCACAATCTTCTGCCCCCCACCTCCATTTTTTGACTTTTTTTTTCAGGTTTTTGTTTAAATTCCAGTTAGTTAAAATGCAGTGTAATAGCAGTTTCTAGAGTAGAATTTAGGGAGTCCTCACTTACAGACAACACCCAGTGCTCATCACAAATGCCCTTTTTAATCCCTATCACCTATTTAACCCTTCCCCTGACCACCTTCCCTCTAATAAGCCTGTTTGTTCTCTATAGTGAAGAGTCTGTTTCTTGGTTGACTCTCTCTTCCCCCTGCCCCCATGATGATTTGTGTTGTTTCTTAAATCCCACATGTAAGTGAGATCATATGGTATTTGTCTTTCTCTGCTGTCTTATTTCATGTAACTTAATATCCTCTAGTTTCATCCATGTGGTTGCAAATTGGCCCCGTCTCCTTTAACTTAGACTTTTTTTCTAATAGCAAGCAGAAAAGTAATATTTCCACAAAATTTACTTAAAGTTATACCTAAATTTATCCCCTTTTACTTTTCTTCTTGTAAAAAGGAAAAATTCTTTGTACACAACTACCAAAATATAAACATCCTAGGAGAACATTATGCCTTGTTAAATATTTCCACCTGGTGCCTGGAACAGTGCTTGACATGCAAGAGCTTTCTAAATCACTGAAAGTAATCAGGGAAAATTCAGGTATATTCCTTAATAATCACAAGTCCTGAAATTTACATTAAATACAAATAATTTATAAACATAGATTATTGGATTAACAAAACATAAAAATATAAAATATGCAAATATGTATAATTGTGCGTATAGATAGCCTCATAGTGGCTTCATGTTCATGATTAATAATTGGTTTAACCTAATAATAGCCATATGACCATTCTAGCTTCCTTCACCAATAAGAAATGTAATCCCATAGGACTATGAATAGATTATTCTTAGCTAAATGGCTATATTCATACCAGTGGCTTCTAAGCATTTAAATGTCTAATCGAGAATTATAAATTAAAATAAATATTACATATACATATTTATATAAATAAAATATCAACAAATGAAATAGTAAATACCTTAAATTGTTTATGTAAGAATTCAGTTATGAAATAAAAATATTTCTTCATTCAAAGTTTAAAAAGTTGAATAAAAATTAAATATGAGATTCAGGAAATAATGGATAAAAGCCCAAAAAATTAGGAGCAGAAATCTTAAAATAACATCTATGTAACAGATACAAAAAGGAATTGGTGTATTAAAATGAAAGTCAAAGGACTCTGAGACAAAAAGCAAACAAAAAAAAACATTAAAAAAATCTTCTAAAAGAAAGCAGAAAACATATCTTCCAAAACAGCCTGATTTAAAAAGTGAAGTCTTAATCTTTGTTTTCAGTGAATAAAAAGAAAAAAAAATAATAATTGTCCAAATGTGAAAACAAATATGTGACATCATTTTGATCAATTTATCATGATATAAATTTAACATATTTGTTTTGTGTTACTTGTCATATCTTTGAATCACACAAACTGAATGACAAAGGATTACAGGATTCTATCTCACTATTTGGTTCTGCAGTGAATAACATATACACAATTATAACAATCAATAAATATATTAGGATATATATATTAAAGAACATAAGACTGATTCATCCTTATAATCTAAGTATTTATTTTGATTAGACCACTTTGATTGTAAATAACACATACAAAACAAATTACATTCAGGGAAAAAACGAATCTCTTGATACAAGTAGCTTGGAAGTCTGTGATTTGACCTGAATTCATGAATTACTGCATGCAAGAACCCATACTATGTCTTCAATTCTCCCTGTTTATTCATCTGTTAACATAATCTCTGTCATTGGTGCCATTCTACTATTATGTTTCCTCAGTATAACAGGAAAAGTGGCTTTCACCAGCTTATTTGTCTTCAAACTTCTTAACCCCAGTAAGGTTGTTCTATGAATGTTGTTAGAACACAGCATTTATCCAGGAAAATCTCTTGCCTGAGTCTTTTACAATTTCTGTTGCCCTGGGCATGACCTACAATGAATGACCTAACATGGAGGATACACTCCCAATCCAGAAATCAGAAAGAGAAAGAAACTCTAATTTTCTTTTCTTCTGAGAAACCACATTATCGCAATAGACACAGAAAAACATGTGACAAAATCTAAAATTTTTTCATGTGCCTAACTTTGGGTTTACCCTGATGAACATTTCAAGTGGGCATGAGAAGAGTGTGTTTGCTGTTATTGTGTGAGATGTTCTATAGATTTCAGTTCAATCTAGTTTGTTTACATTATTGCTCAAACTTTCTAGTCTCTTCTTCATTTTCTGGCTAGTTCTAGCCATTATTTTTTAATTTTAATAATATATTTTATTTAACCCAAAATATCCAAAATTTTCAATAAGCAATCAATGCAAATTATTAATAATATGTAGAATTTTTTTCAGACTAAGTTTTTTTTTTTATTTTTTAAAGATTTTATTTATTTATTGGACAGATAGATCACACAAGTAGGCAGAGAGAGGAAGGGAAGCAGGCTCCCTGACGAGCAGAGAGCCTGATGCGGGACCCAATCCCAGGACCCCAGGACCATGACCTGAGCCGAAAGCAGAGGCTTTAACCCACTGAGCCACCCAGGCGCCCCTCAGACTAAGTTTTTGAGATCTAGTGTGATGGATGGTAACTAGCTGTTGGTAGTGATCACTGTGTAGATATATAGATGTTGAATTATAACTGTATATTTCACACTTCAAAAATATTATATACCAATTTTCCTTCAATAATAAAAAATACATAACACTATTTTAAAACTCAATAACACAGTTTGGGTCACCCTTTGCAGAGCTGCTCAAGAAACTCTGACAATTCTAAAGCTAGTTCTATCAATTATTGAATGTGGAGTATTGAAGTCTGCAGCTATTATAATTTAATTTTCTCTTTCTCCCCTGAATTTTGGTTTTCATCATGTATATAAGTCGCCATGTACATATATGTTAATATTTTCTTGATGGATTGACACTTTTATCATTCTCAAATGTCCCTGTTGGTCTCTAGTAACAATTTTTGTCTTAATGGTTTTTTTTTTTTTCTTTGTATATCACTATAGCTATTCTAGTTCTCTCTAGGTTAATGGTCAGATTATTTCTAACCTTATTTCACTAATATAGAGAAATTTTTCTCCAATATAATGCATGCTTTGCTCCTCCCTTGTGCTATTTTTTCTGCGCAAATTCTACTTATAAATGGCATGTCCAGCAAAACAATTTTATAATTATTGTTTTATGCAGCTATATTTTAAATGAGATAGGAGAAGAAGAATATTACAAAAATACATTTCATACTGTCATTTATACTTATTTACATTATTGCCTTTACTGGAGCAATCATTCCTTGATGTAGATTTGAGTTATCTCTTATGTTCTTTTCTCTCTCTCTGAAGGACTGCCATTAGTATTTATTATAGGAAAACTTTGATAGTGGGAGTTTTTGTTGAAATAAGAATGTTTTAATTTCTGCTTAATTTTTGAAGGATTGTTTTGCTAGAAATAAAGTTCTTTCCTGAATGTATTTTTCTTTCAAATTGTCATCCCACTGTTTTCTGACCTCAAAGTTTTGATGCAGAGTCATCTGTTAATGTTATTGAGGATTCCCTGTATGTAATGGGCTATTTCTTCTCTTGCTTCTTCCAGGATTCTCTCTGTCTTTAGCTTCTGACAGTTTGACTATGGTGTGTCTAGGTGTGGATTTCTTTGATTTTATTCTATGTGGATTTTCTTAAACTTCTTGTATAAGTAGATTGCTGTTCTTCACCCAATTTCTTATTTCTTCAAAAATTATGTGTGCTCCTTTTGCTTTCTCCTCTTCTTCTAAAACTCCCATGTTTCTATTATTACCTTACCTGGTGCCCCAGATTCCTCTGAGGTTCAGTTTATTTTTCTTTGTTCTCTTCTTTTTCCTCAGACTTGATCATCTCAATTAACCTATCTTCCATTCTGCTGATGCTGTCTTCCCCTGTTCTAGAGCCCCTTTGGTGAATTTTTCTTTACTTTTTTTATTGAGTATATTTATATTTATTGTATATATATAATATATATTATTGAGTATATTTTATTGAGACCATTTGGGTATTTTATTTTATTTTTTATCCCATGACATTCTATATTTGGTGAGATATTGTTTTCATTTTTTTCTTTGATTCTTTATATTGAGTTTTCTTTGTTTCTTTCAAATTTATATAACTGATTTAAAGTCTTCATCTAGTAAATTTGATATCTTAGCCCCCTCAAAATTAATGTCTACAATAGCTTTTTCACCATGTTTGGCCACAAGTTTCTCTTCATTTGCATGTCTCATAACTTTTGTCAAATTTTTGAAATTCTAGATAATATAATGTGATAACTCTGGAAATCCAATTTCACCAATTCCCAGAATTTATTGTTGTTTCTCATTTGGTTTTGGTTGCTATAGGTTTTACCATATTTTTGTTTTTGCTAATTAATTTCCCTAATAGTATAATGTCTGTATTCTGTGTAATATTCTAGTATTGAATCCTCAGTTTGGTTAGCTCACAGATCAGCTAATGATTGAATATAGATTTTGTGAAATTTTAGAACATTTAGTATTCCCCCACTTTCCCAAGGAGCTCTGCATATGTGTTGGGCACATCTTAACAAAATACTTTACAGTTATGCCTTATCATTCACTTCTGAATTGTGCATGGCCTCAAGATCAGCCAGAGTTGTGAGATTAGGGCCCTTTCTACCATTTCTTGGACATCCATATAGTCCTCCACAGGCATGCAGTTTTCTAAAATTCCAGGAATATATCACAGCCTTTCCAAATCATCCATAGATATTTCATTCTTCATTCTAACTTTCTAGATAGGATCTTGCTTATATAAATAGGTAACTGGACTTTCAAGTAACTCTGATGTTTAACAATTGCCACTAATTATTTTCAACAAATACCCTAGGTATAGGATGTTTCTTACATAGAAAATCTGAGTCAGATTATGCTACCACAATATCTGTGGGTGGGGCTTCTCCAAGGAAAAATAAAATAGATTGAATACTAATAATACACAGGGATGGGGCTTTTTGGGGATCTACAAATCCAGTCTTCCCCCTCAACAATTTACACACAAAAATAAGTTATAATATATTACAAAAGTAAATCCAGCAGTATATGAAGAATATAAAATATTATGGAAAGTGACATTAATCCAGAGCAATACAAGGATAAACTAATACCCAGAAATAAATCAATTTATGTTAATAAAATTCAAAAGATAAACCATATGTTTATTGCAATAAATGGAAAAAAAACTAATTTGACAAAGTTCAATATAATTTCAGGACAAAAATTCTCAGCAAGCAAGGAAGACATTCAACCTAATTTAAGCATCAAAAAAACTTAGCTGTTAATAAAACTATTATTATATTAGCATCATACTCAATAATTTAGTGCTTAATTCTTTTTACTTAAGCTCAGGAACAAGGTAAAAATTTATGATCTCAACCTCAGTGTTTTACACTGTAGTGGAAGTTTTAGCCACTGTGATAAGGTAGGGAAAAGAAGCTAATTGGAATAGAAAAAGTAAAATTTTTCTGCAAAAAAATAAATTAAATGGGAGTTTTGACATAAATCAAAGATCTAAAATTAATAAACTCCTGGAAAAAAGATAAAGTAAAATTTTGTGACCCTGGATTAGGCAAAGATTTCTTAAACAACACTGTAAAAGAAAAAAGAAACCTACTGTTAAAAGAGCAAATAGACTTAATTAGTAACAAAGACATTTGTTTTTTAAAAAACAATTTAAAATTTAAAAAAATGATAACCTAGAGGCACCTAGGTGTCTCAGTCAGCTGGGTGGCTGACTCTTGTTTTAGATATGGTTATGACCTCAGGGTTGAGAGATTAAGCCCCTTAGTGGGGCTCACACTCAGTGTGTGTTCTGCTTGAGATACTCTCCCTCCTTCCCTCTCTCTCTTCTCACACTCTCTCTCCCTCAAACAAATAAGTAAATAAAACCTTTTTAAAACATTTTTAAAATTGTTACGCCAATGACAGGGAAAATTTTAAAACCATATGTCAACAAATAGCTTATATCTAGAATATATTTAGAACCCTTAAAACTGAATGATAAAAAGACAAATAATGAACTCCTTCAAAATTGGGGAAAATTTTAATATTCACTTCACAGAAGATAATATGTTAATGGACAATGAGCATGTCAATATCATTAATTCAGAAAAATGCAAGTAAAACATAATTATATATACACTATACATAAACTAAATATAGTTTATATACATATACTATATACATACTATATATACACTATACATATGCTAATTTAAGGAAAGGTAGTAAGTTATTTAATAACAGACAAAATGGGCTTTCTTGCTAAAAAGATTACTAGGAATATAGATGGTATTCTAACATTTACTAAATAGAGCATCTGGAAGGAAGTGTAATAAATTTAATATTTTCATGATTTTAAGGTAAGAAAATTTTATTAAATAACTCTAAAATTGACATTGATAAATTGGACTTCATTAATACTATAAACTCTTATAATAATTAATGATATTAATAAAATGGAAACAGAAGTCACTGACTGGGAAAAATAATTTCATTTTTCATATATAATAATAACTTTCTTATCTACAATATATAAAAATTACTACAAGTCTATATTATATAGAAGATATTCAAATGAACCACTCACATATGAAATAATGTTTAACATTAATCATACAGGAAATGAAAATTTATAAACATGAGATAATATTACATAACCACCAAGATACATCACATTAAACAGAAAATGTCAAGTCTGGCAAGGATGTGGAACATTCGTTGTGAATATGAATGGGTGCAACCACTTTGGCAAATTACTTGTCTGTATCATGAAACATAGTCATATGACACTTTATAGCTTATCAATTCCATGCCTAGCAATATACTAAAACAAGTGCTAATGGCTTCCAAAATACTTGTATTATAATAGTGCCAAACTGGAAATAACCTAAGTGTCCTTCGGAGGTAGAATGGATATCTAAACTGTGCTATATTTTAAAAATGGAGTTTATATGGCAACAAAAAGTAATTATTATTGGGTACGAGAACATATGAATCTCAAACACAGAAACAGGAAGAAAATAGTGAATTGTTGACAAATGATGAAAAGAAATATTGAATACCTTTTATGATTTGATTGGGGAAGAAATTAGCAGTATTTGAATAATATTTGTAACAACATATGCACAAATTAGTTATTAAAGTCAATAAAGTAGGTAGCAAAATTTTTAAATTATTATGCTTAAAAGTGAAACAAAATTGAGAGAATTTTTGACAGAAAATTTATTTTAATATTTTATATCATTTTATACTTGAGTTTTATTTTCATATGCATGTATTATGTCTGTAATAATGAAAATAAATATATGTATGTATTCAACCTGTATATATTTGTTCACATGGAAACTACTAGGAGAATATCTAGACCAAACTGTTAAAGGTGTATTCTTTAGGGGCACCTGGGTGGCTCAGTGGGTTAAAGCCTCTGCCTTCAGCTCAGGTCATGAGCCCAAGATCCTGGGATGGAGCCCCACATCAGGCTCTTTGCTCAGCAGGAAGCCAACTTCCTCCACTCTCTCTCTCTCTCTCTGCCTGCCTCTCTGCCTACTTGTGATTTCTGTCAAGTGAATCAATAAAATCTTTTTTTTAAGTGTATTCTTTAAATAAAAGATTTAACTGATATTTATAAATTTAAGAATTTTATTTTATAAAATTTCATGATATTATTTCCAAAGTACAAATTGCATTTATACTATTAAAAATAAATTTATAAGTGAATTCTTGACATATACTTTAATCAGAAAACCAATATAATCTATTAATTAACTAAACCAAATGTACAGTAAAAATGACAGAAAATACAAATTGAAAAATTGACTCATACTTTATGATGCAATGGCTATTTTCAAAAGTAAACTTTGTTAGGAAAAAGAATCATAAATTTATATTAATACTTCTATAGGCTTAACATCATATTTTACACCTAATTTTAAAAATATTCAAGATTTGTATGTCATTATCTACATTTATTAAATAAAGAATTGATAATAAGAAAGATGATTTTCTAAGAATTACACTCAGAATTGCTGGTTGAACAATGTTTAAAAGCATATAATTCTAGTCTGTAAACCTATGATTTTTCTTATATCAACCTGTTCTAGTTTTTTTTTTTTCTTTGTAATCTTTTCACTTTTGGAAAGAGATTTTTTTCCCTTGTGTTTACAATGACACAGTCAAGAGCAGAATCAGACAGTATTTGAATACTTAAGACAAAATGAAGCATTATTTTAAAATTTGTCTTGAATTAAATTGGTAAAAAAGTGTGTCAAATTCTAAAGCCAATGTCTTTTTTTTTAATGTGATGTTCTTTATGCTTATAGAAAAAAATCTAAAATCCTCATCTTAATATTTGATGTGATGCCCTCAAAATTAAGCCTTTTGTTCTATGCCTGATGTCATATGCCTGATATTCTCTGTTATTCTTGCTTGAAGGAGTTCTTATTGCTCAAATCACATCATGTTGATCTCCTCTTGGCTTATGTTCTTTATTAAATAAAAATGTCCTTATTTCATTATTATTACTGTGTCAAATTCTTCCCATACTTAATGCCTAAGTAACCCGAAGAGCCCCTATAAAATGCAATGCACTTATACTTCCCTTTATTTGTTTAAAATTTTCTCCCAAAATAAGGAAGAGTCACTAATTTTCTTTTTTTTAAAGATTTTATTTATTTATTTGACAGAGAGAGAGAGAGAGATCACAAGGAGGCAGAGAGAGAGGAAGGGAAGCAGGCTCCCCGCCTAGCAGAGAGCCCGATGTGGGGCTCGATCCCAGGACCCTGGGATCATGCCCTGAGCTGAAGGCAGAGGCTTTAACCCACTGAGCCACCCAGGTGCCCCAGGTCACAGATTTTCTTATTCCATCCCCAACCTACATTCTCAAAACCTAGTCAGTGGCTAACAAATTGTTCCCACTCTATAAGTGTATGTTGAATAGAAGCATGGAATTTCTCATTTACTTCACTAAGTCTTCAAGCTGTATTGATCTTTCTCTTCACCATTATCTTTTTTTTTTTTCTGTTTAAGATTTGTATCACAGAGTTCAGTGTTTTGTGAAATAAAGTTCAATCTATCTTTCTGAAATCTTATCTACTTAAATATTCTTATATATATACTAAGTTCTTTGGGAATATATCGATCTATATCATGAAACACATTGAATGTAAACCATATGCTGGATGAAATATGTAGAAAAATCTGAGCAAAAGCTAATTTTTAATGTATAAAGAATTCATACAAATTGACTTTAATAAATAATGTTTTAGAAGATACATTTCAAATAATAGAAATAGCAAATTGCCTAATACACACATAAAATTTTAACCTTACTAGAAATTAAAGAAACAGAAAAGGAAATATATGCTGACTACAATTTCCTTCTGAAAAAATATTTTTTATTAATAATGTCATACAAATATTTTTTTTTCCATTGGTTCCACATTTAAGATCACATATAAGTGAAAATTCTGAAACTTGGGTTAAAATTTATTTAGTGTAATGTTTAGTATAGAATGTTTTTAGTAGTGAAAAAATGGATACAATCTAAATGTCTAAAAACAAGGAAATACAGAAGTGTCTGAGTGTCTCAATAGGTTAAGTGGCAGACTTTTGATTTCAGCTTAGGTCATGATCTCAGGGTTTTAGTCTTAAGACCTGTGTAGGGTTCCAAGCTCAGTGGGGACTCTGCTGGAAATTCTCTCCTCCCTCTGCCTCTCCCAACCACCTCCTGCTCAACATCTCTCTTTCTCTTGAATAAACCTTTTAAAACTTAAAAAATAAATAAATAAAACCAAGGAAATTCATAATTAAATTATGACATATCTCAATGGAAAAAAAGGGGTTTTATAAAATAAGAATGTTGGAATCTAATTAACCTGAATAAGTATTCATTTTGACTTCATATTTAAAAAAAGGGTAGGGGGGCCTGGGTGGCTTAGTTGGTAGGTGGCTTAGATGGTAGGTGGCTTAGTGGTTTACTGGCTTAAGCATTTGCCTTCAGCTCTGGTCATGATCCTGGGGTTTTGGGATCAGAGCCCTTTGTCAGGCTTCTTGCTCAGAGAAGAATCTGCTTCTCCCTCTCCATCTGACCCTCTCCTTGCTCCTGCTCTCTCTCTCTCTCTCTCTCTTTCACACACACACACACACACACACACACACTCACTCTTTCTCTCTCTCAAATAAATATATATTTTTTTCATTTATTTATTTTCAGCATAACAGTATCATTATTTTTTCACCACACCCAGTGCTCCATCAAATAAATATATTTTTTAAAAAAAGGTAAACAGAATGTACATATGGTGAAAGAAATTAGTCATGTATGATTATCAATAATTTTCATTTTCTTTTATAAAATGTCCATTCTCAGAGGTGCCTGGCTGGCTCAGTTGGTAAAACATGCAACTCTTGATCTCAGAGGTGTGAGTTCAAATTCCACTTTGGGTGTAGAGATTACTTAAAAATAAGATATCCCACATTCTTGATTTTTTTTTCTTAAAAAGAGAATGTGTTACTTTAAATTATACATATATACATACATACATACACCCTGAAAGAAAGCATTCAGTAAGACTTTCTCATCTGATTTCTCTCAAGTAGATGAGAGAGGTCACATATTCAGGCATTGTTTTTATTTTTAATGATCTTTATATTCATAATGTTTCCATGCTAGAATATGAATATATAATTTGGAAATAATATCCTATCAACCATTCCCAAGACCTATTAATTTTGCTTACTCTGATTTTGCATTCACCCATTTTTTGATAATAATTCATCTTCCAATTCAGACACACTTACAGAAAGGGAATCATTGTTTGTGTGTTAGTTCTTTGATATATTGTCTCACATAAATTATTGTCATTTGAACTTTATATGTAGTTTATGGACTAAGTGGATAGATGGATGTGAAATGTCCCTAAAATAGATTAATTCTAGTGAGTTGACCAAAAATATTTTTGTTTACAAAGCAGTTCTGCTACTCTGTAAATTCACCACTATAAATACCTTTTAAGAAATGTCTGTTTATATATCCACACATATACATATGCATACCTATTTATAGGAAGCATATGTTACATATATTTATATGTATAAAATATATGTATCTTTCTATTTTTAAAAAGGGCTCTAGGGATGCCGGGGTGGCTCAGTGGGTTAAAGCCTCTGCCTTCAGCTCAGGTCATGATCCCAGGGTCCTGAGATCAAGCCCTGCTTTGGGCTCTCTGCTCAGCGGGAGCCTGCTTCCTGATCTTTCTCTGCCTGCTTCTCTGCCTGCTTGTGATCTCTGTCTGTCAAATAAATAAATAAATAAAATCTTTTTAAAAAAAGGGGGGGCTCTAAAGCCAGCTAGTTTTTTTAATGCCCTACTCCATTCAAATTTCCAAATGTCGTATAACAAAACCATTAAATTGTATAGGCTTTGGAGCCTTGCTTCTTGGGGTTTGAACCTGGCCACTTTACCTACCACAGGCAAGTTATTTTATTTATTTGAAGCTCAGATTTTTTCTATGTAAAATGGAGCTAATAATTTTGCCTAAGTCATAGTGTTATGGAAAGAATAAAAGAATATAATCACTTCAAAAAATGGGCAGAAGCAATGAACAGACACTTCTCCAAAGCAGACATACAAATGGATAACAGACACATGAAAAAATGGTCATCATCATTAGCCATCAGGGAGATTCAAATCAAAACCATATTGAGATACCACCTTACAATGGTTAGAATGGCCAAAATTAGCAAGACAGTAAACAACATGAGCTGGAGAGGATGTGGAGAAAGGGGAACCCTCTTACACTGCTAGTGGGAATGCAAATTGGTGCAGCCACTTTGGAAAACAATGTGGAGATTCCTTAAGAAATTAATTAAAAAAAAAAAGAAATTAAAAATAGAATTTCCCTATGACTCTGCAATTGCATTATTGGGTATTTACCCCAAAGATACAGATGTAGTGAAATGAAGGGCCCAATGTTCATAGTAGCAATGGCCACAGTTGCCAAACTGTGGAGAGAACCAAGAGTTCTTCAAAAGATGAATGGATTAAGAAGATGTGGTCCATATATACAATGGAGTATTACTCCTCCATATGAAAGGATGAATATCCAACTTTTGTATCAACATGGATGGGACTGGAAGAGATTATGCTAAGTGAAATAAGTCAAGCAGAGAGAGTCAATTATCATATAGGTTCACTTACTTGTGGAGCATAAGGAATAACACAGAGGACGTGGGGAGATGGAGAGAAGGGATTTGGGGGAAATTGGAGGGGGATAGGAGCCATGAGAGAATGCAGACTCTGAGAAACAAACTGAGGGATTTGGAGAGGAGGGGGTAGGGGGAAGGGTGAACCTGGTGGTGGGTATTATGCAGATCAAGTATTGCATAGAGCACTAGGTGTGGTGCATAAACAATGAATTCTGGAACACGGAAAAGAAATAAAAGAAAAAAGAAAAAAAGAATTAGTATGTATAATTTTCTTAGAATAAAAATAAATGCAGACTAGATACAGGTTACTTTTACTATCATTATTATACTACCCCTCCCTCAAATTCCTTTCTTTTTCTTTTTGGTAATATTCATGTGTATTTCAGTTTCTTCCACTAGTATTTACTTTTTTTTTTTTTTTTTCCCAGTGTAGAACCATGGTCTTTTTATTTCTTCATGTAAGTTTTTTGTTCACTTATGTACCACAATGAAATGCACATACTAGGGTCTTGATCAATATCTTTAAGACAATTGACAGATAGTTGCATTGACTACACACAAATAATATATATGACAAGCTTTTGATAAATGATTATTTAAAAACTGATAGACAGAAATTCTTATTGTATTGACTATAGCTTTAATACTGAGCAGCCAGTAGTAAAGTCTCCTCAGAAAATTACTGTGTGTTTATGAGGATCTAATATTCCTAGAATCATTATTTTTTGTAAATTGTGACTTTTCATTAAGAAATTTGAAAACAGCTTTGTAATAAAGCTTGAAATCAGGTAACATGATGCCGCCAGCTTTATTTTTGTTTTTCAACATTTCCTTAGCGATTCGGGGTCTCTTCTGATCCCATACAAATTTTAGGATTATTTGCTCCAGCTCTTTGAAGAATGCCGGTGGAATTTTGATCGGAATGGCATTAAAAGTATAGATTGCTCTAGGCAGTATAGACTTTTTAACAATGTTTATTCTTCCGATCCAAGAGCATGGAATGGTCTTCCATCTATTTGTGTCTTCTTCAATTTCTTTCATGAGTGCTCTGTAGTTCCTCAAGTACAGATCCTTTACCTCTTTGGTTAGGTTTATTCCCAGGTATCTTATGGTTCTTGGTGCTATAGTAAATGGAATCGATTCTCTAATTTCCCTTTCTATATTTTCATTGTTAGTGTATAAGAAAGCCACTGATTTCTGCACATTGACTTTGTATCCTGCCATGTTGCTGAATTTCTGTATGAGTTCTAGTAGTTTGGGGGTGGAGTCTTTTGGGTTTTCCATATAAAGAATCATGTCATCTGCGAAGAGAGAGAGTTTGACTTCTTCATTACCAATTTGGATACCTTTTATTTCTCTCTGTTGTCTGATTGTTGTTGCTAGGACTTCTAATACTATGTTGAACAAGAGTGGTGAAAGTGGGCAGCCTTGTCTTGTTCCTGATCTCAATGGGAAGGCTGCAAGCTTTTTCCCATTGAGGATGATATTTGCTGTGGGTCTTTCATAGATAGATTTGATGAGGTTCAGGAATGTTCCCTCTATCCCTATACTTTGAAGCGTTTTAATCAGGAACGGATGCTGGATTTTGTCAAATGCTTTTTCTGCATCAATTGAGAGGACCATGTGGTTCTTCTCTCTTCTCATATTAATTTGTTGTATCACATTGATTGATTTGCAAATGTTGAACCATCCTTGTAGCCCAGGGATGAATCCCACCTGATCATGGTGGATAATCTTTTTAAAGTGCTGTTGGATCCTGTTGGTTAGGATCTTGTTGAGAATCTTAGCATCCATATTCATCAGTGATATTGGTCTAAAATTCTCCTTTTTGGTAGGGTCCTTGCCTGGTTTGGGGATCAGGGTAATGCTGGCTTCATAGAAAGAGTCTGGAAGTTTTCCTTCTGCTTCAATTTTTTGAAACAGCTTCAGGAGAATAGGTGTTATTTCTTCTTTGAAGGTTTGGTAGAATTCCCCAGGGAATCCGTCAGGTCCTGGGCTCTTGTTTTTTGGGAGGTTTTTGATCACTGCTTCAATCTTGTTATTAGATATCGGTCTATTCAGGTTGTCGATTTCTTCCTGGTTCAATGGTGGTAGTTTATATTTTTCCAGGAATTCATCCATTTCATCTAGGTTGCTAAGCTTATTGGCATATAACTATTGATAATAACTTCTGATGATTGTTTCTACTTCCTTGGTGTTAGTTGTGATCTCTCCCTTTTCATTCATAATTTTATGGATTTGGGCTTTCTCTCTTTTCTTTTGGATTAGTGTGGCCAGTGGCTTATCGATCTTATTGATTCTTTCAAAAAACCAGCTTCTAGTTTCATTGATACGTTCTACTGTATCTCTGGTTTCTACTTCATTGATCTCAGCTCTAATCTTGATGATTTCCCTTCTTGTGTGTGGAGTTGGTTTGATTTGTTGTTGATTCTCCAGTTCTTTAAGGTGTAGAGACAGCTGGTGTGTTCTAGATTTTTCAATTTTTTTGAGGGAGGCTTGGATGGCTATGTATTTTCCTCTTAGGACCGCCTTTGCTGTATCCCATAGGTTTTGAACCGAAGTGTCTTCATTCTCATTGGTTTCCATGAATTGTTTCAGTTCTTCTTTGATCTCCTGGTTGATCCAAGCATTCTTAAGCAAGGTGGTCTTTAGCTTCCAGGTGTTTGAGTTCCTTCGGAACTTTTCCTTGTGATTGAGCTCCAGTTTCAAAGCATTGTGATCTGAGAATATGCAGGGAATTTATTACAAAGCTGTGATCACCAAGACAGTATGGTACTGGCATAAAAACAGACACATAGACCAGTGGAATAGAGTAGAGAGCCCAGATATGGACCCTCAACTCTATGGTCAATTAATCTTCGACAAAACAGGAAAAAATATACAGTGGAAAAAAGACAGTCTCTTCAATAAATCGTGCTGGGAAAACTGGACAGCTATATGTAGAAGAATGAAACTCGACCATTCTCTTATACCGTACAGAAAGATAAACTCAAAATGGATAAAAGACCTCAACGTGAGACAGGAATCCATCAGAATCCTACAGGAGAACATAGGCAGTAATCTCTTTGATATCAGCCAGAGCAACTTCTTTCAAGATATGTCTCCAAAGGCAAAGGAAACAAAAGCAAAAATAAACTTTTGGGACTTCATCAAAATCAAAAGCTTCTGCACAGCAAAGGAAACAGTCAAAAAAACAAAGAGGCAACCCATGGAATGGGAGAAGATATTTGCAAATGACAGTACAGACAAAAGGTTGATATCCAGGATCTATAATGAACTCCTCAAACTCAACACACACGAAACAGGCAAACACATCAAAAAATGGGCAGAAGATATGAACAGACACTTCTCCAATCAAGACATACAAATGGCTATCAGACACATGAAAAAATGTTCATCATCATTAGCCCTCAGGGAGATTCAAATTAAAACCACATTGATATATCACTTTACACCAGTTAGAATGGCCAAAATTAACAGAACAGGAAACAACATGTGTTGGAGAGGATGTGGAGAAAGGGGAACCCTCTTATACTGTTGGTGGGAATGCAAGTTGGTGCAGCCTCTTTGGAGAACAGTGTGGAGATTCCTCAAGAAATTAAAAATAGAGCTTCCCTATGACCCTTCAATTACACTCCTGGGTATTTACCCTAAAGACACAGATGTCGTGAAAAGAAGGGCCATCAGTACCCCAATATTTATAGCAGCAATGGCCACGGTCGCCAAACTATGGAAAGAACCAAGATGCCCTTCAACGGATGAATGGATAAGGAAGATGTGGTCCATATACACTATGGAGTATTATGCCTCCATCAGAAAGGATGAATACCCAACTTTTGTAGCAACATGGACGGGACTGGAAGAGATTATGCTGAGTGAAATAAGTCAAGCAGAGAGAGTCAATTATCATATGGTTTCACTTATTTGTGGAGCATAACAAATAGCATGGAGAACAAGGGGCGTTAGAGAGGAGAAGGGAATTTGGGTAAATGGGAAGGGGAGGTGAACCATGAGAGACTATGGACTCTGAAAAACAGTCTGAGGGGTTTGATGTGGCGGGGGGGTGGGAGGTTGGGGTACCAGGTGGTGGGTATTATAGAGGGCACAGCTTGCATGGAGCACTGGGTGTGGTGAAAAAATAATGAATAATGTTTTTCTGAAAATAAATAAATTGGAAAAAAACTTAAATTAAAAAAAGAAATTGTGCTATACCACCTCAAAAAAAGAAAAGAAATTTGAAAATAGATGGTTATTTTTGCATTAGTGTTTATACAGATATTTTGTGTTAAATATAAAATTTCATGGATCAGAAATTGTCTGGATGAAAGCATCTTATAGTTATGGACAGTAACTTACAGGAGCATGTATTTACGAGTTATGGTAGGGGAAAATGGTACTTTTGAATGACTGGCTTATAGTCTGCCAAACAGAATTTTTCGTCTTGAACTTTACACATGGGAAATGTAACTTCAAAGCTTATCTTTATGGATAACTCTAAACCACTGAAAGGTTCCAAAACAGTATCTGAAAACTAAAGGAAATATTAATGTGTTAAATCAATGTTAGTAAGTCAGTTTCTTTGAATTTTAGCAGTCCAGATTCTTAGATAACTAACAGTTTTGGAAGGCATACTACTGTATTCAAGAAATGGTTTCATTAACCAAAAATTACTTACATACTATACATGTTGGTAAAGAGAGTTGACTAAATGCAATCTAATGGCTGTGCAGACCAACTCTGATTAGTGATTTACAATTTCAAATTCAGCAAAAGGGCAATCTACCACCAGTGAGCAATTCAACTGCATAAATAGCAATGAAAAGGAAATATAAATCACCCTGAACAACTTGAACCACTGGAAAATAATATTACCATACAAAACATTCTAATTATCTCACTCAAAGCAAATTTATTTTAGAGCATGTGCAAAACACAAAATGCTAACAGGTTTTTTTTTATTTTTAATGCCAATTACAGCTGACTACCATTTAGCCATTATATTTTATTATTTCCAATAGCTTTTCTTGTTCTGGACTTACACAATACTTTTACTTAGATATCTTTGTGTTATTTACATCCTAATCATGTTTCCTGAACTATCCTTATACTATAGGATGTCTAGTTGATTGTGTTTTAAATTTATTATGTAGCCTGGTGACCGGGCTCCCCCCATGGTGACCTAAAAATTGTATTAGAAAAGTAAGCTAATGCAGTATTTCTCAAACTGTGTTTCATGATACACTGGCTGTGTGTTATATATATATATATATATATATATATATATATATATATATATATTTAAGATTTTTAAAAATTTTTATTTATTTGAGAAAGAGAGAGTGAGAGAGAGAACATGAGAGAAGAGAAGGTCAGAGGAAGAAGCAGACTCCCTATGCAGCTGGGAGCCCAATGCGGGACTAGATATGGGGGACTCAGAGATCTGAGCTGAAGGCAGTCGCTTAACCAACTGAGCCACCCAGGCACCCCAGCTTTGTGCTATATTAATAGACATTTTAAAGAATAAAGTATCCTGTGATTAAATAATTTTTAAAGACTTCAAGTTAAACAATGTAAGCAAATTAATATAGGTTGGCTCAGAACATTGTATTTGCAATTCACTGGAAATTTATAAGTTTCATGTGCTTATTTATTGTGCTGCATTATTCAATAATGTTGGTGATGGGGTATTTTGTGAGGATAGTGTACACAGAAAGTTATTTAAATGCTGACCTAGGGGGATTTTGATTTGGGGAGAATGAAACTTTGCTTCAATATTTCCTAGGATATGATATGCTTATAGATAAGATTCCTTGGCTGAACATTGGAGCTTGGGGCTTTTGCACTGGTTCTTCCTTCTCTTACCTCATCTACTAAGTTCTTTTACATTCCTTCACCCTAACTCTTCTCTCTTCTCCTTTCAGGCCTGAGACTCCAACATCTGCTTTTCCCATCTGTTTCCTACTTTAAAAGAAATGAATTTATTTTCTATTTATAAATTGTCTTTACTGTGTATCTTTGATGTTACCATTACTTTGCTAGATAAAGAATGGAAAAGTGTGGGATTTAGAACCAGGAACATCTGAATCCAAGTTTTCATGTAGCCAAGTCCTAGCTGTGTCTCCACATTTTAAGCCCCTGCTTTTCCTTCTCAGCACCTGCTGCTTCCACTGAGCTGCCAGTGGAGTACCATGAATCATGCCCAGAAATATCAGCCCATAAGGAAGTGTTTAGATCATCAGTAAAGCAAGACTACAAATAAATACATAAATACATAAATAATAGTTTTAAATTATTTGATTTTAGTACTACAGACTAGTGATCAGTTTAAAACAGTGGTCACAGACAATTAAAATTTTATCCAATTTCTAATCTAATTTAGGGATTTAAATCATTATTGTTTTGAATGCCATATAAGTAAGTACTTCATCACTTTTTAATTCCTGAGACAACTAACAATTTAAACCTGGTATTTCTGGGATGTATGTCTAAATTGTACCACATCTTTATTCTCTTCCTGCTCCCTGCATTTCTCCCCTGTTCCTAAAAACTCAGTTTAGGAAAGAGTATCTCTGTTTTTCATACACCTGCACTTTAATCTCTTTCACAAGAATTCTCTAGACATTTGCTACAAAATTGGAATCATCTAAATTCCCTTAGGCCATGATGGGGAGAGTAAGTTCTAGGAGAATAAAAAAGGAAATACTGGCATGAGAATAAGGATATTCACACATTAGTCAATATTTGAAAACTGTGTTCTGCCCTCTGTTTTGTTTACTGGATATGTGACCCATTGGGAATGTCCAGCCTATATTTATGCCTGAGAGTCTATCTTCATGCATAAATACCCTCATCAGTTTTAGCAGATGTGGTATACATAGCACTAACTGTATGATTTCTAACATCATCACACACAATAAAATTTAATTAAGACATGAGGTTGCAAGGATGATCAATACAAATTAATTAAGTTGAATACATGTTTAGGTTTCAGATGTTGGTGATATTACAAATAGATCTCAGCAAATGAGAAACTCCTATTTTAAACATATCAAGAACCGTGCAAGTTTGCAGAAGGCACATGAATAAGTAACTAGAAGTATTTGCTGTTAACATATGTTTAAGAAAACCATAAAAGGCACTCTGGATAAAAGATTTTAGATTCAGATTGTATGAAGAACTCATCCTTGAACAGAACAACTTCTTGTAGATACATCTCTAAAGGCAAGGGAAACAAAAGCAAAAATTAACTTCAGGATAAAAATCTCCTGCACTGCAAGGAGACAGTCAACAAAACTAACAGGCAACCTACAGAATGGGAGAAGATATTTTCAAATGACATTATGGTTAAAGGACTAGTTCCAAAGTCTATAAAGAACTTCTCAAATTTGACATCCAAAAAACAAATAATCCAGTCAAGAAATGCACAGAAGACATGGACAGACACTTCTCCAAAGAACATAAAAATGGTTAACAGACACATAGAAAAATTCTCCATGTCACTAGCCATCAGGGAAATACAAATCAAAACTACAATGAGCTACTACCTAACACGAGTTAAAATAGCTAAAATTAACAAGACCGGCAACACTAAATGTTGGCAAGGGTGATGAGAAAGGGGAACCCTCTTAAACTGTTGGTGGAAATGCAAGCTGGTACAGTACTCTGGAAAACAGTATGAAGGTCCCTCAAGATGTAAAAGTAGAGATACCCCACAACCCAGCAATTGGCCTATTAGGTATTTACCCCAAAGATACAGGTATAGTGGAAAGAAGGGGCACATGCACCCCAATATTCCTAGCAACAATGTCTACAATACCCAAACTGTGGAAGGACCCGAGATGCCTTTCAACAGATGAATGGATAAAGAAGATGTGGTTCATACATACAATGGACTATTACTCAGCCATCAGAAAGGATGAGTACTTACCATTTGCAAAGACATGGATGGAACTTGGGGGGAATTATGCTAAGTGAAATAAGTTAGGCAGAAAAAGACAATTTTCATATGGTTTCACTTATATATGGAACATAAGGAATAGTGTAAAGAACAATAGGGGAAGGGAAGGAAAACTGGGTGAAAAGAAATAAGAGAGGGAGACAAACCATATGAGACTCTTGACTCCAGGAAACAAACTGAGGGTTGTGGAAAGGGAGATGGGTGTGGGGATACGTAACTAGATGATGGGTATTAAGAAGGGCATGTGTGTTGATGAAAACTGGACATTATACCCAACTAATGAATCATTGAACATTATATAAAAAAATGATACATTATACATTGGATAATTAAATTTAAACTAAAAAAAAAAAAGAGAATCTCAGAAGTAGGTGTTCTTAGGTTGCTCAGTTAGTTTAGCATCTGACTTTTGATTTCTGCTCAGGTCTTAATTTCAGTGTTGTGAGTTCAAACTCCATATTGGGCTCCATGCCAGGTAAGGAGACTTCTAGTAAATAGATAAATAAATAACATCTCAGAATTGGAAGGACACTTTTAGGTCGTGTAGTCCAATTACCTCATTTTGATAGAGATTTTTCTAGCCTCATGTAGTAAGTTAAGATGCCATGTTTGGGACAAATTATATCAGTTAATATTGTGTTACACTGTATGTATAGAAATCAGGCTATATTGACTTGATCAAATAAAGCTTTGTTTGGGTTTTGTTTTTTGTTTTTTGTTTTTTTAAAGATTTTATTTATTTATTTGACAGAGAGAGATCACAAGTAGGCAGAGAGGCAGGCAGAGAGAGAGAGGAGGAAGCAGGCTCCCTGCTGAGCAGAGAGCCCGATGCGGAACTCGATCCCAGGACCCTGAGATCATGATCTGAGCCGAAGGCAGTGGCTTAACCCACTGAGCCACCCAGGCGCCCTGTTTTTTTTTTGTTTGTTTTTTTATATAACAACCTAAAAGTAGCCAGTTTTATATCTCTCATGATAAGTTAGTTGAGGCTGTTGTTTAGGATCTAAGTGGGCTATTTCTTTCTTCCTTCAGTGTCACCCTTAGAGTGTGACTTTCATCTTCATGGACCCAAGATAGCCCATGCTCCTTTAAGTATTTTGTCCACATTCCTGGTATACTCAAATTAAAAATCAAAATAAAAGAAATATAACCTTGCCATTGTCAAAGATTCAAAAATTCAGACACCAGTTTCATTGAAAAGAACAGATATTAATCAGCAACAAAGTATTAAAATAGGAAAGAGGATCTAGAATGAACAGAACCCAATTTTTATTTCTGCAGGGGTGACCAGGAGTATTAAATGGAGAATAAGGGAATATGGAAAAATAAGTGAGACTCAGTCAGGGAAGTGGAAGTTAATAAAAAGCAGGAAGAAATTTTGGGTCCCTGTAAAACCCATCTGAATTTGCTATCAGCTACTTACTGAAGTTTGGTTCCTGCCTTTCCACAGAGACAGGGAGACAGGGGCCCTATAATCAGATGTTGACTAGAATAAATAATATTTTCTTTGGAAGCTTTGAGCTTCTCTAAGCAGGAACTTAAGAGTGCTGGAATTCTTATCCTACACATGTGACCTTGATCTTAGAAATTAGAAATTAAAAATCTTAGAAATTGTGGTAGGATTGGGTTGGAGGAAGTGAGGAGTGGACAAATGAATCTGCAGTTTTTATAAGTCATGGTTGAGGTCTAGTTAAGAATAAATCACAGGGAGCCTATCCAGAGTTTGGTCAAGGGGATAATTTTTGTCACTAGATTTTGTCTTCTTATAGGGAAAGGGAGACTTTTGTCCTAGAGTTATAGCATATGGTTACCCATAGCTGCACTAAACTTTGTAGAAATGTATACCCTTGACATAGTTTCCTGATATCCCCTCACATTATTGATTAATCTTGGGTAAAATATTAGGTAGGTGTCTTAGTAATATCACTGTCATGGTATTCCACACAGAATTTTTTCTGATTTTTCTGAAAATTCACAGTAACAACTAGGTGGCCACACCTGGTAGGGGGTAAAGGATTCAAAAACTGAGATATGTTCTCAATCAATGTCTAAAATATGATGATGTATCACCCATAGCTAGGATTCACAGGAATGAAGGTGTGGGCATCGTTATAGCACACTCACTATTACACCCAGTAAGCCTGTACGAAAATTGCCTTCCTATTTCTGTGATTTTATGCTCTACTACCTTAGAGATCTTAGTTTCAATAAAAAGGAGTGATGTGGGGCACCTGGCTGGCTCAGTCTGTAGAGCATGAGACTCTTGATTTCAGGGTTGTGAGGTCAAGCCCAGCATTGGGTGCAGAGGGTGCAGAGCTTAGTTAAAAAACAACAAACAAACAACAAAAACAACAAGTAATGTTCCCATTGGGAAGCACAAGAATGATTTCATTGAACTGGCAATTAAGACTACCACCTGGCCACTTTGGACTCCTCATGACTCTGAATCAACAGACAAATAAAGGGGGTTACTCTGCTGGCTGATCCTGACTTCTTCTACACTTTGGAGTTAAAGAATACATCTAGAATACAGGAGATTGCTTAAGATGTTTCAATATCACCAGACCCTTTGATAAAGGCTAATGAAAAACTATAACAATTTAATCCAATCATGACTACTAATAGCTCAAACTCTTCAGTTATGAAGGTTTAGTCATCCTGCCAGGTAAAGAACCTGGTAAGGGGGCACGTGGGTGGCTCAGTGGGTTAAAGCCTCTAACTTCAGCTCAGGTCATGGTCCCGGGGTCCTGGGATCGGGCCCCGCATCGGGCTCCCTGCTCAGCGGGGAGCCTGCTTCCTCCTCTCTCTCTCTCTCTCTCTCTCTGCCTGCCTCTGTGCCTACTTGTAATCTGTCTGTCAAACAAATAAATAAAATTAAAAAAAAAAAAAAGAACCTGGTAAGGTGCTTGATTGAAAGTAAAGAAATACAGAATGGGTAGTAGGAGAAGGCAGTTATAAATACCAACTACAACCATATGTCCAGTTACAAAAATGAGGGTTATAATTGTCATAAATATGTCCTCCTTATTTGTTTTGAATACCTTTATATAATGTATAGATATATAAATTTAGTTTCTTTCCCTTCTTTTCCTTTCCCTTCTTATTCTTGCATCATGTAACATAAGATCTACTGACTTCATATCATACTATTTAAGTATTCTTAATTCTATATCACAGTATTTAAGTTTTAGGATATCAGCAATAGTAAACATCACTTAAAAGCTTTGCCTCCTCTGCTGGGGAAAGGTTAATGTGGTTTTACTTGAATACGGGATGATTGTTTCCTGTTAGGTGGACTTGTAACCATGTTGTTGAATTTATTGGGAGCTTAAATGTGTTTTAAGGAGACTGTATTAGTGCCAGGTTGACAAGGAGTGGATTTGTGATAACTAATTTTGTATGTCAACTCAATTGAATCATGGGGTACCCAGGTATTTTGCTAAACATTATTTTGGAGTGTGTCTAAGAGAGTGTTTCCACATGAGATTAACATTAGAATTGGTGGACTCAGTAGAACAGATTGTCTTCTCCAGTGTGGGCAGAAATTAGCTAATCATATTAAGAATATAACAAAAGGTGAAGAAAGGGAAGATTCATCACTTACACCGGTATGATTGAGCTGCGATATCTTTTCCTGCCCTCATACCAAGATTTTCAACCCTGGTTTCCAAGCCTTTGGCCTCAGATTGAACTACACTCCTGGCTTTCCTGTACTTCTAGTTTTCAAACAACAGATCATGGTACTTCTCAGCCTCCATAATTGCATGAGCCAACATCTCATAATAAATAAAAACAAACATATTTCATAGGTATTTTAAATATGCTTAATATTTATTTCCATTTGTTTTGTTTATCAGGAGAACTCTGAATGGTAGAAAAGGTAAATAGCATTGCCTGATTTCTAAATATATAGATTTTTTCCAGGACCTTTTTTTAACCTCATTAATTAATTAGTGCATTTAATAAATCCCTGATAGCCATGAAATGCCATCATTGATAACACAAAGAAATTCTAGGTCAGAGTGTTTGTGCACAGCCTAACACTTTCTCCTAAGGAGAAAGGGCAAGAGATGTAAGGCTTATGAAGCCAAAATGGGAGAGACCAATGAAACCACAAGTGGAAATATATAGAAGTCAACCCGTTGTTTTCATGTATACAATAATGTGATTTCATTGTTTATTTTGGTTTTTTTTGTTTGTTTGTTTGGGGGGTTTGTTGTTGTTACTGTTGGTAGATTTTTTATTGTTAGTGTTGTTGTCCTTCTGATTGTTGTGTTTTCTATAGTGGAAGTATTTATCTATTGCAACTTTCAAAAATATATTTGTTGAAACAATTGAAGTGATATGAAACATTACTAAGAAATATTCTTTCTACTTCTCTAGAATAAGCATGTAACTTCTGTCCTATGTTCTGCCCACAAATTGATGCCTTAATGAAAAGAGAAGAAAATGCTGTAGACTATGGCTTAACTAACTACAGTTTGCTGATCACACATCAATTTCTTTTAGATAAAACTTTATTAAAACATAGCCACACCCATTCATGGTATGTAGTACCTGAAGCTGATTTCCCAGCTCCCAGGGCAGAAATAAGTAGTTGCAGCATGATAATATAGCCTATAGAATAAAATATTTACAATCCATCTTTAAGGAAAAGATTACAGATTGCTTCTCTAGATAACTATAGAAAATAAAGGTGTTACAAAACTAAGTTAAGAAAACTAAAAGCCTGTTATAGTTTGAACAATTTTAGGGAAGGACTTCTTAAAAGGCAACTATCTCATCAGTCACTTCCTTTAGTGGGGGACAATATTTTACCCTATCACAATATGGGATATTGTGTGTAATTCACCCATATATTTATTCACATTATATTTATCTTGAGAAAGATAAACAGGAAAGCTCCATTCTAGCCATGCACTTGCTACTTCTGCATTGTGAGGAAATTTTAAGAAGAAGGCAGGACATCTTCCCAACTTCAAAAAAGCTTTGGAGGAAGTAACAACTGTGCCCTATGTTCCTCTTCACTGTGACCATTTTCCAGCCGTCAACCAAGTTAGGCTCTGTTAAAGAAGTCCCAAGGCTAAGAAGAGTTTCTTCACTAGAATAGCTTTTAAAGTGACAAAGAATTGTTAGCTACAGAAGCAGTATATCATAAAGATACCCTTTTGGCCATTGGGAGGGTAGATAATGAAGCAATTTAACATAGTTATTGAAAAAATAAAGTAAAAAAAAATTCTTGTTAAAATTGAGTTGAGGCTCTTTGACAGAACCCAGTATTTTAGTAAAAGGAAAGCATGTGTGGCCTTCCAAATGAAGGGCACATATGAATGATTAGAAGATTAATATACAAACATGGAGTCTGTGGTATGTGAGACAAAAGGAAGATCCCAGGAAAGAATTTAATCAGTCTAGATAATAATCGGGATCTGAAAAAGAACAGTAAGTTCTTAAAAGATAAGTATATGCAATAAATGGCGCTGGGAAAATTGGACAGTTATGTATAGAAGAACAAAATTTGACCATTCTCCTACACAATACACAAAGATAAACTCAACTTGGATAAAAGACCTCAACATGAGGAAGTAACCTCTTCAACATCGGCCACAGGAACTTCTTTCAAGACATTTCTCCAAGGAAAGAGAAACAAAAGCAAAAATAAACTTCTGGGATTTCATCAAGACCAAAAGCTTCTGCAGAGCAAAGGAAACAGTCAACAAAACAAAGAGGTAACCCACGGAATGGGAGAAGATATTCACAAATGACACTACAAAGGACTGATATCCAAGATCTATAAAGAACTCCTCAAATTCAACACTCAAAAAAACAGATAATCACGTCAAAAAATAGGTAGAAGACATGAACAGACACTTCTCCAAAGAAGACATACAAATGGATAACAGACAAATAAAAAAATGTTGATCATCACTAGCCATGAGGGAGATTCAAATCCAAACCACATTGAGATACCATCTTACACCAGTTAGAATGGCCAAAGTCAACAAGACAGTAAACAACAAGTGTTGGAGAGATGTGGAGAAAGGGGAACCCTCTTACACTGATGGTGGGAATGCAAGTTGGTGCAGCCACTTTGGATAAACAATGTGGGGATTCCTTAAGAAATTAAAAATAGAGCTCTACTATGACCCAGTAATTGCACTACAGGTATTTACCCCAAAGATACAGATGTAGTGAATAGAAGAGCCATCTGTACCCCAATGTTCATAGCAGCATTGGCCACAGTCACTAAACTGTGGAAAGAGCCAAGATACCCTTCAACAGACAAATGGATAAAGAAGATATGGTCCATATACACTATGGAGTATTGTGCCTCTATCAGAAAGGATGAATACTCAACTTTTGTATCAATATGGACGGGACTGGAGGAGATTATGCTATTATGAAATAAATCAAGTTGAGAAAGTCAATTATCATATGGTTTCACTTACTTGTGGAGCAAGTAAGTGGACATTGGGAGGAGAGGAGGAGAGGAGGAGAACTGAGTTTGGGGAAATCAGAGAGGGAGAAGAACCATGAGAGTGTGTGGACTCTGAGAATCAAACTGAGTGTTTTGGAGGGGCGTGAGGTGTTGGGTAAGCCTCGTGTTGGGTATTAAGGAGGGCACATACTGCATGGAGCACTGGCTGTGGTGCATAAGCATTGAATCTTGGAACACTGAAAAAATAAAATTAAATTTAAAAAATATTAAAAAAAAGGTAAGTATATTTTGGGATTTTTTTCTAATCCTTTACCTTTTAAATAATCTTTGATAACCTGTGAAAAAAATATTATTATTATTCCTATTTCACAGTTAATATGGGACTTTAAGAGACTAAATGAAAGAATGTGCAATAATACTAAAAAATGAACTCTGGCCAATCTCTGAAGTTCATGTTTATAAACAATGGGGAATCATGCATATCTAGGTTATTGGCGAGCAGAAAAGCTTAAGCTTTGACTCTTGCCTTTGCAATTGTGTCCTGTCTCAAGACTGATATATATGTTCATTTGAAAGTCTCTTTATAAGGTAAAAATTCAGCTAGGTGGACAACATGAATTATTCATAGGAAATAAACCATTTAAACATACTGTGGCTATCAATCACTTTTATATTCTTATTTAAGTTCCAATAAGGATAATAAGTTTAAATTTATATTGATTACAAATTTAGGTCAAATACATGGATTAAAGAATTAAGGTATTGGCAGTTCAATTATGTTACACGATGATCTGTTGCTTTGAATCATTACTTGAAATTAAATATAGCCTCCCCACCCACACATCCTAAAAATTACACATTTTATTTAAGAAATGCAAGTTGCTTATTCTTTCTTTTCACTATTTAAAAAGATTATGCAGGATTTTTATTTGAAAATGTCATATTTATGCACAAAACTTTATCTGTCATTTTCTTGATTTAGTTCCCTGAAGACAGAAGATGGTATATCAGTAACATGATCCTAGCCCAGTGCAAAATTTGTTTATAAGGAAAGTCATTTCAAACACCTTACAAATTCTGACTCTATGAAGCTGCCAAGAATTTTTTCATATATTTGCAAAGAGTATTAAAAAAAATGTATAAGAAGAGTTTTCCATACAGAGAATGAAAGGTATACTTGGCATTGTGATTTTTCTTATAGTTTAAATCGTGAATTAATTCACAGTTACTTAACATTACAGAAAACATATACTCAGAAAAAAAATTAACAAATGTTCATATTATACCACATTTAATTTAAACCTTTTTAATTTTAAACATGAGAACTATAGATAAGAGCAAATAATCTCTTTCTATCCTTTTCTCAATATTTGTCTCCCCAAGTAAAAACAGCAAAGTTAATTGTATTACTCCCACTCATATTTTAATATACTCATTAAAAATATAAACTATAGTATAGTTTAATATTAAATATATCACCATCTACCATTATAGTTACCAGAGTCATTGTGTACATATTTTTAAAGAAATTGCTTATTTTGTCAATATTATCTTTTCAAGATTCATGTGTATGTGTTTTATGCAATTCAACTGCAGAATATTTGATTATTTTAGAATTTATTACTTTAAAATTCATTTATTCCTCTTTTAGTGGACATTCCTGCTAGTCCATGTTCTTAATTACAAACAGTGCTTGGAACATTATTAAATTCACCCCCATAGGAATGTAAATGCAGGTGCTGGGTATAAAGTGTACACTTTTAATTGATTAAAATAATGAAATGGAATTCATCCTGAAAAGTGTTTGTAGTTGTTTCTAATTTTACATATATGAGTATTCTTATATTGTCATATCCTTAAATAATTGTTTGCCTTGTCAGAGATTTTTGTTTGAATTTATGAATATGAAATGGCATTTCTTTGATTTATAGGGATATAAACTTTCTGAATATTTATTGGAAATCCAGATTTTTTTAAAACTGAGCTTTCATGTCTTTGGACATGTTTTACCATGCACTAAAACTTCTTATTTTATTTTTTCAAGACTTTTTATAACATTTTTTAAATGATCTAGATATCAGTTTTTTAAGAGTGCTATAATATTTACCTTTATTCCATTACTTATATTTCAGCTTGTTTATCTTTAATACAGTTAAATATATCTGTATTTTCCTCTTCATGTGACTGAAACAAATCTTTCTTTTTCTATTTGCTAAGAGAGATATTTCCATTCCTTCTCACACATATATATTACAACATCTTGCCATTTATTATATGCATTTAACATTTTTGGAATTATGAATATACTTAGCAAAGTTTAATAAGTATGAAAAAGAATGAACACACATTGTCTTTTTGAATATAGACCTACATATATTCATATTCTATAATTCTAATTATAAATGAAATTTCAAAAATAAGACAAAATGTGACCCATCCCTGGGGCAAATTTTTATTTTATTCTAATGTAGTAGTAGAAGGAAATAGGCTATATATTTGGTCAGACCCTCATATTTCAACAACTGAAAATTAAAGCAACTTAAAATTCATTATGTGAAACATGGGAAAACTTATCTCAGGGTGCCTGGGTGGCTCAGTGGGTTAAGCCTCTGCTTTCAGCTCAAGTCATGGGCTCAGGGTCCTGGGATAAGCCCAGCATCCAGCTCTCTGCTCAGCAGGGAGCCTGTTTCCCCCTTTCCCTCTGCCTGCCTCTCTGCCTACTTGTGATCTTGCTCTCTCTCTCTCTCTCTGTCAAATAAATAAATAAATAAATCTTTAAAAAAAAAAAAAAGGAAAACTTGTCTCTTTATTAATCTTTTTTTTTTGGCTACCGAAATCTCAAGAAATAATAAAGTCCTGGACTAATCCCTGAATAGATATTTCAGGTCTGAAAATTTTACTTTTTCTTGATATTTTGAATTACTGAGTAGTCTGGGTTTTGATTATTGAAAACGATTCTGTTTTCTTTAATTGCTAAATGTTTAAGAACTTCCTTTGAATGCAATTTTTATTGTTATATTTTTTAAAAACATATCTCAAAAATGTATGCATCTCTACAGAAATTTAGTACATTCAATAAATTTAATATTCAAATTTTTTTTTAGCTGGAAATCCTTTCTTGTCAATATTATTTTGGGAAACAGTAAAACAGAACAGCTGGCTGCGTGGGGTGCCTGAGTAGCACAGTGTGTTAAACATCTGACTTGGTTTCATCTCAGGTTATGATCTTAGGGTCCTGAGATTTAGCCTGGCGTCAGGCTTCATGCTCAGTAGAGAGTCTGCTTGAGATTCTCTCTCCCTCTCCCTTTGCCCCTCTCTTCTTGTGCTCTCTCTTTAAAATAAATATATCCTTAAAAAACAAACAAACAAGCAAACAAACAAACAAACTAAAAAACCTCCTGGCTGCCTATTACCTGAATTTAATATTTTGTCAGATATCTATTAGATTATAGTTAATTAACATGTTTATATTTATTTGCTGTCTCTCTTTGTATAAATCAGGTACAACTACCACCAGAATCTCCTACCTTGAGTGGAATGCAGTTCCCATTACTGCAATTAATAATTTAAACTTAATAATAATGTGTACACACGTACAGACACATGCACACAATTTCCCTAAAATAATAAAATGGTATCATGTTGTGCTTTTTTTTTTTTTACAAATTTCCATTTTCTTTGAAAATCACTGTTTTGGGAATCATCCATTCCATATTAATATATTTATATTTGATTTGTTCATTTTAAGTGTATTTTAATATTTCCATCATGTATAAATATCATTACATGTCAAATCTATTTCATTTGTTTCTATGTTTCTGTGTCACAGGAAATTACTTAGAGGAGGGTAGGTGGGCCAGAGATGAGCTAAATGGGTTATGGGGATAAAGGAGAACACTTGTGATGCTTTGTTCTTGTTTGTTTGTTTTTAGTACTTTATTTTGATTTTTTTTTAATGATGTTATGTTAGTCACCATACAGTGCATCATTAGTTTCTGATGTAGTGTTCCATGATTCATTGTTTGTGTCTGTTTGTTTTTTAGTGTTTTGAGATCTTTCTTTTCTCTTGTTGTAGGTATTTTTTTTTAAGATTTTATTTATTTATTTAACAGAGTGAGAGCAGAAGAGCACAGCCGGGGGGAGCAGCAGAGGAGAGGGCAAAGAAGGCCACCCACTAGCAATGAGCCCAGTGTGCGGCTCTATCAAAGCACTCGGATCAAGACTAAAGCCGACAGTCATTTAACTGATTGAGCCACCCAGGTTCCCCTTACTGTAGGTCTTAATATCTATAAATTCTCCACTAAGCACTACTTAATTAGCTATGTTCAATATGTTTTGATATGCTGAGTCATTTTTCACTCATTCCCAAATATTTTCTAATTCTCCCTTTGATTTCCCCTCTTGCCCTTTGGATACTTAGAAGTGTGTGCTTTAATTTGCACATTTTTGTGAGTTTCTTAAAATTCTTCCTGCCACTGATTCTTAATTTCATTGTGGTTAGAAAGCATACTTTTATTATTTCTATTCTCTTAAATTTTTTGAAGTTTGTTTTACGATAGCATATAGAACATTTTGGAGAATATGCACTTGAAAATGCACTTGAATGCATGGAAAATGCACTTGAAAAGAGTGTCCGTTCTGTTGTTGGGTGGAGTCAGCACTCAAGATCAGGTCAAATTGTTTTATAATGTTGCTTAAACTTCTATTTCCCTCTTGGTCTTTCTACTTGTTCTATCAGTTATTAAAATTGCTCCAATTATTATTATTAAATTTTTCTATTTTCCCCATTTATTCCTATCAGTTCTTGCTTTATATGTTTCAGAGATCTTTTATTAGATACATATATATGTATAATTGTTAACCTTCCTTTTAAGCTGGCCATTTTATCATTAAAATGTCTCTTTATCTCTAATAATACTTTGTTTTAATTATTTGTATTGATTCTAGTCTGCCCAAAATTCCACCACAGACTTTAATAGCAGAAATTAATTTTCTTACAGTTCTAGAGGTAAGGCCAGATATCAGCAGGCTTAGTTTCTTCTAAAACCTTTTTCCTTGGCTTGCAGATGGCTTCCTTCTAACTGTGTCCTCACATAGTCTTTCCTCTGTTCTGCTGTGACCTTGGTATCTGCCTGTATGTCCAAATACCTCTTGTTAAAAAGTCACATTCTGAGGTACTAGAGGTAGAGGTACAACAAATGAGTTTTAGGGGAACAAAATTCAGCCAATAACATGCCTATTTTTGTTTGATTTTAGGATAGCCACTCCAGGTTTTTTGTGTTTGCTGTTTGCATGATATAGCTGTTTCTATCCAGGTTTAAGCATACCTCTTGTTTTTGTTTTTTAAGATTTTATTTATTTGACAGAGAGAGACACATTGAAGGAGGGAACACAAACAGGGGGAATGAGAGAGGGAGAAGCAGGCTTCTCTCTGGGCAGAGAGTCTGATGCAGATCTAGATCCCATGACCCAGGGATCATGACCTGAGTCAAAGGCAGACATTTAATGACTGAGCCACATAGATGCCTCTAAGCATACCTCTTTTTAATGTCCTTTGCTTTATTGAGATTCACAGATATTGTGTTTTTTATAAATTAAATGTTTGTGGCAACTCTGCATTGAACAAGTCTGTTGACAAAATTCTTCCAACATTTACTCACTTCCTATTTCTGTGTCACAGTTTGCAGATTTTCACAATATTTCAATTTTTTTAAATTATTGTATATTTTATCTGTGATATAAGATATGATTTGCTAAAGGCACATATAATTTTAGCAATGTTTATCAATCAAGTATTTTTAATTAAAGTATATAGATTATTTTTAGACATAATGCTGTTGCACACTTAATAGATTACAGTGTAGTGTAAACATAATTTTTATATGCACTGGAAAACAAAAAAATTCATTTGACTCACTTTATTGTAATAGTTACTTTAGGGCAGTGGTCAGGAACCAAACCTGCAACACTAAAGTGTGCCTGTATTTGTCCCTTTGAATCTTTAGTGTGTCTTTAAATCTAGTCTGACAATATCTGTCTTTTAATGGGGTTGTTTCATCTATTTGTAATGTTACTGATATTGTTAGATTCATATCTGATATTCTATGCTTTGTTTTCTATGTGACATCTTTCTCTCTTCTTCCTTTACTGCTTTATCTGCATTAAATAATTTTCTAATGTATGTATTTTTTAATGCTGATTCTTTTTTACTCTACTTTTGAGATTTTTGTTCTTTTTTACTGGTGTTTGTATGGTTAACCATATATATCCTAACTTGCCAGAATAAGCATCACACTCAGTGTCTCAATCCAGTGATATATGGAAACATCATTCTTATTACTACTTATCCTTCTTTTTATGTATTATTCTTATTATAGGTATTACATTTCAGTGTTTCAAATTGAACATATGCCATGTATTTTTATCTATCATTTCCTTAGCTCAGTAGAGCTTTACTCCCACCCACCCCCTTTGTGCTACCATTTGCAAAATATCTCATACATATTGCATTTACATTATGGGTCCAACAATAAATTATGTATACATGATTCTATACAATTTAATGTTAAGTAAAAAAGATAAAAATTCATTTATACTTACATGATAAGTTTTATACTTACATGATAACATTTGCCGGTGGTTATTTATTTATTTGGACTTGAATTACTATTTAGGATCTCTTGCTTTTAGCCTGCAGAACTTCCTTCACTATTTACTGTAAGGCAGATCTGTTAGCAACAAATTTTCTGCTGTTGTTGATCTGAGAAAGTCTTTATTTTTGAAAAATGGCTTTTCTGTATATAAGATTTTTGCAAGGTTGACATTTACTTCTCTGAACACTATGAATAGGTTATCCTATGGATTTCTGGCATCTACTGTTCCTGTTGAGAAAATTACTTTTTATCTTACTAGGATTCCCTTGTATGAAGAGTTGTGGTTTTTTTTTTCTTTTGTTTTATTCAAGATTTTTTTTTTCTTAGTCCTTGAGTTTCAGCACTTTTATTGTAATGAGTCTATTTGTGAATCTCTTTGTATTTATTCTACTTGGAATTCTTCAAACTTTCTAGATATGTAAGTTATTGTTTTTCAGTAAATTCAGGAAGTATTCAATCTTTGAAGATATTTTCTTTTCCTTTTCCTCTTTCTTGTCCTCTAATTATCCATTTATTAGTACACTTCTAGGGTCTCTATTTTTCTTCATTCTTTTTTTTTTCCCAATTTATTTATTTTCAGAAAAACAGTATTCATTATTTTTTCACCACACCCAGTGCTCCATGCAATCCGTGCCCTCTATAATACCCACCACCTGGTACCCCAACCTCCCACCCCCCTGCCACTTCAACCCCTCAGATTGTTTTTCAGAGTCCATAGTCTCTCATGGTTCACTCTTCATTCTTGTTTCTTTCTGTTCTTTAGCTTGTATAATCTCTATCTTCAGTTTATATAATCTTTATCAATATATATTCAAATTTACTTACTCCTTTTTGCTAGTTGAAATTTGTTGTTGAGGTGCAATAGTGATTTTTTTTTAATTTTAGTCATGAATTATTTCACTCATTTGATATATTTAAAAGCAGACTAAACACAGTAAGAAGATGAATGGTTAAAACTCAAAGATATATTAATATAAATTATCCAGAGAGAAAAATTTAAAACAATGAATACAGCATATTGAATAAATACATTGACTGAAAAACTTGAAGAGAAAAACCAGAACAGAGTCAATATTTGTAAAGATAAAAGTTAAGACATTTTTAAGTTGATGAAAGTTATCTACCCACAAGTTCAAAAAGCCTAGTGACACAAAACAAGATTAATATCAAATAAAATTAAATACAACACACCAAAAAGGAAGAAAAACCCAAATGTACAAATCAAATATATAATCAAAAAAGCAAATACACTGAAGACATACTGCTGAAACCAAAACAAAGAGAAAATATTTAAATCATTCAGAAAAAAACAAAAACAAAAACAACCTAGGATTAAGCATTCCATAGAAAGATAATAACAATGCTAAGTATTGATCAAAAAATGTAACGTAAAATGCATTACATAAAGTAATAAACTAAAAAGAGAAATAGACAAATCCATACTCATGGATGGAGGTTTTGGCATGTCTCTCTCTCTTACTCTTAAGATTTACTTATTTATTCAAGAGAGAGAGAGATAAAGTGAACTCACAAGTGTGAGGGGCAGAGGGAAAGGGAGAGAGATTCCTAAGCCAATCTCATGCTATGTGCAGAGCCTGACATGGGGCTTGATCTCATGACACTGAGATCATGACCGGAGCCAAATCCAAGAGTCAGACACTTAGCTGACTGTGCTGACCAGGTGTCCCTTGCATGTCTCTTGTAGGTGATAGAACAGGTAAAAAATAAGTAAGTACATGTGATTTTGATCAACAGTATTAACTAAAATAAATTATTTGATTGTTCAATGATGACAGAAATTAAAATAGTGGATACCTCAGGGTTATAGATTGGGAAAAGATACAAGGCACCTTATGAGATTCATATACATTCCATATGTTGTTTCAGTGGATGACACATGATAACATCATTAAACTACAAATTTAAGATATTACACTTAATGCACTTCATAGTTGTTTGTTATTTCTTATTTTAATAAGTAGGAAACATATGAGAAAAAGAATTAAATCCAGAGCAAGGAGTGAGACGGTAGAAAGAATGGTAAGTAAATCACTTCATCTATCTATAATCACATAGTAAAATATAAACAATATATAAACAGTTAAAGATTTTTTAAGTAAAAAGAAACAATGTAGCAATAAAAGGAAAAACAATGTAGAAACATAGAAGGAGTTATTAGACTTAAAAATCCTAAATTCTTTTCTTTTGGTGGTTGTGGATGACTAAAATATTAACATCAAGCCTTCTAAAATCACATGTCTGTTAACATTTGAATGTAGATCTCCATTTTCAGGAATGGCAGACATGGTAATCCAAGTCAATTCTACCAATGAAAACTCTAGAAAGTGGGTAAGATCTACAGGATTTGTTTAAGCATACCCTGAGTTACCAAGACAGAAAAGAATTATGAGAACATGATTCAGAGAAGCAGATTTCCATATGTGTTGGAGTTATATTTATGCCACTTTAGCATGTAATTCCAGAAGAGAGGCCTGGAAGGCATTTGACAACCCTTCATAGTGATGGGGTTGTGGGACTATTGGAGTCCAGGTCATCCCAAAGATGATAAACAAGTGTTTTGTCCTGAAATATCCAAAATAATACTTTGAAATATTTGAGCATATTTAAGACAACTCTTTTAAAGTTATTTTTTGCTGATTCTGTCATCTCTGCAATCTTTATGTTTGTTTCTATTAACTGATTTAATTTCTGGCTTTAGATCAATTTGTTTAGCTTTTTGTATATCCAGTAATGCGTGACTGGATGATGGATACTGTTAGTAATATGTTGCTTTAGATTTTAATTTTTTTAAAAGGCTTTATTCTGTCAGACACTTTTGTTACTATAGAGGTAGGATCCTTTTGAGGTGTTTTTAAACTTTGTTAGTGCAGGTAGAGAGCATACTTTTTATAGGAGAAATTTAGTCCTGAAAACTGCTTCTTTTTTCATTTGCAAAATGAGGGAAAGTTCACAGCAGTACCAACATCATAGAGTTATTCTGATAATTAAATTCCTTAATCTCCATAAATATCTTGGAATGGTGCTTGGTGCATAATATGATCCACTGTGATCTATTATTAATACTATTATTCATATTATGATATTAGCAAGTCAGTAAGGTAAAGAAGGGAAGGACTAAAGAGAACACCATCAATACAATTTAAAGCACCAAAAAAGGACTATTGGTAAAGTTGGATAAAAAGAAAGTAAAAATATAAAATGTTTTACATGAATCCCAATGTATCAATAGTTGTAGAGTTAAAGACAATGAAGTAGAAAAGTAAGCATTTTTCCCAGTTAGATTAAAAAGTAAATAACAAATACATACAACTGCTAGGTAACATTCTTAAGAACATAGTTGTTAAAGGTGGCAAACTTAATATCAGATGAAATAGACTTTAATAAAATGCATAATTCCAGTAAAAATCTTTTTCTTGTACCCATATCCTCCTTGCTCAACACAGCACATGTGCTTCAAACTTTTAGAGCCCGATTCAAGTGTAATTCTCAAGCATCACTACTCTTAATCACCTTCCAGGGAAAATGACCTGCTGATGATCTTGGCCAAAAGTTAGAGCTCAGTAAGTGTCTATTTGTTTGAAATAAAGAAGAAACCTAGAAATAAAAGAAATATAAATGGTCTATGGGAATTATATTCACCCATTTCTAAAATATTTAGAAATCTTAGAGATTAAACTTTTAAATACTAAAACTATTCTTTGTAACAATCTAACAATTTACTACTACTATTTAGTATTGCTATTTATTATTATGTGACATAGAATATTATAGGTAAATATATCTTATTCAGCATATACAAATTCATAGTTTAATATTTTTAAGTTATAACCATATGTGATTACATTTATTATATTATCATATATAACTTGTATGTAGATAATTTTAATTGTTCAAATTAAGTTTCACCATTGAATTTCTTTTAATTAAATTCAAACACAGGGATATACAATTACTTAAAATGGTTTTATTTTTTTGGAGAAGTGCAAAGGACATCTTTAATTAGTTAACTTCCAAATAGCTGTTCCTGTTGTACCTATTGACTGTCCTACTATGCCTTGTTCATAATATACAGAATTTAACTCAACCACCTTTTATGCCTAATGTTTTTCAGTGACTAGGTTTCTCAAACAAGGAATTTTTTTTTAAATTTTATTTATTTGACAGACAGAGATCACAAGTAGGCAGAGAGGCAGGCAGAGAGAAAAGGGGAAGCAGGCTCCCCACTAAGCAGAGAGCCCAATGTGGGGCTCGATCCCAGGACCCTGAGATCATGACCCGAGCTGAAGGCAGAGACTTTAACCCACTGAGCCACCCAAGTGCCCCATCACACAAAGAATGTTATTAAAAAGAGAGAGAGAGAGAGAGAGAGAATTAAAGTCAATTGAATAAATTGAGTATTTGAATCTATGAATGTACTAGTATAGAACAGTTAATTTCTTTGAATTTGGGGGAAAATAAGAAAATAAAACAGAGGTATAGAATGACTGTCTTTATATATAGTCTTTTTAATCTTGAAAAATAAATACCTTGAGTACTTTTAGATTTTCAATTATAATTACCTTTTAGGTTTCATTCTTTTAAAATGCAGGTTTAAAAGAAGAATCTTTGATTGATTACTTTTAGATAGATCAAGGTTTTTGAAGAGCCTTTAAGTTCAAGAAAAGGCTTGTGGGTAATTGCATGACCAGGGTAATGCAAATCACATGTTTAAGCTTTTAATAGCCTGTGTTGCAGCAGTCCAATTTTTGTATAGACTCTTTGTCTTTATAGGATGTGTATGCTATAGAACACCCAAAAGGTATGGTTAACTATATAATAATTGTTTCAAATGGCATATAGAGGGTCCAAATAGCACACTTATGGGGTGCCTGGGTGGCACAGTGGGTTAAAGCCTCTGTCTTTGACTCAGGTCATAATCTCAGGGTCCTGGGATTGAGCCCAGCATCTGGCTCTCTGCTCAGTGGGGAGCCTGCTTCCTCTTCTCTCTCTCTCTCTCTCTGTCTGCCTCTCTGGCTACTTGTGATCTCTGTCTGTCAAATCAGTAAATAAAATCTTAAAAATACATAAGCACACTTATTATCTGATGAATTATTTTATATCACTGATGAAATCTGAGTGATGCCTTCATGCATAATTAGTGAGTGGGACTCATAGTTGCTTTCTGCTTAGAAGTGTTCCAGGGTGCACCTTGACTGCACCAGAGTTGATACATCCAGCTACATCTGTTCAGTCTTCTCCCACCAAAATGACTAGGAGGAGGAATGCCCAACAGAAGAAAAATACAAAGGATGGACCTTCTGCAACAGAGCTAACGGCTATCAACATAGACAATATGTCGGAAAGAGAATTCAGGCTAACAATTATCCAGGCAATAGCTAGGTTGGAGAAAGCCATGGATGACCAAACAGAATTGATTAGGGCCGAACTGAAAGTGACCAGACAGGATGTTCACAATGTTAGGGCGGAGCTTAAAGCTACCAGGGAGGAGGTCCACAATGCTCTCAATGAGTTCCAATCTAATCTAAACTCTCTCAAAGCTAGGGTAACTGAGACAGAAGATAGAATTAGTGATCTGGAAGACAAACAGATAGAGAGAAAGGATCAGGAGGAAGCCTGGAACAAACAGCTTAGATCCCACAAAAGCAGAATCAGGGAAATAAATGATGCCATGAAGCGTTCCAACGTCAGAATTATTGGAATTCCTGAAGGGGAGGAGAAAGAAAGAAGTCTAGAAGATATCGTGGAACAAGTCCTTCATGAAAATTTTCCGAATCTCGCGAATGAAACCAGCGTTCATGTACTAGAGGCTGAACGGTCTCCACCCAAGATTATACACTCCAAAAAAACATCACGACACCTGATAGTCAAATTGAGGAATTATAATTGTAGGTATAATCTCTTGAAAGCCGCCAGGGCAAAGAGGCTCCTTACTTACAGAGGGAAGCCCATCAGAATAACGTCAGACCTGTCCACAGAGACCTGGCAAGCCAGAAGAGGCTGGCAAGATATATTCAGGTCACTAAATGAGAAGAACATGCAGCCAAGAATACTTTATCCAGCAAGACTGACATTCAAAATGGATGGGAGATAAAGAGTTTCCAAGACCGGCAAGGCTTAAAAGACTATGCAACCACCAAGCCGATACTGCAGGAAATATTAAGGGGGGTTCTATAAAAGAGGAAAAATCCCAAGAATAGCATTGAACAGAAATATAGAGACAGTCTACAGAAAGAAAGACTTCAAAGGTAACTCGATGTCAATAAAAACGTATCTATCAATAATCACTCTCAATGTGAATGGCCTAAATGCACCCATAAAATGGCACAGGGTTGCAGATTGGATAAAACGACAGGACCCATCCATATGCTGTCTACAAGAGACCCATTTTGAACCTAAAGATACACGCAGACTGAAAGTGAAGGGGTGGAGAAACATCTTTCATGCCAATGGGACTCAAAAGAAGGCTGGGGTAGCGATTCTCATATCAGATAAATTAGACTTCAAACTAAAGACTGTAGTCAGAGATACAGAAGGACACTACATAATCCTTAAAGGGACTATCCACCAAGATGATCTAACAATTGTAAATATCTATGCTCCCAATACGGGAGCAGCCAATTACTTAAGAAAACTGTTAATCAAGATAAAGAGTCATATTGATATGAATACACTAATCGTAGGAGATCTTAACACGCCTCTTTCAGAATTAGATCATCGAAGCAGAAAATCAATAAAGAAACAAGAGCATTGAATGACACATTGGACCAGATGGACCAATACAGAACATTTCACCCTAAAACAGCAGAATACTCATTCTTCTCAAGTGCACACGGAACCTTCTCCAGAATAGACCACATACTGGGTCACAAATCAGGACTCAACCGATACCAAAAGACTGAGATTAATAAAGACAGATCTAAATCTTGCTAGGTCTGAGCTATACCATTTTTAGGAGCTTTCTTTTGGGACAAAATATATTTAATTAGTTCCATAAGTGGATATTTATTTAGAAAAAAAAAAGAAATCACAAATACAATATTTAAAAGTTACTAAATAGAAAAGATTACCTGCAATGTACAAAAATATAGTATTTTTTTAATTTATTTAAATTCAATTCAGTTAACATATACTGTATTATGTTTCAGAGGTAGAATTTCGTATAACACCCTGTGCTCATTACCTCAATGCCTCTCTTAACATCCATCATCCAGTTACCCCATCCCCTCACCCGCCACCCCTCCAGCAGCCTTCAGTTTGTTTCCTAGAGTTCAGTGTTTTTTATGGTTTGCTTCCTGCTCTGTTTTTATCTTATTTTATTTTTCCTTCTCTTTCCCTATGTTCATCTGTTTTGTTTCTTAAATTCCACAGATGAGTGAAATCATATGGTATTTGTCTTTATCTGACTGACTTACTTCATTTAATGTAATAGTCTCTAGTTCTTTTATTCCAGCTACAAAAAAAAAAAAAAGTTATCAAATTTTCATCATGTGAAGTACAATCAAAGAATAAAAATGTAAAAGTGTGGATAAAACATAATATAAATGTATATAAGGGGTTAATTTAAAATGATTATACTATCATTCCAAATGGCAAGATTTCATTCTTTTTGAAAGTAACATGACAAAAATTTGAGAACATAATTTTCCATAGCTAAAATAAAAGATTTTATCATCTTTTTTCTATCCTTCCTCACTTATGATTATTTTTAATAAATATCCATCAGTGTAACAACTTGTTTTCAGTAATGTCATAAAAAGTCTCAGATTAAATTAAAAATCTATATAAGGAAAATTATAAAATTTTGATCAATGAAATCAAAGAATTAAATAAATGAAGACGGCTTTGATCTATACATCCGGAGCAATCCTATACAAAATCCCAGCAAGTTGTTTTGTGGCTATTGGCCACAAAACAATTTTAAATAAATTGAAAGAATTCTAAAGTTTATATGGTGAGGTGAAGCTGATCTGATTCACAAGGAGATCCCAAAGTTTACAAGAAGGGGAAAAGAAACCAGAATGGTCAACTCATTATTAAAGGAGAAGAACAAAATTGGAAGACCAACACTACCTAAATTAAAGAATTACTATAGATTTACACTAGTGAAGACTGTGCAGTATTGAGGTAAAGATAGATAAATAGATCAATGGGACAGAGTAGAGACCCCAGAAATGGACACACCTAAATATAGTCAACTAATCTTTGACAAAGGAACAAAGACAGTGTAATGGGCTAAACTAAGTTTTTTTTTTTTTTTTCAACAAATGGTATTAAACAATTCAACATCAAATTAAAAAATGAAGTTAGACAGTTAGGCACTTTATGCCCTTCACAAAGATTAACTCAAAACGAATTAGAGATCTAAATGTGAAATACCATCTATGAAACTTTTAAAAGACAACAGAAGATCCAGTTACTGTGTTTGGTGATGACTTTTTAGATAGAACATCAAAGACATGATCTATGAAAGAAACAATGAGTAAACTAGACTCTGTTAAAATTAAAAAAAAAAATGCTTTGTGAAAGATAGTCAAAAGAATGAGAAAACATGGGCACCTAGGGTGGCTCAGTGGGTTAAGACTCTGCCTTTGGCTCAGGTCATGATCTCAAGGTCCTCAGGATGGAGTCCTGCATAGGTCTCTCTGCTCAGCAGGGAGCCTGCTTCCCCCTCTTTCTCTGCCTGCCTCTCGCCTATTTGTGATCTCCCTCTCTCTTTGTCAAATAAATAAATAAAATCTTTTTTAAAAGAACGAGAAGACAAGCAAGACTAGGAAAAAAAAATTTTCAAAAACCATACTTGATTAAAAAAAATAAAGTCACCCCAAATACACAAAGAACTCTTAAAACTCATTAGTAATAAAGTAAACAAACTTATTAAGAAATGGGACAAAAACCTCAATATACACTTCACCAAATAATGTATACAAAAAGCAAATAAACACATGAAAAGATGTTCCACACTGTTTATGATTTGGGAAATGCATTATAAAGCAGAGAGTTCTCACTGTACACTTACTAGAATGGCCCAAATCAAGACCCCTGAAAACATAAGGATGGAAACCAACATAAGTTCTCACCCATTGCTATAGGAAGTCCAAAATGGTACAGCCACTTTGGAAGATGGTATGGTGATTCTTTACAAAATAAAACAAACTCTTACTATAAGATCCAACAATCACAATCCGGTTTTACTCAAATGAGTTGGAAACTTAGGTCCACACAAAAACCTGCCTACAAATGTTTAAAGTAGGTTTTTTAAAAATTGCCAAAATTTGGAAGCAACCAGGGTATCTTTCAGTAAGTGAATACATAAATGAACTTTAGTACATCCAGACAATACAATATTATTCTGTGTTAAAAACAGATGCGATACCAAGATATGGGAAAACCTTAAATGCACACCACTAGGTGAAATAAACCAGCCAGAAAAAGGCTACATGATGTGTGATTGAAACTATAATATAGTCTGGAAAGACAAAACTATAAGAACAATAAAATGACCAGTGTTTTTAGGGTTAAGAGAGAGGGAGACATGAATAGGCAGTTAGAGGATTTTTAGAGTAGTAAAATTATTCTGTAAGATACTATAGTAATCAATACATGTCCTTATGTATTTCCTAAACCCATAGAATATACCAAAAGTGATTCCTAATATGAGCTGTGGACTTTGGGTGATAATAATGTGTCCATGTAGATTCATTAATTGTAAGAAATGTACCAGTTTGGTGGGGAATGTTGATAATAGAGGAGGCTATCCCTGTGTGGGGACAGGTGGTATATGGGAAATCTCTGCACCTTACCCCACTTTTTCTGTGAGCCTAAAATTGCTCTTAAAAAAAAAAAAAGAAAGAAAGAGAAAGAAAAATTTAAAAAAGAAGGAAGGAAGGAGGGAAGGAAGGAAGGAAAGAAGGAAGGAGAAGGGTAAATTCTGATTACTGTAAAATTTGAAAGGAATTTTATCAAATTTATTTTATTTTGTGTTGAAGAATTCAGGACATTTTAACTACTCATGCAATGATGATTTTTTTTTTTATGTTCAATTAGCCAACATATAATACATCACTAGTATTTTTGTACTGTTCAACAATTCATTAGTTGTGTATAACAAACAATGCCCACCCCTACATGCGCCCTTCTTAATACCCATCACCTGGATACCCCATCCCCTCACCCACCTCCTTTCTGTAACCCTCAATTTGTTTTCTGAAGTCCAGAGTCTCTCATGGTTTGTCTCCCTCTCTGATTTCTTCCCATTCAGTTTTCCATCCTTCCCCTGTGGTCCTCTGCTTTATTCCTTATGTTCCACATATGAGTGAAACCATATAATTATCTTTCTCTGTTTGACTTATTTCACTTAGCATAATCCCCTTCAGTTCCATCCATGTCAGTACAAATGCTAAGTACTCATCCTTTCTGATAACTGAGTAATATTCCATTGTATATATGAACCATATCTTCTTTATCCATTCATTTGTTGAAGGGAAACTCAGCTCCTTCCACAGATTGGCTACTGTAGGCATCACTGCTATGAATATTGTGGTGCATGTGCACCCTTCTTTTCACTATGTCTGTATCTTTAGGGTAAATACCAAATAGGTTAATTGCTGGGTCATGGGGTATCCCTGTTTTAACATCTTCTGAGGAACCTCCATACTGTTTTCCATAGTGACTGTACCAGTTTATAATCCCACCAACAGTGTAAGACGGTTCCCCCTTTCTCTACATCTTCTTCAACACTTGTTTCCTGTCTTGTTAATTTTTGCCATTCTAACTGCTGGGAGCTCATCATAATTTTGATTTGTATTTCCCTGATGTCTAATGACGTGGAACATTTTTTCATGTCTGTTAGCCATTTGTATGTCTTCCTTGGAGAAGTGTTTGTTCATATTTTCCATGCATTTCTTGACTGGATTGTTTGGTTTTTATCTTAATGAAGTCCCAAAAGTTAATTTTTGCTTTTGTTTCCCTTGCTGTCAGAGACATGTCTTGAAAGAAGTCTCTGTGGCTGATGTCAAAGAGTTTACTGCCTAGGTTCTCCTCTAGGATTTTGATGGATTCCTGTCTCACATTTAGGTCATTCACCCCAACTGAGTTAATTTTTGTATATGGTGTAAGAGAATGGTGCAGCTTCAATCTTCTGCATGTGACTGTCCAACTTTCTCAGCACCATTTATTGAAGAGACTACCTTTTTTCTATTGAATATTTTTTTTTTCCTGGTTTGTTGAAGATTAAGTGACCATAGAGTTGAGAGTCCATTTCTGGGCTCTCTATTCTGTTACATTGATTCAGGTGTCTTTTCATGCCAGTACCATGCTGTCTTGATGATCACAGCTTTGTAATATAGCTTGAAGTCAGATACTGTGATGTCCCCAGCTCTTGGTTTCTTTTCAACATTTTCTTGGTGATTCAGTGTCTTTTCTGTTTCCATACAAATTTTAGGATCGTTTCTTCCAGCTCTGTGAAAAATGTTGATGGTATTTTGATAGGGATCGCACTGAAATTGTAGATTGTTCTGGGCAACATAGACATTTTCACAATGTTTATTCTTACAATCCATGAGCATGAAATGTTTTCCCATTTCCTTGTATCTTCCTCAATTTCTTTCATAAGTGTTCTGTAGTTTCTGGAGTTCAGATCCTTTACCTCTCTGTTTAGTTTTATTCCTAGGTATCTTATGGGTTTTGGTACTATTGTAAATGGGATTGATTCCTTCATTTCTCTTTTTTCAGTCACACTGTTAGTGTGTAGAAGTGCAACTGATTTCTGTGCAATGATTTTTCATCCTACCATGTTGTTGAATAAGTTCTGATAATTGAGGTGGAGACTTTTGGGTATTCCACATAAAGTATATGTGGAAAATATAAAAGTATAAAAGTGTGTAAAGTATAAGTATTTGATTTCTTCTTTGGCAGTTTTAATGTCTTTTATTTATTTTCATTGTCTGATTACTGAGGCTAGGACTCCTAGTACTATGTTGAACAAAAGTGGTAAGAATGGGCATCCCTGTCATGTTCCTGATTTAAGGGAAAAGCTTTGAGTTTTTGCCATTGATAATGATATTCACTGAGGGCTTTTCGTAGATGGCTTTTATGAAATTGAGGTATGTCCTTTTTATCCCTATATTTTGAAGAGTTTTAATAGGTAAAGGTTGCTGTATTTTGTCAGATCTTTTTCTCCATCAATTGAGAGGATCTTATGGTTCTTGACTGTTCTTTTGTTAATGTGATCTATCCCATTGACTGATTTGAAAATGCTGAACCATACTTGCAACCCAGGAATAAACCCCACTTGGTGATGGTGAATAATCTTTATAATGTACTGTTGGATCTTATTGGCTAGGATTTTGTTGAGTATTTTTGCATCCATATTCATCATGACTATTGGTCTGTAACTCTCCTTTTTTGATGGGGTCTTTGCCTGGTGTGGGCGTCAGGGTAATGCTGGTCGGGTAGAATGAGTTTAGAAGTTTTCCTTCTATTTCAATTTAATGGAACAGCTTCACTAGGATAAGTATTATTTGGATAAAAAGGCAGGACCTGTCCATATGCTATCTTCAAGAGACTCATTTTGAACATAAAAATACCTCCAGGTTGAAAGTGAGGGGATGGAGAACAATTTATCATGTCAATGGCCCTGGAAAGAAAGGTGGGGTAACAATTCTTATATCAGACAAATTAGATTTTTTTTCATTTTTTATTTATTTTTTATAAACATATAATGTATTTTTATCCCCAGGGGCACAGGTCTGTGAATCACCCGGTTTACACACTTCACAGCACTCACCATAGCACATACCCTCCCCAATGTCCATAACCCCATCCCCCTCTCCCAAACCCCCTCCCCCCAGCAACCCTCAGTTTGTTTTGTGAGATTAAGAGTCACTTATGGTTTGTCTCCCTCCCAATCCCATCTTGTTTCATTTATTCTTCTCCTACCCCCTTAACCCCCCATGTTGCATCACTACTTCCTCATATCAGGGAGATCATATGATAGTTGTCTTTCTCTGATTGACTTATTTTTCTAAGCATGACACCCTCTAGTTCCATCCATGTCATCGCAAATGGCAAAATTCCATTTCTTTTGATGGCTGCATAGTATTCCATTGTGTATATATACCTGATCCATTCATCTGTTGATGGACATCTAGGTTCTTTCCATAGTTTGGCTATTGTGGACATTGCTGCTATAAACATTCGGGTGCCTGTGACCTTTTGGATTACTACGTTCGTATCTTTAGGGTAAATACCCAGTAGTGCAATTGCTGGGTCATAGGATAGTTCTTATTTTCAACATTTTGAGAAACCTCCAAGCTGTTTTTCAGAGTGGTTGCACCAGCTTGCATTCCCACCAACAGTGTAGGAGGGTTCCCCTTTCTCCACATCCTCGCCAGCATCTGTCATTTCCTGACTTGTTAATTTTAGCCATTCTGACTGGTGTGAGGTAATACCTCATTGTGGTTTTGATTTGTATTTCCCTGATGCCGAGTGATATGGAGCACTTTTTCATGTGTCTTTTGGCCATCTGGATGTCTTCTTTGCAGAAAAGTCTGTTCATGTCCTCTGCCCATTCCTTGATGGGATTATTATTAATATAATATAATCAATTATTCCTTGATTGTTCTTTGGGTGTTGAGTTTGCTAAGTTCTTTATAGATTTTTGACTCTAGCCCTTTATCTGATATGTCGTTTGCAAATATCTTCTCCCATTCTGTCATTTGTCTTTTGGTTTTGTTAACTGTTTCCTTTGCTGTGCAAAAGCTTTTGATCTTGATGAAATCCCAATAGTTCATTATTGCCCTTGTTTCCCTTGCCTTTGGCGATGTTCCTAGGAAGATGTTGCTGCGGCTGAGGTCAAAGAAGTTGCTGCCTGTGTTCTCCTCAAGGATTTTGATGGACTCCTTTTTCACATTGAGGTCTTTCATCCATTTTGAGTCTATTTTCATGTGTGGTGTAAGGAAATAGTCTGATTTCATTTTTCTGCATGTGGCCGTCCAATTTTCCCAGCACCATTTGTTGAAGAGGCTGTCTTTTTTCCATTGGACATTCTTTCCTGCTGACAAATTAGATTTTAAACAAGACTGCAGTAAGATATGTAGAGGGGCACTCTATCATACTTAAACTTCTACTCAACAAGAAAATCTAACAATTGTAAATATCTTTGCCCCCAACATAGCAACCGCAAACTATTGATGAAAATAATCATATTGATTTTAATACATTAATAGTAGGAGACTTCAACACTCCACTCACATCAATAGACAGATCATCAAATAAACAAGAGCTCTGAAGGACACATTGGAACATAAAGACTTGTAGATAGATATATGTATATATATGTGTGTGTATATATATATGTGTGTGTGTGTATGTATATGTATGATATACATACACATGTATTATATACATATACATGTATATATGTGTGTATGTATATCATACATAAATACATATGTATACAATATATGTGTGTATAATACTTATACATATATGTATTCTATGTATATATGTACATACATGTGTACATAAATGTGCACATATGTATTATAATACATATATGTATGTATATAATACATATACATACACACATACATATATATACACATACACATATATATGTAGAACATTCCATCTTAAAACAACAGAATACTCATTCTTCTCACAGACTCAAGGGTCACAAATTAGTTATCAATTGATACTAAAAGATTAAGATTATTCCCTGCATATTTTCAGACCATAATGCATTGAAACTGGAACTCGACCACAAGGAAAAATTTGAAAGGTATGCAAACATTTGGAGGTTAAAAAGCATCCTGCTAAAGAATAAATGGGTCAACAAGGAAATTAAAGAGGAACTTAAAATAGTTCATGCAAGCCAATGAAAATGGAAACTCAATGGTTCAGAACCTATGGGATACTGCAAAGGTGGTCCTTAGAGAGAAGTACATAGCTATCCAAGCCTCTCTTAAAAAAATTAGAAAAATATCAGAGGGAGGGGTCATGATGGCAGAGAAGTAGTAGGCTGAGGCTACATCAGGTAGCAGGAGATCAGCTTGATAGCTTATCTAAACATTGCAAACACCTACAAATTCAACGGGAGATTGAAGAGAAGAAGAACAGCAACTCTAGAAACAGAAAATCAATCACTTTCTTAAAGGTAGGACTGGCAGAGAAGTGAATCCAAAGCGACAGGAAGATAGACTGCGTGGGAGGGGCCAGCTCCCAGCAAGCGGCAGAACAATGGAGCACAAAATCGGGACTTTTAAAAGTCTATTCCGCTGAGGGACATCGCTCCAGATGCTAAACCGGGGTGAAGCCCACACAGGGTCAGCGTGGCCCCAGGTCCTGCGGGGTCACAGAAGTATTGGGGGTGTCTGAGTGTTGCAGAGCTTGCAGGTATTAGAATGGGGAAGCCGGCTACAGAGACAGAGCCAAGGAGTGAGCTCTCAGCTTGGGATTACCTTGAACAAGTTGCGGTCTGGGTGAGCTCAGAGTGTGGCCGGAGTTCAGGGACATGGGAGGTATTGGGCGCTATTCTGTAAGGGTGCACTGAAAAGTGGGGCCCTGAGCTCTCGGCTTCTCTGGGCCAGAAATTAGGAGGCCACCATTTTCATTCCAGTACTCCGGAACTTTATGGAAAGTGCTCAGGGAACAAAAGCTCCCGAAAGCAAACCCGAGTGGATTACTTAGCCCAGCCTCTGGTAAGGGCAGTATAATTCCGCCTGGGGCAAAGACACTTGAGAATCACTACAACAGGCCCCTCCCTCAGAAGATCAACAAGAAATCCAGGCAGGACCAAGTTCACCTACCAAGGAGTGCAGGTTCAATACCAAGGAGAGCAACGGAATTCCAGAGGAGAAGAAGGCAAAGCACTGGACTTACGGCTTTCTCCCCATGATTCATTAGTCTTGCAGTTAATTTAATTTGTGTTTTTTTTTCAATTTTTTCTTTGCTATTTTTTTAACTTTTACCCTTTTCCTTTTTAATGCTTTTTAACTAGTTTATCTAATATATATATTTTTTCTTTTTTATATTTTTTCTTTATTCATTTTCTTTTTTTAATTGTTCCTTTTTTTTTTTTCCTGAACCTCTTTTTATCCCCTTTCTCCCCCCCATGATTTGGGGTCTCTTCTGATTTAGTTAAAGTGTATTTTCCTGGGGTCTTTGCCACCCTTTTAGTATTTTACTTACTCCTTCATATACTCTTATCTGGATAAAATGACAAGGTGGAAAAATTCACCGCAAAAAAAAGAACAAGAGGCAGTACCGAAGTCTAGGGACCTAATCAATACAGACATTGGTAATACATCAGATATAGACATCAGAATGACAATTCTCAAGGTTCTAGCCGGGCTCGAAAAAGGCATGGAAGATATTAGAGAAACCCTCTCGGGAAATATAAAAGCACTTTCTGGAGAAATAAAAGAACTAAAATCAAACCAAGTTGAATTTAATAAAGCAATTAATGAGGTGCAATAAAAAATGGAGGCTCTCACTGCTAGGATAAATGAGGCAAAAGAAAGAATTAGTGATATAGAAGAAAATGACAGAAAATAAAGAAGCTGAGCAAAAGAGAGACAAACAAATACTGGACCATGAGGGGAGAATTCGAGAGATAAGTGACACCATAAGATGAAAATACATTAGAATAATTGGGATTCCAGAAGAAGAAGAAAGAGAGAGGGGAGCAGAAGGTATATTGGAGAGAATTATTGGAGAGAGTTTCCCTAATATGGCAAAGGGAAAAAATATCAAAAGGATATTTTTTGAGGAGGCACAGAGAAGCCCCCTCAAAATCAACAAGAATAGGCCCACAACCCATCACCTAATAGTAAAATTTACAAGTCTTAGTGACAAAGAGAAAATCCTGAAATCAGCCTGGGAAATGAAGTCTTCAACATACAATGGTAAAAGTATTAGATTAGCAGCAGATTTATCCACAGAGACCTGGAAGGCCAGAAATAACTGGCATGATATATTCAGAGCACTAAATGAGAAAAACATGCAGCCAAGAATACTATATCCAGTTAGGTTATCATTGAAAAAAGAAGGAGAGATAAAAAGCTTCCAAGACAAACAAAAACTGAAAGAATTTGCAAACACCAAACCAGCTCTATAGGAAATATTGAAAGGGGGCCTCTAAGCAAAGAGAGACCCTAAAAGTAGTAGATCAGAAAGGAACAGAGACAATATACAGTAACAGTCACCTTAAAGGCAATACAATGACACTAAATTCATATCTCTCAATAGTTATCCTGAATGTTAATGGGCTAAATGCCCCAATCAAAGGACACAGGGTATCAGAATGAATAAAAAAACAAAACCCATCTATATGTTGCCTACAAGAAACTCATTTCAGGCCTGAAGACACCTCCAGATTTAAAGTGAGGGGGTGGAAAACAATTTACCATGCTAATGGACATCAGAAGAAAGCAGGAGTGGCAATCCTTATATCAGATCAATTAGATTTTAAGCCAAAGACTATAATAAGAGATGAGGAAGGACATTATATCATACTCAAAGGGTCTGTCCAACAAGAAGATCTAACAATTTTAAATATCTATGCTCCTAACATGGGAGCAGCCAACTATGTATACCAATTAATAACAAAATCAAAGAAACACATCAACAATAATACAATAATAGTAGGGGACTTTAACACTCCCCTTACTGAAATGGACAGATCTTCCAAGCAAAAGATCAGCAAGGAAATAAAGGCCCTAAATGACACAGTTTACCAGATGGACATCACAAATATATTCAGAACATTTCATCCAAAAGCAACAGAATACATATTCTTCTCTAGTGCACATGGAACATTCTCTAGAATAGATCACATCCTTGGTCCTAAGTCAGGTCTCAACCGGTATCAAAAGATTGGGTCATTCCTTGCATATTTTCAGACCACAATCCTCTGAAGCTGAAACTCAATCACAAGAGGAAATTTGGAAAGAACACAAATACATGGAGACTAAACAGCATCCTTCTAAAGAATGAATGGGTCAACGAAGAAATTAAAGGAGAATTGAAAAAATTCATGGAAACAAATGATAATGAAAACACAACAGTTCAAAATCTGTGGGACATAGCAAAGGCAGTCCTGAGAAGAAAATATATAGCAGTACAAGCCTTTCTCAAGAAATAAGAAAGGTCTCAAGTACACAAGCTAACCCTACACCTAAAGGAGCTGGAGAAAGAACAACAAAAAAAAACCCTAAACCCAGCAGGAGAAGAGAAATAATAAAGATCAGAGCAGAAACAAATAACACAGAGACCAAATAAACACTAGAACAAATAAATGAACTAGGAGCTAGTTCTTTGAAAGAATTAATAAGATTGATAACCCCTGGCCAGACTGAACAAAGAAAAGAGTAAGGACCCAAATAAATAAAATTATGAATGAAAGATGAGAGATCACAACCAACACCAACGAAATACAAACAATTAGAAGAACATACTATGAGCAACTCTACGCAAACAAATTCGACAATCTGGAAGAAAGGGATGCATTCCTAGAGACATATAAACTACCACAACTTACCAGGAAGAAATAGGAAACCTGAACAGACCCATAACCAGTAAGGAGATTGAAACAGTCATCAAAAATCTCCAAGCAGGGACGCCTGGGTGGCTCAGTTGGTTAAGCAGCTGCCTTCAGCTCAGGTCATGATCCTGGAGTCCTGGGATCGAGTCCCACATCGGGCTCCTTGCTCGGCGGGGAGCCTGCTTCTCCCTCCGCCTCTGCCTGCCATTCTCTCTCCCTGTGCTCACTCTATCCCCCTCTCTCTCTCTGATAAATAAATAAAATCTTAAAAAAAAAAAAAATCTCCAAGCAAACAAAAGCCCAGGGCCAGATGGTTTCCCAGGAGAATTATACCAAATGTTTAAGGAAGAACTAATTCCTATTCTCCTGAAAATGTTCCAAAAAATAGAAATGGAAAGAAAACTTCCAAACTCATTTTATGAGGCCAGCATCACCTTGATCCCAAAACCAGACAAGGATCCCAACAAAAAAAAGAACTACAGACCAATCCTTGATGAACACAGATGTGAAAATTCTCACCAAAATACTATCCAATACGATTCAACAGTACCTTAAAAGGATTATTCACAACGACCAAGTGGGATTTATTCCAGGGCTGTAAAGTTGGTTCACCATCCGCAAATCAATCAATGTGATACAATACATTAATAAACAAAGAACAAGAACCATATGATAATCTCAATAGATGCTGAAAAAGCATTTGACAAAGTACAGCAACCCTTCCTGATCAAAACTCTTCAAAGTGTAGGGATAGAGGGCACCTACCTCAATATTATCAAAGCCATCTATGAAAAACCCACCGCAAATATCATTCTCAATGGAGGAAAGCTGAAAGCTTTTCCGCTAAGGTCAGGAACACAGCAGGGATCTCCATTATCACCACTGCTATTCAACATAGTATTAGAAGTCCTAGCCTCAACAATCAGACAACAAAAGGAAATTAAAGGCATCCAAATTGGCAAAGAAGAAGCCAAACTATCACTCTTCGAAGATGATACGATACTATATGTGGAAAACCCAAAAGACTCCACTCCTAAACTGCTAGAACTTGTACAGGAATTCAGTAAAGTGTCAGGATATAAAATCAATGCACAGAAATCAGTTGCATTTCTCTACACCAACAACAAGACAGAAGAAAGAGAAATTAAGGAGTCAATCCCATTTACAATTGCACCCCAAACCATAAGATATCTAGGAATAAACCTAACCAAAGAGACTAAGAATCTATACTCAGAAAACTATAAAGTACTCATGAAAGAAATTGAGGAAGACACAAAGAAATGAAAAAATGTTCCATACTCCTGGATTGGAAATATTATAAAAATGTCTATGCTACCTAATGCAATCTACACATTTAATGCAATTCCTATCAAAGTACCATCCATCTTTTTCAAAGAAATGGAACAAATAATTCTAAAATTTATATGGAACCAGAAAAGACCTCGAATAGCCAAAGGAATATTGAAAAAGAAAGCCAAAGTTGGTGGCATCACCATTCCGGACTTCAAGCTCTATTACAAAGCTGTCATCATCAAAACAGCATGGTACTGTCACAAAAGCAGACACATAGATCAATGGAACAGAATAGAGAGCCCAGAAATAGACCCTCAACTCTATGGTCAACTAATCTTTAACAAAGCAGGAAAGAATGTCCAATGGAAAAAAGACAGCCTCTTCAACAAATGGTGCTGGGAAAATTGGACGGCCACATGCATAAAAATGAAATTGGACTATTTCCTTACACCACACATGAAAATAGACTCAAAATGGATGAAAGACCTCAATGTGAGAAAGGAGTCCATCAAAATCCTTGAGGAGAACACAGGCAGCAACTTCTTTGACCTCAGCTGCAGCAACATCTTCCTTGGAACATCGCCAAAGGCAAGGGAAGCAAGGGCAATAATGAACTATTGGGATTTCATCAAGATCAAAAGCTTTTGCACAGCAAAGGAAACAGTTAACAAAACCAAAAGACAAATGACAGAATGGGAGAAGATATTTGCAAACGACATATCAGATAAAGGGCTAGTGTCCAAAATCTATAAAGAACTTAGCAAACTCAACATCCAAGGAACAATCAAGGAATAATTGATTATATTATATTATATTAATAATAATCCCATCAAGGAATGGGCAGAGGACATGAACAGACTTTTCTGCAAAGAAGACATCCAGATGGCCAAAAGACACATGAAAAAGTGCTCCATATCACTCGGCATCAGGGAAATTCAAATCAAAACCACAATGAGGTATTACCTCACACCAGTCAGAATGGCTAAAATTAACAAGTCAGGAAATGACAGATGCTGGCGAGGATGTGGAGAAAGGGGAACCCTCCTACACTGTTGGTGGGAATGCAAGCTGGTGCAACCACTCTGAAAAACAGCTTGGAGGTTTCTCAAAATGTTGAAAATAAGAACTATCCTATGACCCAGCAATTGCACTACTGGGTATTTACCCTAAAGATACGAACGTAGTAATCCAAAAGGTCACAGGCACCCGAATGTTTATAGCAGCAATGTCCACAATAGCCAAACTATGGAAAGAACCTAGATGTCCATCAACAGATGAATGGATCAGGTATATATACACAATGGAATACTATGCAGCCATCAAAAGAAATGGAATTTTGCCATTTGCGATGACATGGATGGAACTAGAGGGTGTCATGCTTAGAAAAATAAGTCAATCAGAGAAAGACAACTATCATATGATCTCCCTGATATGAGGAAGTAGTGATGCAACATGGGGGGTTAAGGGGGTAGGAGAAGAATAAATGAAACAAGATGGGATTGGGAGGGAGACAAACCATAAGTGACTCTTAATCTCACAAAACAAACTGAGGGTTGCTGGGGGGAGGGGGTTTGGGAGAGGGGGATGGGGTTATGGACATTGGGGAGGGTATGTGCTATGGTGAGTGCTGTGAAGTGTGTAAACCGGGTGATTCACAGACCTGTGCCCCTGGGGATAAAAATACATTATATGTTTATAAAAAATAAAAATAAATAAAAATATTTTTTTTAAATTAGAAAAATTTCAAATGAGCAAATTAATCTTACACCTAATGGATCTAGAGAAAGAACAGAAAATGGAGCAGAGAAATAACAAAGATAAGAGCAGCAATCAATGAAATAGAAACTAAAAACCGTAAAACAAATCAACAAAACTAGAATCTGGTTCTTTGAAAGAATTAATAAGATTCAATAAACCTCTGGCCAGACTTATCCAAAATGAAGAAGGAAGGACTCAAGTTAATAAAATCATGAATGAAAGGGGAGAAATCATGACCAATACCAATGAAACAGAGGTAATTATTAGAACGTATTACCAATAGCTATATGCCTACAAATTAGGCAATCTGGAAGAAATGGATGTATTCCTGGACATTTATAAACTACCAAGACTGAACCAGGAAGAAATAGACAATCTGAACAGACAAGTAGCCAGCAAGGAAATTGAAACATTAATCAAAAATCTTCCAAAAAACAAGAGCCCAGGGCCAGATGGCTTCCCAGGGGAATTCTATCAAACATTTAAAGAAGAAATCATACTTATTCTACTGAAGCTATAACTATTCTTACACACTCTTTGAACTAAGGACTACTCAACTAAAAACTCTGCTGAACCCCAGGGTTCTTGGTAAATTCAGTTTTTTAATTGCCTCTCATGTTTCTTCCTCTTCTTCATTTCCACTGTAAGAGACATCTAATTTATTTCTCTTTCACTTATATTTTGTGTAAGTTCTCTTTATGTGTTTTATTTATTTGTCATCCACAATAATTGAGGAACAAGACTAATACTGTACTATCTTGAGGAAACAGTAAGAAGTACAGCTGAAATGGACTATGGAGAGCCAGAAAGCATAGGAAAAGCTAATAAAGTAATGAATAATTGTTATTACATGCACAGGAATAGAAAATCACTCAGAATAGGGTCAAGTATGTTCATCAACACTTTGATTTTAAAGTTGTAAATACACTTCTTGCTATGGTAATTCTCATACCTGTAATTTTACAAATAACATTTTGCATCTCTGACAAGAACCTATGATAGCAGTTCTTTTCAAATATACTTAAATATTGAACTTTTTTTTCATTTTGCATGACTACTCCAATCCTGATTTAATTATCTAAAATTATTTAATTATCTAAAATTATTCTCTCAAAACTCCATATATCCTTTTCCTTGCTTTATTTTTTCTAAATACGTTTTTCTTATTCTGTGGCTCTTTTGCATATTATAAAATCTAAAGTAGTCCTTCTTAATTTTTTTCACTGATATTAAGCAAAGTGCCTAGCACATAATAGATACTTGATCAAGAATCACTGCATGAATTAGTTTACAGATCACACACTTTGGAAATATATATTGGGGTTGCTCTTTTGAAAAGGGATAAAAAATAAGAGTACAGAAATTAAGGATTGATTTTGACATATATGAAGAGAGATAAACACAATACATCATTTTTCTGAGGCTTAGCAAATTCCTCTTCACAGAAACCAGAGTCAATAATACAAATAAACCACAATATTTGGAAAATAAGGATCAATAGAGCTCAGAAACTCCAATTTTGCTGATAGTTGATGACAATTAACTGATTGACAGTCTTAGGTAGTGGCATAGAAACCACAACAGAATTCATCAGTCAAAGTCACCTTTTGTCAACACATGAAGGTATTTTATTTGACATGAAAGGCATGATTTAGTGGAAAAGATTTTTTTCATTTTCTTTCCTATTTAGAATCACCTCCTCCTTACACCGTCTGTCCATGGATATACTTACCCCATAACTTATCTGTGTTTGCTTTGATCAGTCTCTCAGTATTTTGTACATATCCCAAAGGTTAATTGTCTCTAAATGTCTGGGAAAAATAATCTTTTCAATTGTTGTATTTTATATTTTGTGTCTGAGTTCTATGAAAAATACTTTTAAAAGTATGAATTTCTTTCAACATTTTCATATAATACTCTCACTGCCCCCTTTTTCTTTAGTTCATGTAAGCAAGAAAGAAATATATATGTTTCTTATAAATTTATACATATAAATTTATATATATATATATATATCCTAACTTTACATAAATTTATATATATATTCTAACAGCATAGCCTTCATAATCGACTTTTTTGCCATTTTGGTGAAAATTAACTTAGATTCTCCCATTTAAAATGGCAATATTTGGGACGCCTAGGTGGCTCAGTTGGTTAAGTGGCTGCCTTTGGCTCAGGTCATGATCCCAGCATCCTGAGATCAAGTCCCACATCAGGCTCCTTGCTCTGCAGGAAGCCTGCTTCTTCCTCTGCCACTCTGTCTGCCTGTGCTCACCCTCTCTCTCTCTCTGACAAATAAATAAATAAAATCTTTTTTAAAAATGGCAATATTCTATTTATACATGTAAAAATAAAATTTAATGCACATAAATTACTTAGTCCTCATAAACTTCAATATGATATGATTACTTATTGATTGAATGGTTCACCAACTGATAATTACCCATTCATAAGGCCAATTAACCTCTAGTGCTGTGTTTCTCAATCTGAACATTAATCTCCTTTTCACTAGGGTTAATACAGGTACTATGTTTGCTGATAGTCCAGTGTTCTAAAAGCAGGGACCAAAACTGAACCCTCATTATTTCACTGTTCCCTTAGGAATCTGGCCAGACATTTTGAGGGGTTATTACTTTTTGTGTATCAGAATTGACATCTACTCTTAATGTAGATCTGTTTATCCTGTTTGCAGTATGTCTGCTGGTACAAACACCCAAAAGGATTATAGGCTGTTCAATATAGCATGAAACCCTTAATGAAATCATTCCAGCCCAAGAAGCTGTTCCCTAGCACAGGAGGAGGAAGTGAAGGTACATGGACACAGGGACCACTTGTCTTCTTATGTACTATGTTATGAAAATAGACTAATAGAATGGTGGAATGTTCTACTAAAAATACCCTAAAACACTCATTTGACATGGCCCCTAACATTGAGGTGTTGTCACTTCAGATGTAATATTTGCACTGTACCAACAACTTATATATGGAGCTGTGTCAAAAGTAATAAAAATACATGGGTCTAGCGAGCAAAGGGTACAAACTTTACACCATCCTTCCCACAATTATTCCAGAATTTATGCAATCACTTACTGACAACTTAGGTTATGCCAATTTAGAAGTAATTGTTCCTAGAGGAAGTCTTTCATAGGAGCACAGAATAAGAGTTTTACTGAACATGAAGCTATGACTATCATACAACCATTTGAGCTATGTGATTTGTCAGTAGACTAAAGGACAAAGAAATAAAGTTAAGATATGGATAGAGGAGGTAAGATTGCTATAAAATAGAAATATTGAAGAGCAGATATAAAACTTAAGGGATTAATCTCTTGCTGTTTTATGCCCAGTGATTACTGTAAACAGACAAGTTAAGCAAGTGCAGACTGAAAACAGTAAAACAAATTATGACTCACAATCCCTTTGGGTTAAGATTTGGGATACTAGACCACTGAAGCTTGACTTTAAGGGAAATATAGGCTGGAAAATGGTGAAGAACAGTAATGAAAAGCAATGCCTGTCTTGGATCTGTTGTAGCAGAAGGATCTGTAGCTTGTTCTATTATCTCTCTTGTATTAGGTATTTTGTGTATTTTGTGGTTGACCAATACCTTGCCTAGTGGAAATCTGCTCATCCAATTTGACCCATGTGAAAATATGGAAGTATATGTGTGGCGAATGCTACATAAAGCAATCTTTAAACAACTGAAAACATAAATCAACAGTTTAAATGTTTGTGTTTTGCTTTGTTTTGTTTTCCAATCTAGCCCATGAGAACTGAATCAAATGCCAAGAACCCACAGCAAGGATCAGCTTGATAATGTAACAACATACTGCCTTACTTTCTTCACCATTTAACGTCACCCAGTTCCCTGCTTCAGTTTCTTTGGATCTCTTAAAAAATAAAGCACATGCATGTAAGACCTTGTCCCAGGACTCGGAGGATTAGAGTAACTTAGTTGGTGAACACAATCCAATTGGCCAAATGAAGTATCTTATTCAAATAACAATGTGTTTGGAACACCATTCAGGAAGATGTTAAGTTTAAGTGAAAGAATAATGCATCATGAACTGAGTACCTCACAAGATTACAAATTGGGAATTTTTTTATTCAAAAATGTGAATAAATGAATGAATAAGTGAATGATCATTTATAAATTCAACTTACGCCACCTCCAGTAAAATTGGATTTGGGGAATGATTGACATCTGTACTCAAAATGTTGATTCTTTTTGGTATTCTGGCTAATTGGTGTCCTGGCTAGTAATTTGTTTTGCCTTGGTATTAATCTATCAATAACTAATGTTATGTTTGGACTAGCCCTTTGTGGTTCTTCTTATGATTAAAAGATATCTTTTCGCAGTAACCTTCAGGAAACTTTGAAAAAATAGAGACTTATTCCTTATGGGTCCTAAGGCCTTACAGCACACCTGGGGCCTCGTAGCAAGGCACATTGGTAGAGAAAGCACTCAAGGTCCTAGAGTTCTGTTTTTATTGGGGTCGAGGTTAGGAACCTAGGTTTTCACAGGCTCACTCTTCATTGGTGAATTTAAAATGTAAAAGTGGGAATTTAAAGTTCAGGTAGAATAAAAAATAAATGACCCAAATGGCCAGTTACTGAATTCAACCAAGGTCTCTAAAACAAAGGATCCCAGCAGCAGGAGGTGGCCTGGCTTTGTCTACCCATGTAGCTGGCAATGTGTGGAAGTGAATGTCTCTGCAAGTAAAGCTTAAGTTAAGCACTTACATTACCCAAAAAAAAAAAAAAAAAAAAAGAAGAAGAAGAAAGAAAGAAAGAAAAAAAAGAAACCCCAACTGTCAGGGCCTACACTATATGATTTCAATAAGTTAATTTTAATAAGTCTGAACAAGGTGCCAGAGCATTAGACATAGTCTAGTGATATTCTGGTAAAATCAAGTTTAAAACATAAGCGTGCTGCCACAAACTCCATTGTATATGCCCCTTGGTTCATTAAGAAAATAAATGGACTGATGTCACATAACAAGCCATTGTAGCTGATTGTTGAATGTGTCTCTGTGATAGAAGTTAATATGAGACACAGTAATATGCATATTTTGTACTCACAATGTGAGGACTGTGTTAGCTGCTAAGTAAGCTATCTCAGTTTTCCAATTAGGGATTAATTAATAATACTGGAGCAATTATGTGATGGACTCCATATTTGATGGTCAGGGCTCCATCATCACCTATTCTCCACTAGATTGCACTTCAGTGGTGAGGATATTTGCATCCCCTGGGTTCAGTGTCAGGTCAGCTCCTTCAAAAACCTTTCAAACAATCTGGATATCTCATTTCTCCATTGTACAGATATTTTTAAAAATGGAAAATCTCTTTGGTGAAGAATCAGGGGAATTTTTATCATATCATTTGAGATTAATGTCTCCTTCCTGAAAATTACTTGGAGTCTCCTTTAGCTACTAGGGTCTCAGAACTAACTTAGATCTGGAATGTAAATGAGGAATTTTTATTTTTCCATTGTGGCAACTGATGCTAGATTTTGGCTCATCAGATTTTAATTGTCCTGCTTGCAACCAAGTAATTCTAGGTAATACAATGCTCAAACTACCAACTCATCTCATTATAATTGATTACTAAGAATTCCAGAACTTTTGGGGTCAAGATATTGTGACCAGTCCTCTGTCATCACTGTTTATAATGCTTCTTCTGCCTGTCTTAATTTTTTTTTTGATACAAAAACCCTAGTTTTGGTTATTCTGTTACTTTATAATCCCATTTCGTATCAGGAATTACAGTTTTACTGAAACATCTCTACCATCAACCCTGATCTAAAGAGGGCAGCTATAACTGTGAAGAAGTTGCCATAACTTCTTCACAGTGAATTCCTTAATGTGTTAATGCAGTAAATGTACTCTGGTCATTCCCAAGAAGAAATCAGGTGGTAAACTCACTATTTTATAAATTCATTCTAGAGGCTTTCACTTCTTATGTCTACTAACTATTTTCTGAATACTCTATAAAGTCATTTCTGATACCTCTATCTAGTTTACTGAGATAGAATATCAGAAAACCATTCCAGAACATGTTACAATCAATTTCAGATATCCTTGGAGTATGTTAAATCAAGCCATAAGGAACTTTTCTAACCCACAAAACCTTTCTTATCTAGCCTAATATTATGCCCTCTGTAGTTTAACAACCTCAAGACCTACTTCCAATTTCCACATCTATTTCTCTAGTTTCTGCCATGATATTTTCACCATGAATCACAATTCTTTGGGTGTATACACCACTTCTAACAGGTACCTGGACTCAGTTGGGATGTGTTGAGACCTAACCTTTTGTCTGAAGTCAAAGAGAAAGGCAAAGATACTGATAAAGATAGGCATCATTCTTGAAGAATGGTGCCACAAGTTGTACTTTGATAGGATCTGTACATGGAGGAAAATTGCTTTCCTATATCGGCCAGGTCAGGGGTTTCCAAGACTTCCATGTAGTATAAGAATTATAGACACATAAATCCAAATGACTCAAATTCCACTTATTGATAGATTTCCTTTCCTTCCCTTTTGTGTTCCTAAGTTGAGCACAGGGGACCTATAGAGGTTGTATATAAGGAAAAAGAATTTTAAAATATACAGAAACATTGCTTCACAGTTTTGGTATTAAATGATAGATCCAATATTCAGAAAATATCAACCAATTAAATTACAGCATTAACAAGAGATCAAAAGTCATATGTTCCCTTTATTTTTATTTTTTTTTCATATGTTCCCTTTATTACACACAGAAAAATATGCCACAATTCAGCACCAAATCATAAAACAAAACAAACAAACAAACAAAAGCATTGTCAGCAACCTAAGACTGGAGAGGAATTCCCTCAATATAGTAAAAAGCATACTTAGCTAATACTGTACTCATTGATAAAATATGTAATGATTCATCTATAAGATACAGTGTAAGACCTTAATGTGTGTTCTCATCACTAGATGACCTTGGCAGTGCAATGTGGCAAGAAACAGAAATAAGGAAAACAAAATTGTTTGCATTTTTCTATGGAACAATTTCTTTAAAAATTTCTAAGGTATATATAAGAATACAACTTAGTGAATTTAGCAAGGTTGTTGAACCTAAGTTCAACATAAAAATCAATTCTACTTTGGGACACCTGGGTGGCTCAGTTGGTTGAGCATCCAACTCTTGACCTTGGCTCAGGTCATGATCTCAGTGTTGTGAGATCGAGCCAGTGTCAGACTCCACACTGGGCATGGATCCTGGCTGAGATGCTCTCTCTCCCTCTCTTTCTGTCCCTCCACCCACCACTCATGCTCTTTCTATCTCTGTCTCAAAAAAACAAACAAACAAACAAACAAAAAACAAAACAAAACAAAAAAACAGTTCTTTTCTATTTAGAAAAAGATTCATTTAGAATAGAAACAATAATATTTAAGAATAAAATAAATGAAATATGTGATATACTTTTACAAAATACAGTGGAGAATATTTAGTCCTAAATAGGTGGAAGGGTATATTATGTTCATAAACTACAAGGCCTTATGTTGCTAAGGCATCATTCATCCTAAAATGCTCCATATATTCAATGTCATATAAAACATATTCTTGCAGGATTTTTTTTTCCTGAAAAAAATTCAAAATATATTTGGAAATGCAAAGAGCCTGACAGAGTCTAACAATTTGGAAAACTAAGAACAAAGTTGACTGCCTACACAACCTAATACTGAGAATAAACTATAGCAATTAATAGAACATGGCCATGCCAAAAAAATAAACAATTAGAATTATGGACAGATTAAGAAGTCTAGAAATAGACCCGTTCATATGTTGTCAAATGATTTTTCATTTGACAGGTAGAATAATTTAAAGAAGAAAAGATAGTTCTTTCAGAAATGGTGCTGGAAAAACTGGATATTCATTTATGGAAAGTTAACCTTGATTTCATATTAGATACAAAATATAATTTTGTATGGATGTTAGACATAAAATCTAAAGTGTGGCTTCTAAAAAATCTAAGAAAATATTTTTGACGTTTAAGCAGGTGGTAACTTCTTAAATAAGACACAAAAAACAAATAACAATTAAAATAAATAGTAAGTTAGACTATATAAAAATAAAAGGTTTTTGTAATCAGAAGATGCTGTAAGGGGTGGCTCAGTCAATTCATCATCCAATTCTTGATTTTGGCTCCAGTCATGATCTCAGGGTTTTGGGATAGAGTCTCATGTCAGGCTTTGCCCTGAGTGGGAGTCTGCTTGTCCCTTTCCCTCCTCCTACTTGTGCATGCCATCACTCTCCCTGTCTCCTGCTCTAAAATGAATAAAAGCTCTAAAAAAAATAAAATGACTAAGTAGGAAATCCACATATAAACACACACAGAGACTAGAATATTATAGTAGTTAAATAAATAACAAATAAAAATTAGAGATATTTACCAGTAGCTCATGGATAAAGTTTGCTGAAGTTATATGATGCAATACTACCAATCAATAAAAGAGGATGGGCTTCTGTTATATGCAGCCACATGGATAAATCTCAAAACAGAAAACAAAAAACACCTTTATGCTGAGTAAAGATGTCAAAAGACTAGGAACTCTGTGTATGAAAAATACACACAAAATTGATGTTGTGAAAGATCCCAAAGTACAAAACTAAAAATCAGGCACTTTTCTGTAACAGCTACCAAGCTGGCAAAAACTGTGAGGGTCAATTACTTTAAACTTTGGAGTCTTGTTAACATCTACAGCATCAAAGGGTCAGGCTGAAAAAGAAATAGGCAGGTACATTTTTGTGAATTTTGACATTTCATATAGAAGCTATGTGATATCTCACATTCCTTATGCAGCTTCCTGGTGAAAAGTTAGGTAATCAGGACTTTGTCCTCCAAAAATAGAGTTTCTATGCCTAGATCAGCCTAGTGGTTCACTGAGCGATCTTCCCAGAGGTTGACCATTGTTTCAAGCTTGTCAGACTGAAATTTCTTCCTTGGCATGAGTTATGTTGAAAGAATTTAAAAAGACAAACAGGGGTGCCTGGCTGGCTCAGTGGGTTAAAACCTCTGACTTCAGCTCAGGTCATGGTCCTGGGGCCTTGGGATGGAGTCCCGCATCGGGCTCTCTGCTCAGTGGGTAGTCTGCTTCCCCCTTTCCCTCTGCCTGCCTCTCTGCCTACTTGTGATCTCTCTGTCTGTCAAATAAATAAATAAATAAAATCTTTAAAAAAAAATAAAAAGAGAAACAACATTATTTGCTGTCATTTTCTTTTATTAGCAAATCTTACATTCCAGGAAATCACTGTCAGGTATGAAGGTAATGCAAAACAGACTTCAATAACTACATACAAATATTATAGTCATGATAAAATAGTTTGTTAAAGTCACTAAACGAATGGATAACTGCAGTTCTCAGAAATCATCAACAGTGGGCCTTCTGGGTGGCTCAGTTTGTTAAGGGTCTGCCCTCCACTCAGGTCATGATCTCAGGGTCCTGCGATCCAGATCCGTGTCCAGCTTCCTGTTCAGTGAAGAGTCTGCGTCTCCCTCTCCCTCTACTCCTCTCCCTGCTTGGGCACTTTCTTTCTCGCTTTCAAATAAATACATACAAATTTTAAAAAATTAAAAAAGAATCAACAACAGTAATCCTTGGGGAGGAATTTTAAAAAAGAAAAAAATTGGTAGAAACTATTTTTGAGATAAGCCAAACATTATACTTACCAGAAAAAAAAAAAAAAAAAAAAAAAGTTCTAACTGTGTTATATAGGAGTGCCTGGGTAGTTTAGTCAGTTAAACATCTGACTTCTGATTTCAGCTCAGGACATCATTTCATGGGTCATGAAATCGATCCCCTCATGGGCCTCCACACTTACTGTGCAGTCTAAGCTTAAAACAATTGAGATTCTTTCTCTCCTTCTTCCTCTGCCCCTCCTTCCACTCTCTCTCTTCCTTACCCCACCTCAAATAAATAAATAAATAAATCTTTAAATGAGTTTATATGCTTAAAGCTGAAGGATATTATAAAAAATAAAGATAATCAGGAGGTTATGTTTAAACAAGTCAGGAATTTTAATAAAAGATAGAAACTATAAAAGAGGATTGAAAACAAATTCTGGAGCTAAACAGTTTAATTATGCAAGAAAATTCACCACAGGGGTTCAATAAATGTTTGAGCAGGCAGGAAAAAAAAAATTAAAAGAATCAGTTACTTGAAGAAAAGGCAAATTAAAATCCCCCAGTCTGAGGAACAGAAACAAAGAGAATTAAGAAAAATGAACCCAAAACGTATGAAGCCTACAGAGGTCAATAAAACATATCAGCATGTGCATTCTGGGAGTCCTAGAGAAAAAGTGAAAAAGTAAAAAAGTAATGACCAAAATGCCCCAATTTGATGAAAGACATGAATCTACACATCCAAGAACTTCAACAAACTATAGGTATAGAGATCTAAAAATAAACTCACAGCAAAACACATGAAAATCAAACTGTTCAAAGTTAAAGACAAACCAAAAATTCTTGAAGGCAACTGGAGACAAATGACTTGTTACATACAAATATCCTGAAAACGATTCACAAAAAATTTCCCCTCTGAAACCATGGAGGTTAGAAAATAGTGGGATAGTATATTTAATGTGCTAGAAGACACATTAACTAAATAATTCCATTTACAATAGCATCCAAAAATATATCTAGCAATAAATTTAACCAAGGCAGTGAAAGACATACAGAAAACTACAAATGTTTCTGCAATACATTAAAAACCTAATTAAATCAAATGATATTCCCTGTTACCATTGTTAAAATAAAAATACCACAAACAATTGATATACTCAAAGTAATCCTTCTAAAAATTCCTACTGTCATTTTTTACAGAAATGGAAAAGACAATCCTCAAATTCATATAGGATTGCAAAGGGAACTAAATAGTCAAAATATTATAAAAAGAGAAAGTAAAGTTGGAGGACTTATGATTCTCAATTGCAAAACTTACTTTAAAGTTACAGTAAACTAAACAGTCTGGTACTTGTATAAGGAACAACATACAGAGAGATAAGATATAATTAATCCAGAAATAAACTCAAATGTTTATGGACAAGTGATTGCAGATAAGTGTGCTGACACTATTCAATGGGCAAAAGAAAAACCTTTTCAACAAATGAGGTCATAACAACTTGATAACAACAAGCAAAAAATGAAATTGTACACCCTACTTTAATCCATATAAAAGACAATGCAGAATGTACCAAAAATTTAAATATAATAGCTAAAACCATAAAACTATGAAAAGAAATCATGGAAGTAAATCTTCGGAATTTCATATTTAAGAAAGGATTCTTAGATCTGACACCAAAAGTTTAGCAAGAAAAAAATAAAGATCAATTGAACTTTATCAAAATTAAAATATATATATATATATATATATATATATATATATGCTTCAAAGGACATTATCAAGGGACATTTCCATAAAATGGAAAGAGAACCTAGGAAATAGGAGAAAATATTTGCAAATAATATATCTGGTAGGGTATAATATACAGAATATGTAAAAAAATCTAACAACTAAATTTGATCTCAATGATTTGACAATCATGTTAAGAAATGAGCAAACGGTTTCTTTAATTGATATTTTTCCAAAGAAGATATACATATGGACAATTAACACAGGAAAAGTTGCTGACATCATTGGTCATTGAGTAAGTGCAAATCAAAATAACAATAAAATGCCACTGCCCATAAATACAAAATAAAAAAATAATGGGAAAATAAATAGTGTTGGTAAAATGCACAGAAGTTGGAACTCTTGTACATTGCTAGAGAGAATGTAAAATGGTGCATCTCCAGTGCAAAACAGTTTGGCAGTTCTACAGAAAGTTAAACGTAGAATTACCATATAACCCAACAATTCCACTCCTAGGTGTATATTCAAGAAAATTAAAAATATGTGTATACACAGACACTTGCTCATGTTTGTTTGTAGTGATATTATTTATAATAACCAAAAGTTAGAAACAATCCAAATGTTCATCAATGGGTAAAATGAATAAATGGTGTGTGGTATATATATACCAACAGATATTATTCAGCCATAAAAAGAATAAGATACTTATATATGTTACAATTTGGATAAACTATCAAAGAAACTAGACACAAATGTTACCAATTATATGATTCCTTTTATATGAAATATCCACAATAGGCAATTCTAGAGACAGAGAATAGGTTAGTGATTGTCAGAGGATGGAGGGATGGAGGATCTGAGACAATTTATATAAACATAATAAAAATATTTTGAAACTAAGCAGAGTCAGTGGTTATGCTACATTAGAATGCACTCAATACAATTGGATTGCACACTTTATTTATTTTTTTAAGTTTTATTTTTAAATTTAAATTTAAATTTTATTTTATTTTATTTTATTTTTGACAGAAAGAGACAGCAAAAGAGGGAACACAAGTAGGGGAAGTAAGAGAGGGAAAAGCAGGCTTCTCGCCGAGCAGAGAGCCTGATGCGGGACTCAATTCCAGGACCCTGGGATCATGCACTGAGACAAAGGCAGACACTTAATGACTGAGCCACCTAGGTGCCCCACAGATTGCACAATTTAAAGTGGTTAACTGTATGTGATGTGAAATTCACCTGTATCAAAGAGTATATTCATAGGCACTTCCACCAAAAAAACAAACAGTAAGAAATAAATTGAATGATTTGTGAAATATATTTTTAGTAATACACACATATATTTTTTTCACACATATATTTTAAAGAAAAAAAAAAGAAAATTTAGGGATCATGTACTAAATTCATGGGTTAGAAGGTTGGCATTGTAAAGACATAAATTTTCTCACAGCTAATCTATAAATTAGATATATAACAATAAAAATCCCAGTAGGTTTACAAGTTTTCCAGAGCTTGAAACTGGAAGTCAGTCATCAAATTTATATGCAAATACAAATGTCTGAGTATAATCAAGTCAGTCTTGAATAAGGAACTAAAAGTTGGAGGATTAATAAAATACCAAAACCTATTTTTAAGCAATAAAGTTATACGGATTAGTGCAAGAATTATCACATGCAGTAATGAAAAGGCAGATTCCAAAATGGACATACACATATAAGAATGACTTATGAAACAAATGACAGGGCTGTGTAAAAGATATTTTTTCCAATAAATGTTTAAATCAATTAATTTCCCATAGGGGAAGAAAAAAAAAAGTCCAGATGGATCACTGTGGTGTGAGGAGTAAAATTAAAGTCCAATATGATGTGTTGCCTTGACATATGGTGAAAACAGGAGGGCTTCAGGTAACTTAACAAGAAGTTTCCTTACTCACTCTGCTCCCTTGAAAAAGGTCCTGGCCCTAAAACCTCCTTATGAGGGGACCAGGCATGGTTTCTCCTTATCCCTGAATAGCAGTTGTCAGTTAACTACCAGGCCATAATACTTTTCAAAGAACCTAATGACATCTTTCAGAGAAGTTAGAGGTCACTTCCCCCTCTTGACATTACTGAGCCTACTTCCCACAGACACTGATTGCTCATTCTGTTCCTGAATAAAACTCCCACATGAAACTTGGCATTTTCTCCTCTCTGATGCTGTGAGTCTATGTGACTAACAAATTCTGTCCGTCTTATCAGTCTATTGTTGAGTGTCATGTGTTCAGCTATCCCTGTAACCTTCAGCAAAAATTCCTTCCTTAGTAATGAGCTGAGAAGGTAATTAAAACAATAGTAGGGCTAAATGTGAGTGAAAATGTATAGCAATAAACCATTTGGAATAACCCAAGTCTCCACTGATATAAAAAATACAGCAGTGCCTGGGAGGCTTGGTCTATTAAGTGTCTGCCTTCCACTCAGGTCATGATCCTGTAGTCCCAGGATTGAGCCCCACATCTGGCTTCCTGCTCAAAAGGGGGTCTGCTTCTCCCTCTCTTCTCTCCCTCCCCCAGTTCATGTGGGTACTTGTTTGCTCTCTCTCTCAAATAAATAAATAAATAAATAAACCTTTTAAAAATATATAAATAATATTTGGTATATGCATCCAATGAAAAAATATGTATGAAAAGAATAAATAAATCCTATTATCTAGCAACATGGATGAAACACAAAGAAAACATTGAGGCAAAAAACCCAGACACAAAGTTTGCATATAATAATATGATTCCATTTATGTAAATTTCAAGAACAACAAATGATTATGCATCATTCCAATGGTTCTGTAGTGTGTGTGGGGAAGGTGTCTTGTAGGGAATTACTTTGGGATGTTTTAATTGCTGATTACTCGGATATTTTGATTAGGAGAAGATTCATTTAGCAGTACCCTTTTAGCATACTTTTATGTATATATGATATCTAATACAATTTTGCTCTTTGTTGAGGTTATTTGAATATTAAACTTAGACTTCAGCAAAATGTTTCAAAATTAGTAGAATAAGCAGTCTTAGTAGAATATGGGTTGGTTGGCCCAAGGTGAATAGTCAGTGTCAACCAAATTTTGTATATTTTCAAAACTATTACTGAAACCTTATTTAACATGCAGTAAAATTATATCTAAAGATATTGACTAGTTCTCTACAAAATTTGGTCACTGTCAGAGGGGGGGAAAAGAGAGGAAAAGGGGTTTTCTTATTTTATAAATAATAAAATAAAGGTTTATGGGATCATCCTATAAAAATGGTTGAAGACACAATTTAATCCCAGGTACATGTCATTCTTTCAATTGCATTAATATGGTTTCCATTTTTAAGTTCACTTCAATTATTTTTTTTTATGAGAGAAAGGAAAACAGTGAGCCTAATTGTCCACACATTGCATAAATTCATTCTCTTGTATTTCTTATATTTCACAGTGTTATATTTCAGTTTGTGTTCCGTGCTGTCATTACATTCAAAAATACTTGTCATATCAGAATGTGTCTTCTTTTGAAATAGTTTCCCATAAAAATATGCATATACATTTGTATAAATAGGGAAGCACTTTACAATTTAAATGATAAGATTGAGAAGGAAATTGTATCCATGTTGGAAATTAGCAATTTATTTTTAAGGTTTCTGGGATAATTATTTCTGAGTTGTGTTTTTTTTTTTTTTTAATAAAAGAATATGTGTTTAGTTACAAGTATTTAGACCATAGTTGGCAGGGCTCATTAATTTAAATAGTCGTTTTGTGTGTATTGGTTTATTCCTCTTTAAAATATATATAGCTTAGAATTAAATAGGCATGAAAAAGATTATTTTCTTCCCTAGGGCTTTCTTTTCTGTTACCAACAGCAATCATTTTCGTACAAAATGAGAACTGCATTGAGAAATTGTGAAGGGAAATAGTCCATAAGCACATTTAACCACAAGGGTCAAATCATCATGACCTATTTGACGCTTGTACTATTTCCTTCTTTAGCAGGGGTCTGTGACTGCTGACCAAGTCTGCAGTGATGTCGCACTGTCACCAAAATTCTCTGCCTTTTCATTATCAGTAGTAATGATAAGAAAATAAAAAATCATCAGTGACTACTCTCTCTCCCCCAGCTGCCAGACTATTTACTACTAATTCACTTTTCTTTACTGCCTTTAATAACCTACACCAAGCAATGCACTCACCCATCTTGAGCTAACAATCCATTGATCCCACTGGTTTTCATTGTCGTTCTCATTCTTGGGTGTCTTTTTCTTGCTTACCCAGGTGGGATTCCACCACTCTTGTATTTGCTCTCCCCTAACCCTTTTGCTCTTCACAAGACATGCTAATATACCAACTCTGGTAGCACTTACCTCTCCATCTACTCTGAATCTGTACCATTTAACGATTTAGATTAGGAAAAAAACATGTGACTATGGGGACCATTCTGACTTTAATTTATGATCACTAACTTAAAATTCTGCCTGACATTCTGATTTCAAACACTTCATCCATTCATTCTCCTGAATTTCTAGATAACTTTCACATCTTCTTTCATTAATCCTGCAGCATCCTCACCCTAAGCTGATTGTGCTGCTTCTATTTTAATGAAAGAGAAGCAATCAAGAAAGAACATCCCTATCCATTCCCCAGTATGCATATCCACCTTCTTGAATCTGTTGCTGTATGCTTTACATTCCATCTAGGAACCCAGAGCTATACCTGTACTCATTTACTCTGAATTTCCTTGATTTATTATGGATGAAGAATGCATATACTGAAATCAGCCAAGCCTTTTACTTGTATATTAAATAGTACCATTTGTGTCTGCTGGATGTCATTGTTCACACAATTGTCCTCTCATTCCATTGTCAATATTCACCTTTCTGCGATATAATTCCTAACTGTTTCAACTGCTATGATATCTTTCATGCTAAAAATACTCGATAATCCATCTTAGATATTTTTCCCATTTTTAAGATAACACTTAAGACAAAACTGCTCCCCCAAAGTTTCTAACCTTGCTACCTTCAATCCCTCTTCCCCCTGGAAAACATTTCAACCAGATGTTTGCGTAACACCTCCCGCCATGGACAGAGTTCTTTTAATGTCTCTGATGATGTTCAAATCACTAAATCCAATGATTTTTTTTTTCTTTTTAAGAGCAGGAGAAGGGCAGAGAGAGAGAGAGAGAATCTTAAGCGAGCTCCACACCTTATGTGGGAGCTGGATTTCAGGACCATGAGATGGTGACTCATGTCAATCAAGTGTAAATCAAGAGATGCTTAACTGACCAAAACAACCAGCCACCCCTCCAATAGTAGATTTTTAAATTTCATCATATTTAAACTTTCAGCAACACTTATCATAGTTGATAATGGCCTCTGTTTTAACACTTTCTTCCTAAGTTCTAAGACATCCATTCTTCGTTATGGGTAATTCTTTCCAGTTTTCACTTCTGCTTCCTCCTGATCTCTCTATGACTTCTAAATGTCTACATGCCTCAGACTTTATCCTGACAAGTTTTATTCTTATCTCCTTGCACCTAACTATTTAATGATCTCATGTGATCTTGTGGCATTAAATACTCAATCCTAATAGAGTCCGAATTTCTATCCCCAGCCAATAACTCTACCCAAAGCTCTAAACTCTTATATAAGATTGTTTATTTAGCATTTGGACTTGAATTTCTAATAGACTTAACTGAAACTTGACCTTCCCAAATTTCTAATTGTCCTTCCTACCCTGCTCAATCTAATCTTAGTGAGTCAGGATCCCATCCTTCCAGTTGCTCAAATCTCTTTATTACAAATATATAGAACATGTTATAGTAACAAATATCCAGCAGAATTTCAGTGAATTAAAATATTTTTTTTTCTTTTTAATGCTACAGCAACTTGGGGGTAGGCTAACTGTTCTGCCCTGTGTTGTCCTCACTCCAGAATCTAAGCTGTTGAAATCGCCAATATCCATAGCATTTCCAGTGTTAGTAGGGAGATAAGAACTATTTGAGAAATCAAATTGACAGATATGTTAGCAAAAAGTGTCATATGTTCTGTTTCAGTGGCCAAAGAAAATCATGTGGCCGTTTTCAAATGCAAAAGGGCAAGAAGTATATTCCTTCTATATACTAAGTAGAAGAAAGATATTCTGCTGGTTAAAGGAAAACCAGAAATATTTGGTAAGCTGCATTAATGATCAGTCCTAAAATATTAGAGACATTGTTGACTAATTTCACTCTTTCAAATAACAACTGCAATGTGTTCCCAGTCCTCTGGGAAAGTTCCTTGGCTTTACTTTAAAACAACTTTGAGAATCTGATTATATTATTTCCTCCACAGCCACCACCTCAGTTTAAGCCACCTCTCATCTCTGTTACTACCACGGCTTCATAATAGGTATTTATCCTTCTGTCCTTATTCATCTATAATGTGTTGCTTACATCACAATTTATTGATACTTTAAAATTGGTGATTGCCATGCTCATTGCTCAAACTCTTTAAAATCCTCTCACCTCATTCAGAGGGAAATTCTTTTATTTTAGCCCAAAAGAGCTATAAGATCAGGATACTGATACCTGTTACTTCTTGGATCTCATTTTGGCTCACTTTTCATCTCCTTCACTCTGCACCATGCAAGAGCCCATGCACTCCCTATAGCATAATTAAGAAAGTGCATTTCCTTCTCAGGATGTTTGCAATTGTTGCTCTCTCTATAGATGGTATTCTTTCCTAGGTTATTTGGTTGGCTCAGTCTTTATTCAAATGCAGCCTTTTGATTTTGGCTCAGGTCACAATCTGACGGTTGTGAGATTAGGGTCTGCATCAGGCTCTGTGCTGGAAATGGAGCCTGCCTAAGAGTCTCTCTCTCTCTCTCTCCCTCTGCCTCTACCTCCCCACTCTCTCTCCCTCTCAAATTTTTTTTTTAAAGTGACCTTTTTAATGAGATCTACCCTGAAAACTTTAAACAACACTGCCATTCTTTATCTTCTTTACCCTTCTCCATAACATTATCATGTAGTATAAATTTACTTTTTTGTATATTTCTTGTTTCCACCCTTTAATGCATAAGCTCCAGTGGGGGAACAGTTTGTCTTATTCCCTCATGTGCCCCTAGTTTCTAAGGCATTGTCTAAATAGAGTCCTCAAATCCTAGTTATAGAATGAATAAATTAAAAGAAAAAATATCTGCATACTTATGTATCAGGGCACTTAAACTTTGTATTCAAGATACTGTCCTGGCAATGTGTGTGTGCTGTAAAACGTAATACAGCTTTTAATCTGAACTTCCTGTCAAGTTGGGAGATTGAGAGTGCATAAAAAAGTTACAAGAAGCTCTTGGTTCAACCTGAAGCTGTGAAGGAACAGAAGATGCATCTAATTACTGACAGTGGCATGTGAGCAGAAGTAACATGGGACCCTTCATGAAGTCTGTGCTTCCTCTATGCTTTCTACTCCTCATTACTAGCCAGATACAAATAATATAAGGGGTCATCATAATGGCTGAATGAAACCTGGCTCCTTAAATAATCACAGGGAGCTAAATTGCATTTTGTTCAGAGATAGCAGTTTCTATCTTGTGACAAGGAAATTTTTTTTCTTTTTTTTTTTCAGTTTGAGTCATTATATATCTGTGTAAATGTCATATTGAAGACCAGCATCAAGGATGATTCCTACATTTCTTCCACAGAATTAGAGTTACTAAAGGTTCTAAAAGGAGGATCAAATTTGGGAAGGTGGGGTGGGGAATGGAAAGTTAATTTTTTCAATGTGCCAATTTTGAAGACATAAAGGATACTAGGGAATATGTATCTAGAGATGTGACTGGAGCTCAAAAGAGAGACCCAGAACAGAAATTTTGACCACCATCAAATGTACATATATTGGGTAGTATAACCTCAAGAAGTGAGTAAATAGTGAGGATGAGATTAAGAACGTAGCTTATAAGAAATGTCAAACTTTAAGGGGAAAGCAAAGAAAGAAGCTCCTGGAAAAGCCTTCCTGGTGCATGCTTAATATTTTAATCAGGCAAGCAAAGCATGTATTATTATCCCCATATTGGGAGTAATGAAGCAGATATTTTGTCTCTCTAGTCTCCAGAGGCTCATTTATATGGTGTAGAAAGATTTTTAAATTTCTTTAGATATGAGTATCTGACAAGTAAGTTTGTGTCTCAGAATCTCACAAATATGCACATTAAAAGGTTTATTTAGGCTGCAGCATGTTTAATTAAATTCACTTTTGTAAACTGTTAAATATTCCAATTAGAGTTGGTATTTAATTAAAAAGAAAAAAACTCTGAAATATATTCATCAGCAGATTGTGACAAGTTCTACTTCATTCTCTGTATTTCAAGTACTTCCTTTTCCCAGAGGCTAACCTAAGTCACCCATTCATTGGTTAGGGTCCAATAACATATACTTTTAAAATGTATTCACTGGAATCCAATACCATACTTTTAAGTTTTGTTTATTTTTTTAAATATTTTTAAAAAGATTTTTATTTATTTATTTGACAGACAGAGATTACAAGTAGGCAGAGGAGATAGGCAGAGAGAGAGGAGGAAGCAGGCTCCCTGCCAAGCAGAGAGCCTGATGTGGGGCTGGATCCCAGGACCCTGGGACCATGACCTGAGCCGAAGGCAGAGGCCTTAACCCACTGAACCAACCAGGCGCCCCTTAAGTTCTGTATATACTTTTAAAACATACTCACTCATTGGAATCCAACACTACATTTTAATTCTAATGAATGCAATGATTTTGCCTTTATTCATGCAGCATTCCAAGTTCATAGTTCTTGGAATGCATTTGGATACATAAAACAAATATTTAATGTATCAATGCATTGATAAAATGTATTCATTAATTTTAATTAATCTATCTGAATTAAACAGCATTTGCCTACTCTTTAGAATAAGGACATTTTGGACCTGTTGAAGTTTCTAATTCACACATTTTTAATTTTCCCTGAAGACCCCATCCTAAGTGTTCATGCCTATCTAGCTGTGAAGTGTTCTCTGGGTGTTTGGATGTTACTATTCCTTGTAATATATCTTTGTCAAAACTATGCTAGGTTCTGCTCTCTTTTTCTCTTCTCTCTCATTTTAATTGGTATTTTACAGAAGGCACTTAAATATCCTGTAGCCATTTTTAACATTGAAAGGACAATTACTTCTATATGAATCAAAGTCCTTTCTTCTTCAAGGATACAGACCATTCATGCTTCTATTTGCAAGACAATGCAACAATACAAAACTTAATGTCAGACAAAACTAAACTGAGTTATTCACAATTACAGAACTCAAAATAGAATGGTGCTTTTAAGATGTGACATTGTATTGAGAAGACAATCTTGTAATTATTCTGTATTCATTACTTATCTTTTAATAAAATTAGAAAATGTACCATATACCTCTCTCCCCCTCTTACTGAATTCTGTCAACTCACCAGTTAATAGGTGAAAAAGTGGTTAAAATGGAAGCTAGTACAGTACTTTCTTAGTTCTGTTGTTTGTTTCCTTTAAAAATAATGCATATATCTGCTCTAGATTAATAAATGAGAATGAATAGTTATGTAGTAGCTTTCTATTTTTACTAACCATTATCAAAGATAACCATGATAAAATTCAGTTATTGTTTAAACAATATCTTTAACATCATATCCCAAACTTTAGCAACTTTTTACCATTCTAACTTATCAAGGTAGCTTGGTAGAGGAAACTATTTTCATCAGGGTATGCTAATTACCTTACAGAGTGAGCCTCCTACCTCAGCATTTTTGGTAGCCAAGGGAAAGGATATCTAGATTCTGTAGTAGAGACACAATAATTATCAAGTACAGCTTTGACATCAGCTGCAGCCATGTGGTTTGTATTAATTTCCTGGGGCCACCATAACAAAATATCACAGACTGAGTGGTTTAAACAACAGACATTTTTCTCTCAGTTCTGGAAGCCAGAAGTGCGAGATCAAGGTGTGAGCATATTGGTTTCTCCTGAGGCTTCTCTTCTTGGTTTGCAGTTGGGAAACTTCTCTCTCTCTATGTCCTCACATTTATTTTTCCTTTGTTTGTATACATTCCTGGTGTTTCTTCCTTTTCATAGAAGGATACCCAAGTCATATTGGATTAGGGCCCCACACAAAGAAACTCATTTTAATTTAATAAATCTTTAAATTCTGTGTCTCCCTACAAGTTCATATTCAGAGGTAGTGGGGGTTGGGACTTCAAGATATGACTTTTGGGGGATGCAATTCAGCCCATGACAAAGTACATAACAAGTACAACTAATTTTGTCTGTTGGTAAGTACCTTCATGGAAAAGTCCAGCCAGAATCCCACATGAGATGTTTATAAAATTTGATATGCAAAGGAGTGAATCCAAATAACGAAAGAGGTGAATTCTACCAGATAACATGGTGTGCCAAATAGAGAGAGAATTTTCCTTAGTTGAAGGAAAAAAAAAAAAAATAAGATGCTTCACCTAATATCATTCCCTCGTGCTGTTCACAGCCTAATCCAATGGTTCACCTGGGTTACAAAAACCTTCCCTTGCTTCAAACTGAGCCAAATACAAAGAACCATTCCAGATCCTGGACACCTGATGGAATCCATTCATCTTTTTATTTTGTTTTGATATTCTACTCCTCCCTCCCCTCAGTCTTGCATTTTTCAAACTATACAGGTATATTTTCTGAGAATACTTCCTAAGAAAAAATTTTCACACTATTCCCTATTTTGGTGTCTGTTCCCTGGGAGCCCAAGATAAAATATCAATAATCTATGAGCTTTGTATAGAGTTACTAATTATTTATTTTTATTTATGTGGAAGCTTAAAAAATGAAAGTTGGGGATATATTCTTAGGTGAAAATGTTGTAAAAATGAAAAAAGAAAAAGTATATATAGCAAAACATTTATCACAATCTTATAATTAGTATGTGTTTAATAAACAGGTTTTCCAAAGGAGACATCAAGACACAGTGAACAATGTAAACTCTTATGCTCCTGTTATTTCCCTTATGGGCTCAATATTACTATTAAAATAGGTTAGAATATACACCACAATAGTTATTCTCTTTTTATATGCAAATGACTCTGGCTCTGACTCAGACTTAAACTAGCTTTATTAGAAAAGGAAAATACAATGGACAACAAAGAGGTTGGTTGCTGTTCTCAGAGGAAGAGATGAACAAATAAAACTCAAGGAAAAAAGCATAAAGGTATCTAGGAGACATCAGTAGCAGGAGTGAGTATGTAGGCCTCTGTTTAGATTATACACATTATGTAACATCAATGATTCCCAGATTCAATTTCCATTAGCACACATTCCAAATCCTAAGATGATAGCAATTAATTGGCCCAACTTTGATCAATTCCAATATCCATGTCATGGTCCCTGGGTACCCATTTTCATATTTTGGGTCCACTATCAGAGGTGATAACTACATTAAGATATCAAAAATAAGATAACTTTAGCATGAATTTCACTATGATTTTAGTACTAGTTTGATGAGAGACACCTTTAAAAAACTTGATTATAATTCATAAATATTTTCTAATTAAGCTGCATAAAACCATTTCTGTGTGCTATGTATGTAGGAAGTTTTCATATCAACATCACTGCAATTTAAAAAACTAAAGAACAGAGGTCAAACTACCTACACAAGTAAGTCAATCAACTGATAATAAAGTTAAAATTAGACTACAGGGAGATAATTCTTTTCATCACGTATGCTCCACAAAGGAGTTGGCCTCAAACAAAAATACATGGAAACCAGTTATAACTTAACTCTTAAGTCCACAATAAAGCTGAACTGGAAAGATAAAAATTAGTTCTGTCAATACTGCATCATATTCTGTCATGGCAACACCAACCCCCGACAGCAGCATGGAAAGGGCTGGTATTTCCATAATTGTACAGATTAGAAGCTTCATAGCCCAGTGGTTGTGGTTTCCCTTCAACACTCTGCCCTCAAATACTGAGAGAATTCTGAGCAGCACTCTAAGATGCAGTGGGGAAGGGGACCATCATACATGTCATTACATTTGTAAGTTTTCATCAGTATATGCCAGTCTCTTGGGTCTGGTAAGCATGTTCCTCAGTAATGGTCTCATCATTTTGCATAGCAGATACCTTAGTATCAATATCTGGGATGTACATAAAACTTCTAAATTCTAGTTGATGGTATTCCAAAGAAGCAGAGACAAAGGATGGGAAATAGGTAATTCACAAATATACAGAATACAATAAGTAAAAAATGCAAATCAAAATAAAAGTTAATTTTGCCTACCCAGATTTTTAAAAAAAGATTCTCAAAAAAATCATATTTCCCCAAATTTTCCTAGCCATAATTAAATTGTCATATATATATATATATATATATATATATATATATACACACATACACACAAAAGACAGAGGAAAAAGAATCAACAATTTGGGCAAGGAATTAGACAAAATTTAGCAAACACTATATTTATTTATTTATTTTAATACAGTGGTTGCATTTGAAGGAATTTGTCAAGCTGAAATTGCATGAAAATTATATTCATTTAAAGTTAATTTTTTTGTGTGTTCTTTAAGAAGGTTATTGGAAATAAGCTAAAGTTTTGGCAATGTTATAATATAACTGTGGTGATTTAACTTAATAGAATAATATGCATGTGTTAGAAATGTTATCCACACAACTGTGTAATATTTGGGTATCACTTGAAATATAACAGCATATGAAAAATCAGCACACTGCTTATTAATGAAGTAGGATATTAGAGTAAAAACAGACCAGAAGAAACTGCTTTTTCTGATTTTGAATGATGGAATTATAATTGAATTTGAAAAGGAACTTCTTTGATCTATTTTATATGTTAAATTTCATTTAATAGTTGTATAATTACATCTTTATATTTATTTTGTTTTTCTTTTAAGATTTTATTTATTTACTTGACAGAGAGAGAGAAAGATCACAAGTAGGCAGAGAGGCAGGCAGGGAGAGAGGAGGGAGCAGGCTCCCTGCTGAGCAGAGAGACTTATGCTGGCTTGATCCCAGGACCCTGAGATCATGACCTGAGCTAAAGGCAGAGGTTTTAACCCACTGAGCCACACAGGTGCCCCTGTTATATTTTTTTTGGAATGCATTTTTAATTTTTATTTATTTATTTATTTATTTATTTGATTTTTTTAAAAAATTAATTTATTTATTTTCAGAAAAACAGTATTCATTATTTTTTCACCACACCCAGTGCTCCATGCAAGCTGTGCCCTCTATAATACCCACCACCTGGTACCCCAACCTCCCACCCCCTCGCCACTTCAAACCCCTCAGATTGTTTTTCAGAGTCCATAGTCTCTCATAATTCACCTCCCCTTCCAATTTACCCCAACTCCCTTCTCTCTAACACCCCTTGTCCTCCATGATATTTATTTGATTTTTTTTTCAGTGTTCCAAGATTCATTGTTTATGCACCACACCCAGTGCTCCATGCAGTAGGTACCCTCCTTAATATCCACCCCCAGATTCATCCATCCCACCACCTTCCTCCCCTCCAAAACCCTCAGTTTGTTTCTCAGAGTCCACAGTCTCTCATGCTTCATCTCCCCTTCAGATTTACCCCAATTCACTTTTCCTTTCCTTCTCCTAATGTCCTCCATGCTATTTGTTATGCTCCACAAGTAAGTGAAGCCATATGATAACTGACTCTCTCTGCTTGACTTATGTCACTCAGCATAATCTCTCCCAGTCCCATGGAATGCATTCTTTAGAAGCAAAATGGGTGATTCTGTTTATACCACTTAAATGTATTCATAATGTAGAAGCCAAATGTTACCCTTACGCTCTTAGAGTTTTTGGGTAGGACTGTGATCTAAGCTCACATAAGAGCAATGGGATAAAGAATGTAAAAACATAAGTTTAACCTGCCTTGGGAATCCTCAACAAAGGATGAAGACTCAGATGATGAAACCCATAAGCTTTTATAGTAGGTTGAAGAAAAAGAAACAACTGTGGAAAATTAAGGAAACGATGTGAAAAGGCTAAAGGAAGATAAGAATTGTTTTGAAAAATCTGTTTGTATATAATCCTCTATGTCTCCACTTTGCATGATAAGAATCTTACTTCCCTCCTGGAAGAGGAAGGACATCTTTCATAGAAAAATTGTGTTTCCTGCTTTGGGAAATATGAAGGACAGAGTACCTCATCAGCATCTGCTGCTAAAGTGCCCTTAATACAAGATAATCAGTAATCCAAAGTGGCACATTATGGGAGGATATACTTTGAACTTCTTCTTCTCAACTATGTGCTGAGTTAAATAAATGATCAAGTCACTAGTATGCAGACACTAAATCAAGACAGTTTAGGCAAAAGCCTTCTCCTCATGGGTATGCTGCATTGCTTGGCTGCCTAGAATCCTTCTCAGCAAGGGTACAGTGTTGAAGCTTGCCTTTGGTGCTCTCCAAGGTTCCTTTTGGTCATGCTATGATGTTCTGTCAGGCCCTGTGCTTTCTCTCACCTCCCCTTTAGGTGATTAGCTACTAATCTCTACTGAGGTATTACATGATGTCTGCCTAAGGAGATACAACATTTTTATTTAAATAAAGGATCTCTCAAAGTATCGATCTTAAGAAAATAAATATGTAGTTAGGTAGTCCGGGTGTCAAAGAAGGTTATTAGATAGATTTATTTCATGACTCTCCCAGAACTCCTCAAAATACATTTATTCAAAGATACTTCTTCTCCTAAGGATGAGATTGTAATTGTCCTTGCTTTATTTCTTAGGACTAAAGTGGATGTGAAAGCTTTTACATTTTGGGGGCAAAAGCAAATAGAAGTGGTAAGCAAAATATTAAGCAAAAAATCCTATTAGATATAAAGACCCTTAAAGTCCCATTAATCTACTTGTTTGGAGACAGATTTTAAAGCCTCATCATAAATATAGACAAAAATAAAAATCAGAAAACAAAAAGAAGCATCTTCATGCCTAAGGGCTTTCTCCCTCAAGTGTTGCTCTAGATTTCTATGTTGGGCACGTGGGAGAAAAACTAAGCATTCAGATCTGAGTCACTCTTTAATCAGTCACCAACACTTGGAAGAGCTGCATTTCTTTGAGGTTGAAATGTATCTATGCTTTCAAATACATGCGTTCTGGAAATCTTTTGAAACTATCTCATGGGGTGAAAGAGAAAACACTTACAATCTGATGGGGAAGAAGGCAACATCTTGTAGGGAAAATGCCAGAGAATATTTTCTGACTGGGGGCACCTTTGTATCATATACATTTTTACAACTATGCCATCTGTGGCTGCCTACCAAAGAAATGAGTTTGAAGGAATTAATTTTGCAAGAGGAATTTCAATATACCGTATAAACTGGAAACATCTTATAAACTCACTGGTGTTAAGAGCCTGAGATTCATGATGGAATTAACAAATCTTACACAATTTGGAAAAATCTCCTGATATCATATGTCACTGATTTTGTTATTCTATTTCAATAATATTAAGAGTCAAAGATGTATTTTATATTTTCCTCTTTTAAAACATATGTCCTCAGGGTGGGTATAGATTATACATCTAACATTTGCTGTGAATAATTAGGTCCCTTGGTTGTAAGTCTATCTCTTCTAAAATTGAGGAAGAGGAATTCTTAAAAGCCTACTAACTAGGAATTATATTAAATATTTGTGGTCTAACTCAGAAACAAAGTAGAAATAGTCCAACCTAAAATTCCTAATGTCTTTATAGTTGAGGAACAATTTACATATGGGTATGGTTGGGAAGTCCCACTCTGAGATGGTTCCTGGTTCCTCCACTGGCCCAATCTGGGAACACTGATGGCACACGTGGGTAAATATTTGTTAGCTAATACACAGAGTAAGTAAAGCAACAGAGGCATCTAAATCAAGATTTTCTTGGTTGTTAACAACAGAAGAACATGCAGCCAGATTAAGCCAAAAGGGAGTGGTGTTATATGGGGTAGGTTGCCCCCTAGACTGGAGTAGTAGTGTGCAGCAGGCCCACACTGAGAACTCAAGCCAGGAATCAGCTGCAGCCAGCAATCTCATTCTCTCTCTGTCTCTTTCTGCCTGTTTCTCTTTCTCCTTTCATCTCTCACTTCCACTTTTGTGTGTGTCTGATCCACCCTTTATTTTCTGCTTATTGATTTTCTGTTCTTGTTTTTGTTCATTTTCATCTTCAAAATTAGAGTCATTCACATTATCATTATGCTAGTCATTCATTTTTTTAAAAATGTAGATGAATAAATTCCCAGTCCATTTCTAAGAAGTAGAATCTTATTGGCCCAATTTGAGCGTATTCAGCTATTGCCAAAATTATGTCCTGGTCCATTTAAGAGATGATAGAATACATCTCAGATAATAGGGATCATCATGATCATCGCAGAATCCTAAAAAAGGTGTCTTTTAGACTTTCTTTTAGAAAAGAGCCCATAGGTGACAGCATGATCCTACGGAGGGTTCCCAGTAATTCAATGTGAGATGTAAGAATAATCATGCTCTCACATCTCTCATCCCATTGAGAACCAGTACTGCTTAGACTAACCTGAGAGCCAACTGAAGTTCTTTCCCTTCATTTTCCTCATGTATTTTTTCTGACTTTGGGCATATCCTTCACAAATTTGTGGGTATCACTGAAGAAGAGAGTCTTCAAATAGAAGAGAATTACTCTTTATTCAAGGACATAAAGAATACAGCTATTCACAATTACTGGAAATTGTAAAGGAGCTATCAACTTTCATTAACTATTTGAGGATCTATGGCAAGTAATCTTTCTATACAATTAAGGAATATATGAATCCCCTTCCCTTGTTGCTGTGAAGGCTAATTCATTAATCTGATTCAATGATTTCAATGACTAGAGTATTGAAAAGTATTGACTTTTACTTAAAGTCATAAAGAATATTGAAATTTGTTAAATAATATGGACTTGTCAATTCAAAATGTGTAATATTGAGAAAGAAATATGTTTCCAGAAGTATTCAAAACGGTTTTTAAAGTAGGGTACATGAAGAATTAAATAAGTGAAACAAGGAAGAAAGATAAGAAAAACTAATATGGGAGAATTATAATGTGATCTATACAATTTTTGAAAAGAGCACATTGTTGGAGGGTGACTTCAAAATGACAGCTGGGAGAATCCGTAAAGGACAGTATTATCTTAAGTACCAGAAATGGAAAACAAAGTAAATAAGACTAGTTGCTTCCTTTTACAAACTTAGATTTATTATTCCACAATCATTAGATCAACAAACATTTGTGGTATATTATGGATGAAGACTGACATAGAGTAAAATATAAAAGACTAATATTTTTAAAAATAGTTTGATGAGGACTTCCAAATTTAACTCTAACATACTCAGAGCTTAGAAGTTGTAACTTCTCTGTTAATAACAAGAAAAAACTGGACAAACTGAAAGTCAGTTATTTTTCTTGAGCCCATAAGAAACTGAGGTTGCAAGGGAAGCTATCAACTAAGAGGAAAGCTATCATTTAAGAATTGAAAGAGAAAGGCATATCCAGAGGGACACAACAACTGACATCTGCTTTATCTGGAACAGAAGTCATAGAGGCATACTATAGTAGGAACATTTAAGTGGCAATTTTGAACAATTGCTGGAAATAAGTGAGTGTTAGTATGACAGCAAGACACTCCTCGGGGGTTGCAATGTTAGGGAGATCGATAAATTTTCATAATGTCTACTTACTTTTAGTAACCTCTCCATTTCTTATGATGAAGAGCTGATAAATGATACTTGCATGACTCTATTATGAAGAGAGGAAGAATAATCATGAAATTCACTCAGTCTTCACAAGAAATGTCTATAATCTAGGGAAATGATTTTGGCAAGTATGCTCTCAGCTTGTGTAAGCATTCATCTTACTCTATCTGCCTCTAGCCTTCCTATTTCACCTAAGGAGGTAAGGAATTCTCAACAAGGGGCAGGAATTGATAACTGGATCAAAATATTATAGAATGCCTCTCTACGACATCACAATACCTATGGGGATCTAGTACAATAATAATAATAATAATAATAATAATAAGAGTAGGTTGAAACTACAAAGAAAGGTTTAGAACCCCAAAAAGTACTTAGGGAAGTCCAAAGTCAAAGGGGAGACAAAACGAGGACAAATAAAGAAATTTGAAGCTTCTCACAGTTGGGTCTACATGAACCACTAAACACAGTCCACCTCTAGCCAGTTCATAAATCTTCACACTGCAACTGTATCTGTGTTAATTCCAAGAACCCTATATAGTATACCCACTTTCAACAAAAACAATAAATCATAAGGCAGGCAAAAAACAATCATTAGTCTATAAATGCAACAAAAGTATCAGAACCAGATTAAAACATGAACAGATGATGGAATTGTCAGCTAGGGAATTTTAAAAATCTATAATTAATATGTTAAGAGCTTTCATGGAAAAGAGCATACAAAAATAAATGGACAATATAAGCAGAGAAATAGAAACTAAAACAAAACAAAACAGAAGAGCCATCTGTACCCCAATGTTCATAGCAGCAATGGCCATGGTTGCCAAGCTGTGGAAAGAGCCAAGATGCCCTTCAACAGACGAATGGATAAGGAAGATAGGGTCCATATACACTTTGGAGTATTATGCCTCCATCAGAAAGGATGAATACCCAACTTTTGTATCAACAAGGACAGGACTGGAAGAGATTATGCTGAGTGAAATAAGTCAAGCAGAGAGAGTCAATTATCATATGGTTTCACTTATTTGTGGAGCATAAGAAATAATATGGAGGACATGGGGAGATGGAGAGGCGAAGGGTATTAGGGGAAATTGGAGGGGGAGATGAACCATGAAAGACTATGGACTCTGGGAGGTTGGGGGAGTCTGGTGGGTATTATGAAGGGCACATATTGCATGGAGCACTAGGTATGGTACATAAACAATGAATTCTGGTATACTGAAAATAAATTTAAAAAATTTTTTTTAAATTTTAAAAAATGATAAAAATGCTAGAAATAATGGTGACTGGGTGTGTCAGTCAGTTAAGCATCTGCCTTTGGCTCGAGTCATGATCCCTGAGTCCTGGGATTGAGCCCCATATCAAGCTCCCTGCTCAGCTTGGAGTCTGTTTCTTTTTCTGACCATCCCTCCTCTTGTGTTCTCTCTCTCTCCCTCACTCTTTCCTTCTCAAATAAATAAATAAAATATTTTTAAAATGCTAGAAATACAAAAACACTGTAACAGAAATGTAAATGTTTTTCATGGGCTCAATAGTGAACTCCGTATAGCTGAGGAAAGAATTAGTGAGCTTAAAGATAATCGCTAGAGATTTCCTAAATTGGAACAAAAATAGAAAAAAAGAATTAAAACAAAATAAACAAAGTACCAATTTCAAAAGGTATAACATTGAGATTTGTTATAACAGAAGAAAACCAGATGGACTGGAAAAAAATATTTGAAGTAATAATGATAAAAGAATTTTCCTGGGGTGCCTGGATGGCTCCGTGGATTAAAGGCTCTACCTTCAGCTCAGGGTCCTGGAATCGAGCCCCGCATTGGGCTCTCTGCTCAGCAGAGAGCCTGCTTCCTCCTCTCTCTCTGCCTGCCTCTGCCTACTTGTGATCTGTCTGTCAAATAAATAAATAAAATCTTAAAAAAAGAGAGAGAGAGAATTTTCCAAAGTCAATCACAGACATCAAGTACAAATCCAGAAAGCTCACAGAACACCAAGTATCTAAAACATAGGGGGGGGAAAAAAAAAAAAGGAAAACACTATACATATCTAAGATTATTTAATTCAGATGGTAGAAAAGAAATAGAAAAGGAAAAGTCCTTAAAAGCAAAATAAAATGTTAAAAACCTTGTCAGGAACAGAATACGGATAACAATTACAAAATATCTTCCAACAGAAACCATGTGTACAAGAAAAGAGTAGAGTAAAAGTTTTATAGGAAAAAAAAACTACCAATCTAGATTTTGACATCAAAGGATGTATTCAGATAGATAATGATAGATGATAGAAAGATGACAGGTGATGACAAAAGATAGATGATTAGATAGATAGATGACAAATGGGTAGATATAGATAGATGATAGATCAATATTTGCAAAGTGAAGGAGAAATAAAGATTTTATCATACAAACAAAACTGAGGAAATTCATTATAGTCAGACAAGCTCTGAAAAAAAATGTTGAAAACAACTTCAGGCACAAAAAAATTATATATATGTAACTTGGATGTATATAAAAGAAGGAATCACTAGAAAAGGAATAAATGAAAACAAATTTAAATATAAAGAATGCAATAGGTTTGGTTTTTTGTAAGAGGCAAGATGGTGGAAATTAAATCAGGTTGCAGGAGTTCAGCGAGATAGTTATCAAACCATTCTGAACACTACAAACTCAACAGAAGATAGAAGAGAAGAAGAGCAGCAATTCTAGAAAAGAAAATCAACCACTTTCTGAAAGGCAGGACTTGCGGAGAAGTAAATCCAAGGCAATAGGGAGGGGCAGCTCCCAGTAAGCAGCAGAGCAGTGGAGCACAAAATCAGAACTTTTAGAAGTCTGCTCCACTGAGGGATATTGCTCCAGAGGCTATGCAAGGGTGGAGCCCTCATAGGGAGAATGTGGTCTCAGGACCTGCTGGGTGTCTGAGTGTGGCAGAGCTCCCAGGTAGCAGAGTGGGGAAGCAGACTACAGAGACAGAGCTGAAGAGTGAGCTCTCAGCTTGGGGTAACATTAAACCCTGACCAATGGTATGATCAGGCCACAGCTCTTTGAGCAGAGACACTATAAGTGGCAGATACAGGGAGACTCAACTTCCTCCTCTGGAGGCAGCAATCTGCTGGGTTTGGAGACTCCAAAGGAGGCTGTGCATCAGAGACAGAAAGGCTCAGGCTGGGTGATCCCAGAGCATGGCCGGATACCAGGAAGATGGGGGACATTGACCCCTTTTCTCTGAGGGCACACTGAGGAGTGGGCTCCCAAGCTCTCAGCTCCTCCAGGCCAGAGATTGGGAGGCTGCAATTCTCATTCCCATCCTCCTGAGTTCTAGGAAAGTGTTCAGGGAACAAAAACTCCAGAGAGCGAACTCGAGTAGATTTCTTAGCCTGGGCCCTGGCAAGGGTGGTGCAATTCTGCCTCATGCAAAGACATTTGAGAATCACTACAACAGGCCCCTCCCCCAGAATATCAGCAAGAATATCCAGCCAAGACTAAGTTCACCAATCAAGGATAACACGGAACTCCAGAGATAGGGTAAAGCAATGCATGGAATTCATGGCTTTCTCCCCATGATCCTTTAGTCTTGCAAAGTTAAATTAACTTTTTTTAATTTTATTTTTTTTATTCTAATTTTTTTAACTTTTCTTCTTTCCTCTTTTAACATTTTTTAACTAGTTTATCTTAAAAATACCTTTCTGAGAAAAAAGTCTGTTTAAACTTTCATTATTATAGTCATATTTTATCCTTCATTGTATTTAACCTTATTTTTTGTATACATATAGGCTTTTTTTTATAAAAAAATTTTGGGATACAATTTCTTATAATAAATCAAAATATACCCTAAATCTAGCACAGGGCTTTTTTCTAGTCTCTAGCCTGAGCACATTATCTCCCCCATTTTTTTTTCTTCTTTCTTTGTCCAACCAATGTATCTTATCAATTACTTTTTTTTTTTTAAAGATTTTATTTATTTATTTGACAGAGAGAAATCACAAGTAGATGGAGAGGCAGGCAGAGAGAGAGAGAGAGGGAAGCAGGCTCCCTGCTGAGCAGAGAGCCCGATGCGGGACTCAATCCCAGGACCCCGAGATCATGACCTGAGCCGAAGGCAGTGGCTTAACCCACTGAGCCACCCAGGCGCCCTATCAATTACTTTTTTAGAATTTTCTTTTTAGTTTTCATCTTAACAGTCATATTCCATCCCTTAATCAGGTTTACATTTATTTTTTTGTGTGTGTGTGTGTATATATATATATATATATATATATATATAATATACATATATATATGTATATGATTTTTAGAGTCTTTAAAATTTTGGAAGGAAGTTTTTTCTAAGAGACCAAAATACAACCAAACTCAAGTGGGCGGATTTGTTTCTCACCATTCTAATATATCTTGGTATAAATATATGTATCTATATATATAGATATAAGTATATATATCTATATACATATATATGTATAAAGAAATTAGATATCTATATAGAGATATTTAATTTCTTTTTACTCCCTCTCTTCCTCCAGTTTGGAGTCTCCTTGGACTTGATTAACATACATTTCTCTGGGGTCTTTGCCACCCTTTTAGTATTTTATTCTCTCATTCATATTTTCTTATCTGGATAAAATGGCAAGGTGGAAAAACTCACCACAAAAAAAAAAAAAAAAAAGAAAAAAAAGAACAAGAGGCAGTACCAGTGGCTAGGAACCTAATCAACACAGACATTGGTAACATGTCAGATCTAGAGTTCAGTATCATGATTCTCAAAGTGATAGCTGGATTTGAAAAAGGCATGGAAGATATTACAGAAACCCTGTCTGGAGAAACAAAATCCCTTTCAGGAGAAATAAAAGAACTAAAATCCAACCAATCTGAAATCCAAAAAAATGAGTTAATAAGGCACAATCAAGAATGGAGGCTCTTACTGCTAGGGTAAATGAAGCAGAAGAAAGAATTAGTGATATAGAAGACCAAATGACAGAGAATAAACAAGCCAATCAAAAAAGAGACAAACAAATACCACACCATGAGGGGAGAATTCAAGAGATAAGTGATACAACAGGTGAAACAATATTAGAATAATTGGAATTCCAGAAGAAGAAGAAAGAGGGAGGGGGGCAGAAGGTATATTGGAGTGAATTATAGTGGAGAATTCCTTTAAGACGGCAAAGGGAACAAGTATTAAAATCCAGGAGGCCCATAGAACCCCTGTCAAAATCAATAAAAATAGGCCGACATCATGTCATCTAATAGTAATACTTACTAGTCTTGGTTACCAAAAAAAAAAAAAAAAAAAAAAAAATCCTTAAAGCAGCTCAAGACAAGAAGTCTGTAACATACAATGGTAAAAATATTAGACTGGCAGCAGTCTTACCCACAGAGACCTGGCAGACCAGAAAGAACTGGAATGATATATTCAGAGCACTAAATAGAAAAATAAACAGCCATAAATACTATATCCAGTTAGGCTATCCTTGAAAATAGAAGGAGAGATTAAAATCTTCCAGGACAAACAAAAATTGAAAGAATTCACAAATACCAAACCAGCCCTACAGGAAATATTGAAAGGGTCCTCTAAGCAAGGAGAGAGTCTAAAAGTAGTAGACCAAAAAGGAACAGAGACAATATACAGTAACAGTCACCTTACAGGCAATATAATGGCACTAAATTCATATCATTCAATCATTACCCTGAATGTAAATGGGCTAAATGCCCCAATCAAAAGACACAGGGTAACAGAATGGGTGAAAAAACAAAACCCATCAATATGCTGTCTGCAAAAAACTCATTTTAGACCTGAAGACAACTCCAGATTTAAAATGAGAGGGCGGAAAACAATTTACCATGCTAATGGACATCAAAAGAAAACTAGGGTAACAATCCTTATATCAGATCATTAGATTTTAAACCAAAGACTATAATAAGAGATGTCCAATTTTCCCAACACCATTTATTGAAAAGGCTGTCTTTTTTCCATTGGACATTCTTTCCTGCTTTGTCGAAGATTAGTTGACCATAGAGTTGAGGGTCTATTTCTGGGCTCTCTATTCTGTTCCATTGGTCTATGTGTCTGTTTTTGTGCCAGTACCATGCTGTCTTCATGATGACAGCTTTGTAATAAAGCTTGAAGTCCGGAATTGTGATGCCACCAACTTTGGCTTTGTTTTTCAATATCCCTTTGGCTATTCGAGGTCTTTTGTGGTTCCATATAAATTTTAAAATTATTTGTTCCATTTCTTTGGAAAAGATGGATGGTACTTTGATAGGAATTGCATTAAATGTGTAGATTGCTTTAGGTAGCATAGACATTTTCACAATATTTATTCTTCCAATCCAGGAGCATGGAACATTTTTCCATTTCTTTGTGTCTTCCTCAATTTCTTTCATGAGTACTTTATAGTTTTCTGAGTATAGATTTTTAGCCTCTTTGGTTAGGTTTATTCCTAGGTATCTTATGGTTTGGGGTGCAATAATAAGAGATGAAAAAGGACACTATATCATACTCAAAGGTCTGTCCAACTAGAAGATCTAACAATTTTAAATATCTATGCCCCTAACATGGGAGTAGCCAACTATTTAAACCAATTAATAACAAAATAAAAGAAACACATCAACAATAATACAATAATAGTAGTGGACATTATTACCCTCCTCACTGAAATGGACAGATCATACAAGCAAAAGATCAAGAAGGAAATAAAGACCTTAAGTGACATACCAGGCCAGTTGGACATCACAGATATATTCAGAACATTCCATCCCAAAGCAACAGAATACACATTCTTCTCTAGTGCACGTAGAACAATCTCCAGAATAGATCACATCCTGGTTCACAAATCAGGTCTCAAATGTTCACAAAAGATTGGGATAATTCCCTGCATATTTTCAGATCACAATGTTCTAAAGCTAGAACTCAATCGCAAGAGGAAAGTTGGAAAGAATGCAAATACATGGACACTATAGAGCATCCTACTAAATAATGAATGGGTCAACCAGAAAATTAAAGAAGAATTGAAAAAAATTGAAAAAAATCAAAATTGAAACAAATGATAATGAAAACACAACTATTCAAAATCTGTGGGACACAGCAAAGGTGGTCCTGAAAGTAAAGTATATAGCCATAGAAAACTTTCTCAAGAAACAAGAAAGGTCTCAAGTACACAACCTACCCCTACACCTAAAGGAGATGGAGAAAGAACAGCAAATAAAGCCTAACCCCAGCAGAAGAAAAGAAATAATAAAGATAAAAGCAGAAATCAATGAAATAGAAACCAAAAGAACAATAGAAGAGATCAACGAAACCAGGAGCTAGTTCTTTGAAAGAATTAATAAGATTGATAAACCCCTGACCAGACTTAACAAAAAGAAAAGAAAAAGGACCCAAATAAATAATATCATGAATGATAGAAGAGAGACCACAAAGAACACCAAAGAAATACAAATAATTATAAGAACACATTATGAGTAACTATACACCAGCAAATTTGATAATCTGGAATGAATGGATGCATTCTTAGGGACATATAAACTACCAAAACTGAACCAGGAAGAAATAGAAAACCTGAACAGGCACATAACCAGCAAGGAGATTGAAACAGTCATTAAAATCTCCCAACAAACAAGAGCCCAGGGCCAGATGGCTTCCCAGGGTAATTATACAAACATTTAAAGAAGAATTAATACCTATTCTGAAACTGTTTCAAATAATAGAAATGGAAGGAAAACTGCCAGACTCTTTTTATGAGGCCAGTATTACCTTGATCCCAAAACCAGATAAAGACCCATCAAAAAAGAATTACAGACCAATATCCTTGAAGAACGCAGATGTGAAAATTCTCACTAAAATACTCACCAATAGGATCCAACAGTATATTTAAAGGATTATTCACCATGATCAATTGGGATTTATTCCAGGGCTGCAGGGTTGGCTCAACATCTGTAAATCAGTCAGTGTGATACAATACATCAAGAAAGAACAAGAAACATATGATGCTCTCAGTAGATGCTGAAAAAGCATTTGACAAAGTAAAGCATCCTTTCTTGATCAAAACTCTTCAAAGTATAGCAATAGAGGGTACATACCTCAATATCATCAAAGCCATCTATGAAAAACTCACAGTGAATATCATTCTCAATGGCGAAAAACTGAGAGCTTTTCCACTAAGATCATGAACACGAGAGGGTTGTCCATTATCACTACTATTCCACATAGTACTAGAAGTCCTAGCCTCAGCAATCAGAAAACAAAAAGAAATTAAAAGCATCCAAAGTGGCAAAGAAGAAGTCAAACTCACTCTTTGCAGATGATATGATACTTTATGTGGAAAATCCAAAGACTCCACTTCAAAACTGCTAGAACTTGTACAGGAATTCAGTAAAGTGTTAGGATATAAAATCAATGTACAGAAATCAGTTGCATTTCTTTACACTATCAACAAGACATAAGAAAGAGAAATTAAATTGTCAATCCCATTTACTATTGCCCCCAATACCATAAGATACCTAGGGATAAACCTAACCAAAGAGGCAAAGATCTGTACTCAGAAAGTTATTAAATACGCATGAAAGAAATTGAGGAAGACACAAAGAAATGGAAAAATGGTCCATGCTCATGCATTGGATGAACAAATATTGTGGAAATGTCTATACTACCTAAAGCAAACTACATGTTTAATGCAATCCCTATCAAAATACCATCCTTTTTTTTTTTTTCAAAGAAATGAAAAAAGAATCCTAAAATTTATATGGGACCAGAAAAGACCTCGAATAGCCAGAGGAATGTTGAAAAAGAAAGCCAATGTTGGTGGCACCAAAGTTCTGGACTTCAAACTCTATTACAGTGCTGTTATCATCAAGATAGTATGGTACTGGCACAAAAACAGACGCACAGATCAATGGAAAAGAATAGAGAGCCCAGAAGTAGACCCCCAACTCTATGGTCAACTAATCTTCAACAAAGCAGGAAAGAATGTCCAATGGAAAAACGGCAGTCTCTTCAACATATGGTGTTGGGAAAGTTGGACAGCCACACGCAGAAGAATGAAACTAGATAATTTCCTTACATCACACACAAAAATAAACTCAAAATGGATGAAACTCCTCAATGTGAGACAGGAATCCACCAAAATCCATGAGGAGAACACAGGCAGAAACCTCTTTGACCTCAGCCATAGCAACTTCTTAGAAGCTTCACCAAAGGCAAGGGAAGCAAGGGCAAAAATGAACTGTTGGGACTTCATCAAGATCAAAAGCTTCTGAACAACAAAGGAAACAGTTAACAAAACCAAAAGATAACTGACAGAATGGGAGAAGATATTTGCAAACAACATATATGATATAGGGCTAGTATCCAAAATCTATAAAGAACTTATCAAACTCAACACCCAAAGAACAAATAATCCAGTCAAGAAATGGGCAGAGGACATGAACAGACATTTCTCCAAAGAAGACATCAGATGGCCAACAGACTCATGAAAAAGTGCTTCACGTTACTCAGCATTAAGGAAATACAAATCAAAATCACAAGGAAATACCATCTCACACAAGTAAGAATGGCTAAAATTAACAACTCAGGAAATGACATATGTTGGAGAGGATGTGGAGAAAGGAATGCAATGTTGGTGGGAATGCAAGCTGGTGCAACCACTCTGGAAAACAGCATGGAGGTTCCTCAAAAAATGAAAATAGAGCTATCCTATGACCCAGCAATTGCAATTTTGGGTATTTACCCTAAAGATACAAATGTAGTGATCCAAAGAGGTACATGCACCCGAATGTTTATAATAGCACTGTCCACAATAGCCAAACTATGAAAAGAACCTAGATGTCCATCAACATGGATAATGGATAATGGATAATGAAGATGTGGTATATATATGCAATGGAATAATAGGCAGCCTATTTGAAATCTTGCCATTTACAGTGATGTGGATGGAACTAAGGGGTATTATGCTGAGTGAAGTAGGTCAATCAGAGAAAGACAATTATCAAATGATCTTCATGATATGAGGAATTTAAGAGGCAGAGTGGGGGATTTGGGAAGTAGGGAAGGAAAAAAATGAAACAAGATGCAATCGGGAGGGAGACAAACCATATAAGACTCTTAATCTCACAAAACAAACTGAGGGTTCCTCGGGGGAAGGGGGTATGGAGGGGGCGATTGGGTTACGGACATTGGGGAGGGTATGTGAAATGGTGAGTACTGTGAAGTGTGTAAGCCTGACTATTCACAGACTTGTACCCCTGGAACAAATAATACATTATGTTAATAAAAAGAATAAATATATTAATTAATTAATTAAAAATTAAAAATAAAAAAAGAATGCGATAGGTTCAAAGTAAAGAGTAGAAATGATAAGCCATACTAACCCCTAATCAAAAGAAAGTTGAAGTAGCTGTATTAATTTCAGACAAAGTTTAATTTGGATCAAGAAATTAGCAGGGATAAATATGAGAATTGCATAAGATAAAGGACAATTACCTGATGAAACAAAAAGAAAAAGAAAACAAAAAGAAAAAAATAGCAAAAACCTCACAAAATAACAACAACGACAATAAAAAATATAGCAATCCTAAATCTGTATAAGAGAATGTCAAAACACAAGAGGCAGTAACTGGGAGAAACTATTAGTTCTATCAAACTAATAGGAAAAATAGAGAAAATTAATAATCAGAGATTTGAACATACTTCTTTTAGTTGTTAAAATACAAAGCAGGTAGAAAATCAGTAGAAATATAGATGATATGAATAGCACTATTAGTCATCTTTAAGCTGATATTTACAACTATAATAACACCCAAAACATCCACCAAAAGTATAATATACATTTTTCTCAAGCTCAAATAGAATATTTATAAAATTTCATTGTGAGCCATTAAACCCACTTCAACACTTATAAAGAAAATAGAAATCATGCAAAGTACTTTTCAAATCAAAATTGAATTAAACAGTATATGAATAGCAGAAAAAAAAATCACCAAATCTGGAAATGAAACAACACACCAAAAATAATCAGGGGTCAAAGAAGTTTAAAGAGGATTTTTAAAAATATTTTGATACTAATAAAAATGAAAATAATACATCAACATTTTTGAAATGCAGCAAAAGCAGTAACATGAAGAAAGCATATAGAATTAAATTCTATGTTATTAAAAAAGCAATATATAAAATTGAAAACATATGATTCTCCCAAGGTATCTAGAGAAAGAAGAACATTTTAAGTCTAAATCAAATAGAAGAAAAAATATAATAAAAATTGGAGCAGAATTCAGTAAAATTGAAAACAGGAAAATACAAAAAAGTAATGAAAAAACCTTTGAAAAGATCAATGAAATTAATAGACTCTCAATTTAATTTGAAAAAAAGGAAAGAAGATACAATTTAGCAAAATTATAAATGAAAAAGATATCACCACTATTGAGTCCTTAAAAAAGAAAATAATATGACCAACAACAGATACACATGTAATTATAGCAATAACAGTAAGTGTTAATGGGTTACTATCCAACTTATCAGGTTGAATTTGTAAAAATATGCTGCTTACAGGATACTAACTTTATTTCTTTAAGATTTATTTATTTATTTGGAAGAGAGAGAGAGAGGACTTACCACTGAATCCAGAGCCCAAGGTTGGGCTCGATCTCAGGACCCAGGAGATCATGACTTAAGCCAAAACCAAGAATCACGCAATTGACTGAGCCACCCAGGCACCCCCAGGAGACTCACTTTAGATAAAAGATTCAGAGACATTGAGAGTAAAATGACATAAAAAATACATTATAAAAACATCAACCACAAGAAAGCTGGAGAAGCAAGAATAATATTACACAAAGTAGACTTCAGTTTTAGGAAATGGTAGTAGAGAAAGAGAGGGACATTGTATAATGATGAAAAGGATCAATCCTATAAGAAGCTACAACAATTATATACACATATAAACCTAAAAAAAGAGTCCCAATATACATGAAACAAATACTGACAGAAATAAGGAGGAAAATAGACAAAACAGCAATAGTTGGAGACTTCAGTACTTTGCTTTCAAAATGGAGAGAATCAATAGACTAAAGATCAAGAAGGAAATGGAAGGCTTGAATAACACTATAACACCCTAAACTAAATAGACCTAACAAGTGTAGAGAGCACCTCGCCTAACAAAAACAGCATATGTATTCTTCTCATGTGCACATGGAATATTCTTAAGGAAAGATGATACTGTAAGCCATAGATAAATCTCAATAAATTAATTAAGTTAAAAATAAAAATAATACAAGTGCTTTCTCTGAACACAGGGAAATAGATCAGAAATTAACAGTAAGAAAAAAATTTTAAAAAAATCACAAATACAAGGAAATTAAGCACACATCATTAATAATAAATAAATCAAGGAAAATTAAAAAATGATTACAAAATATTTTGAGATGACCAAAAATGAAGACACAATACAGCAAAACTTAAGAGAGAGGGAATATGGAATTCCCTAGTAGCAACATACACCACATGCTCATATCTTAATATCTACTGTCATTCTCTAATAAAAGGAACTCAAGCTCCTTGGAGAAATATCTGATTCTAGTGTCAAGACACCAAATATATAAACCTGACATGCAAGAAAGAAAACAAGTATTTTCGTTTTAAAGTATTTTTTAACAAAGTAAAACAGAACAGAACAATAATGAAGTATGTCAGAAAGATGTAGAAACCAGCAAAAGATCTTCCAATGGCCAAACCTTGGCCAATTTTAACAATAGAATAAACAAGTCAAATTACAAAATAAATATCTATGAGTCTGGAGACATAAATATTAAATACATAAATAAAAGAGGTAAAAATATACAAGGTTTCCCTGAAGAAGGATTTCAAATAATCCAGGTACATACCTGGTTCTCAAGATGGTATAGAACACAATTCCTCACACCTTATGTGGTTTATAAACAATATGAATTGTTCTTAAATATTTTTGTACACTATCTCTCTTTTTCATTATGGCTGCTGTTTTTTATTATGTATATTATTTGATCTATTCAGCTTCTTGGGGCATTTATTTTCTTGTAATTTTTTTTTCTCAGTTTTTTTTTATTTTTAATTTTTTTGTATGTGTAGTGTTTTTAAATATCATTTTATTAAATATATCAATCCTAAAGACATGATGGGTAGACACTATTCCAAGTTTTGTTTTCAGTTTAAATATCAGTGACATGCCTAAAGCCCTTCAACCCATACATCTGAATTACTCCTTTTAAATGGAAGAAAAGAAACCAAATATAAAATCAATACATTATCTCTTCTGAAAACAGAAATACTTTACTTTTTTATCATCTCTCAAAAGCTTCATCAAAGTGGGAGAAATACACATCCTTAGATTTAGAAAATACATCACACTGTGGTCAGGTAATTGGTATGTGTGTGAGTTCAAGACAAAAATGAAGAAACTGGTGAATTTTTAAAAGTGATGATATTTTCTTAGAAAAATTAAATATCTGGTCAGTCTTCACACAGGGAAATAGGACTATGAATATGAAGTTATTTAATCCTCTGAGAGCAAGGTTAGAATGCATGTCAAATGTCTAGAGGAAAATGTGATTACTTCTTAAATCACTTTTTACTAAAGCCATGAGAAATAAGCCTCAAATATATGTGTCACATGGACTTCTAGTATAGCCGGGACAGAGTAAATTGATCTGTTCCTGCTTCTCCCCAATTATAAACCCTGGAAATAATGCAAGAGAAAACCAAAAAGGAACTATAAAAGGTAGAAAAAAGAAAGCCCTTTAACTGAAGGAACAAGTAGTGTTCATGTGTCTTACAACCTCCACACCCAACAGGAAAAGGTAACCCAGGCCTGGGGTCTGTGGCTCCCAGTTGAGCATCTAAGGCAACCCTGATAGAATTATTCTTACTCCATTTTAAATGAGTACCATCCACAAAAAAGTGAATCCCACAAAAAGACCAAGAGTGATGCATTGGAAACCACACTAACAATAACTGAAGATAAGTAGAAAGTGCTCTATTTCACTGACAGGCCTGAGACTCCATCCCCACACCTAGGGAAACTGCACAATTGGGGATAGTGGCAAGGGGGATGTCACTACAGGGCATTCACAGGGCAGGGAGTCTCTCTTATTGCAGGTGTAAAATGACTCTACCCCACAAAGAAATATCAGGCAGCCAGGGGGCTCCAAGAATAAAGATTTCATCATCACCAAAAATACAAAAGAAAACAAAGAAACAACCTACCTATTAAGCTATCCTTGGCAATTTGGGGCCAGAAACTCCTTTTTCCCATTAGGGGACACACCAGGCAGTGTCTCTGCAAGCAGCATCAGTAGAAACCATTAGGAGTACTGTTAGCATGAGATAAATTAAGCACCCCAAATGGCATGAAAAGTTCTCTGAAAAGTAAAATATAAGAAACAGCCAACAAAAAAGGTCAGAACATGTGCTCTAAACCTAACAGAGTGATTGCATCTAAAATAAATGAAATGGGGTCTGGAACTTCCTAAAATAAAAGCCCAAATGCCCAGCAAAAAATGGACAAATTACCACCTGAATGAGAAAACACCTTAAAAAAACATGTAAAAAACAAACAAACAAAAAAAAAACAAGATGAATTAGATGTTTGGATCATTTGACAAGGATTTTAAACAACAATAATTTTTTAAAAAGATTCAAAAGACAATTACAAATTCTCTTGAAACAAATGAGAACAAAAAAGTCCCAGAAAAATGTGAAAGTTATTTAAAAAGAACTGATGCATGCATGGCTTACTCAGTCAAGTAAACATCCAGCTCCTGGCTTCAGCTCAGGTAGTGATCTTGGGGTCATGGTATCAAGTCCTGCATCAAGCTTTGCATTCAGAGGGAAGTCTGCTGGATGGTCCTTTCCCACTGTCCCTCCCTCCACTTGTGCATGTACACACATTCTCTGCTCTTTCTCCCTCAAAAATAATTAAATAAAACAATTTTTAAAAATATTTCATTTATTTATTTGACAGAGAGTGAGAGACAGTCAGAGAGGGAACACAAGCAGGAGGAGTGGTAGAGAGAGAAGCAGGCCCCTGGCTGAATGCAAGGCTCAATCCCAGAACTCCGGGATCATGACCTGAGAAGAAGGCAGACACTTAATGACTGAGCCACCCAGGCACTCCAAATAAATAAAATCTTAAACAAACTTTAAAAAATAGAAGAACTCGATGGAAATTGTAAAACTGAAAAATAAAATTAAAAATTTAAAAAATCAGGTGTGCTTAACAGTAGAAGGAAGATGACGGAAGATAGAAAGGGAATTTAAAAATGGGTCAAAAGAATTTACCCAATTTGAACAACAGTAGGAAAATATACTGAAAATAAAAATCAACAGTGTCAGGGAACTGTGGTAGAAGTAGAAAATATTCAAAATTCATATGACTGGAGTCTCATAAGCAGAAGAGGAATACTGTTGGATTGAAAAAGCATTTGAAGAAATAGAAATAAAACATACTACATTCTGTAAAAAAAAAAAAAAAAAATACAAAATCACACATTCCAAAAACTAAGCAATGTCAAATAAAATAGAAACAGGTAAGTCTATGCCAAAGCAAGATTAAAATTCTGAAATTTTAATTAAAATTAAAATTCTGAAAACTATACACAAAAATGATGTCATAAAATTAGTCAGAGATGAATAATGTATGACCTGCTGAGGAATATCAATTCAATTTATTACATTTTTTTCCTCTGGATCATAGAGGTCAGAAGGAAGTGGTATACCTTTTAGGTACTGAAAATAAAGAAATGCCAAACACATTAAGTACATCTGACAAGACTTTTCTTCAGGGAGGAGGAAGAAATAAAGACCGTGCTCAGTAAAGTATAACTAAAATAATTCATCACTAAAAGAAATTATTTAAAAAGTTCTTCAAAAACATAGGAAATAATAAAAGAAGAAATATTGGAGCAACAGCAAAGAAAAAAGAACAGGAAACCAAAATATGGGAAGTCATATTGATGAAGTTCTAGAACCTAGGTGAGGTTCGGTGAGGTGAGGTTTGGAGCCGACAGCTAAGAAAGAATTCTTAAGATGTCTTTGGTGCAAAAAGATGGGGACAGGACCCATGGGCAGACTGAGATGCTGCCCCGGTTGTGAGGGATGGCAGGTTATGCACCCTGCAGTTAGGGAAAGGTGAAGGAAAAGGCGGTGATGTTAGTCTCTAAGGAATTTTGGAAGCAAGGTCTCCAGGACCTTGAGGGGCTAGCTTTTGTTGGGAGAAAGGTTATTCATTACTAGTAGTAAAAATCTTCTTGTGAGACCCTTTAGATGTGTATCAGTGGGCCATATGCTTGGGAATGATTCTCAACACTATCTTGGAGATCTAAAGTTTCACATTTCTCCTATCACGTGTCCTTGTTAGTGAGATTTGGGTTTAGAAGAAATTTAACTTTATTTAGGGCTTGAGGAACTGAGTTATTTGCCTCTGGAAATTGTGCTATTGTTAGATAGCTTCTTTGTTGTAAACCTCTAGGACATTGGCAAACCAAGGGAGACTCCTGTCTTGCAGGACTGTGATTTCTGCAAGTTAAGGATTTGTTTTTCTTTTAGGGTGGTTAGAGGTGCCTGAGGAATGTCACACATATTACCGAGGGGAGTAGGTGGAGAGGGGGTGCAAGGTGCCAGCTTTTGCTTTGTCCTCAGCCAGCCCCCTGTTCCCTCATCAATATTAAACAATCCTTCTAAAGAGTTTGGTAAATCATTTGTGATGATTGACATAAAAATTATAAAGTACTACAATATTCAAGACAGTGATATTTAAAACTATGAAGTATAAACAGACACAAAAAATTTCACAATGCAATTAAAGTGGACTTTGATGTCACATATCTATCACTGAGAGCAACATCTATAGGGAATTAAAAGATAGACACACTCATAAAGAGTATAAATAAACTTTTTTTTTTTTAAGATTTTATTTATTTGACAGAGAGAGATCACAAGTAGGCATAGAGGCAGGCAGAGAGAGAGGAGGAAGCAGGCTCCCTGCTGAGCAGAGAGCCCGATGCGGGGCTCGATCCCAGGACCCTGAGATCATGACCCGAGCTGAAGGCAGAGGCTTAACATACTGAGCCACTCAGGTGCCCCATAAAGAGTATAAATAAATCAAGATGAAATACTAAAGAAAAATGTGTAAGTAATCAATAAAAAGATTAAAAAAGATAGAAATAAGAGCAGAAAATTAAGAATAAGATATAATTCTTAAGAATTTCAATAATTCCCTTAAATTTAAATGGTCTAAATAGAGCATTTCAAAGGTAGATACTACCAAAGTAATTTTTTTTTAATTTGAGACTGTTTTTAAACAGTCTCAAATATATGCTGTTTACAAGAAACTCACTTCAAATTCAACAAAATAGGTAGATTGAAGGTAAAAAGATGTGAAAATTAATTTTCAGGCTGTCTATAATAATACTTGATAAAGTAAAATTGCAATAAGAAATTTCTAGACCCAAAGAAGAGTAATATATAATGATAAAAATAGTATTCATCTGAAGATAAAATGATCCTAAATGTGTATGATCCAAAAAACATAGCCTAAAAATAAAGTAATGGAAGAAAAAAAAATTAACGATAAAAGGAGAGGGATACCTGGGTGTCTCAGTCAGTTAAGCATCTCACTCTTGATTTCAGCACAGATAATTTTCTCAAATTCATGTAAATGAGACTTGTGTTGGACTCTGAGCTGACCATGGAGCCTGCTTAAGACTCTCTCCCTCTCCCTCTGTCCCATGCACTCCCCAACCCATGTGCTCATTCTCTCTCTGTTCCTCTTTGAAACTAAGTAAATCTTTAAAAAAAAAAAAAAAAAGTGAAAGGAGAAATAGAAAACTACACAATTATAATTGGAGACATCAATATTTTCTTGATAAAATTAATAGAAAAACTAGAAGATCTGAACAACCAAATCAAATAATGGTATCTAATTGACATATACCACACACTTCATGCAATCACAGCATAATACATAATTTCTAGCATATGTGGAATATTTATCAAGGTAAACCATATTCAGGGACATAAAATAAATCACAACATGTTTAAATTAATGGAAATAATAAAGAATAAATTCATTTATTACAATGGAATGAAATGATAGAAAAACAACAAGAAAATCTCTAAATACTCAAGGATTACATAATACCCACAAAAATTCATGTTTCAAACACTAAATCTGAAAGGAAAGATGACATAATAATTAGAGCTGAATGAAATGTAAATAAAGGTTCAAGATGGTGATGTAGGAAGATCCTGAACTCACCTCCTTGAAAGAGGTTAATAGCCACATATGGAAAATTTTCCTCTGAGAAAAAACAAAGGCTTGGCTTAGTAATGATTACACATAAGGCAAATGAGAATAGAACTTCAGTGAAGCAGGCAGAAGAGGCTAAGACACAAACTTGCCATAAACTTCAGCCCTGGCTCAGTAACCCACAATCAGGAAGAAGCTCAAATCCCAGATCTTCTCAATGAGGAGCAATAGGTTTGAAACCCACATTGTACAACACAATTTTTAAGACCTGCAACTAATCCTCTAATTTTGAAAACTAATAAACCTCCCAAGACATGTTATTTTGAAAACCAACAAGGCTCATGTTCCATGACCCACACGACTGTAGCAAAATGCGAAATGGATCTTAGGAAGCTCATGCACTCGGACTCACTTTCCTCAGGGCCCTACTCATAAGCAGTAGGTCATGCCCAGACTGAAAGTGAAGGACACTCACCTGCTTATATTAAAATATCATCCTGAGGTGCAGACATCTAACTTAACACACAAATCTAGGAGCCTACTGAAACATTCTCCAGGAGACTGGCAGTTACTTTCTTTGTACTCACCTATTGTTGTCTTCCTGAGAACCAGTATCTCCTTGAAGGGAGCTTTGACACATCTGGTGCCTTAAGTTCTGTGGCTGCTTCCCAGGGAATGTTTCTTAATTGTCTGGCTCTGGAGAACAAGGAAGTCATGTTCCACGTTCAGTGGAAGCAAGTATCACTGAGTCACCTGAAAGGACATTACACCCTGGCCTCATGCCCAATTTTTGTGGCTGCTGCTAGAGGACATCACCTAAGTCTGGTGGTCAGTGGGCTTATAGTTGTGGGTACCACAGGATTATAATGAACAAAGCTTCTAAACAGCTATCACTCCCAGAGCACAGAAAGAAGCAACAAACTCAAGATCTTGGTCTTTCTATGAAGGAGACCTATTTAGTAATTACCATGCTTGTGGCCTAAGGGTTAGGTTTCTAATTAAACATGCACCTAGGGATTAACTAATCCTTGCCAGAGACCTCAAAGGGCTGACACTATTTTTTGTGCTTTCCCAGTGCAGTGTGCCAGAGGGCCAATGTTGCCCAATAGGGAGCTTTACAACATCTGATGTCTGATTTTTTTTATCTCATGTCTCAGTTTTTATAGTCACAACCCAGCAGATACCTTGTGATCTGGTGGCCAGGGGTCTTGCTTTCCTGGGTTCCAAGGACTATGGCAATCATAGAGGTAGTTCCTGGACTGCTCCCACTCACGGAGTGTTACACAGAGAGCAGATCAGGGCATAACACCCAGTCTTTTGTGGAGGAGACCTCTTCATTTGTCTTGGCTGAGAAGCAACACCTTTAGTGGCCTATAGAGTTACTCTCAAGAAATGTAGCATATGAATGCCATCTTGACACTTCTTCTGCCTTGCTCCAACTACTGCTATCTCCCTCAGAAAATAGCTTATATACATATCCGCAGCCCTGACTTTTGCAATTGTTTCCAAGGGACATATTTAGATGGCCTGGATCTGGTGGCCAATAGAGATTATATTTCCAGTTCCACAGGACAGTATATATTTGCATATTTTTAAAAGTTGCTGACTCAGGGTCTGATTTCCAATCAGCCTGAATGTAGGTACTGAGATCCTCCCCTTTAAACCACTGATGGATCTTGGCACACAATTAACTACTGAGAACTATTAAAAATATAATGGGCTTCTTAGAGAAGCACAAACTTGTGAAAGACAGGAACTGAAGAAGGGCTGAATGGTAATGGTCATTCACATGAGGCCATTCTTTCAAGACTAAGAGAAGTAGTTGTTTTCTTCATCTACGGGTGTAGAAGCCAAAAGAGCCAAGTAAAATTTTTTAAAAATTAGAAGACTGTTCCAAATGAAAGAATAGGATACAGATTCAGGGAGGAAAAAAAAAAGAGAGAGAGAAAAGAAAACCTTAATGAAAGAAATAAACAATTTACCTGATAGCAATTTCAATGTCATTGTCATTAAGATGCTCATTGAACTGGGGAGAAAAATGAGCACAGTAAAACTTCAATAAAGAGTTGGGAATTAGAAGAAAGTGCCAAACAGAAGTCACAGAGCTAAAAGAAAAATACCTGAACTTGCCTGGAATGGCCAGCAATCCCTGTAACAATGGATGAAAAGATTACTCCAAACTTTGCTGTGAAAGAGAGGAGAAGGCAAAGGGGATCAATGCTCAGAGACAAAGACCCTTTGCTCTTCTTTGCTTCCACTTTTATTTGTCCTTCAGGATAATCACAAATCCTTGTCACTGTTTCTTAAGCAGTGATGTGTGACAAGGGATCTTACTGTAACTAGGAGGATCTATTTACAGGAAAAATATGATATGCTAATCTGTGTGTTCTATGAGTTCTACTAAACATAAGGAACAATGCATGTATCTTTTAGATCACAGGATGGCTGCTTGGGCTAAGAAAGATTTGGGGAAAGCAACTCCTCACAGCATTCCAACAGCAGAGTGGTCACACAGGCCTAGGCATTCCAAAGGCCTATGCCCTTCTCTGAAACCTGGCATCACCCCCAGTGGCCTCTGTGTTATATTTTAGGAAACCAGGTATTATGGATGATTTCATACTCTACATTAACCCTAGTATGAACTAAAACATATACTAGAGGAATTCAACAGCAAATGGATGAAGCAGAAGAAAGGAACAATAGACTCAAAGAAAAGGCAGTAGAATTTAATCACAGCAGTAAACAGAAAAAGAAAAACAGAAAAAAGACTAAGTGAACAAGGAGGATACCTTAGATAACTTATGAGATAATAGCAAATGGATTAAGATTCATATTATGGGGCTCTCCAAAGCAGAAGAGAGAAAGGGGTAGAAAACTTCATTGGTGAAATAATGGCTGAAATCTCCCCTAATCTGAAAAATGAAACAAACATCCATTTCTAAAAAGCCCAGAAGGCTCCAAAGAAGATGAAACCAAAGAGACACACCAATGTACCTTATAATTAAAATGCAAAAGTGAAAGATGAGAAAAGAATAAAAGAAGCAAGAGAAAATTTCATACAAAAGAACACCATGAGCATATGACCAGATTTTTCAGGAGAAACTGTGTAAGCCAGAAGAGAATGACACAAAATATTCAAAGTGCCAAAAGAAAAAAATCCAGCCAAGAATCCTCTACCTAGCAAAATAATCATTCAGATATTGAAGGAGTAATAGAGTTTTCCAGACATGCAAAAACTAAAGGAGTACATAATCAATAAGCTGGCCTTACATGAAATATAAAGGGACTACTTTAAGCTGATATAAAAGGCCAAGAAAATATATGAAAAATAAATCTCACTAAAAAGAAATATATGCCACAGATAATGTACTAAACACTTATAAATCTAGTATAATGGTTAAAGCAGAAAGAGTAAAAAAATAACTATGATTATAATAGTTAAGAAATGAGTAAGATGAAAACATATTAAAAATATAAATATGGGGTGATCAAAAAGGTTGAACTTTGGAATGTGATCAAACTCAAAATGTGGTAAGCTGAAATTAGACTGTTATAAGTTGTTATATGTAAGTCATATGGTAACACAAAGCAAAAGCCTATAATAAATATACAAAAAAATAAAGAGAAAGCAATATAAGCATAGTGCCAAAGAAAGTCATCAAACCACAAAGAAAGGAAGCAAGAGAGAAGAGCAATGGGGAATTACAAAAACTGCTGGAAAGCAATTAACAAAATGGTAATAAGTACATATGTATTAATAATTACTTTAAATGGAAAGGAAAATATTCTCCAATCAAAGAACATCAAGAGGCTAAGTACACTGAAAAACTAATAACCATCTATATGCTGCCTACAAGAGAATAATTTTAGATGTAGGGAAACACATAGACTGAAAATGAAGGGATGGAAAAAGATATTCCATACAAACAGAAACCATAAGAAAGCTGGAATATCTATAAGCAAATAATGCAAGAAGATACAAAGAAGAACATTATGTAATGATAAAGAGGTCAATCCAACAATAGGATTTAGCATTTGTAAATATTTATGCACCCAACATAAAAGCTCCTAAATATATAAAGTAAATATTAACAGTAAAAGTAATTAAATGGATTAATTACATTAAATTAATTAAATGTAATTAATTAAATGTAAAAACAATTGCACGGAGAAATAGATAGCAATGCAAAAGTAGTAGGGGACTCTAATACCCTTACATTTATATCAACAGATAGATTATCCATAACAAAAATCAATAAGAAAAACATAGACCTTAAATAATATGTTAGACCAGAGGGGCTTAACATATATACAAAGCATTCAATCCAACAACAGAATATACTTCATTCTCAAGTGCACATGGAAGATTCTCCATGATAGATCATCTATTAGGACACAAAAAAAGTCTTAGTAACTTTAAAAGGATTGAAATCATTTCAACCATTTTAATGCCCACAATGGTAAGAAACTAGAAATCAATTACAAGAAAATAACTGGAAAATTAGCAAACATGTGGAGATTTTAAAGCATGCTACTTAACAACCAATATGTGAAAAAAAGAAATCAAAAGATATCAAAAAATACCTTGAGACAGGGCTCACATGGGGCTCAATTGCTAAGCATCTGCCTTCGGCTCAGGTCATGATCCCTGGGTCCTGGGATCAAGGCCTACTCTTCCCTGCTCTATGGGAAGCCTGCTTCTCCCTCTCCATCTCCTTGTGTTCCTTCTTTCACTATGTCTCTCTCTGTCAAATAAATAACTAAAATCTTTAAAAAGAATACTTTGAGACAAAAATGGAAATATACTAAAACATTTTGTATGTAGCAAAATTGGTTATAAGATGTAATTTTGTATTGATAAATGCCTACCTCAAGAAACAAAAAGAAATCTCAAATAAACTAACTTTACAACTCAAGGAACAAGAAAAAAGTATGAGTAAAGCCTACAGTTAGTAGAAGGAGGGAAATAATAAAGATTAGAGCAGACAATGAAATACAGGCAAAAACAAACAAACAAATGAAACAAACAAATAAATGAATAAAAGAAACCAGTAGAAAATATTAATTAAAATAGAACCTAGTAGTGGCACCTGGGTGGTGAAGTTGGCTAAGTGTCAGGCTCGTAGGTTCAGCTCAGGTAACGATTTCAGGGTCATGAGACCAAGCCCCACAACAGGTTCTGGAGTCTGAGCAGAGCAGTTTCGGCTTGGGATTCTCTCTCCTCTCCCTCTGGCCCTCCTGCTACTGCTCTCTCTCAAATAAATAAATCTCAAATGTAGGACCTGGTTTGGGACACCTGGGTGGCTCAGTTGCTTAAGCATCTGCCTTCAGATCAAGTCACAATCCCAGAGTCCTGGGATCAAGTCCAACATCAGGCTCTCTGCTCAGTGGGGAATGTGCTTCTACTTCTACCTGCCATTCCCCCTACTCATGCACTCACCCAGTCTCTCTCTCTGACAAATAGATAAACAAAATATAAATAGATAGATGATAGATAGATAGTAGATGATAGATAGATAATAAATAAGACCTGTTTTTTTTTGAAAAGATAAAATTGGCTGATTTTTAGTTGATTTAGTAAGATGAGACAGGATTCAAACATATAAAATTACAAAAATGAGAAAATAGTACAACTGATACCATAAAAATACAAAGGACCAGAAAAGACTACTATTAATAGTTATATACCAACAAATTGGACAACCTCAAAGAAATGGACAAATTCCTAAAAATATACCATTTACCAAGACTGAACCATGAAAAAAAAAAAAATTCAATAGACCTATTACTAGCAACTAAATTGAATTAATAATGAAAAGTCTCCAGAAAACAGAAGTCCAAGATCAAGTAGTTTCACTGGCAAATTTTACCAAACATTCAAAGATATTTCATACTTCTCTTTCTCAAACTTGTCCAAGAAATTAAGGAGGAAAGAATACTTCCACACTTATTTCACAAGGCCAACATTACCCTGACTGCCAGACTAGAGAAGATCATAAAAAGAAAGCTATAGACCAATGTCCCTGATAAAAATAGATGGAAAAATCCTCAAGAAAATAGTAGAAAATCAAACTCAGCAGTATACTGAAAGTACACCATGATCAAGTGGGATTTATTCCAGGGATGAAAGTAGGGTTCAACATTTGCTTATAAATTAACATGATACATCACATTCACTAAATGAAGGGTAAAAAATCATAGGATTTGACTATGCGCAAAAGCAATTTTGACAAAATTTAATGTCCAGTTATGATAACCACTTTCAACAAAGTGGGCATGGATGAAACATACTTCAAAATAATAAAGGTCAGGGTGCCTGGGTGGTTCAGTCAGATAAGCGTCTGACCTGTGATTTTGCCTCAGGTCATGTTCTCAAGGTCCTGAGATCTAGCCCTCCATGGGGCTCCAAGCTCAGTGGGGAGTCTATTTGTTTCTCTCCCTCCTTTTTGCCCATCTCCCTGATCATGCTCACACACTCTCTTTTGCTAAAATAAATAAATTAATATATATTTTTTAAAAAACTATAAAAAACAATAATGAAGGCTATTTTTGAGAAGCCAATAGTAAACATAATACTCAATGGTAAAAAACTGAAAACTGTTTTTTAAGATCAGAAACAAGACAAGAATGTCCATGCTTGCCAGTTTTATTCCACATAGTATTGAAAGTTTTAGCCAGAGAAATTAGGTAGGAAAAAGAAATAAAGACATTTCAATTAGAAAGGAAGAAGTAAAATTTTCATTATTTACAAACAACATTATTTAAAAAAATTGTAAAGTTTCTGCCATAACACTGTTAGAACTAATATACAGAATTAGTAAACTTTCAGAGTATAAACCACTGTAAAAATATCTGTCATGTTCCTATACACTAACAGTGAACTATCAGAAGTAAAATTAAGAAAACCCAAAAGACTCCACTCAAAAATTGCTAGAACTGGTGCACAGGATTAAAAAATCAATATGTTGAAATCTGATGCATTTCCATACACCAATAATGAAGTAGCAGAAAGAGAAATCAAGGCATCAATCCCACTTGCAATTGCACAAAAACCATAAGATTACTAGATATAAACCTAAATTCAAAGGTAAGTATTTGTACTCTGAAAACTATAGGACAATTATGAAAGAAACTGTGGAAGACACAAAGAAATGGAAAAACATTCCATGCTCACGGACTGGAAGAGAAAATATTGTGAAAATGCCTATGCTACCTAAAGCAACCTATACATTCAGTGGAATTCTTATCAAAATACCAGTGACATTTTTCACAGAAATAGAATAAACAATCTTAAAATTTGTATGAAACCACAAAAGTAATAGTCAAAGTAATCTTAAAAAAGAACAAAGCTGGAAGAATTATGCTCCTGATTTCAAACTTGATTACAAGGCTATAGTAGTCAAAAGAGTATGGTGTTGGCAAGAAACAAACAAAAAACAGACACATATATCAATGGAACAAAATAGAAAGCCCAGAAATATACCCACACATATATGTCAACGAATTTGCAATGAAGGATCCAAAAAATATAAAATGGTTAAAGGACCATCTCTTCAATAAGTGGTTTTGGGGAGATTTGGCAGTAATACAGAAAAGTAATTTTGTGTATATCATATCATGTGCAAAAATTAACTCAAAAAGGGTTAAGCCTTTTAAAAATTAAAAATAGAACTACACTGGATATTTATCCAAAGAAATCAAAAACACTAACTTTAAAAAGATATAAGAACCCCCATGTTCATTACAGCATTATTTACAATAGCCAAAATACAGGAACAACCCAAGTATTAATCTGTGAATGAAAGGATGAAAAAATTTTAATACACGTATAGAGTGTGATATTATTCAGCCATAAAAAATGAAATCTAACTGTTCGTGACAACATGGGTGGACCTAGGGAGCATTAAGCTAAGTGAAATAAATCTCACAGATGAAGGTGAATACTGTATGATCTCTCTTATATGTATAATTTAAAAAAAAAATCCAAGCTCATAAAGAGAACAGATTGGTGGATGCCCTAGGTAGAGGTTGGGGGTGGAAGAAATGAGTTCAAAAGGATTAAAAAAAAAAGGCAGTAATATGTATTTCCTAGTTCTCTGTACTGAAAGGCATAAAAATAATCACTAATACTGTTTTCAATGAGAACTGACTAAATCCATGTATGGGCTTTAAATACTATCTCAGGGTTAGGAACATCTTTTCAAACCAGATATTAAAAACTCTATCACAGATAATAACTAATAATAATAGATGTATTTATTAAAATAAAATGTATAGCATACCTATGCATCCAAATATATATATATTTGTATATATAAAGAAAATCCAACATATCAATATATGTGAGACATAGCAAAAGCAGTAATAAAAGAAAAGTTTGTGGTCATGCATGCATATCAGAGGAAAAGTAGAAGAAATGTCTTAAATCAGTAATCTAAATGCCTACATAGATAAATAACAACAACAAAAATCTTATTTTTTTCCACCAAAGCCAAGATGACATTTATTGCATCTACATTTTTTAAATTAACATATAACGTATTATTGTTTCAGAGGTATAGGTCTGTGTATCATTAGCCTTACACAATTCACAGCACTCATCATAGCAAATACACTCCCCTATGTCCATCACCCAGCCACCCTATCCCTCCCACCCCTCCAGCAGCCTTCAGTTTGTTTCCTGAGATTAAGTCTCTTACGGTTTGTCTCCTTCCCCAGTCCCATCTTGTTTCATTTTTCCCTCCCTTCCCCCCATGAGCCCCCACCCTGAATCTCAAATTCCTCATATTACAGAGATAATATGATAATTGTCTTTCTCTGATTGACTTATTTTGCTTAGCATAATACCCTCTAGTTCCACCCACATCATTGTAAAAGGCAAGATTTCATTTCTTTTGATGGCTGCATAGTATTCCATTGTATATACACAACACATCTTCTTTATCTATTCATCTGTTGATGGCCATCTAGGCTCTTTCCATAGTTGGGCTATTGTGGACATTGCTGCTATAAACATTGAGGTGCACGTGCCCCTTCAGATCACTACCATTATATCTTTAGGGTAAATACCCAGGGTTGTGATTGCTGAGTTGGAGGGTAGCACTATTTTCAACTTTTAAGGAACCTCCATACTGTTTTCAACAGTGGTTGCATCAGCTGGCATTCCTACCAACATAGTAGGGTTCCCATTTCTCTGCATCCTTGCCAACACCTGTCTTTCCTAACTTGTTAATTTTAGCCATTCTGACTGGTGTGATGTAGTATGTCACTGTGGTCTTGATTATTATTTTCCCTGATGCCAAGTGATGTTGAACATTTTTTCATGTGTCTGTTGGCTATTTGTATGTCTTTGCAAAAATATTTGTTCATGTCTTCTGCCCATTTCTTGATTGGATTTTTTTTTTTTTTTTTTTGCTGTTGAGTTTGATAAGTTCTTTATAGATTTTGGATACTAGCCCTTTATCTAATATGTCATTTGCAAATATCTTCCCCATTTTCTCAATTGTCTTTTGGTGGTGTTGACTATTTCTCTATTTCCTTTGTTGTGCAAAAGTTTTTATTTGATGAAGTCTCAATAGTCTATTTTTGCCCTATCTTCCCTTGCCTCTGGCAATGTTTCTAGGAAGAAGTTGCTGTGGCTGAGGTCAAAGAGGTTGCTGCCTGTGTTCTCCTCAAGGATTTTGATGAATTCCTATCTCACATTGAGGCTTTCATATGCTTTGAGTCTATTTTTCTATGTGATATAAGGAAATGGTCCAGTTTCATTCTCAGCATCTGGCTGTCCAATTTTCCCAACACCATTTGTTGAAGAGACTGTCTTTTTTCCATCGGAAATGTTATAGTATTTTGTCAAAGATTAGTTGACTATAGAGTTGAGGGTCTCTTTCTGGGCTCTCTATTTTGTTCCATTGATCTATGTGTCTGTTTTTGTGCCAGTACCATATTGTTTTCATGATTACAGCTTTGTAAAAGAGCTTGAAGTCTAGAATTGTGATGTCACCAACTTTGGCTTTCTTTTTCAACATTGCTCTGGCTATTCGAGGTCTTTTCTGGTTCCATATAAATTTTAGGATTATTTCTTCCATTTCTTTGAAAACAGTATTTTGATAGGAATTGCACTAAATGTATAGATTTCTCTAAGTAGCATAAACATCTTCACAATATTTGTTTTTCCAATCCATGAGCATGGAACATTTTCCATTTCTTTGTGTCTTCCTCAATTTATTTCATGAGCACTTTATAGTTTTCTGAGTATAGATTCTTTGCCACTTTGCTTAGGTTTATCCTTAGGTATCTAATGGTAGTGGGGGCAATTGTAAATGAGATGGACTCTTTAATTTCTTTCTTCTGTCTTGTTGATGGTGTATAGAAATGCAACTGATTTCTGTGCATTGATTTTATATCCTGACACTTTACTGAATTTCTGTACAAGTTCTAGCCGATTTGGAGTGGAGTCTTTGGATTTTCCACATAGAGTATCATATCATCTCCAAAGAGTGAGAGTTTGACTTCTTTTCCAATTTGGATGCCTTTAATTTCTTTTTGTTTTCTGATTGCTGAGGCTAGGACTTCTAGTACTATGTTGAATAGCAGTGGCGATAGTGGACAGCCCTTCCATGTTCCTGACCATAGGGGAAAAGCTCTCAGTTTTTCCCCATTGAGAATGATATTCACTGTGGATTTATCATTGATGGCTTTGATGATATTGAGGTACATGCCCTCTATCCCCACATTGTGAAGAGTTTTGATTAAGAAAGGATGCTGTACTTTGTCAAATGCTTTTTCAGCATCTAATGAGAGTATCATATGGTTCTGTTCTTTCTTTTATTACTGTATTATATCACATTGATTGATTTGCAGATGTTGAACCAACCTTGCAGCCCAGGAATAAATCCCACTTGGTCATGGTGAATAAACCTTTTAATGTACTGTTGGATCCTATTGGCTAGTATTTCAGTGATGATTTTTGCATCCATGTTCATTAGTGATATTGATCTGTAATTCTCCTTTTTGAGAATTACCTTTATCTGGTTTTGGGATCAAGGTAATGCTGGCCTCATAAAATGAGTTTGGAAGTTTTCCTTCCATTTTTATTTCTGTCAAAAAGCTTCAGGACAATAGGTATTAACTATTCTTTAAATGTTTGGTAGGGCTACCCTGGGAAGCCATCTGGTTCCAGGCTCCTGTTTGTTGGAAGATTTTTTTGGGGGGGGGGGCTAGATTTTTAATTACTTCTTCAATCTCCTTACTGGTTATGAGTCTGTTCAGGTTCTCTATTTCTTTCTGTTTCAGACTGTATTTCTTCCTGATTGTCAAATTTGCTGGTATATAGTAGCTCATAATATGCTCTTATAATTGTTTATATTTCTTTGGTGTTGGTTGTTATCTCTCCTCTTTCGTTCATAATTTTATTAATTTAGGTTCTTTCTATTTTCTTTTTGATAAGTCTGGACAGAGGTTTATCAATTTTATTAGTTCTTTCAAAGAATCAGCTCCTAGTTTCATTGAGCTGTTCTTTTTTTTATTATTATTTCTATTTTATTGATTTCTGCTCTGATCTTTATTATTTCTCTTCTTCTGCTGGGTTTAGGCTTTATTTGCTATTCTTTCTCCAGCTCCTTTAGATTTAGGGTTACATTTTTTTTCTGAGACTTTTCTTGTTTTTTGAGAAAGGCTTGTATTGCTATATACTTTCCTCTCAGGACTACCTTTGCTGTATCCGAAAGATTTTGAACAGTTGTGTTTTCATTTACATTTGTTTCCATGAATTTTTTTCAATTCTTCTTTAATTTTTTGGTTGACCCATTTATTCTTTAGTAGGATGTTCTGTGGCTTCCATGTATTTGAGTTCTTTCCAACTTTCGTCTTGTGATTGAGTTCTAGTTCCAAAGCATTGTGGTCTGAAAATATATAGGGAATGATCCCAGGATTTTGGTACTGGTTAAGACCTGATTTGTGACCCAGGATGTGACCTATTCTGGAGAATGTTCTATGTGCACTAGAGAAGAATGTGTATTCTGTTTATTTGTGATGGAATGTTCTGAATATATCTGTGATGTCCATCTGGTCCAGTGTTTGTCATTTAAAACCTTTATTTCCTTGATGATCTTTTGCTTAGATGATCTTTCCAGTTCAGGGAGGTGTTAAAGGCCCCTACTATCATTGTATTATTGTCAACATATTTCTTTGAATTTGTTATTAATTTGTTTATTTAATTGGTTGATCCCATGTTAGGGGCATAGTTTTTCAATATTTTAGATCTTATTGTTGGATAGATCCTTTAAGTATGATATAATGTCCTTCCTCATCTCTTATTATAGTCTTTGGCTTAAAATCTAATTTATCTAATATAAGGATTTCCACCCCAGCTTCTCCCCTCCCCCCCCGCCAAGCTTTCTTTTGATGTCCATTAGCATGGTAAATTTTTTTCTATCCCCTCACTTTAAATCTGGAGGTGTCTTTGGATCTGAAATGAATTTCTTTCATACAGCATATAGATGGGTCTTGTTTGTTTTGTTTTGTTTTCTTTTAATCTGTTCTGATGTCCTGTGTCTTTTGATTGGGGCATTTAGCTCATTTACATTCAGGGTAGCTATTGAAATATATGAATTTAGTCCAGTTGTATTTTCTGTAAGGTGATTGTTACTGTATATTGTCTCTTTTCCCTTCTGGTCTGTTAGTTTTAGGCTCTCTCTTTGCTTAGAGGACCCTTTTCAATATTTTCTGTAGGGCTGGTTTGGTGTTTGCAAATTCCTTTTGGTTTTCTTTGTCCTGGAAGCTTTTTATCTCCCCTTCTATTTTCCATGAAAGCCTAGCTGGATATAGTATTCTTGGCTGCATATTTTTTCTTGTTTAGTGTTCTGAATATATTATGCCATTCTTTTGTGGCCTGCCAAGCCTCTGTGGATAGATCTGTTGCCAATCTAATATTTCTACCATTGGATGTTACATACATCTTTTCTCAAACTGCTTTCAGGATTTTCTTTGTCACTGAGACTTGTTAAGTTTTACTGTAAGATGATGGGATATTGACTTTTTGATTTTTTTTTTTTTAATTTTGAGGGAGATTCCCTGTGCCACCTGGATTTTGATGCATGTTACCTTCACCAACTTAGGGAAATTGTCTCCTATAATTTGCCCCAATAGACCTTCTGCCCCACTCTCTCTTTCTTCTTCCGGGATACCAATTATTTTAATAATTCTAATAAAGTAGAATTAATACCTAATTTACACAATCTCTTTCAGAAAGTAGAAAATACTTCCCATATACTTACCCTGACAACAAAATCAGATAATGACAGTGCAAAACAATAATAAACAGAAGAAAATAAAAGACAAAGTTAAAACACAGACTAAATCTTATAAATTTAGGTGAAAAAATATTTTAAAAAAATAATCCAACAATGAATAAAATTTGTATAATATAATCAGTAGGATTGTACAATATCAATGTTAATAAAGAAAAATCATATGATCATACCAACTGATCCATAAATGCACTTATCAAAGACCAATACATTCATTATAAGATCTCCCATAAAAATATATAAGCACGGAAATTAAAACAGTTTGGTAAGGTGCATACACACAAAAAGCATCCAGCTTACATTATACTTAAAATTGAAAGACTGAATGCTTGCCTTCTAAGATTACAAGTAAGGGAGATATGTCCCCTCTTACCACTTTACTTATACTTAATTTAATAATGTAATTTCTAATCATGCAAGAAAGCAGGGAAAATAAGCGAGAGGCAGAAAGGAACATAATAAAATCATGTAATTTATTTTCTGCAAAACCTCACTGTCTTTATAGAAAACCCCAAGGAATTAAAAAAAAAATCTAGAACTAAAAAACGAGTTCAATAAAGTTACAGGATAGAAGACCAAGAGGAAAAGTTTATTCCATTTCCATATACTAACAATGACCTTCCAGAAACCAAAATTAAAATCACAATCACACCAAAGAATATGGAATACTTTCATAAACACTTTAGAAAATACAGACAAAATCTGTTGGTAAAAACTACAAAATGCTGATTTTAAGAAAATCAAATAAGTCTTTAAAAAGTGGTGATATATGAACTGAAAAATGCATTATAGTAAAGATATCAGTTTTCCTTCAGCTGGTGTACAGGTTTAATGAAATTTCTATCAAAATTCAAGCAAGGATTTTTTTTTACAGTCATAAATAGGCTTATTCTAAAATTAAAATGAAAAGGCACACACCTTAGAAGTGTTAAAACTACCTTTAAAAATAAGAATCAAGTTTAATAAATCACGGAATCCAATATTAACACTTATTATACAGCTATAGTAATCAAGACAGTGTAGTGTTTGTAAAGGTAAAGACACATAGATAAAAATAAACAAAATAGAATGACCAAAAATAAATCCACACAAATGCACTCAAATAACTTTTTACAAGATTGAAAAAGCAATTCAATGGAGGAAATTTATTTTTTCAACAAATAGGGCTAGAGTAATTGAACCTCTATGAGCAAAATGAACCTTAACCTAAACTTCATAGCTTATAGAAGAATTAAATTAAATAAATCACAGTTAAATGTTATACATAAAACTAGAAAGCTTATAGAAATATATAGAAGATAATCTTTGATATCTAGGGTTAAGCAAAAAAATTCTGAGACTTTATTTTTTCCATTTTTAATTTTTTTATTTTTATTTTTAACATCTTAATTTAATTTTATTTTTTCAGTGTTCCAAGATTCATTGTTTATGCTTCACATCCAGTGCTCCATGCAATACATGCCCTCCTTAATACCCAACACCAGGCTCACCCATCCCCCCCCCAAAACCTTTAGTTTGTTTCTCAGAAGCCACAGCTTCTCATGCTTTGTCTTCCCCTCCAATTTACCTCAATTCACTTTTCCATTCCTACTCCTACTCCTACTCCTACTCCATGACCATAAGATACCTTGGAACAAACCTAGCCAAAGAGGTAAAGAATCTGTACTTGAGAAACTACAGAAAACTCATGAAAGAAATTGAAAAAGACACAAAAAGGTGGAAAAGCATTCCATGCTCATGGATCAGAAGAATAAACATTGTTAAAATGTTTATACTACCCAGAGCAATCTATACTTTCAATGTCATTCTGATCAAAATTCCACTGGCATTTTTCAAAGTGCTGGAACAAAGAATCCTAAAATTTGTTTGGAACCAGAAAAGACCCTGGATCACAAAGGAAATTTTGAAAAAGAAAAACAAAGCTCGGGAATCACGTTTCCTTACTTCAAGCTTTACTGCAAAGCTGTGATCACCAAGACTGCATAGTATTGGCAGACAAAAACAGACACATAAAACAAAGACAAAGACAAAGACAGCCCAGATAAGGACCCTCAACTCTATGGTCAAATAATCTTCGACAAAGCAAGAAAAAATATACAGTGGGAAAAAGACAGTCTCTTCAATAAATGGTGCTGGGAAAATTGGACAGCTACGTGTAGAAGAATGACACTTGATCATTCTCTTACACCATACACAGAGATAAACTGAAAATGGATAAAAGACCTCAACATGAGGCAGGAATCCATCAGAATCCTAGAGGAGAACATAGGCAGTAACCTCTTCAACATCAGCCACAGCAACTTCTTTCAAGATATGTCTCCAAAGACAAAGGAAACAAAAATGAAAATGAATTTTTGGGACTTCATCAAGATCAAAAGCTTCTGCACAGCAAAGTAAACAGTCAACCAAGCAAAGAGGCAACCCACAGAATGGGAGAAGATATTTGCAAGTGACAATACAAACAAAGGGCTGATATCCAGGAGTTACAAATAACTCCTCAAACTCAATACACATAAAACAGATAATCATGTCAAAAAATGAGCTGAAGACATGAACACACTTCTCCAATGAAAATATACAAATGGCTAGCAGACACATGAAAACACGTTGATCATCACTAGCCTTGAGGGAGATTCAAATCCAAACCACACTGAGATACCATCTTACACCAGTTACAATGGCCAAAATCAACAAAACAGAAAACAACGTGTGTTGGAGAGGATGTGGAGAAAGGGAAACCCTCTTACTCTGTTAGTGTGGCAAGTTGGTGCAGCCACTTTGGAAAACAGTGTGGAGATTCCTTGAGAAATTGAAAACAGAGTACCTTATGACCCTGCAATTGCACTACTGGGTATTTACCACAGAGATACAGATGTAGTGAATAGAAGGGTCATCTGCACCCCAGTGTTCATAGCAGCAATGTCCATAGTCACCAAACTGTGGAAAGATCCAAGATCCCTTCAACAGATGAATGGATAAAGAAGATATGATCCATATACACAATACTATGCCTCAATCAGAAAGGATGACTACCCAACTTTTTAATCAGCATGGATGGGACTGGAAGAGATTACGCAAGGTGAAATAAATCAAGCAGAGAGAGTCAATTATCATATGGTTTCACTTATTTGTGGAGCATAAGGAATAACACAGAGGACACAGGGAGATAGAAGTAAGTTGGGGGGAACTGGAGAACTAGATACACCATGAGATACTGTGGACTCTGAGAAACAAACTGAGAGTTTTAGAGGGGAGGGAGCGGGGGTTGGATGAGCCCAGTGGTGGGTATTAGGAGGGCACATATTGCATGGAACCCTGGGTGTGGTGCATAAACAATGAATTTTGGATCACTGAAAATTTTTAATTTAATTTAATTTTAAAAAAGAATATTTATATGCTTCTAATTAAATATCTGAATTCTAGAATGTTGTTTTGCTTCTCAGCCACTCATTTGACAGTCACCTCAAAGGGAAAAATAGCAACAAATATCTTGTTTACCATTCTAAACTATTCTCCTTTCATCTGAATTCAGATTCACAAATCTTTACAATCTGGGAATTTCTCTGATGGCTTCAATCATAAACTTTGTTCAAAAAGTTTTCCTATATTTTATGTGTTTCTTGGCAATGTGATTGGTTTGAAATCACCCAATCCATCCTTGTTAGCAGTGCCAATATTGTATAATACCTTTATATGATACTTAAAACTCTACAATCCCACACTTATCAAGTCACCCTCCAGTCCATTTTGAAGCCACTTCTATAATGAAGAATTACCTATTTAGCTGTCCAATTTTTCCAAAATTCTCTATTTTTAAAAATTATTTGTATCTTTGCATCTTAGCAGCCAACACATCAGGTTTCTCTAGTGAGTAGACTATATCTGTTTGTTGAATTGTTGACGTACAAATAAATGGCCATATTTAGGTCTTAAATATATCTCTTCAGTTAATTGACAAAAACTTCACTTTTCCCTGCAACAGTCTTTCTGGTCATTATTTGAAAATATGTGTTGTTTTCATGATTTGTTTCTTAATATTTTATTTACTTCCTTGTCAGAGAGAGAGAACATGCAAGAGGGGGAGCAGCAGGCAGAGGAGGAAGCAAGGAGCCTGTTGCCAGACTTGATCCAAGGACACTGGGATCATGACCCGAACTGAAGGCAGGTGCTTAACCAACTGAGCCACCCAGGCATCTTGTTTTCATCATTATTTTTTCTCTATAGGTTAAGTGTTCCCAGTGCCTTGCATGGTGTTTCACAAGATAATCCTTTTTTTATTATTATTTTAAGTTTTTATTTGTATTTTAATTAGGTAATATGTAGTGTAATAATTTCAAGAGTAAAATTTAGTGATTCATCACTTATATGTAACACCTAGTGCTCATCATAACAAACTCTTTCCTTGCTACCCATCAGCCAGTTACCCCATTCCCCCACCCACTTGCCCTCCAGCAACCCTCAATTTGTTCTCTATAGTTAAAAATCTTTTATGATTTTCCTCCCTTACTTTTTTTTTCCTTTCCCCTATGTTTATCTGTTTTGTTCCTTAAAATCTACATATAAGTGAAATCATATGGTATTTGTCTTTCTCTGACTGACCTCTTTTGCTTAGCATAATATACTCTAGCTCCATCCACATAATTGCAAATAACAGGATTTCATTCTTTCTGCTAGCTGAGTAATATTCCATTATATATATATATATATGTATATGTGGCATATACATATATATGACTGATGATATATGTGACACATGACTGGTGAATAAATATGTGGCATACACACACACACACACACACATATGTGCCACATCTTCTTTATTTATTTATCAGTCATCAGTGGACATTTAGGCTCTTTCCATAGTTTGGCTATTTTTGATAATGCTGCTATAAACATCAGGGTTCATGTGCCCCTCAAATCAGTGTTTTTGTATCTTTTGGGTAAATACCTAGGAGTGCAATTTCAGTGTCATAGGGCAGTTCTATTTTTAATATCTTGAAGAATCTCCATACTGTTTTCCAGAGTGGCTGCACCAGTTTGCATTTCCACTAACAGTGTAGTAAGGTTCCCCTTTCTCCATATTCTCACCAACATCTGTTGTTTTCTGAGTTGTTAATTTTAACCTTTCTGACTGGTGTGAGGTGGTATCTCATTGTGGTTTTGATTTGTATTTCCCTGATGATGAGTGATGTTGAGCCCTTTTTCACATCTGTTAGCCATTTAGATGTCTTTTTTTGGAAAAATGTCTACTCATGTCTTTCCATTTCTTAACTGGATCATTTGGGTTTGTCTGTTGAGTTTGATAAGTTCTTTATAGGTATTCAGATACTAACCCTTTATCACATATCATTTCCAAATATCTTCTATCAGCCTATGGGATGGTGTTTAGTTTTGTCCATTATTTCCTTCACTGTGCAGAGGCTTTTCATCTTGATTAAGTCCCAGCATTTCATTGTTGTTTTCATTTCCCTTACCTCTGCGATGTGTCTATTAAGAAGTTGCTATAGCCAATGTCAAAGAAATTTTGTTCCCTTCCAGAATTTTGATGAATTCCTGTCTCACATTTAGGTCTTTCTACTGATAGAATCACAGTTTTGTTTTGTTTTGTTTCATTTTCATTTCATTTCTTTATATTTCTACATCAACTGCCAATCTAAATCTTTCATATCCTACTCTCATTTTACAATTTTATATACCACTCCCATGTTACAACATTGATTCATATATTAATATCATATATTAATACTATTCTATTTTACTCTTGCTCTGATTATCCAACCATTGGTCTCTGGGAAATAATCACAATGGTAATTTCTTCTGTGCCATTTATGACATAGACCTAATAATTTGGAGAACTAGAGATTTGTTCAAAGCTGGCTAATACTGCAATGAGTAAGAACAAGTGGCTATTGAGCACCTGTAATGTGGCTAATATAAATCAGGACTTACTGTTAAGTGTAAAATACATACTGAATTTCATATAGTTAAAGATGTAAAATTAATCCCTAATATTTTTATATTGTTTACATGTTAAATGATAATATTTTAGATATATTTATTTAAGTACAATAATTTATTATAATTAATTTCATCTATTACCTTGTACTTTTTAAATAAGTTGATTAGAAAATTTAAAATTAGGGATGCCCGGGTGATTCAGTGAGTTAAAGCCTCTGCCTTTGGCTCAGGTCATGATCTCAGGGTCCTGGGATTGAGCCCCATATCGGGCTCTCTGCTCAGGAGGAAGATTGCTGCCCCCCCCCCAATCTGCCTCTCTGCCTACTTTTTATTTCTGTCTGTCAAACAAATAAATAAAATCTTAAAGAAAAGAAAATTTAAAATTACATATGTGGCTTGCCTTTGAAACTGAGGTACTATTTCTATTTAACAACACTGGCTTAAAGCCACATAGCTGTTCAATAACAGAGAGCTAAAACACAATTTCTCTGATTGGAGGTCCATGTTGACTTTATTTGTACATCATGACTTGAGAAGAAACCATACTGTTGGCAATCAAGCAACTACAAAATCTGTCTTCATGGCAAAGTTTCTATAGTAGAATCGCCATTTTCTGCCTTGAGTAATTTCACAAATTCACATCCTTATGATGAAATACAGCAGCAAGTAATAATTGGATTCTGGAGGTAGGGTCTGCACATATGTACCTTACATTGATTTCCATTTAGAACCTGTGCTAAAAAATTCCATGAAGAAAGATGGAACAAAAGAATCAAGTCCTCCCTGGCACTCTCCCTTTTAAACCTTAGTACACTGGCATGTGATACATGAAAGTATAATTTGTTACTTTGTGGAAAGTCAGCCTGAAGCAAGGTTCTGATTATAATAGTCTTTCTTTAGATCATTTTCCAGGCACATTTTGCAACACACAAATGAAATAAAGGTATGATTTGTTCCTCCATTCTGCTGGTTTCACTATTGCGGCTGATAGAGGTTTATTTTTATCTTAACATTGGAGGTTGCCCCTAGCACTGCTGAATAATTAAGGATCATGTTTCCAGTGGTTCCTCAACAACAAAATTCCCAGGCCTTTTTCTATCATTAGTTAATAACAGAGGTAAGGTTGCTGCTTAGAAAAATAGTAACTTTTTGCTGAGTTAAATTGACAATTCTGATTTGCGACCTTTTTCCTCCTAAATTTGCAAATTCCTTGTTCCTTCAGCATCAGTGTGAAAACCCATAGACTTCTTACGACATAGATGAGGTTCATCCAACAGTTCAAGGTAACTTCTAAGTGACAATCACACTTAGTTTTATGCCTCGTTTTGGTAAATAACTTGCTGATTTACATTAACTTAAGTATAGAGACTTTGTGCAAAAATCTTAGTTAAAAGCTTTATACACTGGGGGCACCAGGGTGGTTCAGTGGGTTAAGCCTCTGCCTTCAGCTCAGGTCATGATCTCAGGGTCCTGGGATCAAGACCTGCATCAGGCTCTCTGCTCAGCAGGGAGTCTGCTTCCCCCTCTCTCTCTTTGCCTGTCTCTCTGCCACCTTGTGGCGTCTCTTTCTTTGTCAAGTAAATAAATAAAATCTAAAAAAAAAAAAAAAAACCTTTAATACACCATACTAAAACTTTAGGGAAAACCTTCCTTTATCTAATTGATTCTGTTTTATCCCACTGTTATCTATTTGTGATGCAGCTGGACTTTATAGTCTATGATAATTCATGGTCTGGACTGTTTAGTATCAGTCCTGGCAGGACTGAAAATCAGCCAGTTTTCTGGAATCCTTTCAAGAGTGGCATCTGAAAGAACTCCTTGGCATACAAGTGATGCAACTACACATGCCCTTATAGACTAGTGTTTCATATCTAGGTTAGCACTAGAATTAAGACAGAGGACAAAGGATTCAGGGTTATATGGGTTAATTAAATATTATCTAAGGGCATACTTATCGATTACACATACACCAACTTTTTTATCTGTATAAAGCTCTTGTTTTCGTGTTTTCCCATTTTTCAGTTCTTACCTGAAAATGTTTTAACGCACATGCTCCAGTATAAAGCTAGTTAAACGATTATGCCTACATCCCAGGAATCCCCTGTTATAGCATTAGTCTTATCTTTTTCCTTCATTGCAATTCTTATGTTGGGAATCATAAATTTGTCTAATTTGCTACCTACTCTCTGCTCCCATTAGAATATAAGTCCCGAGTAGTAAGTGCCTTATCTGTTTTTGTTTTGTTTTGTTTTGTTTTGTTTTTTGTTTTATCTCCAACATCCAACTCAAGGTGTATAACATATATGGTGCATCATAAATGTTTGCTGAATTTTATTAAATCTTTTTTTTTTTTAAAGATTTTATTTATTTATTTGAGAGAGAGAGACAGTGAGAGAGAGCATGAGCAAAGAGAAGGTCAGAGAGCGAAGCAGACTCCCCATGGAGCTGGGAGCCTGATGTGGGACTCGATCCCGGGACTCCAGGATCACGCCCTGAGCCGAAGGCAGTCGTCCAACCAACTGAGCCACCCAGGCGTCCCTTTTTTTTTTTTTTTAAAGATTTTTGAATTTTATTAAATCTTAAAGAGAAAACTTGTTTCATCTAGAAATGAGTGATGCCACAGCAGCCTGAACAAAAGGACCAGGGTAAGGTCTATTTGGACAATAGAAGTCTGCTAAATGAGGGGATGCCTAGGTGGCTCTCTAGGTTAAACATCTGCCTCTGGCTCAGGTCATGAATCCAGGATCCTGGGATGCCTTACAGCACTGGGCTTCTTGCTCACTGGGGAGTCTGCTTCTCTCTACCTGCAGCTTCCCCTGTCTGCAGCTCCCCCTGCTTGTGCTTGCTCACTCTCTCTATCTCTCACTCCCTCTCTAACAAATAAATAAAATCTTTAAAAAAAAAGTCTGCTAAATGAGGATTTAGAATTGCAAGAGAAGACCAAGGACTGTATGAATGGAGGAGTTTCCATAGTTGGCTCACTCATGAGTACTACCAGGAGAGTGTTCTCCCTAAAAACCTGCTGCATGAGTCACACTGGCAGAATTTGTGATATAGAGCAATATTCCTCTCATGCAAAGAAGCCAAAGTTTAATTTTGCTATGATGTGGAGGGAGAGACTCTGTATGGGTTTACTTTACCTCTAAAGAAGCAAATGTTGAGACTAGGCTTTCCAGACAAAATTTTAGAAATCAAAATGTATTTTTGCTTAATATTTTCACCAATGTCTCAGAACTCTTCCACCCAAATCTGAATAATAAATTCTCTTCTCCACTCTTAATATCTCACTGTACTATCTGATACCCTTTGGTTCTCTGAATTCCATTATTATGCTAAACACTAAATATTGCTGATGTGAGTTAAAAACATTATGATTACATAACATCACATACCTATGCAGGAGAAGTAATGAATCCTGCTAAGTTACTTGCTGAAATATTTTATAAAAACTGTTTTTTTTTGATCTACTTTAGTCATCATCATCATAATCTTTGCTGAAATACATATGCACTACACAGACCACATGTATATCTATAACCTTATTTGGACTTTATTTCAAGTTCATAACTGATAAATTCTGGAAATAATTTAAGCGACTTGTAGTATGCTTTAATATACTTTTTGGTCAATAAATGATAACATGAATAATACCCCAATCTATAATATATGTTATTTATAATTGGCATTTATCTTTTCTTCCAGTAAACATTCTCTATTTTTTTTAAGATTTTATTTATTTATTGACAGAGACACAGCAAGAGAGGGAGAAGCAGGCATCCCACTGAGCAGGGACCCCAAAGTGGGACTCAATCCCAGGACCCTGAGATCATGACCTGAGCTGAAGGCAGACGCTTAATGACTGAGCCACACAGGCACCACTCATTCTCTATTTTCTGAGCCATTCCATGTTAGTATTTTTTTTTAATTGTTCAGATTTAGTACATTGCATCCTCAAGTTTATTGACTTTTTTTTTTGAGGATCCACATTGTTATCTGCTATTATTTAAAGAAATTATAACTTTAAGTAAATAAACCTCAATGTAAATTCTAAATCTTCACCATAACATCAAGAGAGATTTCTTTCTTTCAGTAATAAGTGTAATGTTCTAATTACTTTTTTTTTCCCCCCTGAAATGACGTTTGTGTGTGGCTTTATCATATGGGCTTTTTTTGATTTGACTGTTTACATTGACAGCTCCATTCTCTCTCAAGTTTGTGAAGGAGAACAGCATGGAGAAGAAATTCTAAATACCCCATATTAGAATTTTTTTTAAAGATTTTATTTATTCATTTGAGAGAGAGAGAGAGAGAGAGAGAGAGAGCACAAGCAGGGGGAGCAGCAAAGGAAGAAGGAGAAGCAGATTCCCTGCTTCTCTGAAGAGGGAGTCCCATGTGGGGCTTGCTCCCAGGACCCTGAGATCATGACCTAAGCTGAAGGCAGTCACATTAACTGACTGAGCCACCCAGGTGACCCTTAGAATGATTTCTTACAGAATTCATGAAGTCAAAGCTGGAAAGCAACAAAGCATATCATCTGTCTTCATTGCCCTTCCACAACCAATCTGAATATAAACATCCACCCATACACAAAATGTTAAACAACACTGTTGTTTTGTACCATATATGATGAAAAACATTTAGGATATCAGTCCCCAAATCAAGATTTTCTGGGCATCAAATTCCAGGAATAGGCAAGCTGAACTAAAATGGAACACTTTCTAAAAGTGTTGGATAAAAATATAACTCCTGTGTATGAACAAGCAACTAAGAAAGAAAGAGAAATCTCTAAATGCCATAAACAAAGATAAATACAGAGATTCTAAGTTGTCTATATGTTGGTGAAAGTATGTGTTCGGGGAAATATATTTAAATTTTTAATTTTGCACCAACACAGTCAGGATCAATTGTTAATGTGCCTACAACAATTTGAGAGGGAATGTTAATAGCATGGTTGGAAGACACAATAAAACCATTGTACTTTAAACAGTTATACACTCCTAGTGAAAAGAACTCTCTAAAATGAGCACTGGGGTGTATGGAAGTGAAAAGTCACTAAATTCTACTCCTGAAACCAATATTATTGGTCTGTTAACTAACTGGAATTTAAATAAAAACTTAGAATAATAAATTAAATAAAACTAAATACATACATACATATAAACATACATACAAAAGAACACCAGGGAAACTGCTATGGATAATTTCTGTTACCCCCAAAGCTCCAGCCCTTAGCTTTCCCCACATCACTGGGCTCTGTGGGAATGATATCAACTGACTCACTCATCTTCTGGATTTTGGTTGGGGTTTGCCAATAAGGAGTACAGCAAGGAGATAAAAGGATATAGGTGAGGTTTGAGTATTTATTTCCCTAGCTTCTTATTTTCAGGTTGCCACATGTAGGTTCTTCCTGATATAAGGTAAGGAAGCCAACTAATAGAGTTTTATCAGCCTCCAAGTTCTAAAGAATGGTTCTGTCTTCTCATTCCTTCAGACTTAGCCTCAGTCACTCAGTCCTCCTATTAACATCTCTGAGGTATTACAATTTTGATTTCCCTCTAGCTTATCTATGAATTCTATCAATCCTTTATTAATTCTTTTCAAATATCCCAAAACAGATATACCATATATTCTCTGTCAGGACTCTGGCTGATATGGAGACTAAAAGAAATGTACTTTCACTTTCTCTTCAGGGAAGAAGAACCCCTTTTTCATGATCAAGGAAACTATACTTGAAGAAGCTTCAAGTTCAAATTTGCCTTACCTATATAGTATAAGAGTGATAAAATTTAAATATTCACATTAAATTATTCTAGGCAAGGTATAGCATAACTCATTTGGTGAAAACAATACTTTAAACATGCTGCAAAAGTCATGTTCAACACTCATGGACATGACTTCCCCAGGTATGCCAGGGGTTTAATCCTTACTAAATATAAGCTCACAGTCAAACTGGCAAAAATATGGAGGAATGATTCACCATGAATGAGCAAAGAGCTGTATCAGAGTAGATGATTAGAATGTCAAAACCAGAAACTAGTAACAAGGAATAATGAATTACCTATGTGTATACAATGGATATATACAAGAATACACATTCCAAAAAAAGACATATTTGAAAAAAATGTAATAAATTATATATAAGTATCTATATAGATACATACATACATATATAGAGAGAGATACATACATACATATATATATATATGTAATTAGAAAAGGATTAATAATCTTTAAGGTAGATATGAGGAAATTAGCCCCAAATGCAACTCTAAGCTTACAAATTTGCAAACCACAAGGGAAAAGTTCATTGATACAGAAGGTAGCACAAGCTTTTCGACTTTAGAATAATCTAAATCCTAGAAGAAACAAAGTGAATATACACTTTTCTTAAATATTAAAAGCAATGTTTAATAAGGTAATGACAAGATTTTTCAGGATACTTTAAAGAACCCAATCTGAAACTAAAGACATAAAAATAATGTCACAAAGAAAGCAAAAAAAAAAAAAAAAAAAAAAAAAAAAATCTTAGAAAAAAGGAAAAAAAAAAAAACAACATTTTCCCCAAAACACATTAAAGAAGTTTTATCAACAGCTCCAGTGTACCTCATAGACAATGGAAAAATGCATTTCAACTAAACTGTCATCCAAGAATGAAAATGATTCTTTAGAAAAACAAAGCATGAGAACTTGTCCCTCATACCTATATGCTAAACATTTACTAAAAGACTCATATGAAGTAGAAAAAAATTAAATCCAAAGACCAAGAAATATTCTGGGCAGAAAAGGTGTGAAATAAGATAAGTTACTTTATTTGTTTTAAGATTTCTATTTATTTATTTGGTATATATAGAGAGAGATCACAAGTAGGCAGAGAGGCAGGCAGAGAGAGAGGTGAAACAGGCTCCCTGCTGAGCAGCAAGCCTGATGTAGGGCTCAATCCCAGGACAGTGATATCATGACCTGAGCTAAAGGCAGAGGCTTAACCCTCTGAGCCACCCAGGCACTCCAGATAAATTACTTTAAATGAATTTTTTTTTTTTTTTTTTTGCTTTTTATGGTGTTATTACACCTTTTCTTCTACTCTGAAATATTTACCTTATGAACATTCAACTTTTATGCAATGACATTTGCTGCTCTTCTATGGTGGAAAAAAAAAAAAAGAATCTGTTCTGTTTTGATGGTGATGATAGATCCCCACTGGGAAGAAAAATCAATGTCATGGATATCGTGCCATGTGATATATATGTAATGTCCTAGTGCAGGAGTGTTCATCATTTAACTGTTTTTTCAATATGTTTTACAACTTTATACAAACAAAAGTGGGTGTAAGGACCTATTTTACTGTCTCTGCCCCCTTCCCCCAAGGGACTTAAAAAACTAAGCCTGGAAACCAGCTCCAAGTGTGGAGGCCAAGAAAAACAAGGCTGTACCCATCTCAAGACTAGCCCAGACATAAGTAGAGCCATCTTGGCAAAGCAAAAGCCGGCACCTTGCACTGTAAGAGTGGGTTAGCATAAGAATGGCCATCCTGAAGGCCAGGAAGCCATTTTTCTGAGCGTCACTAACCAGCCCACATGAGCACAGAACTTGAAATAAGAGAAAGTAGCTAAAACCTAAGAAACAAGTTACTTGAAATAAGAGAAAGTAGCTAAAACCTAAGAAACAACTTAATCATATACCACTAGGGCGGTTAGGCGATGGCGCCACAGGGACCAGATGTTAAAGAAAACAAATGGTTAACATGCAGAGATTACAATCCTGCAAAACAGGAGTCTCCCTTGGTTTGCAAATGTCCTGGTGATTTACAACAAAAAGGGCTATGTCTTCAATGGCCCAATTTCCAGAGACAAGTGGCTCAGTTCCTCAAGGCCTAAGGTCGCCCTCCCCACCATAAAACTGAAGGAGGCTGAGGAAGAAGGAAATGTAAATAAAATTAAATTTCTTCTAAACCTAAATCTTACTTAACCGCCAGGATTACTCCAGGGTGACACCGGAGTGGCAAAAGGTTAAACAAAGTTAAACTGTCAAAGTGGGGTGCAAGATATATATGTAGCCATGGAGAAGTGCCTTGAAAATGCTATATAAACCCTTGGCTTTGAGTGCTCGGGGTCCTCCGCTGCGCCAGGCAGATACTTGGACCCCAGCTAGCTGGAAATAAACCTTGCTGTGTGACTTGCATTATCGAGAGTGTTCTCTATCTAATTGAGGGGTGGTCGACTCCATACCCTAACATGGGGAAGAAAGAAGTCCACACAAATGCTCCTTAAACATAATTATGAATCCAAATTGTCTTATTAAAATGCAGACTTGATTAAGGACTTCTAGGTGTAGCTTAAAAGCCTGCATCTCCTGCAGGCTCCAAGTAATAGGGATCTCTTGTTGCTCTGGGAATGTTCAGAGTAGCAAGTGTATTCGTACCCTTCTGAAGGGAGTAATAGTTATTTACATGCTTTAGAAATGATTCAGAGCAATTACTGTAAATTGATTCTCCACTAAATTGCAAACATTGTTTTGTATTTCAGTGTGACATTATTATTTCCTTCTTAAATCTTACTTTACATTTACCTTCGATACTTCCTTAGTAAGAGGTTGGAGTGCCAGACATTCTCCCTGATAATTCAGATAAGCCATACATCATGAACTCATACTTTAAAATTCCAGGAGTCCCTTTTATCTGCTTTTTAAACTGGAATCAAATTTTTGGTTCTCTCTCCTGGAAATAAACTGCTTTCTTGACATGAAATGATCACAGTAAACGCTTTCACACAAATGTGGGTATATTTCACTGAACATGCTCATCATCTGCTTTTTTCTCTCTTTGCTTTGCTGTTAACTAACTACTGCAGTTCACCATGCTCTAATTCGGTAATTAAACACATGTTTTAGGATCACAATATGTGTAGTGCTTATATCATTACAGGTAAAACAATAGGAATGAGGTTAATTGTATTTTTTCTGCAGTAGAGGAAAATAGAGCCAGATGGGACAGAGCTGTTTGTCCCTAAGTCTGAGGCTATTCATCGTGACAGATTTGTGATGAATGCTCAACCATCAGAGCTGACTGTCCTTATTGTATTATTTCATATTTGGGTGATTACTTTATTGTTATCACAGGATGGAAATAGTAAGGTCTTTAAGGAGGAATGTGTTCTGGGTTTGCTTTGAAATTTGAGATTGCTTTGAAATGGCTAATAAAACTACCCCTATAATTTTAACTTACATCACACCAGTGAGGGGTAGATAGGATAAGAAGATAAAATTTATTTAAGAGATAGGCTAGGCTTGGATTTCATTCCACGGAAAGTAAAATAGAAACATGCATAATGATCCCAGGGTTTCTAGACTGTGCCTTGTTTTTTCCTTCCATTCTCTTAGCCTCCATCTGCTTCATTCTCTCTGACCTGTGCTGATGCCTTAAATTTTTTTGTGGGTGTGGGTGACACAGCTTTCCATACACATTTCAGAAAACATTTGAAGTAATAATTCCACAGGAAAAAGAAACATAGGGATTTATTCCCCTTAGGGAATAAATGAAATAAATAAATATTTATTCCCCTTAGGGAATAAATGAGTGGAATTTTTTCTAAAATTATTTTTGATGAATGGAAAATGTGCTGAGTATATTTAAACATACGATATTGGAGAAGTAAAAATTGGTTCAAGGAGATCAAACTCAGAATTTTGACTAGAGCCAGGCAACTCACAGTTTGGCTAGAAATGGTGAATACTGTAAAGTCCTATTACATTTTGTTAATTAGCAAAAGAAAATCCAATTCTTAATGGCTCTTTTTGAATTTTTCTCATTTTTCAAGTCCAAAATTTTGTCAATTTTAATAAATTAATGTCTGCAGTTGGAATAATTGAAAATATCTCCTTGTAATTTTTGGCTTTTTGAATCCTAGATGGAAAACAAGCTCTTTAAAGTTAGTGTTCATTTATTCTAGTTTTCTATTTATTGTGTCAAGGATGAGATCTTATTTATACAAGGTATCCCAGACAGCATAGGTGGAGTGGAAATGTATCTTTTCTACTGTCACTTTAAGATGCATATTAATACAGGGGCCTCTGGGTGGCTGCATTGGTTAAGGGTCTGCCTTCACCTCAGGTCATGAACCCTGGGTCCTGGGATGGACCCCCACATCTGACTCTCTACTCTGCAGGGAGCCTGCTTCTCCCTCTCCCTCTGCCTGCTGCTCCCCCCGCTTGTGATCTCCATCTGTCAAATAAATAAATAAAATATTTTTTTTTTTAAAGATGCATATTAATGCCTATATGCCACAGGGGGTGAAAAAAAGATGAAATTTCTACCAACACAAACCTAGGTTAAAACCATGCTCTGCCAAAGTCTAGGTATGGTGGTCTTGAGATAATCAATTTTTTTTTTTTGAGAGATAATCAATTTTAAGCCTCTGTTTTTTTTCATCTATAAAATGGGAAAGCTGCCTTCAGAAACTCTTTTGTGTATTAATAGTCAAAAATAATCCATGCCAGGCATTAAGTAAAATGGTAAGATTTCATTCATTAACTACCAACCTTGGGGGAAACTACTGAACTCTGTTCTGACTTGCACAGAGGTGACAGGACACTTTGAAGAGGATGAAGGAGTAGGGAGGGGGTGAGCAGGGCTCAGGAGAGTCAGGGAAGTAAAAATTATAAAACTTAAGTCAGTGTAAATGCAATTAAGCCAACTGTGCCTGTTGTTTGGCCATCACAGAAGTTAGGATTTCTTCTCCGTCAGAGACTGGGAGACAGAGACACTATTTCCCCTAATGATTACTTTTCAAAGGAATGGCTTCTAGTTCCTTGGAAAAAATGCTCCTGAATTGTCAAAGACACATATTCACAATTGTATGCCTTTTTAGTAATTGCGCTAAGAGAGAGCTCAGGGGCCTATCATCTTGTGTTGGCTACAACAAAGGCAATTCTTCCCTACCGGCTGAGCTTTGTCAAGCAGGCACTTAATATGGGCCTGAGGGCTTCCTAGGGACACAGCTTTATGCTTCCAGAAGGCAGGCTGGAATTTGGTCATCTCTTAATGCAGAGGTTTGGTTGGAATCATGTGCCAAAATTTCTGCAGTTCCCAGAGTCAAAACGAATGTAAAATCCTTAACATAATACTGACATAATGTACGCAGTTAACTCAATGTTTCTAAATTCATTATGAAGAAGCAACTTAATTACACTAGGAGCATGAGTAATCTTAAATTCATCAAAATATTATGTGAAAATACAGCTCTTTAAAGTCAGAATGGATGGAAACCATATTAATAGACTCAGAATTAAGTAAAATATATAAATATATATTCCCATAATTCGTTCTTGAATAAGAACAGTAACAATTTAAAACTCACTGGTTTATGGATTGCTGCTGGAACGTAAATATGAACAAGCTTGAAAAGGTACAGTCCACAAAAATAATCATAGAGTTTTTTGGTCATGTTAACTTTCAAAGATGTCACTCAAAAAGATTACTAAGACAAGAATCTCCTTCCAAGGCACATGGCCTGCAGAGTGATTCCAAGTATGACCTCACATTTTGCATGGAAAGTCAGTGAGGTCTGGAGTAAATGAGTGGACAGCTCAGCTGCATTCCCCGCCCCCTCTCCATTTCCAACTAGGACATCCTCAGGCATTTATTTCTATCTCCACTTTTGTTGTATGCTCAATCGTTCTGGTGCTATGCTGGTCTTTTTTTTTTTTTTTTATATCAGTCCTTGCCCTCCATCAGACCTAATCTGATCAGAGCACATGTCTGTGTAAGGACCTATTTTATATTTTATTTTAGCCATAGGCTTCCATTGAGGTTAAACAATAACTTTGTTGTTTAACCCTTAAACAGTCCCTGCTCCCCTTCCCCCAGGGGACTTAAAAACAAGTCCCAGAAACCAGCTCCAGGTAACAAACCCAAGTACAAGGGTGGGTAAGGCCAGGTGGAGGTATTCAATCAGTGGGGGCAAGTACTGTCTTCTAGCTACCAAGGCGAGATGGGCTAGTTTCCATGACTACTGTGGGGTGAATTGTAATTCAGTTAGCCACCTTTGTGTGGCCAGGCCCAACCACTTGGCCTTTGCTCTATAAAAGTTAGTCTGGAGGGGCACCTGGGTGGCTCAGTGGGTTGATTAAAGCCTCTGCCTTCAGCTCAGGTCATGATCCCAGGGTCCTGGGGTCAAGCCCCGCATCGGGCTCTCTGCTCAGCAGGGAGCCTGCTTCCTCCTCTCTCTCTGCCTGCCTCTCCACCTACTTGTGATCTCTGTCAAATAAAATACTTTAGGGGCCCCTGGGTGGCTCAGTTGGTTGGACGACTGCCTTCGGCTCGGGTCAGGTCCTGGAGTCCCGGGATCGAGTCCCACGTCGGGCTCCCAGCTCCACGGGGAGTCTGCTTCTCCCTCTGACCTTCTCCTCGCTCATGTTCTCTCTCACTGTCTCTCTCTCAAATAAATAAATAAAATCTTAAAAAAAAATAAAATATTAAAAAAAAAAAAGTTAGTCTGGAAAGCAGGGAGGGGTCATCCTCTGTAAGGGGCATCCCTGACCGGTCTCTTTGACTGTCGATTTGATTCTTGATGCTTGGCACCAAATAAAACTTTGCTTGACCTTTGCTTTGTATCAGTCTCTTTCCTTTAATCACAGATCCATTATTGGGGTACCCATTTTGGGGGGGACATAACAGTCTGCTCTGCGAAATAGGACCAGTTCTGTTTCCCTGGCCAAGGCTGGTCCTTTCTGATCTTCATCCATGTCCACATGTAGTCACCGATTTAATGAAATACACTCTAGATGGCCATCACTCCTAAGTTTTCCTCCATTAAGAAGCTTAAAACTGGGGGGTGCCTGGGTGGCTCAGTGGGTTAAGCTGCTGCCTTTGGCTCAGGTCATGATCTCAGGGTCCTGGGATAGAGTCCTGCATCGGGTTCTCTGCTCCACAGGGAGCCTGCTTCCCTCTCTCTCTCTCTGCCTGCCTCTCTGTCTACTGTGATCTCTCTCTGTCAAATAAATAAAATCTTAAAAAAAAAAAAAAGAAAAGAAAAGAAACTTAACACTGGGGTCCCTTTAATCTTCCTGGACCATGGGCAAGATTACAGCCACCTCCAAGTCCCTGCCTTCACTAACCATCACCTACAATTTACCATCATCATCATCACCATTAAATGTTGAGCAGTAAATATCAAATGTTGTGCAAAGATCTCTGTGGGGTTTACTTCATTTAATTTTAACTACAGCACTATGTAGGTGGTGGGGAAGTATCAAGATCCCTCCTTTAGTCTGGAGACTGGCTATCAACTGAGGCCTGCAGAAAGCCCAGGTCTGAATTTTTAGGACTTCTGATTCATTGTATTTCAATATTCTTTGCATGCACATCAAAGGCTAAATCTAGAACTGATTGATTGATTGATTGATTGATGTACAATAAAACAAAGTAAAGAACTGATCCCGTTAACATTTTTCAAAAATCATGCTGGTAAAATAGAGGTTTCTTTCCCCTTCCACTGTTTTAATGTTTTGCGTGTGTATATTTACGCAAAAAAAAAAAAAAATGCAATTGAAATTTGAGTAAAATCTTTCGTGAAACCACTAGATCACTGTCATAAATCCTTATATTGACAACATGCATTACCTGAAATCATCATCTTCTGGGGAATAATTGCAAACTCTTTAGTTGTATCTGTCCACCTGTGTATTCTTTGAGTGCTGCTTGAATTTCCTTTTTCTCTTTTTAATGAAAACATTTTTTAAAAATGTTCTGCAGCTCATAAACAGTTGAAGAACCACAAATAAAGACAGCTTGTATATATAAACCCAAAATTTCACTTAAAGGAAACATTCAGTAGAAAATATTTAGCTGGTCTTATGTAGCCTGCCATGCAGTGCCAAACCATTCTGATGAAGGAGCAGGAGGCTGACTGAGGACAAAAGTTTGGCACCTTGCACCCCCTCTCCACCCACTCTGCTCCGTAATAAGTGTGACATTCCTCAGCCACCCCTGGCTGCCCTAAAGGAAAAGCAAATAGTTAACTTGCAGAGATCACAATCCTGCAAGACAGGAGTCTCCCTTGGTTTACCAATGTCCTAGAGATTTACAACAAAGAAGCTATCTTATTTCCAGAGACAAATAACTCAGTTCCTCAAGCCCTAAATAAAGTTAAATTTCTTTTAAACCCAAATCTCACTAACAAAGATGCTTGACAGCAGAAATGAGAATGGCTTGCCTAGAAAGACAACATTGATCAAGCAGCAAGACTTCTGGTATCCCTACACCTTGTAGGCCCTCTTTAGCATATGAAAGCTCCTTTGAAACCTCCCTTTCCCTCACATTCCCCCAACCTCAGGGTACATAACCTGCCATCCTCACAACCCAGGGCAGCATCTCTGTCTGCCCACTGGTCCTGTCCCCATGCTTTAATAAACCACCATTCTGCACCAAAGATGTCTCAAGAATTCTTTCTTGGTCATCCGCTCCGGATCTTACCCCACCGAACCTCACCTAGGTTCTAGAACTTCATCAATTCCAAAGTGAAAATCTGTTTGAGTCATGAGTTAGCAAACAGTATCTGGAAATAATAAACATCTGTGGCCTGCTTTCTTCTCCTGGCTTGTCTTCTAAAACGTGAAGGAAATTCCCACACCTGGGTGTTTTAAATTGCCTATTCTTTTTCTTTCTCTCTTTTATAAAAACATTTTATACATCAAGTCTTATACATCAAGTATCAAAACTACACAGAGACTTCTAAAAAAAAGCAGTTCCATCCAAAGTCTGGGTTTTGTGATCAAACAGCAATGAGATGGAATTTACTCTCTGTTGATCACATGTTATATGACCTTGGATAAGTTATCTCCCTGCATATTCATTATGAAATGTACAGATATTACATGTTATATGTAAGCTTACATAGATATGTATATATACATCTATATGCATATGGAAACATAAATCATCTTGATGAGGGAGAGGAGGCTGGCTGAGAACAAAGCAAAAGCTGGAGCCTTGCACCCCCTCTTCACCGCTGCCCTCCATATGTGTAGCATTCCTCAGACACCCCTGACTGCCATAAAACGATAAATAGTTAACTTGCAGGGATCTCAATCCTGCAGAGTAGGAATCTCCCTTGCTCTACAGATGTCCTAGAGACCTAAACAGGGAGGTTACCTTATCAATAGCACAAATTTCCAGAGGCAAATAACTCTCAGTTCCTGAAGCCCTAATGTCTCCCTCCCCACCATAAACCAGAGGAGGCTGAGGTGGAAGGGAATGTAAATGATAACAGGATCATAATACCCCACCAAGAATCTCCCAACTATCTTGATGTTAATGCCTGACCTAAAGATGACATTGTTCAAGCCATAAGGGCAAGGCCTCCTCCCCGCACCTTGTAGGCCCTCCTTAACATGTGAAAACTCTGTTGAAACCTCCCATCCCTTCTCCTCACCTTCCCCCAACCGCAAGGTATATAACACGCCTACCCTCACAACCCGGGGCAGCAGCTCTTCCTGCCCACGGGTCCTGTCCCCGTGCTTTAATAAACCACCATTTTGCACCAAAGATGTCTCAGGAATTCTTTCTTGGTCATCAGCTCCAGACCTCAGCCCACCAAACCTCACCTAGGTTCTAGAACTTCATCAATATTACATATAAATATGAGCTGTGTGTATATATGACATATATATATATATATGTATATATATATATATATAAAATATATTTATGAAAGCCAGGGTTCATGTTACAAACCTCTCCTCTCTACATTAAAACCATCTATTTCAAATGAGCTTCCCTATTTTAAAGAAATGAATTAATGTCAAGAAAAAAATGTAATTGCTTTTTAATTCCCAGTTTCCCCAGAAATAATGATATTTTTTTAAGATGACAAAAATGAAAACACTGATACTTAGGAATGCCAGTGGGGGAGCTATTTTGGGCAATCCCTGATAAGCAAATATCTATTTTGCTAATGCCAAAATAAAATCTGTCTCCTAAGCCCAGTTGTAGAAGACAATAACAAGGCCAGAGACAATTTCAATAGCTATCCCTTTAGGCTCCACCACAGCTAGGGGTACATGGTCTATGGGTTTGGAGACAGGAAACTGAGTGGAGATAAATAACAATAAAATATGCAGATATTTACCAAACACACAATCATATGTTCCAAATATTTATGTCCGAAAACTGGAAATATATTAAAGTTTATTTAGATCTTTTCTTCACCTGCACTGACTATTGTTAATAGGGCTACTTCACAATTCTGTATAATGCAACCCTAACCCTATTAGACCATATCACATGGATACTCAAGCAGTTCTGTGAAGACAATGGTTTCATCACCATTTAAATCATCATGAGAAAAGTTTTGAAGAATGAAAGAAAACAAGAAGAGAATGGAAAGAGAGAATAGTATCTGTTGGGAGCTTATTCAGGGATTATCCTAGATGTGTTAAGATCATTAGCTCATTTATTCCTCGCAGTAACTCTATAGGGATAGGATTATTTCCCCACTTATTTTTCATAAAGGAAACAAAATGAAGCTTTGAGATTTTAGGCATCCTGTCTAATATCACATGCAGAAAGATAGTCTATGATCATGCTGGGATTTGAATCTGCCTTTAAGCAACTTCAAAATTAACTAATATGTAACGCATTAGACACAGACACATGTCTGACTTTAAGACTGTGCTCCTCCCTTGACATTAGATGTGTTTGGTGTATCACAAAACTGCATGACCAGTTTCCAAGCAAATGGCCCTTTGTAAAATGAAATATCTTCATGAAACTTGAGATCCTTGGCTTCAGTATTATTCTCTCCCTACTTCCAGCTCCTGGGGCAATATGACATTACAAAGCAAAGAACAATTGTGTGGGATCTCTTTAAATCTTATATTGCCATTATTATTATTTATTTTGTAATTTAGATGCCATCTTATTTTTGTATTGCTAAAGAGAAACAAAATGTTTGATTGATGTAAACTCTGACTCCAGCAATAAAGTCCCAGATGATGAAATTTTTGTACATTTTGAGTCTAAAGAAGCTTGTTGTTTTCTAGGCACAGTCCAATGAAATTAATGCCTACTTTGAAAAACAGGATATAACATATTCAAACATATTTATTCAATACTTTGATTTCAATAATGTGAATTGCCACATGGTAAAATTCTGTTTTTTGAATCCAAGAGAAATATACAAACAAAGAAAAGTATTGTTATCTCTAGCTTAAGCAACTTGGGAATTGATTTTTAATGAAATATGTAACACAAAAAGGAATACATATTCTATTTGTATTTGTTTTCTACTCTTCTACTCCAAAGACACCTTTCAATGCTTGTTCACAAACAGCTGTCAGCATCCATCTTCAAAAAGGAATAAGAAAAAGCAAACGACAATAGAACGTATCTATTACATCTCTGTGGAAGTACATTCTTAATTTCCTATAACTTACTCTACTTAATTTGACAGTTGGAAACTTTGTCTCATTTGGTCTCCAGAACTCAGTGGTATACATCACTCAGTGAGCTTAATTTTATTGCAGATATTATCCAAATGCTTTTTAATCATCCAAGATCATGAGGAGCACCAGAGAGGCAATGTTATTTACCAGGGACACTTACAAGTGAATTAAACAGAGATGGTACTGATTGATAAAGCTGTTTGAGCTTCCCGCTGCACTCTCATTCTGTTTACATGTTAGTTTTGAGATGAGACCGCCATGACTTGAAGCTTGAGATCCCAGTCTTCTTTGATTGTGCAACAAAATCACATTAACTGTAACATTATCACAATATGTGTGATAATTCCCATGGGGCCTGAGTTGGAGTTCATTTTGGTGTTAATATCACATGGAAGGAGAGAGTGATAAACAATGCTGGGGTGGAAATTTATTTTCAAATTATAAAGCATCTCTAATTAAAGGCTAGGGAGTTGGCTTATTTTGGAAAGGAGAGGTCATATGAAAAGGATTTTGATCAAATTGTCAGTCTTTTCAAATATTCATAATAAAAATCCGCCAACAAAGCCATTTTGGGTGTACCAGTTTTTAGCTGCTGGTGGAAGATATTCATGTTTGAGAAATATGTCTACATTTAAATATTCACTAGTGCCAATTAAAGTATGACTGAAACACATATGAAAATATATTAGAGAATAATCTGAAAATAAAAACATACCATCTGTATAGACATAACTAAGGTCAAAAATAAGAAAAGCATAAAACTTCTGGACACTATCTGTTGTTTGGCTATTATATATAATTTATCATCTTAATGAATATTCAAATTAAACATACCAAACACCAAAGAAAGACAGCCAATGTTTTCCATTGTTGTTAAAAATCATGTTTATTAAAAGCACTGTATATGACTAAAATATGTTTATTCATTGTTTCTTTTTCAGTAGAAGGAAAATCTAATCTCGTGGCCCTTTGTCTCTCATAAGCTCTAAATGCTGTATCTTGTGTTGAAAGAAAAAAAAGAGTAGGCAAACAGAGCTTATGAGTAAACAACTGTGTGAATATAGCACTTTGAGTAAGACTTGAATTTCTTCAGCTGTTAATTAAATTCCCAGTGGATAAACATAATAGCTCCTTCATAGTGTTTGGATTCTGCTTGGGCTTCTTGTCCGTCGGCATCAATTTCGAAATGACTAAAAAACAAATCATTAGACAAGGTAAAATCTGGACAGCCTCATTCCCTGGACAATGATAAAAAGGAGTTTCACCAAAAAAATCAACTACCAAAGTAAATAATTCTATGTATGGATGCTTAATGGAAAGAGAGGTTTCTCACAGTTGGAGTTGGAGCTTATGTAGAATGATATATATGGTAATGAATTAGTGTTAGAAATACCATCATGAAATCATTTCCATTATTTGAAATATAATATACATATATATGTATATACATACATATATATGTATATGTATATATACATATACAAATATGTATAGAACTGATTATATAGATGGGTTGGGACACACACATATTTCTTTGTTCTGTCAGCTGGGAGACTGAGAAGCAATGACACCTCAAATGCCACAAGCATGCCTAGTACCCAGATCTTGGTTTCTCCTACCATTCTCTAGTGAAAACTGCCAAGCCTCCTTGGGGAATTGGCTGATTCCAGGACTGGGATGGGAAATCCATAAAATGACCACGGAACACTTTAAATGTCTTCCAGAAAGTAAGGACGTACTGAGGACCTATCTAAGGCCTATGTTGAGGGGGTTATGTCAAAGGACATAGGAGTCAACCAAGGCCAAAGCTAGAACAATTTGAGCAATGTAAGTGATGTTTTATTATACAATAATCCAAAGTATAAAATAGATACCCATGAGTTCATGTTGATATAAATGACTGAATAAATAAATGAGGTGGAAGAGATAGACCCTCACTCTTTAAGCTTAAGGCTGTACCTACAGATTTTATTTCAAAGAGTACAGTGTGCAAAGGGAGAAGACATAGGTGATTTCTAGTATGTGTTAGACACTACCTCAGTCAGATGATGAAGGTCAGTACCAACAGTTATTAATCATGCTCATAGTGAGTACCCTATGTGATGTGATGAAAATGGCACTTTACCTCCGTGATCTTCTTCCCCAAAGCTCATAGCCCCAGTCTAATCATGAGAAAAACATCAGAAAAATCCCAACTCAGGCACATCTGACAAAACACCTGACAAACACTTCTTAACACTGTCAAGGTCATCAAAAGCAAGAAAAATCTCAGAAACTGTTACAGCTGAGAGAAGCCAAAGAAGACATGACCATCAAGTGTAAGTTGGTATCCAGGATGGGAATCTCAGAAGAGAAAAGAAGGTCAGGGAAAACCTAACAAAATCTGAATAAACTCTGGACATGTATTAATAATTATATATGAGTAGGGGCTCATCAATTGTAGCTAATGGAGGTTACCATCGGAAGTTATTAATAAGAGAAACCAGGTATGGAATATATTTGAACTCTCTATATTGTCCCTGTGATTTTTCTGTAAATCTAAAACTGTTCTAATTTTTTTTTTTAAGTGTATTTTTAAAAGTCTCTGAAGAGGCACCTGGGTGGTTTATTTGGTTAAGTGTCTGCCCTTGGCTCAGTTCATGATCCCAGGGTCCTGGGACCTAGGTCCTGGGATCTAGCCCCATATCTCTGTGTCATTGAGTCCTCTGGCTTCCTGCTGGGAGTTTGCTTCCCCCTCTCCCTTTGCCATCCCCCCACCGTGTTGTTTGTGCTCTAGCTCTCTCTCTCTCTCTCTCTCTTTCTCTGTCAAATAAAACAATAAAATCTTAAAAAAAAAAAAAAGCCCCTGAATTCTTTTTTTTTCTTTTAAAGATTTTATTTATTTATTTGACAGAGACAGATCACAAGTAAGCAGAGAGGCAGGCAGAGAGAGAAGGAAGCAGGCTCCCTGCTGAGCGGAGAGCCCGATGCGGGACTCGATCCCAGGACCCTGAGATCATGACCTGAGCCGAAGGCAGCGGCTTAACCCACTGAGCCACCCAGGCGCCCAAGCCCCTGAATTTTTGACATGTTTTTATGACATATGTTTTATAACATATAACATATGGTATATCTTTTCATCAAATGTAGAACTGACTTTTGCTATAGTCATTTCTCTAAACCTTGATTAAGTCTATTAGCCTAATAGGCCATGCTATATATGACATCTGTGGCTTTTATCAGCAATATTTATTGAAAATATTTTAACATGTCAATAAATATTTCTTTGCATGAAAATTTAACAATTTACTATATGTATATGCCATAATTTGTATGATCCATTCTCTGCTATTGGAAAGTTAGGGATGTTTTCTCAAGTTGTCATTATCTCAAAGTATATTTATAATTTTAAATAAGTCTGTGTGTACAGATTTGATTACTTTTTTATCATAAATACCAGAAATATAATTGCTAAGTCAGGGTGTGCAAAGTTCAGACTTTTGATTCATGTTTCCAAATGCCACCAGTTATGTATGAAATTTAGTTTCCAGAGCTCCCAGTGACATTCTGATATCAACCCTACATTATGAGTGTATGTCATTTTATTTATATAATTATTAATCAGATTGAAAATAATTTGAATATATTTATTGGACATTTGCCTTATTCTTTTGTAGAAGAAATTACTTATATCTTCTGCCCAATTTTCAGCAATGTTTTTCTTATTACTTAAGAGGTTTTTTTATTAAATGTTACATAACTCATTATGAAAACACTTTCTAAAAAACTGTTCATGTGACACTAGTTTTACCTCCAGGATGACACGAATTGAGAAAAAACAGGCTTTTTATGTAATTAAGATGAGTACACCTGGGTTAATTTTCTATCTGATGGGTGGTCAAAGTAACTTTGGCATAGTTTATTGCTCTTGTTATTTTGTTCCTTTCATGAGTCATTTAACTTTCATAGCCAATTCCTGTCTCATGTCAGCCGCTCCAATACTTAGCCCTTGGCCATAACAATCAGATTCTTTACTCAGAAAAAAATGTCATGTATGCTGAGTTGTCAGGATAAATTAAGAAATGCCAAACAAATACCATCACAAGGGTTGTTAAATGTATATAAATGGTAAGTATAACAATTTTTGTTTATTTTTATGATTGGAGTAAGTTTGGTTAGGAAAAAAAACTCAACATTAGGATAACTTTGTTGGGATTATTTTCTTAATTTGTATTTATTATTTTTAAATATGGATAAAAATACAGAAAAATAACAAGGTCAAATAAACACACCAACCACTAAACCTTAAAAGGCAGGTCACTACTCATTGACATTTTTCCCAAGAACATACTGGCAAGAGGATGTTGGTGAATTACAAAATTATAAATGAAGATAATTCAAATATGTTGCCAACTATGTGTGCAGTTCTGCTAATGTTTCCTTGTATACTAGAAGGCATATCTACCATTTTGGGAATATGTTATTCTTACTTAAGCTCTATTTAGTGTGCTTCTCTAACAAATGAGAAACTTAAACTTCTATAAGCTAAATAAGAGTGGAATGGTTACTGGTCAGTAGTGAAACTACAAGGATTTCATTTTTGTTTAATGTTTATTCAGTCAATTATGACAACATCCTATGGGGAGTTTCATGCACTGTTACACATCTTGAATTACTAATAAGGAATAGTGTAAATTGCTTCCTATTTCCTATCCTTTACTTGATAAGAACCTATTTCCCAAGACATTTGTAAATATGGTTTGCATTGTTGGAAGTATTATGCATTAGAAACAAACACATTTTCTTCTATCTTGTTTTTCACTGAATTCACAATGCATTTTTATATTTGAAAACTTAGAAACCCTGATTACTACGTTATGGTGTAATAAAAAGTGGTTCATTATTCTTATATAACACTTGATTGTAACTTTTCATGTAGAAAAAATTCAAATAAATGCAAATTTTCAAGTGGATATTATAACATTAGGAATATTATTAAAGCTTCTTCTAAAACCCTGCTTTAAAGTAGCCAAATTAAAAAAAAAAAGAAAAGAAAATTCAGAATGAGAAATTAGTTCTGATTTTTTATTGGCAGTAGACAAAGTACATGGCACTGGGCCGGTTTTATCATTTGTTAGAAAAAGGAAAAAAAAAAAGAATAACTTGCATTCCCAAAATAATTAGCTCAAAATCTCTGTGTGCATCATAAACAGATTAAAAAAAAAAAAAAAAACTTTGAAATGCAAAAAGTAATATATTAATTTGGGGCATATAACAAATAGATGAGAAAAGTCTTACTTTTGCAAAAATGTCTGTAGAATTGCATATGTTTTCAAAGTTTCTGTAAATGATAAATTGAGATAGAAAAAGATAGCTGATCTGCTATATCAGAAATGCAAACATTAATTATATTTCATATTTTTGAGGACCTATTGTCTGGCAACACTGTGACTCCCTACTCAGTGGAATGTCATAAGACAGATATATCCACATGAGATGTTAACCACGTCACTATTTAATACAATGATATCCAAACCACTATTTCAAATTAGGAGAAAACTAATCATCAGGTGATATATGCTATTTAATGTTGGTCAGATACGAATAGCTGGCTTTCTTTGCTTCCAAGCTGCATGGGGTCTCCAGCCAGCCTAAGCTGCTTGAAATGAGTCTGACCAAGCCCAAGAGAGGATGATGAATTTGATCATCATTATTATACATATCCTCATGTCTGCCACTGAAGGCTATGATGTCCAATCACCTACAAGTTATAAAAGCTGACTTCTCTTACTCTAGTTTCTTTCCAACCTACATCTGAGACTTTTCTTTCACTAGAATTGATATAATAAACTTTCTTCCAAATAAGAATTTCATCACTTTTTTTTTCTTTTTTTTAAAGATTTATTTATCAGTTTTAGGGAGAGAGAGAGGGAGAGAATGTCAAGCAGACTTTCCAATGAGTCCAGAGCCAGGCATGGGGCTTGATCCCACGACACAAGATCATGATCAGAACAGAAACCAAGAGTCAGGTGCTTAAGTGTCTGAGCCATTCAGGTATCCCCAAGAGTTTCTTCACTTTCTTTGGAAAAGGACAAACACAAATTATATCTCTTTGGTACACTTTGGGCTTTGGAGTTGAACTGAGTGTTCCAGAATCAAATAACATTATTAGCCCTTTTCTACCTGACACTTAAAAGGTTATTTCAATGGATCATACACAACCCCTGCTTCCCAGACTCTAATAACATAAAGGAGAGGAAGAAAATGGTACATACTAGTAAGTACATCCCAATGTAGGTTTTAAAAACAATTATACTAAAGACAGAAAGAGAAATACCAGAATGGGTATGGCAAAGATTATTTAAAACTGAGACAAAATTCCTAGGAAAGATTTCTGATTTGAACTAAACTTGAATTCCAGTTCAAACACAACAAATCAATACAAATATTGGGCAAAACATGTCTATTTTCAATTTCAGAAACAAGAACCTTGAAAAGCACAGTATGGACCTATGGATTAATAAAAATTTCCTCCACATTAGCTTTCAAACCACACAAAAATAACACTGATGTATAAATTAGCATTTTAGAATTTTTTTTTTTAAGCTGTAAAAACACTAGGGGTCTTTGGGCTTGAAACTGTCAATTTGAAGACAGAATTTAAGGAAGATGATTCCTGTGACTTTGTAGAATCTGGCCAGAAATTACAAGAGACTAAAGATAAGGATATATGTTAAGTAAAAGGAAGTAGGAAGAAAATTAAAATACTGGATCCTCTGGAACTTTTAAAGCTCACAAAGAGGAGGTGGAAACTTAAGTGTTAATATGCATATCATTCCTGAATCTCCTGAATATATCCAGTCAAATAGTATTAAAATACAATAAGGTGCTAAGAAATATTCTAAGAAAAGTCCCCAAAATTTAACAAAACAAATATCATCTTCTGAAAATTCCATTTAGAGAATTTGGGAGCATAAAGTAGAAACCCTTACTTTATCGATCAGATTTAAAACAGGAATATAAAATTTTGAAGTCTGTAAAAACAGATGAAGTTTGGGATGTGGAAGATTAGATTCAGAGGACTAGAGTTTGTAGTATAGATGTAACTATTCAAAATAGGAACAGGAACAAGTTGTTGTAAAGTTACAATATTGGAAAAGTTCCCTAAATTTACTAATGAGTAATTTGAAACCCAAGAATAGAGTTTAGACTTCTATTTACTCATTTAATTCTCATGTACATGCATACACACAGTAAAAATGCTTGAATTTGGTCTGTGGGACTATTATTATTTTCTCCTTCGGAAACTATTATGCCATGTTTCTTTTATTTGATATTGTTCAACTAACATTTTTATTTTTACAGGTTATTTACGTGTGTGTTGCTAAGGAAAAATTCTTTCTTGACTTGTCAGCATTTCAGTTAGGATTTCTCAAAGTACACATGTTATGTGTAGCTATTAATATGTTAAAAGAGGAATTCTTTAAATCCTTGTATTCATAACCATATATGAATGGCTACAATGGTGTGACCACAGTTACTAATCAATCTCAAATACACACATGCAAACACAGACACACACATACATAATTATAATTAAATATATAATTAAACATAATTACATACAATTAATAATATACAAATACAATATATAATTAAATACAATTAAATTTTATGGTACCAGTATTCTTTGAGCAATCCTCAAATCTTTACAAACTTTCTACCCTTTAACCATAAATATGAACATATAAGAAAACATTGCCTGTTACTGCCACTAGCTTTATCCTCTGGGTAGCTTGAATACTTATTTTACTGAGCATTAGATTTCCATAAAATTGAATATGATATCCAACATTAATTGATTCTGGATGGTATGTTTTTGCATAATGATGTTTAAGAAGGACCTGTCAATACAATTTGCTCTCAATTGTCACAGTGATGTCAAATAAAAAAGGTTCAGGTGCAAATGTGATAATTAATTTCTTCAATTATTTTAACACCATCACCCAAAGAAACACAGCCAAGTATATATTTGAAATGTATAAAACACAGCCATTTATACATATATATATATATAGATATATATAATGAAAATTGTGATCCAAAAATTTAGATGTGTATATCACATTTCTCCAATGCTTCAGTGATCTTTACACTTATAATTTCATCTACATCAACAATTTTATCTTTTACAGGTAATTCCACATTTCATTATGAAGGATGTTGTTTTGTTCCACATTTAACATGTAAAATATATCATTCTCAGTGTCGAAGGGGCTCTAGGGCAGAGTTTTTTTTTATTTTTTTATTTTTTTAAGGTTTTATTTATTTGACAGAGAGAGAGAGATCACAAGTAGGCAGAGAGGCAGACAGAGAGAGAGGGGGAAGCAGGCTCCCTGCT